>NC_134404.1:91986486-92650236 GCF_038048845.1 Mixophyes fleayi | reverse complement strand
TATATATATATATATATATATATACATATATATATATATATATATATATATATACATACACATACATATATATATATATATATATATATATATACATACACATACATATATATATATATATATATATATATATATATATACAGGGCCGGACTGGCCATCTGGCACTTCTGGCAATGCCAGAAGGGCCGATGGGCAGAGGGGCCGGTCCCCATGTCCGCCGAGCAGCAGCACTCGGCGCGCTGCTCGGCGGATGGAGAATCAGTGATAGCCGCCTATGCGAGTAATCACATGGGACGGCACCTGTCACGTGGTGCTGTCCCATGTGATTGCTCGCATAGGCGTCTGTCACTGATTCTCCTTCTGCTGGGCAGCGCGCGGAGTGCTGCTGCTGGAAATAAGATAAGTGTCTGTGTCTGTGTGTGTAATATGTCTGTGTGGCAAATAGTGTTTGTGGGGGCTATTGGTGTGGCTGTGTAGCAAATAGTGTGTGTGGCTATTGTGTGGCTAATAGTGTGTCTGTGTGGCAAATAGTGTGTGTGGCTAATAGTGTGTCTGTGTGGCAAATTGTGTGGCTAATAGCATGTCTGTGTGGATAATAGTGTGTGTGGCTAATAGTGTATCTGTGTGGCAAATTGTGTGGCTAATAATGTGTCTGTGTGGCAAATAGTGTGTGTGGCTAATAGCGTGGCTGTGTGGCTAGTAGTATGGCTGTGTGGCAAATAGTGTGTGTGGCTAATAGTGTGGCTGTTTGGCTAATAGCGTGTCTGTGTGGGTAATAGTGCGGCTAATATTGTGGCTGTGTGGCAAATAGTGTGAGTGGCTAATAGTGTGGCTGTGTGGCTAATAGTGTTTCTGTGGGGCCCCATGTTGCTATAGTGTGCATTTGGCCATGTTCATATAGTGTGGGTGTGTGTGTGCGCGCGTGCAGCATTTTAATATAATATGTGAGGGAAGGGAGGATCTTAATATAGTGTGGGAGGTAGGCTATTTAATGGTGGAGTGTAGGTGGGGTCTAATTATTTAAGGTGAGGTAAAGGAACCTTTAATTTAATGCTGGGGAGGTTTAGGGCTATCAGTTAAATAAGGGGCTGATTTTGGGGAGGAGGGCTATTTAGTAAATGTGAATATGAATTATTTATTGTCGGGGATGGTCGTGGAAAATGGCTATATTTATTAAACTTTAATGCTACTTAATTTATTGCTGGGACTGTTTGGAGGGGGAGAAATATGTTTTAAGTAAATGGGTATACTGTTAATTTAATGTTGGGGCTGGTTGGAGGGAAATAGGTCTACTTATTAAATGTGTGTCACGGCTAGGAATATTTGTGGATCCCCAACCTCTACTTAGATGGTAAAGCAGAGGGTGGTGGAGACAGAACACGCTGGGATTCAGATGGAGAATCACAATGAAGAAATACACAGACGATAAAGTAGTGTTGCAACTTTACTATATTGTTCAATGGTGCAACAGCAGTAATAAAAGGCATGTACAACTCAGCTGTGCTGAGCACACGGTAGTTAGGAAATAAAACAATCACATCAGTACTTCAAGTGGTAACCATGAGCAACAGCATGAAAAACAAGCAATACAGTTGAACGCTGAGATGATGATCCAGAACACTTGTAACCTTGTAACACAGACAGCAATAAAGGAGAATCACTGACACAGCTTGAAAGTCCGATGAGGATAGTAAATAGACTGATCCAGATGGAATGTGATTCACTTTAGCGGATGGTGATATGTAATGTAACGGTTCTTGTCAGCGGAACAACAGATGTATATATATAGTCCAAGAGCTTGGTGAACTAGAGACATGCAATAGAATGTTGCTAGAAGTACAGCGTGACAATAGAAGTCCAACACACAGAGAAACGTAAGTTCTTCCCTTTGACAGAAAGCAGCTGATATCGCACAGAACTTAATTAAAGGAACTGGCTCCTAGCTCGGCAATGATCCTTAGAAATAGTCCAGCAATTCACAAACAGCAGAATGATAATAATAGCTGTGCCAGACCTAGAACCACAGATGACCAAAACTTGATTGTAGTTCAACAGAATAATGAACAGCCGAGCAGAGCAGTAATGAATCCAATCAATATGAGCACAGTTTATAACAAGCAACTCACGACAGTTCTATGTGCAGATGAAAGTTTAATAAATAGTTGCAGCTTAAAGATGAACCATGAAATGATATTCAGGAGGATCAAATAGAGATCAGCGATGACAGGCAATATCGGCAACCAAATAACATCCAGGAGACACTCAGGGAGTTAGGTATGCAGCCAGAACCCACGGTAGTGTGAGTAACACGAAGATCAGGCAATGAATCCCTGATCACAAGAGGTTGATATAGTCTGCAGTAACCAATAAGCTTCAGAAGGAGGTTTCCAATTAGGATAACGGAAAACAGCTATGAAAAGGTAGAGACTCTGAAACAGGAGACAAGCACCAACATAGTTCCTTAAAGAGCAAGTCACACAGCAGCACCTAGTTATGAGAGCGGTGTGTGACAATGTGGATATTATTATTGTGGGGACTGGAGGGAGGCCTAATTATAAAACGTGAGTGCTATTGTTTTAACATTGGGGAGTTTTATAAATCTCATGTACCCATTTTTTTTAAAAAAATAGGGCATCCAATATTCCAGGATCAAGTCTGACCAGCTGCTACAAGTGGTGAAAGTGACCAAGACAGGTAGGAGAGAGCAGGAGAGTCTGCCAACTGTCCTGAATCTGGTGGGGCAGTCCTGAATTTGGGTGAATGTCTCCTTTAGTCAGGATTTGGTCCTACTGCAAGGACAGTTGGGAGGTATGTCCCGCTTCACAACGTACTGCTTGTGAAGGCAAAGCTGTGTGCTTCTAATAGTAATGCCTGTGTATTTGTCTAAAATGATAAATGTAATGTATCTTTATAATATATGTATCAATGCCCCATGTTGGCCACACCCAAAACACAATGAGGTCACGCCCTGCGCGGCGGCACATGTTTTCTTTCCTGCTGGAACTGGGGTGGGCCTGTGTACCTTAAATGCCAGGGCTGATTTTTAGTCCCAGTCCGGCCCTGTATATATATATATATATATATATATATATATATACATACATATATATATATATATATATATATATATATAATATATATATATATACACTTACATATATATATATATATATATATATATATATATATATACATAAATATGAGGGCAGCATGATGACTAAGTGGTTTGCACTTTCTGCCTCACAGCACTGGGGTGATGAGTTCAATTCCCGACCATGGCTTTATCTGTGTGGAGTTTTTATGTTCTCCCTGTGTCTGCGTGGGTTTCCTCCAGGCGCTCCGGTTTCCTCCCACACTCCAAAAACATATTAGTAGGTCAATTGACTGCTATCAAAAATGATCCTAGTCTCTCTCTATGTCTGTGTGTGTATGTTTGAGAATTTAGACTATATATACGTGTATGTAAATATATATATTAATATGTGTGTGTATTCAGAGCTGTAACTAGAGATTTCAGTGCCCTGGGCGAGCTAGACCACCGGCGCCTCATCCCGATTTTGGTAGTAGATGCCGCCTCCCAAGGCGCACACTGCTGGAAGAGAAGAAATTCTATTGTGGGGGTGTGGGGGAGAATATGCCTAGCACTTTACAAGTACTGGAATGGTCTCCGGTCCTGTACAACTTTCTCATTCCTGTTCTTGTAGTTTGACCACACGGAGCTGCTGCTGGCATCTTCTGCTCTCTTGCTGCTTGGCCGGATCCTGCTGGGGCCCTGTTTGGAAAAAACTATTTATTATTTACCACAAGGATAGGAAAGCAAAGCAACAAGTGAATAGTCCAGGCCTCCTTCCTCTAACCAGCCCTGACATCAAATAAAAGTATCCATGCTTAATAATCAGGTCTCTTTCTCAAGATTACATTAATATTATCCACAATTTTTTTAAAAAAAAGGCATATTTCCCATCTTATCAACCAACATTAAATTAATAGCACTCCCATTTCACAAATAGGCCCTATTCAACACCAGCTCTGTCCCACATTCAATTAAATGCACCCAAAAATCCTCAGTATTAAATTAACTTAATAGCTCCTACCTCCACAATCATCCCACAAGTATAAGAATAACCCCCTTATTACCATTAAATTAATAGTCACCAATAATTTAATAGTCCTACTCCTGTTAAATTAATAGCCCCTACCTCTATTAAATAAGTAATCCTGACCAATACATTAATAGCCCCTAATCCCATTAAATTAATAGCCTGTGAGGATGGACAGAGAGACTGACATGCTGAGAAGAAGACAGAGGGGAATGGGAGACACACAGGCGGAGGGGTAGACACACAGGCCAAGGGGAAGACAAAGGGACCGGGAGACACACAGGCTGTGGGGGGGAGGGCAGGGGGAAGGGGAAACACACAGGCTGAGGGGGAGACACACAGGCTGATGGGGGAGACAGGTGGAAGGGGAGACATACAGGCTCAGGGGGAGACACACAGGCTGAGGGGGGGACACACAGGTTGAGGGGGAGATACACAGGCTGAGGGGGAGATACACAGGCTGAGGGGGAGACAGAGGGAAAGGGGAGACACACAAGCTGATGGGGAGATAGGGGGAAGGGGAGACACACAGGCTCAGGGGGAGACACACAGGCTGAGGGGTGGGACACACACAGGCTGATGGGGAGACACCCACAGGCTGATGGGGAGACACACAGGCTGAGGGGGAGACACACAGGCTGAGCGAGAGACACACAAGCGGAGGGGGAGATAGGCGGAAGGGGAGAGAGAGAGATTCAAATACAAAGAGAGAGACAGGGGAAGAAACACTTGCTGATTATTACTTACCTACATAGCTTGAGTACAGGCTGGTGTCAAATGCAGCAGAAGCTGGTGGGCTGTCCAGGGGGCGGAGGGTCCTCTGCTGAGCAGTCACAATACTTGTATCAGGCAGCTTGCTGTGCTGGACAAGCTGAAGGGCTGACCACGGGGGAGGGGCGCCTCTTTCAGCTTGCTGTTCAGCATTTCACTCAACATGAAGTGGGCGGGCAGATCGGCCTTTCGTCGCAGCGTCCTGTGTTGAACTGCACAGGAGCTCCTCATCATAATGATGCGGCCGCATTGCGTGTCATGTTATGCGACCGCCTGTGCGCCCCCCGGGCTGATACCTTTCGGCCCGCGCCTGTCCTTAGTGCACTTTTTCTGTAAGGTGGCAATAGAGGCTGGAGTGCCTCTGCAGCATGGCGCCTTCCACTACCCCGCGCTGCTTAAATCGCAATCCACAGCGCTGACTCTGCATCCGCCCCAGATGTGTACTGGGGGCTGTGACTTTTATAATAACAGGGGGACGTGGCGCCCCCTAGACCTTGTGCCCTGGGTGGTTGCACCGGCCGCACCGCCAGAACTGGATTAAGGCTTTGGGGGGTCCGGGGCACTTAAGACAGGAGGTCACTAAGATCTAAAATTGAGGGCATAGCGACACATCCTGCATTACATCACCTACAGCCCACAGTATGACATTTACAACTCTCCCAGAGGGCTCGCCTAGGTTATCTGCATAAGAAAAATCATTGCTTTCACAAACTAAAATACTGTACATTAAAACAATCATCAAACACCACATTAAGATGGGTATTGACATCACACACTAAAACTAGCAATGATACCGCACATTAAAAATAGCATTGATAATGCACATTAAAAATAGCAATGATACCGCACTTTAAAAATAAAATTTATAATGCACATTAAAACTAGCAATGGTACCGCAAATTAAAAATACCATTGATAATGCATCATTGGGCGTGGCCAGGTCACCCTCCTAGAGATAAAAAACCTGCATAGTTGTGTACACCATTGAACGGTCACCAAAAATTGGGATTGTCCCACTAGATTGTCTGTCACACACCGCTCTCATAACTAGGTGCTGCTGTGTGACTTGCCCTTTAAGGAACTATGTTGGTGCTTGTCTCCTGTTTCAGAGTCTCTACCTTTTCATAGCTGTTTTCTGTTATCCTAATTGGAAACCTCCTTCTGAAGCTTATTGGTTACTGAAGACTATATCAACCTCTTGTGATCAGGGATTCATTGCCTGATCTTCGTGTTACTCACACTACCGTGGGTTCTGGCTGCATACCTAACGCCCTGAGTGTCTCCTGGATGTTATTTGGTTGCCGAGATTGCCTGTCATCGCTGATCTCTATTTGGCCCTGCTGAATACCATTTCATGGTTCATCTCTAAGCTGCAACTATTCATTGAACTTTCTTCTGCACATTGAACTGTCGTGAGTTGCTTGTTATAAACTGTGCTCATATTGATTGGATTCATTACCGCTCTGCTCGGCTGTTCATTATTCTGTTGAACTACAATCAAGTTCTGGTCATCTGTGGTTCTAGGTCTGGCACGGCTATTATTATCATTCTGCTGTTTGTGAATTGCTGGACTATTTCTAAGGATCATTGCCGAGCTAGGAGCCAGTTCCTTTAATTAAGTTCTGTGCGATATCAGCTGCTTTCTGTCAAAGGGATGAACTTACGTTTCTCTGTGTGTTGGACTTCTATTGTCACGCTGTACTTCTAGCAACATTCTATTGCATGTCTCTAGTTCACCAAGCTCTTGGACTATATATATACATCTGTTGTTCCGCTGACAAGAACCGTTACATTACCTATCACCATCCGCTAAAGTGAATCACATTCCATCTGGATCAGCCAAGTCTATTTACTATCCTCATCGGACTTTCAAGCTGTGTCAGTGATTCTACTTTATTGCTGTCTGTGTTACAAGGTTACAAGTGTTCTGGATCATCATCTCAGCGTTGAACTCTATTGCTTGTTTTTCATGCTGTTGCTCATGGTTACCACTTGAAGTACTGATGTGATTGTGTTATTTCTCAACTACGGTGTGCTCAGCACAGCTGAGTTGTACATGCCTTTTATTACTGCTGTTGCACCATTGAACAATATACTAAAGTTGCAACACTACTTTATCGTCTGGGTATTTCTTCATTGTGATTCTCCATCTGAACTTATCCCAGCGTGTTCTGTCTCCACCACCCTCTGCTTTACCATCTAAGTAGAGGTTGGGGATCCACAAATATTCCTAGCCGTGACATTGTCCCACTAGTTCTGGATTGTCCCACTAGAATCACAACATTTCACAGACTCTGCTGCTCTCTCCTACCTGTTCTTCTCACTTTCACCACCTGTGCTGCAGGTTTCTTTAGTTGCGGCTTGTCTGGATCCTGGAATGTTATGGGCCCTATTTGGAATAGAAAATGGGTACATTTAGAAAATACAGCCAGCCCCGGCGTTAAATAATTACCACCCATGATTAATAATTAGGCCTTTCTCCAGCCCCAACATTAAAATAATAGTATTCATATTTAATAAATAAACAAACCTATTTCTCTCCCTAAAAACAGCCCAAGCAATAAATTAATAGTATTTACACTACAGAAATATACCTATTTCCCGCAACCGTCACTGCCATTAAATAATTCATAGACACATTTAATAAAGGGACCTCATTCTCCCCAAACTCCCCCCAACATTCAGTAGGGCCCGAACCATCCCTTCTTAAATTAATAGTCCCCACTATTGTGCCTCCCCCCTTTTGCTCAAGCTTTGTCTCTCACACTTTTTTCTCATACTATGCTTCTCTCCCCCCTTTTTTTTCATGCTGTGCCTCTCCCCCCTTTTTCCTTACTGTGCCTCCCCCCCATTTTTCCATACTGTGCCTCTCTCCCCCCTTTTTTCTTACTGTGCCTCTCTCCCCCCCTTTTTCCTTACTGTGCCTCTCTTCCCCTCCTTTTTTCCTTACTGTTCCTCTCTCCCCCCCCTTTTTTTCCTTACTGTGCCTCTTTCCCCTCATTTTTCCTCATAGTGTGCCTTTCTGCGTTATTCCCTTTTTTTTTTACTTACCTTTCTATTAGCTTCTTTTTTCTCTTCTCTTCTGTCTTCTTGCTTCTTTCTTGGTCCTCTCTGTGCTGCTCCTCACTGAATGATAGGTGTGACTTGATGACGTCACGCCTGTCATTCAGTGTTAACAGAGCAGAGAGGAAGGAGGAGGGACGCCGGCGCTGCAATCAGATGAGTACTGTATATCTATTTTTTTTTTACTACCCTGCTCCCCCACCAACGAAGAGACTCCCCAGCCATCCCCTCCTATTTATGTTTCATTCACAAAGTGCCTTTTGACATGTATAGCCTAAATAGTTGTGAAATGTTGCTAATATTGTCCATTTTTACACTGGCTTTAAATGTGTGTTATGTCATCTGTGACAGTGTCACTAATGTAATGTTGTACCACTTCTACAATGGCAGTGAATTTGTTTACATCCTCTACCGTCCAAACACAAAATGTAAGTTTTGAAGTTATCATCAATACTATTGAAATTTTGTTAGCAATAATGGGAGAGATCAGGAACAGCACTATCATAGACAACATTTGTAATATTTATTTACAAATATATTTGTTAGCCTGCTGGATGATAATATCTTACTTTTACAATTATTACAAGTTGGGAACAAAGTTGCCTCTCTTTGACACGCCTACTCCTGTCCATATGCTTTATGCATTAAAATGTGTACGTGACTTTTAGCTTTTCGTTTGCTAATCCTTTTTTCCTATTCGTAGCCATTGCCTATCTGTGGGGTCAAAATAAAGTGATGCAATATTTTGCTGCTCATAAGAGGAAGTGAAAATATAGCAATATAAATATAGATACATAAAATGTGTGGGTTTGTTTTTTGGGTTTTTTTGTTTTAAAAAAAACAAACTTCCCCATTTAGTTCTGGTTGCTCATTCTCATGAGATTTCGAGAGATTAGTTCCTCTAGAATTTCAACCACATATACTCTTATTACTCTTAAGCGTTAAACTTGCAAGTGAGCAGGTAATCCAGTTATAAGTTTCAATGTTTGTAAATAATTATTTTTTTTCTAACCACCTTTGTTATATTTATATAACACTGTCATTTTGACTCCACCGCTCTTTCCCTTCCAAATAGGTTTCTACACTGAATGTTAAGGGACCATCCTCTATTTTGCAAGATCACGTCAGCTAAGTAAGTCTCTTATATTATCACCTGCATAATAGTTTATTAAACCTTGGACATTTAAACAATCATACCAAAAATAATACACACAATTGTAGAGCTTTAAAGTTTACTACTGATAAATTGTTAATTTTCTTTGGCTAAAGCAACATTTAATAGTTTATTTTTCATTAGTAGGTTGGTAAGTTCACAAATAATAAGAATAGGACAAAATTGAATCTAAATTTATATTTCGCCTCTTCACAATGCTGAAGGAATTTTTCATCTGCTGAGGTCTACACGTTATGTGCTGTTAGTCAGTTAAAATATTCATTTCAGGAGATCAAGTTGTAAGAAGCTCAAGATTAAAGTAAATTATTGCTTGTTTTATTAAGAACATGTGGACTGTCTTCTGAGACAAAATCATGAATGTCTAAAGTGGTTTTAATAGATAGATATCGCAAGAATATTTATTTATTTTTAAAGGACTCTTGATTCTAAAGCCAAATTACAATGTCTGGAATAGCCTGCTAACTTCAAGTGTGTTTCTGCTGTAAAATACAGCAATCAGCCTTAAGGTTGTGAGGTGGTTCACCCCCTTTAAAATGTAATGCAATGTAATTGGCAATAGCTATTTTAATTGCAGAAGAAGATTTATAAAATACTAAGTGGCATATTTAATTCCCCATTTTGTGCATGAGAATGCAACACATTTTTAGCTTCATGTATTCAGTTCCTCAACTTTTACGTTCCATTGTAACTGACAGACAAACTCGTCACTCCTTTGTCGTTAGCCCATAGAAAGTATTGGATAGCTCAGCAGCAAAAAGTTCTCTTCATTTCATTCACGTGCAATAAATTGTTATTGCCTGAATCACCTCGGCACACTTTGGGTGGTGAAGAGAATCAAGGACAGTGAGATTTAAGCTATGATGTAATGTATATTTAAGCCTAGATATATATATATATATATATATATATATATATATATATATATATATATACACATACATATATATCTTATTTAAATTAAGCCGAAAAACACTTTTATTATTGAGCAAATATATTTTTTTCCCAGATTCCTTCCAAACAGCATGACCCAAGGAATTCTTTTAGAATAGAACTGCTCCTCCTCCAAATCCTTATGCAGCCCTGGCAGTAGGCAGCCGGGCATGGGTGCCCATTTCTTATGGGAAACCAGCCCCTGGTTAGTTCATGGCTGTTGCCTGTATTGGAAGGAGGACGAACGACAACAACAAAAAAATTGTGACTAGCAGTCCAGCACTGAAAAGTCTATTCCCTCCTCCTTCGGCTCTGGGGACATAAGTACTGGAAAAGTGTATATATAACTAAATAAAACACACATACACACAAGGTAGATAATTTATATCTATATCACTGTTGCCTACAGCCACACCACCCTGAACACACCCAATCTCATCTATATCACTGTAATGCACCTTAAATAGTAAATAGATATGTTACTTATAAAAAAATATTCTGTGTTTGCACTAAATTCATATGGTTTGGACTGGTTTTATGCCAGGTACATGTGTTTATTACAGTAATATTTATTATGCCACGAGCAAAGTTTGCTTTTACATGACAACATTGTATGTATACCTAAACCGCTTATGGGAACATTACATTAATACTGCAATTACAGCTCTCTCGCGTGTGTTTTTTTTGGGGGGGGATATCCCCCCTGACAATCCTGCGTGCGCCCCTGCATAGGATGATCTAAGTAAATAATTCTACTTGTTTTCAATAAATGATTAGGACGTTACATTCTAATAACTGGTTACCAAGGGTTAATTAACCCGTCAAGATATTTTATCCAGATATATTCATTGTGTATAAAACAACAAATATGACACACACTGGTTAAAGCACTTTTATCAAATGATTAAGTATTATAAAACAACATATGTCATATTATTCAAACAAACGCTACAAGCAAACAGTATAGGAGAATCGCTAATAAAATGTAGAATAGAAAGGGATTAGTGACGTGGTTGGCAGCCACTGGCTGCTATTTTAACAGTTGTTATAGACAATTTCTGGACAGTAATTTTCACATTTTTCTTTTTTAATATTTCACTAGCTAACAACATAGCAGATGATAAAAACAGAGAACTACTAGTCATGGAGTGCCCAATGTATATACATTTTATTTCCTCTTCTCATTCTTAGTTTAAAAATGTTCTCATTGTTTATAAATCTATTCACTATTTAAGGTGCATTACTGTGATATAGGTAAAACAAAGTACCTTATTTTGGCACAGCGTTTCTGTGCGCAATTTTATTAAGAAAGAAGGACACCCTTTAACTGTAACAGCTTGTATAAGGCATACTTACCTACTTTCTTCAGCTCTCTTCCGGGAGCCAGCCAGTGGAGGTGGGCGTGAGGGGGCGGGGCGGCCAAAATCGCGTCATTTTTGGCCCCGCCCCCTGTGACGTCATGATGCAAATTGCGCCATTTGACAGCGGGGGGCAGGGCCAAACACCGCGATTCACCGGGAATAGCGATGCTTGGGATCTAATTCTGCCCACTTCACTAGGAAGTGGGGCACTTCCTAGTGAAGTGGGCAGAATTCGGGAGATTGCCACACTCACCCGGGAGTCCGGGAGACTCTCGCAAAATGCAGGAGTCTCCCGGACATTCCGGGAGAGTTGGCAAGTATGGTATAAGGATCTGGTACGAGTTAGAGTTCTTTTGAGTGCAGTTTAAAGAGTGTTTCCACACATTTTAAAATAAAGTTTAATTGAATCAAACCCTCATTCAGCACTTTATTATAAAATTCATTGCAATTAGTGCTCAAACTGGGCTGGTATGTGGTGGTACGATATTCTGTCACTTCTCCCCAGTCATTCAGTAGACTCTGTAAAGAGGAATAGTGGTCCCAGCTAACTTATGTAGAAGTCAACAGCAAATATTTTGACGTATTGTTAATGTTTCCATGTATTCTCCATCAATGGGTACCAAGGGAATACTATTAGGAATAGTGTTATATGGTCACTTTGAGCACCTGAGTTTATCCCAAGGAACTTAGCACTTACCTGCTTATGTTGCCTGAACATAGCATTAGCCTAATGCATCGCTTCTTTAACACTAGCGCTGATAATCCCACAGCATTCATAGTGTGATAGTAATTGATCAGTGCTCATGTGACAGAAATTTATCAGTGCTAGTGACAAATCAATTAATTTTTGTTTGCTCATATATAGCTACCGGTTACATAAGAACATTTGTCACTAGGTTTCTAACATATTTTCTTCTTTCTTGAGTTTTAGAAATTTAACTATATTCGCTCTTTAGTGTGACCTAAAATTGGTCCTTCCCATCTGTCTAAATTTTACTCTTTACTAAGCAGCTAAAATTTTCTTATTTATATAGCGCTAATCGGTGTTCGAAGTGGACACTTAGAAGTGGTGGTATGGAAAATGCAAGTGAATGGAATTTAATAGTTTTACAATAAAGGCGGCTTGGCATACCACTGTATTCACACCGCACTTTGACCACTGGCGCTAATCATATTATGCAGCTCTGTACAGAATATATGCAGTTATTCACATCTGTCCCATTGGAGCTTAAAGTCTAAATCCACTAACACAAAAACTAGGGTCCATATTTTAAGTCAGAAGCCAACAAACCTACCATGTATTTCTTAGGGATGAGGGAGGAAACTGGAGCACTTGGAGGTAACCCACAAAACACAGGAAGAACATACAAACTCCACACTGATAGGGCCTTGGATGGAACTGCACCCATGACTCCCTTGCTATTATTCAGCAGTGCTAACCACTTTGCCACAGTGCTGATCACAAATATTCGCGCATATAGAAAATATTGTAGATGTTAATTATGTTCCCCTTAGGTTACATTAAGTACTTGATTTAAAATTTGACATTTATTTTTCTTTATATGGCTCATTCTAATATGTTAATTTATGAAGACGTTACTTAGGTTCATGTAAGAACTGTTATTCTATTATGAAATTTTTGTAAAAGATGTTGAAACAATCTAATGCTTTAATATAAATTAATATGTAGGGACTTTTTTTGAAATAAGAGTTACCAATTGTTACTAATTATCTATAGCAACTAATCAAATTCTAGTTATCATTTATTTAGTACCTTCTATAAAATGACAGCTATAATCTGATTGGTTGTTATTGGCAACATCTCCTCTTTTTTTAACTCCCAGTTTAGTAATATAACCCCAGGTCTTCAATATTTGTCACTGTAAGTTTTTGTTCCTAGAATACATCTATTTTTCATTCTCAACCTACTGTACAATATAGTTCCACCTACTATGCATGTTAGATGCCAGTTTTACCATCTATTCTTAATCTCGAGGCTTTACAAGTTATTAGAATGTACAATGTAAAAAATGTTTACAATTATAAAAGTCAGTGAGCATGACATGGTGTATTGTAGTGTTCCAAGGTCTGCCAAGACAGTTAAGCTGTGACAAGATAAGAGGAAGTCTTCTATGCCCAGCAGGAAGAAGCATTTTGAGAAGTGAAAGTGCAGAATAAAGCTGCAGACTAGTAACAGACTATATGTAATAATAGAAAAATGAACCGCACACATACCAAGCATCCCAGAAGGTAAACATGCTTATTAATATGTTGATACATATTAATAAACATGTTTACCTTCTAGGTATGAGCACAGTTAATTTTTCTATTATTATTTTCTATTATTATATATACTTTGTACTCTAGGAGCGATACCAATCTGTGGTTTCTGGGGTTTTGAGTACAGTGTGCCGTAAAAATTTTGACTAGTAACAGAAATCTGTGACACAATTCTGCAAGTGAAAAGTATAAACAGAGATAGATAGGAAAAGGATGTTAAAGCTGCTCCATGCAGCCATTGTCCCTGGGGCCCCACTGGTTCTAATACAGAAGCAGCAAATGAGTGCTTTTCACCTAATTAAAATGGCGTGGGGGAAGGAGATGTGCGTGAAAGGAACAATCACAAGCTGATTGGTCCTCAATTTTGATTGGTTCTCCAGCTTACACCAATCTCCTGGATTTTTAGTCTAAGCTGTAGTAGTACCCATTGGCTAGGGGTGCAGAGTTTGCTAGTAAAATGTTTTTAGCACAACCTTTATTCACATTTTGGGCAATTTGTTTTGTCCTTTGTACTAAATGTTATTAATCTAACTGGCAAGAGGTACACCTTAAGCAATATATACAGTTAAGTCCATAAATATTGGGACATCGACACAATTCTCATAATTTGGGTTCTATACACCACCACAATGGATTTGAAATGAAACTAACAAGATGTGCTTTAACTGCAGATTTTCAGCTTTAATTTGAGGGTATTTACATCCAAATCAGGTGAACGGTGTAGCAATTACAACGGTTTCTATATGTGCCTCACACTTTTTAAAGGACCAAAATTAATGGGACAATCGACTCAAAACCTATTTCATGGACATGTGTGGGCTATTCCCTCGTTATTTCATCATCAATTAAGCAGGTTAAAGGTCTGGAGTTGATTCTAGGTGTGACATTTGCATTTGGAATCTGTTGCTGTCGACTCTCAATATGAGATCCAAAGAGCTGTCACTATCAGTGAAGCAAGCCATCATTAGGCTGAAAAATCAAAACAAACCCATCAGAGAGATAGCAAAAACATTAGGTGTGGCCAAATCAACTGTTTGGAACATTCTTAAAAAGAAAGACCGCACCGGTGAGCTCAGCAACACCAAAAGACCCGTAAGACCACGGAAAACAACTGTGGTAGATGATAAGAAATTTTTCCCTGGTGAAGAAAAACCCCTTCACAACAGTCGGCCAAATCAAGAACACTCACCAGGAGGTAGGTGTATATGTGTCAAAGTCAACAATCAAGAGAAGACTTCACAAGAGTGAATATAGACGGTTCACCACAAGATGTAAACCATTTGTGAGCCAGAAAAATAGGAAGACCAGATTACAGTTTGGCAAACAACATCTAAAAAAGCCATTACAGTTCTGGAACAACATCCTATGGACAGATGAGACAAAGATCAACTTGTACCAGAGTGATGGGAAGAGAAGAGTATGGAGAAGGAAAGGAACTGCTCATGATCCAAAACATACCACCTCATCAGTGAAGCATGGTGGTGGTAGTGTCATGGTGTGGGCATGTATGGCTGCCAATGGGACTGGTTCCCTTGTATTTATTGATGATGTGACTGCTGACAAAAGCAGCAGGATGAATTGTGAAGTGTTTCGGGCAATATCATCGGCTCATATTCAGTCAAATGCTTCAGAACTCATTGAACGGCGCTTCACAGTGCAGATGGACAATGTCCCAAAGTATACTGCAAAAGCAACCAAAGAGTTTTTTAAGGCTAACAAGTGGAATGTTATGCAATGGCCAAGTCAATCACCTGACCTGAATCCGATTGAGCATGCATTTCACTTGATGAAGACAAAACTGAAGGGAAAATATCCCAAGAACAAGTAGGAACTGAAGACATTTGCAGTAGAGGCCTGGCAGAGCATCACCAGGGATGAAACCCAGTGTCTGGTGATGTCTATGCCTCCCAGACTTCAGGCTGTAATTGACTGCAAAGGATTTGCAACAAAGTATTTAAAAGTGAAATTTTGATGTAGGATTGTTTAGTTTGTCCCATTACTTTTGGTCCCTTAAAAAGTGGGAGGCACATATAGAAACCGTTGTAATTAATACACTGTTCACTTGATTTGTATGTAAATACCCTCAAATTAAAGCTGAATGTCTGCAGTTAAAATCCATTGTGGTGGTGTATAGAGCCCAAAATATGAGATTTGTGTCGATGTCCCAATATTTATGGATTTAACTGTATAAATTTGCTGAAACCTAGAACAGTGTTGCCTCTCGGGCATGCCATAATGCATTAGACCATTACTAATCTGTTAAATCTTCCAATTCACCTTCCCATTTTAATTGGAGTGCTGGCAAATTATCCCCAAATAATTATTTTATTAAAAGTTTCTAAATTATTTATATTATTGCTAGTCCTAATAGTAGATGGTTATTTTTATAGTTGCATCCAATAAAATTAGCAATCCACCCCCAAAACTGTACCATTAAAGCATGACGAAGTTGCAAATATGTATAAAAAGTTGCCCTAGCGACTCCATATTCGGTTTGAAATTTTAAAATAAATCTTCATCATCATTAACATTTATTTATGTAATGCCAGCAAATTCCATAGTGCTTTACAGTTGGGGACAAACACAGTAATATACAATACTGGGTAATACAGACAAAGAGGTGAGAAGGCCCTGCTCATAAGCTTACAATCTAAGGGACAATGGGAGTTGGATACGTGAGGATAAGTCTACATATTGCATTTCGGTCCAGCCAGATTGCAAAGGTAAAAGTGATGGTATATGGTCCAGTCACACAGCAATGGTGGTCAGGGGATCAGAGGGTTGTAGTCTTGTGGGAATTGTGTAAATTGTGGTAATAGGGTAACCTAGTGAAATTAAGATGGTTATTGAAGAATATTCTAAGCTTGCCTGAAGTGGTGGGTTTTTAGAGAATGCTTGAAGGTTTGTAGACCAGTGGAAAACTTATTGTGCGAGGGAAGGAATTCCAAAGAGTCGGTGCAGCTTGATAAAGTCTTGTGAATAGAAAGGAGAGGATGTAATGAGAGTGGATAAGAGACGCAGATCTTGTGCAGAACAGAGGTGTCGAGTTTGGAGATATTTTAAGTGAGGAGATGTATGTTGGTGCGGTTTTGTTGATGGTCTTGTAGGTTAATAGAAGTATTTTATATTGGATTTGGTAAAAAACAGGCAACCAATGTAGAGATTGACAAAGTGACTCAGCAGAGGAAGAACAAATTGCAAGGAAAATCAATCTAGCCGCTATGTGCAGAATAGAACATAGGGGCGAGAGTCTGTTTTGGGGAAAACCAGTATGGAGAGAGTTGCAATAGTCAATGCGGTAGATAATGAATGCCTTAATTAGAGTTTTTGCAGTGTCTTGTGTAAAATATGTGCATATTATGGAAATGTTTTTTAAATGTATGCAACGTGATCTAAATATAGAGTCGATGTAGGGAAGAAAGGATAGCTTTGAGTCAAGGATCACACCTTGGCAGGAAGCTTGTGGGGTGAAATTTATGGTCATGTTGTCAATGGAAAAAGAAATGTCAGATAGGTAACTACTGTTGGTGGGTGGGAATATTATTAACTCTGTTTTAGGAAGATTGAGTTTGAGTTGGTGAGAGGACATCCAAGATGAAATGACAGAAAGACAGTCAGTAATGACAGTCAGAAGGCGAGAGATCAGGAGAGGACAGATAAATTTTGGCACCATCCCCACAGAGATGATACTGAAATTCAAAGCAGTTTATTAGTTTTCCTCAAGAAGTGTTATAGCTAGAAAAGAGCAGAGAGTCTAGTACTGATCCTTGTGGGACTCCAACTGACAAACGAAGCGGAGCAGGGGCGGATCCAGAGAAATTAACATTAAAAGAGCGATTAGAAAGGTAAGATAATCAGGATCGGATAGTGTCTTAAAGACCTAGGGATTGTAGCACTTGTATGAGAAGAGAGTGGTCAACAGTGTCAAATGCAGCAGATAGATCCAGGAGAATTAGAATAGAGTAATGTCCTTTAGTTTTAGCAGTGATCAAATCATTGACAGCTTTCAATGCAGTCTCTTTCTGTAGGTTGATTATAGAAATGAAGCGTGTGAGGCGAGTGTAGGCAAGTCTCTCTAGAAGTTTGGAGGGGGCATGGGAGCAGAGAGATTGGATGGTAATTTGAAAGAGTTTGGGTTAGAATTTTGTTTTTTCAGCATAGAAGTAATCACTGCGTGCTTGTATAATGATGGGAAGATACCAATAGAGAGAGAGATTACAGATCTTAGTTAAAGGTGAAACAGTGGCGGATCCAGGGGGGGGCGATCGGGGCGATCGCCCCCCCTACCAGGGGCTTGCTGCCGACAGCTGCACACTGTGCAGGTCCGTTCAGCAGGGACAGTATGCTGCCCGGCTGCTCTGATTGTGTTTTAAACACAATCAGAGCAGCGGGACAGCACACTTTCAATGCTGAACGGACCTGCACATACTGTGCAGCCGCCGGCAGCCTTAGAACACAGAAAAGGGGCGGGGCCTAAATCGCCCCCCCCCCCTAAAATCGCCACGGTTAGGGCAAATGTCTGGGTCCACCCCTGAGGTGGAATGAGCACAGGAGACAGGGATCTAGCACTTTGTGAGGTTATAGGATCAAGAGGACAGGAGGTCAGCAGGAAGATAAGAAGACAGTAAATACGTGATCTTCATTTGTGGGATCAAACAATCAGAGGGTGCTGGGAAGAAATTGAGCTGATTGCTTATCGAGGAAGATGATACCATTAGTAGTCTTATCTTATCAATCTTCTCCTTGAAGTAAGAAGCAACATCCTAGACACTGATAGAAGCCGGATGGTTTGGAATGGGAGGGTTGAGAAGAGATTTAAATGTGTTGAAAAGGCGTATTTTGTGTAAAATCTCTCTGTGCATCCCCAGAACAGCACTATACACCAGAAAACGCAAGCATATCC
Organism: Mixophyes fleayi; assembly: GCF_038048845.1. Lineage (NCBI taxonomy): Eukaryota > Metazoa > Chordata > Amphibia > Anura > Limnodynastidae > Mixophyes > Mixophyes fleayi. The sequence continues at coordinate 92,631,654 of NC_134404.1, read as the reverse complement.
AATTCATCTTCAAACACAAGTTTTGAGCCCTACCACTTGCACCAGCTACAGGGCAGGTGTAAGTTGTGAGTGATAGTGATGACTGTTTGGTATACATGCTAAAAGATGTGTTTGCAATTAGGAGGAACAGTAAACATTTTGATAAATGTATTTCATGGAGGAAAAAAATGAATGATAAAACCTTTTTTAAAATGTTTTTTCATTAATGAATATATTATTAACAGGTGCCAATAATTAAATAGTTTTTTTTTTTGTATGCATTTTGCTGGGACTTTAAACATATATTTGTATCCTGCAGTGTATTATGTTTGTACCATATATGTAGCGCGTACTTAGACCAATATTCAACAAGAGATGCTTCTTCAGATCTGCTTGTAGTTAAATACGGACGTACTTATGCCTGAATTACGTGCGCAAAATACGTTAATTTTTGTGCCTTAATGTACCAGTCCTATATCTGTACCAGAATATCAGAATCAGAAACTTCTGAATCAGAAATTTATACATCTTTGATTGATTTCAATCTACTAAATGGATGAGTTTGTGATATATGCCATGTCTAAAATTGGTTTCTAAATATATAAGTCTCCAATTTTTCATAATGCCATTTAGAAAGTTAAATAAACAATCTAGTTTTGACCTTTCAATAGTTCTGTATTGCACCTTAGTTCCACATTGCACACCGGTATGTTGGAGGAGTCTGCAAGGTCCCCAGTATTACAGTTCACAATACACAGTGTTCTCTCCTGCTTTGTGTTTTGCTGCCGGCATTCACAGTGGAACACAAGCCATATCCAGGTGAACACCGCTCTACAGATGCTGTAGCATTGCATCCAATGAGATTTCATCATGGGGATAGAACAACTAATTCTAGATACAGATAAAGCCCACAAAATGGTACTATAAGGACCAACAGATTCTGATCCCATACATGCTTCTCAGACAGATTCCATAGAATGAAACACATCCTGTGGGGACCTCTGGGCAACAATAAATCTTCTATTTTTTTAAATACCTAAAAATACTTATTAGTAAAACAAATATACATATATTTCAGATTCCATCCCAATAGTTTGACCCGAGGGCTTTCTCCCACCCCACCGAACATCTTCAACACCTGGACAGCCAGTGCTGATTTACTCTATAACTGGAAACCAACCTCGGCAGCAAAATGTTTTTCATTCTATATGCAGCTGCTCACTACTTATGCCCACCACTAGATGGCTGTGTGATGACAGTTCTTGCTGCTCAAAGCTGCATGCAAAGCGTTTAGTTTTGAATCCATCTGTCCTGCTTGCTAAACTTTGAATTTTGCATGTGAGTTACGGTGAGCAGGCATTCCGAATTGGGAGAAACTTTGAACCAATGAATAGAACTTTTGAAGAATGGAAATTGGACCCTATGATTCCAAGTTGCATCTTATGTATACTGAACAATTGCAAATTACAGAAGTGCTCAGTAGGCTCTCCTTGGCTAGCCATAGCAACAGATGTTTGCATGTCTGGCCTAGAGCCCACTAGGAGGTGCAGCAGCAACTCTGCTACTTACTATGTCATAGAGTATATTAGGGGACAATTTTTATTGTTCATTATATTAATAGGGCAATATGAATATATAGTTAGATTATTGGGTAATAATATTTTATTGCTAGCGGTTGCAATAATAACTTATGACAGATCAACATCTATAATATAAATGTCTAGTGGCGTGTGTTAGTCTGTCTGTGTGTGGAAAAAATAAAACCAAGCTGCAGCGCCACCTGCTGGGCGGAGTTATACACTGACCTACTAAATTCTTAGTGTATGTGGAAAAAAAAATGTTTTTAATTTGTTCATTTAATTTGTTAATTTTTAAAAGTATTTATAAAGATTTAAAAATATATATATATATATTTCTTGAAGGAGAAGTGACAGTTGGGAGTGGTTGGTGGTTGCCGGGGGTGACAGTGGGGAGTGGTTGGTGGTTGAGGCCTGGGCTATGGCCCAAATGCATGACAAGAACTTTTTTAACACCTTAAGTAGCTTGATTTGACTAGAATGCATGAGTATCATTCACGGATTAACTTGTGTATTATATGGCACTTGTGCACATGTGTATGCTGGTATTAGAGTGAAACATGTGAGCAAGATAAATGGTGCACCCATCATGAAATCATAACAGTTGCCCCGTCATAAATAATTATTGCACCAATTAGCAATAAAAAATGATTGATCTTATATATAAATCTATATTTATATTGTCCCCTTAATATAATGATCAATAAAACTTGCACCCATACGTTTATTAATTAATTTTGTCCTCATAGTCATTAAATATTGATTGCCACAATAATTTATAAATCAACGGTGCCTCCTCTGAGGTTATGAATGGCAAGATAACTCAAAGGCCATGTCCTATAGTAAATGTGGTGGTTTAGAGCATTAAACTACTGGGAAATTAAGATGATGACAGCGGATTATAACCTCCGCACACAGCACTGTTTGATATATTACCCCCTAATATTTGTATAAACCAATTTTATCATGTTTGTAGACATGCAGATACAGCCTCCTTTCTTGCACAAATGAAAATGCCACTTTGCTTCAGAGCTGTAACTACGAATATACATTTAAGAAAGTATTAGACAATCACTATTATTATTATAAATTATGCAGAATATGCATAATAATTATGCAGTGATGTACAGAGGATATGTAGTCATTCACATCAGTCCTTGACTCATTGGAGCTTACAGTCTAAATTCTGTTCAAAACAGATACTCTAGAGTCCATTTTGTCTGAAACCAATTAAAGTACCAGCAAGTTTTTGGAAAGTGGGAAGAAAATAGACCAACTGAAGGAAAAATACAATTTCCACACAGAGAGTGGAGACTTGTCAATGTCACTGCACAGACTCCAATGCAACATTAATTATGTTTTCTTTATTTCATTTTTTGAATCTCATCTAACTAATTTTTGTTTCCAATGTAATATTGTGCCAGTTCTCAAGTTTGTTTTGCCTGTATACTGGGCCTTCTGCTGCTGCCCTAGTTACACCTCTTCACAGCGTATTATACAGCCAAAATATACCAAAGACTTATACTGAATTCTATTATGTTGCATTTGGGAAATTATTTTTTTTCATAGCCATTTTCTGAATATATCCATAAAGGTCTACAAATCTGACCTGTATATCATACTTGCCAACATTTGTTTTTGGGCTTCCGGGAGATGCCGGCTGGGATGTGGGCGTGCAGGGGGCGGGGCGCCAAAACCGCGGCATTTTGGCCCCGCCCCCCTGATGAAATGACGCAAATCGCGTCATTTTACAGCAGGGGCGGGGCCAAACACCACGATTCCGGGTGAATCGCTGCGTTTAAACCGAATTCTGCCCACTTCACTAGGAAGTGGGCAGATCAGGGAGATTGCCACACTCTCCTGGGAGTCCGGGAGACTCTCGCGAAATGCGTGAGTCTCCCGGACATTCCGGGAGAGTTGGCAAGTATGCTGTATATCAGTTAAATGGCAAGAGGAAAATGTAAATTTGGGCACAAAAGAGGTGAACTTGTGAGACCTGGGTATATGGTTGTATGATGATAATCCAGGTGATTTGCATAGTGATGATCACTACCCGCTATGGTAATAATTTTGCAAAGCTGCACATTCATGTTACATCCATCCTGATTTCCCTGGTAACTGTCTTCCTGCTAAAATATCAGAGTAATATCAGAGAAAAGCACACACATTTTTCTGGATACATTTGTTTTTGTTACTAACTGATATCTGTTTTGTTTTATTCAGTCAAGACATTCGAAATATACATAAGAACATTTATAGAAAAAAAAGCTAAAAAAAAGGTAAGTAAATAAGAAAAGAATTCCACATCATGTGAATAGATTCATGTTCAAATAGTGTGACTAATGCATGGATACTTTACAATGTAGGAATATAAAACCTGATTAATCCCATAAGGTTATGTCTTCTAGCTCCCATGTTCTCAGTCGTTCTCAAACTGTCTCCCACACTAATGACCAGCCAGGGACTTGTCCATGTCTCCAAATATCATCTGTCTGTAAATAGACTTTACAATGTCATTGTAGATATCAGAACCTGTTTTTACATTCAATAATATTGATAGGTTAATATAATATTAATAATGTGTTTTGGGTGTATATCATAGAATAAAACAATAGTTTACTATAAAGTCCCCTGGCTACAAGATAAGAATTATATTATATTCTTAAAGGGCCACGAAACCTATATATATGTAAACAGTTCACATATCACAGCAGAAATTTAAATCTTTCACATTGTATGTAACATTATGTACAGTGTATCCTCTGTTATTAGCCACGTTAGGTTTGCAGCGATTCCCAGCAATATATCAGTGTATCTACACTAAATGTGATAGTCATAGGAAAGAAGCCTCTTCTCGTAAACGAACTTTAAAGGGGGAGATTCAATTAGACGCGAAGTGTCTCCAGAACGTCAGCAAGACACCTCGCGGCGGAGATTGGACAGAAATATCCACTCATGTTTGTGTGCACAAGAATGAGCGGAAATCATATTGCAATTGCCAGCAAGTGAATCTCCCCCTAAGGATCTTTAATGACCCACAGAAAATTGCGGTCTCTCAATGCTGCTTTATGCGTTGAAGAATGCTTACCTTCATGCCTAACAAATTTCAAGGTGCATGCAACACGCCTCTTGGAACTGACCCTAGAAAACCTAGCTAGGTGGGTTTGTAGATACACCCAGGGCCAGATTAACGTAATGGAGGCCCCTGGGCTAATGGGGCCCCCATTCCCCCGTGAGGCCCCCCCCATTAGCAGCCTGGCCCCCCTGTTAGCCGACTGCCCTCCCCCCAAGCGCTTACCTTCTCCGCTCCTGTCACTGCAGTCCTGCTTCCGCGGCGCGCTGTAAGCTCCTTACTGAGGAGATCTCGTGACACTCTCGCGAGATCTCCTCAGTAAGGAGATTACTGAGCACCGGAGAAGGAGGACTGCAGTGACAGAGCTCAGCATTGAACGGGCCGGGGGCGCCCCCGCTCCCGTCCCGATCAATACCTCTGCTGAACTCTGTCAAGGACCCCCTGGATGCCCGAGGCTCCTGGGCTGTAGCCCAGTTAGACCTCGGGTTAATCCGGCCCTGGATACACCAGAAAATGCGTATGGCAGAAACAGTAAAATGTCACATCAAAGTCCAAGTTACTAATACTTTAGGATCAGCAGCTTTATTAATTTTAACATTTCAGTTTTCTATTAAAATACTGCTTGGTTTAGCCTCAGCTATGTCTTAAATTAATCATGAGAGTGAAGGTGACATTGGGACTGTATTTATCATGTTTCACATTTGCCTATATGATTCTTTTTTTCCATTGATGTAAGTGCACCTAGAAATGCACTTTACTGTGGAAGTACAACTGGAAAGTTCAGAAATGTGTCCCATTAAAAATATAGAAGAAGAATCTGAGATGGTGGAAAAGCTTTGTACCATCCTGCAAAGTAGGAAATATCACTGCAATTGCACACTCTCTAGCACTTTATCTTGTTGAAATCTCATCCTGCAAAAAAAAAAGGTTGTTATTGTCTGTTGGTGCAAAAGCAGTTGTGCTCATTTGCCTAATCTGTACCTGTGTTCTGCCTAGCTCTACCCATCAGAGAGCACATTTTTGCCCCTCAACGGATGAAGCAGTATTGGCCTATAATTCCAAGTAGGGGCACAAAGTTACAAAAGATAAATTTTGTTGCAGTTTTCCACTTTTATGGTTCATAAGATATATTTGTTACTTCCTGAAACAAACACATACATATTTTTTTTCAAATATTATTAGTAGCTCTCATTTGTAAATCATCTTGCATATTAGGCTTGGTGGTCATTTAACCCTTTAATGCAAAATCACATTTATGAATGTGTGTATGGCGTGTTAAAATCAATGAAACCCATCATTTACAATGTGCAGTTACTATTTTTAGGATGCGGGAGGGTATCCTCTTTCCTTGGTTTGCTAGTTTGCTTGTATTACTCAATTCATAATTGATCTTCTGTTACTGACCTGCTAACTGATTTTCTTTATTTCTGCTTTCCCTTAGATACCTTATTGTCATGTCACTTGGCCTAATTTGTAAACCACACAAAAATGCGTTACATGTTTTGCACATTGCCCTCACTTAGTGAGGGCAATTTTAGGTGGAGTGTAGAGGGCAAGAATCCATTTGTAGAGGGTCTAGGCAGAGGTGAGAAGAGAGAATGAGGGTTAGGCAGTTGTTTAAAAGTTACTCAAGTACTCTGGAAGCAAAGGGGAGGAGAAGAGAGGTACGGAAGAGAGATTGGTTTTGAGGATATGAGAAATAAACATGTGTGAAGATTGAAGGGAAAGTGTCAGTAGGGGTAGAGGTTGAAGAGGTGATGTAGGTGCAAGTATTGGGGGAAAGGGTGCAGTGGAGTTTGGAGAAGGTGGAGTCAAAATGGGAGGTAGAGAGGGAAGAAAGGAATACAACGGCCTTCTACTCAGTAGGGTGGAATAAGAATTAAGGGTGGATAAGGGACTGGAGGAGAAGGTGGATGTGGAATGCCTGATGAGGTGAGAGCTTTTTTTGACTGATGGTGTTGATTTTGCCTTTGAAGTAAGTGGCAAATTTATTAATTGTGAATGAAGAAGGCAGGTGACGAGGTCAGAGAAGCAACATGAAGGAAACAAAAAGGCAATGGGGATTTGTCAACTGTGTGGATAAAAGGAACTTTGAATAGATTTGCTTGGCGAAAGAGAGGGCAGTCTAGAAATAACACAGAATTAATTTGTGCCAATAGTGTGTTGGATAAATATTTTCTGCATGGGATCTCAGCAGTACCAGAGCACTTTTGCAGGTGGAGGGTCTGCTTCAAATGTTTCAACCAATCCTGAAAAAATATTAAACCAGTGGCTCACAATCTTTGCAAAACTAACACAGGAAGTTCAGCCATTAAAATTAAACTGAGTAGTCATAAGTCCGTTTTAGGTAATGATTGTTCTTTTATTGACTATGCCAAAACCTGTATTTTCAGATATAATTTCTAAAAGATACTGTAACTTAGAGATCACTGACATTGCAGCAAGTTTTGTAGAGGAACAGGGTGTTTCACAGAAGTGCAAAGTACAATCTTTGAGTTCTTCTTTTTCTTCACCATCTCACGGAAATGTTAAATTTTGCAGAATTCATAGACTATGAATAGAACTAGACAGATGAACAATTAACCTTGCTGTGTGGTGTGCTTATGGTAGGAATTGAAATGCTTAAAGCCAGCTTCAAAAGGCAGAACATGCAAAAAAAACAATTCCAAATACAGAACAAGACAAATATTTTGCAGAACAGTGTGAAAACTTTGCTCATCTGTACAGAAAATACATTTCTTCAAAGCGTGTTTACATTTGTCTACAGTAATACTACAACTTAACTATTCATAACTAACATATTTGTGCAACTACCTTAGTTGTAACAAATGAAAATCATATATCTCAGAAATCTTTTAAATAATTCACAAACGGCAGATGTCAGGATCAAAGGTCAATAATGTCCTGTTTTTCTAATTGTATTCCCTTTTTAAAAATTGGTACCACATCTTTCTACCAATTTTTTGGCAGTGACCCCTTTAGGGGGAAAACAGATAAGTATAGGAAACTGTAGTCTATCATTCCTTTCCTACAGGTGCTTGGATATTATTTGGGCCAGGTGATTTATCTCTCTTCATCATTTTTTAGCTGCACCTCCTCCTCCCGCCTTACAAGCAATATTTAGTGGTGTGCAGAGGCTATTGCTACACAACCTGTTTCATAATACATGATTCTCCTTTGTGAAAACAGATGGGGAAAAAAATGTTTCAAATATCACTTTTCTTAAATTTCTATAGTTATTTTCCTAGTTTATCATTTAAGGACCCAACACTGTAAGTTTTATTTTTCCGGATATTTATGTACATAGAAAAATGTTTTGGGATTAGACTTGCAATCTTTTGCAATTTGTTTTTCATCTTAAGTTTTGCTAACCCGATTTATTTATTACATACACTATATGGACAAAAACATTTGGACGCTTGACCATTACACCAACAGGGACTGCAATTACGTTATATATTCAAATATGAGATAATGGGCTTAGCCCAAACCCTGAAAAACCAGCCCCATACTATTATCCCTCCTCCACCAAACTTCACAGTTGGCATAATGCAGTCAAGCAGGTAACATTCTCCTGGCATCCACCAAAGCCAGACTTGCCCATCTGACTGCCAAACAGAGAAGTGTGATTCATACATGACTCTACAACTATGGAATCAGCAGAGCATTGGAGACTTTACGCACCATGCGCCTTAGCAGTCATTGACCCCGCTCTGTGATTTTTTACGTCGTCTGAGTTGCTGCTGTTCCTAAACGCTTCCACTTTCTAATAATATCACTTACAGTTGACCGTGGAATATCCAGCAAGGATGAAATTTCACTGCAAAGGTGGCATCCTATCACAGTACCAAGCTTGATCACAAATGTTTGTAAATGGAGACTGCATGGCTAGGAACTTGATTTTATACACCTCTGGCAATGGGTCTGTTTGAGACACCTCAATTCAAAATCTAACATGTGTGGCCAAATAGTTTTGTCCATATAGTGTATGTAACAAAGGTAACAGAAGTCAGATCTTTAAATCCCGGGCATCCGCTGGACCAAGGCTCAGAGAAAGATGGTATTCAAATGGTAAAAGATGTCCGTCCCTTTTTCACTCAGTAATAGCTCCAACCAATGCGTTGCGACCAACAATAATTACAGTAATTTCATCCAGCACTGGATCGGGTATTACTCACTGTGGACCAGTCCATATTACCCCTAGGAATTTCAAGTCTTTCATTTGTAGATCTCTTGCCACCAAATCGTGAATGACAAATGGTGTATTAATTGAATAGCCCTATGGAACTACTGTCGCAGTATAATGCTGTCCATTGCAAGTGAAAGCAAATTGAACTTGACTCTCAGGTGCTATAAAAATGGAAAATGCTTTGGCCAAATCCACCACCACTTGCCACTCACTGACTGTTTCAGTAATCTTTTCTACCGCAGTAACCATATCCGGAATACCGACGGTGGTGCTACCTTGTTCAATCCCCTATAATTGTTAAGCAATAGGATACATCTTGTTTATTTTACTGTGAAGACTGGAGAGTTAAATGACTGACTGTGGGTGTGAAATCTCCAGCTCCTAGTAAAACTTGCACAGCCTTTGACATTTCTTTCAGACCAAATTGTAGCCGGTATTGTTTGAGATTACCTGGCTGTGGAAGAGGAGGAATATACACTGGGAACCGTTCAGCCAAACCTCTCTCAAAAAGCTTCACTGCAGACACCATGCAGGATCTTACAGAACATCCAAACACATAAGTTCCACTTTCAGTGTGCATGGCTTGCCCACACAAAATATTCATACCAATTATGTTGCCTGGAAGTTCAGATACCAACACCTGTGTCACACGCCGCTCTCCCGCGGCTACCACCTGGTAACCTGACCATCTACTCATTCCTTATTCCCCGCTTTCTTCCCCGGCTGTCAGGTCGGCTCTGCACATGCGCGAGTGATCATCTCACCTGTGCTCACCTGCTCCGCACATCCATTGGTTGCCTCTCATTTATAAGGCTCCTCCCAACACCTCTTAGTGCTGGTTCTTTTCGTCAGACTCCTGGCCTGGAAGTAGCTCATGCACCCCCACTCGCTCCTCTGCTCTCCTAGCATGCTGCCGTGGATCATCACTTACCTGCTCCACTCGTTAGTAGTAACTACTGCAGATCACCGCTCTCATCTCTCCAAGTGTGCTGCCGCAAACCACCCATTACCTGTGCCACTCGTTAGTGGTGACAACAGCAGATCATCGCTCCAAGTGTGCTACCGCAGACTATCGCTTATTTGCTCCACTTACTTAGTGGTAACTACCGCAGACCATCTAATTTATCTCTCTATGGATTATAACAGGGCATCGCTCGGCGCTCCCACTCAGTAGTGGCTAACTAGTGCCTACCTCTTTCTCTGAATTTGGTTCTCTATCACTGCTAACTGGGAACTTCCCTAGAGGGCCGCGACCTGCAGGGTTGAAGCTGCCTTGCGGGAATCTCTGGTGAAAACCTTCCGCTTTGTTAGATTCCGCGCCTCTGGGTGGAGTACCGCCAATCTCAGTTAAGACCAGAAGGATCCCACTCATCCTAGTGAATCCTGACAACTTGTGTTTTGACTTTTGGAACTTTGCCAGTTTGGAGCCTATAGTGAATCTTGGCTGCCCATGTCTGTTGACCCCACCCCTCCCCCCCCCCAAACCTTCCACAGCAACCGAGTGTGCCTGTTGTGTATGCTGTAGTTCTGTGTGGTTGTGTTTGGCCTGGCCAATAAATTGCCACTGACACATAGGGGTGTCGATCCCTTGGCTTCAACAAACAAATAATAAAAGTCAGTAGCTGCTGCCTGGGATCTGCCTTGCTGTCAGTAAGGATTGGGAATGTCCCACCCCCTCCCAGTTTCGTATATCTTGGCTAAACCTTGCACCTCCCTACTGAGAGCAGAGTAAGGGCCAGGATTAGATGTTTGAGGTGAGGCTGTGGGTGTTACAGGGGAGTAGTCTTCTATATCACTAACTGTCACCTTCACCTTCTCAGTCCTTTCCACCACTTGAAAAGTTCAGTTGTAGTAATTCCATATATATCTTTTTTTCGCACTCCAAAAAAGTCCAAAAACAATTGCCTATGTGTCAGTTTAAATCTATTTGAAGATTGACTGTCTTCCTCTGAAAATCTTTTCTCTCTACAAGATTTTGTTGTTTTGTATTTCTCTAACTCTCCTAACTGACCTAATAGTGATGCAGCAAGAAAAACAGTACTACCAGTGGACATTGTATGCAGCATAGTGAAAAGAGCTGCTTTTAATTGGGGCGCAGTGGTTAAAAGCTTATTACGGTTTACTGAAGTAAAAAGAGTTGCATCAGGACCATCCCTTTCAGTCCGCACAGAATACACACCCTATTAATGGATTTCAAGTAATCCAATTCATGCATCCCCACTCATGCAATCTTTGTAATCCTTGTCCTAGCTCATACCATACATTCATATCAACCACTACTGTAGGTGTGTCATATATTTGTGCTTTAGAATCTCAAATCAGATGCAGCAATGTGAAATTACAGTCTGTGAATTGTGCTCTTCTCATTTGAAATCTGACCCTGGGATCATTACACACTGCTCCCAAACTCATAGCTTCTCTTTTTAAAGAGAAGTCACTTCATCAGCACCTAGTCCCATAGTGTCAATACCCATGTCAGCAATCCTTATTAGGATGTTGTTTATATTTAAACCCAATCTCACTACCTTCTCCAGCAGAATAGCTACATGTTTCTTCCACCAATCCCTGCAGTGCCCTGATCCTTGTAATTGTGATCTACATCTGACACATTAGCAGCAGTAGTACCAGTTCTTTGTGTCACCTCTCTCCTTTTATCATCATCATCAACATTTATTTATGTAGCACCAGCAGATTCCGTAGCGCTTTACAATTGGGAACAAACAGTAATAAAACAACACTGGGTAATAAATACAGAGAGGTAAGAGGGCTCTGCTTGCAAGCTTACAATCTACGGCACAATGATTTAATACACTAGGGTAAGTGCTACATCATATTGAATATTTGTCCAGCTAGAATGCAAAGGTTGCATTTATTGGGCTGTATGCTAAGTCACACAACTATCTGGTTAAAGGGTTGCTGTCTTGTGTTCGCTGTGTAGAGGGTGGTAATAGAGTAACCTAGAGAGATTAAGAGGGTGGTAGAGAAATATTATAAACCTGTCTGAAGAGGTGGGTTTTCAGAGAACGCTTCAGGGTTTGAAGACTAGAGGAAAGTCTTGGTGCGAGGAAGTAAATTCCATAAAATGGGTGCAGACAGAAAAAAAGTCCTGTAACAGAGAATGGGAGGAAGTGGTGAGAGTGGAAGAGAGACACAGATCTTGTGCAGAACGGAGTGGTCTAATTGGGAGATATGTTGAGGCAAGTTAGGAGATGTATGTTGGTGCAATTTTGTTGACGGCCTTGTATTTTAGTAGAAGAATTTTATATTGGATTCATTGAAAAACAGGCAACCAATGTAGAGACCAATCTAGCCGCAGCAATGCAAAATAGAGTGTAGGGGCTCGAGTCTGATTTTAGGAAGACCAGTAAGGAGGGAAGTACAATAGTGGATTCGGAAGATGATGAGTGCATACATTATAGGTTTTGTAGTGTCTTGTGAGAGATAAGTGCGTATTCTGGAAATTTTTTTAGATTATTGCAGCATGATATAAATATAGAGTTGATGTGGGGAACAAAGGATAGATGCGAGTCAAGGATTACACCTAGGCAGCGAGCTTGCAGGGTGGGATTTATGGTCATGTTCTCAACAGAAATAAAAATGTCAGGCAGCAAGCTTCTATTTTTGGGTGGGAATATTACTAATTCTGTTTTATAAAGATTTAGTTAGAGTTGGCGAGAGGACATCCAAGATGAAATGGCAGAAAGACAGTCAGTAGTGTGAGACAACACAGATGGTGAGAGATCAGGAGAGGATAGATAAATTTGTGTATCATAGATATGATACTGAAATCTAAAGAAACTTATTTGTTTTCCAAGAGAAGTGGTGTAGATAGAGAACAGCAGAGGACCTAGGACTGAGCCTTGTGGTAGTCCAACTGATAAAGGAAGCAGAGTGGAGGTTGTTTCAGAGAAATTAACACTGAAAGAGTGATTATATAGGTAGGATGAGAACCAGGATAGGACAGTGTCTTGAAGACCTAGGGATTGTAGCACCTGTATGAGGAAAGAGTGGTCAACAGTATTGAATGCAGCAGAGAAATCCTGGAGAATTAGAAGAGAGTAATTACCTTTAGTTTTAGCTTTGATAAGATCATTGACAACCTTGGTCAGCGCAGTCTCTGTGGAATGTTGAGAGCAAAAGCCTAATTGAAGAGGGTCCAATAGGTTGTTTGCAGAAAGGAAACATGTGAGGTGAGTGTAGGCAATTCTCTCGAGAACTTTGGAGGGGCATGGGAGCTGAGAGATGTGGCGGTAATTTGAGAGAGAGTTTGGGTCAGAATTTTGTTTTTTCAGAATAAGAGTAATCAATGCGTGCTTGAATAGTGAAGAAAGATAACTGTAGAGAGAGATAGCTTACAGATTTTATGTAGAGGTGGAATGAGCACACAAGACAAGGACCTACCAATTTGTGAGGGTTTGGGATCAAGAGAACAGGAGGTAGGGTAGGAAGATAAGAAGAGACTAGAAACTTCCTCTTCATTTTTGGGATCAAATGAAGAGCGGGTTTCTGAGGATGCTGGGAAGGAATTGAGATAATTGCTAATCGAGGGAGATGATACCCTTTCAAGTCTAATCTTATTAATCTTGTCCCTGAAATAGGAAGCAAGATCCTGGGCACTGATGGTAGTCGGAGGGTTTGGGGTGGGATGATTGAGAAGAGATTTATATGTGTTAAAAAGGCATTTGGGGTTAGAAGCCTGAGCATAAATGAGAGATTGGAAGTATGCTTGTTTAGCAGTGTCCAGAGCACTTCAATAGTAATGGTAGATAGCAGTATATGAGCTGAAATCAAAAGAGGTACAAGATTTACGCCAGTGATGTTCATCTCTATGAGAAAGTTTTTGTAGATTTTGTGTTACTTTAGTATGCCACAGTTGACAACAAAGTCTAAGCGGAGTATGAAGAGTCACTGGAGCCACTTGATCAAGTGCAATTGCTAGGGTATGGTGAAAATGAAGAACTGCCATATCAAGGGAGGACAATGTAGAAATTGGGGAGAGAAGGTTTTGGAGAGATGTTGAAAACTGTTGAAATTCAATAGATTTAATATTCCTGCGGGTATGAGGAGGCTTGTAAGAGTTTGACACCAGGGAGGTTAAAGTACTGGGAGTGAGTGAGTAACTAATAAGGTGGTGATCCGAGAGGGGGTAGTGATAATGGAATATAATTATCACCACACCTCTTCAACTTCAAGCTCCTCATCAGATTCACCCTCTTTCCCTGACAATTCAGCTACAGACTCCCAATCCCTTCGCTGAATCAGAGTCCTCACCCTACAGGGTTTTCTTCTCTTAGCATTTATTACATTGGAAAAACATCTCCCTTATGCTTCTCTAAATCTCTTAAACAAGTGTGGATGAGAATTAGCTGCTCTGTAACTTGTAAAATTAATTTTCTACACTTTCTCTATGCTTTGTCTCATCTTGTAGTGCTTGCACAGAAATCCACCCTACATTTGTGGCAGCCTTATGCTAAATGGTATTATATCGAGACAAATCTAAAACATAGCGGCATGGTAAGGATCTACCAATTGTACCTGTGCTACATATTACACTCGTGAGCAATGGGAGCCCAATGTCCTGACTCAGACAGGTGGTACTCATATTTCTGAAGACCACAATTCCGACATCAATGACATTGACAGGAAAATTCTGAATGCTGTAATGCTTACCTGCACTCAATTACGACTTCCCCAAAAAAATTAATATCAACAATTCCGGCATGAAAAGATATGGTCAGTGACATTGACGTCACTTGGAATAGCGACTGTTAGATTTATATTATTAATTGTCCAATTCGAGGACCTCACGGGTATGTAATATGTTTTAGAAAGGGATAAACATATTACTCATCCCTGGGGTCCTCGTATTCCCCTTTAATAGCATAAATCTAACAGTCACGTTTCCAAGTGACGTCAATTTCATGGATGGTATCTTCTTATGCCAGAATTGTTGACAGTCTTTTATTAAGAAATCGTAATTGAGTGCAGGTATTCATTACAGCATTTGGAATTTTCCTGCTGATATCACTGGTGTCGGGATTGTGGTCATCTCTAACACCTACCCCACACATTTAAACACCCATGGAGGGAGTGGACTCTCATTCTTTTGACTTTCTTTCCATGATTTTTTTCCATTTAAACATTTTCACTAAACAAATAACCGCAGTCTAATATCTTTGCTCAGTTTATACAACATAAACCACCTCTAACACAGCAGAAATGCCAAGCAGTACAATAAGCGCAATTTGGATAGTAAGAATTTTATCTGTCATTAATTGCAATGCCACACCCCAATTCTGGTACCAAATGTCGCAGGATGGACAATAACTCTTATGTTCTAGGATGAGTTTACAATGATTGACAGACAACAATTTTAAAATGGATAATACAAATGTTTACTATAAAACATACATATAAAAACAATAGATACTTAGCTGATGAATAGAAATTAATTGTGGAGAAATGTCTTGATCTGAGGAGCCCATAGCTTTGATAGCACTCAGCAAAGTCATGATGACAGTTTTCTCAACAATGCTCCAACTGAAGGTAAATCTATCTGGGTGTTCACTGCTTAATAATACTTTAAATCCAACAACCATCTTCTCCCCCTTTGAGTCTAGTTTAAATTTTTTTTTTTTTACTGGACATATAGAAATGTCTTTGTACTAATAGGGATCATTGTATAAATGTTATCTATAGAACAGGGGGGCTTGCATGAGTCACGAACAAATCAATCCTGTTAACCCTTTACATAAGAATTATTCCTTATATGTATGTAATTAATACAAAGAATTGGCTTAGATAATTAATTTACAAATATTCACTTTAATAGTATAAGAGACAATCATACAAATGAGTAGAGAAAGATAGAAAAAATGCACCAGGTATAATCATTGAGCGCTACCCCTCAATTTATCATATAATAGGCAATATTCAAGAGCAATAAATGTCCTCTTGAAGGGTGCACTCTACATATAATATCAGAGATATCAAAAGAGAGAAAGAAAAGCAGTGTGTAATTAGAGGCACTCCGGCGTAGCACTTAGCTTTAAAACATAACTTTTATTAGATATGTATAAAGGAAAACATTGGAAAAAAAGAGACAAAATATTTAAAACATAAAGACATAAAAACAGTGAGAAAAGCGATTTAAGAATGCAATATTAATTGCATTACCTCGCTATTACCTCTAAAGCTGAAAATATTGCAGATATAGTCCAATGCGTTAAAGTAATTTCACCCTAATGGTAAGGTTCATCCTATCTTGAAACAAATAACCATTTATGGGAAAAATTCCCTGAATAGATGAAAAAATAATAGGTAAGATATTTCCCAATTGAGGTATGCTATGCAAGTGTTATCAAATAGGCTATAATTGTAGTCTGAAAAGCTTCTAGAATTGCAGGATTTTGTGAATAACCCTGCCTGATAACAAAACTGGGGCGTGATTCAAAAGAGAAGCCACAGCTTAAAAGAAAATAGATAGACGAGACGTCAACGCGCGTTTCGCTCCTAGGCTTTTTTTGCCTTGAAAAAGCTAATTTTTTTTTCCCATAAATGGTTATTTGTTTCAAGATAGGGTGAACCTTACCATTAGGGTGATATTGCTTTAGTGCATTGGACTATATCTGCAATATTTTCAGCTTTAGAGGTATTATTATTATTATTATTATTATTATTATAATCATTTATTTGTTAGGCGCCACAAGGATTCCGCAGCGCCATACATAATACAAACAGGAGACCATACAGGGTGACATAGTACAGAGCAAAAAACACAAAGTACTAATACTTCAGAACTCCGGGCAGACATATGAGCGAAGATGGAGCAGAAGAACAGGTATGGAGACAGGAGGGGAGAGGGGAAGGTAATTAATATTGCATTCTTAAATCACTTTTCTCACTGTTTTTATTCTTTATGCTTTCAATATTTTGCTCTCTTTCTTTCCAATGTTTTTCCTTTATACATATTTAATAAAAGTTAAGTTTTAAAGCTAAGTGCTACCCCGGAGTGCCTCTAGATACACACTGATTTTCATTCTCTCTTTTGATATCAATCATACAAATGAGTTAGTAAAACATTAAAAATTTCAATAGAAATAAGTTAGTCTTTCCACATTTAAATAAGCAGACATTAGGACGGATTAGGGCAGTACATTCCACTAAGGGAACAGAGATGGTATTTCAAATAAGTATTGGTGAACTCTGCAACATTCAACTAGCTGTATATTTAGGAGTGCCAAGTTCTCAAAGTCAGTGCAAAGAAGCAAGAGTCACATGAGTCAGTCATTATTACTGGCAATGAATGAATGTGCTTTGAAAGAATAGTCACAATCGCATTCTGATTAAAATCTCCGTTAGAGTGCTCATACAGTACAAATAGTTACTTAGTTACCGTACAGTCACCAATGTAGTGACACTTCAAATATTATTTCTTGTGGCTTGATGCACACAGTGCTGAGACCTTATTTGACATCTCAGAGCTTAATTTTCATTGCTTAATTGACATAGTTAATAACAAAGAAGCACATACTGGTCAAATGTTTCCTAGTATTTGGCTTTCTTTCCTAGATTAAATCTTTTTAGTTAAAATCAGCCATTAGGAGGAGTTTATTCTTCTTTGCTGCCCTTTTAGTTTGCAATTAGATTTTAGTACAATTCTTTATGCTAGATACTCATAACAAACCCGAATAATTATTTTACTTGTGTCCTTCCCTCAATGTATATCGTACCCATGAAGACTCTCTATTGATACACACTACTAATGGTCAGTTCTTAAACACTTTTTTAGGCTATACCCACTCATTGGAATTCCCTCCCTTGTACATCAAGACTTTTCCCCTACCCTCCAAGCATTCCCTGAAAACTCACCTCTTTAATTAAGCTTACAAAATTTCCAAGCAATCTTTCTAACCTTCCTAGGTTATTATATCCAATTACCATACATCTAAAGAGTTCACACAAAACTTAAATGTATTCGCCTTGTGTATTAAAAATCCCTTAGTCCTACTAACCACTTGTTCAAATTGCTATCTGGCTGGATCAATATGTAATATGTGGGAATTTTCTTCATATATTGAACTCCTATTTTCCTATAGATTGTAAACTTGTGAGCAGTGTCCTTTTACCTCTTTGTCTGTTTGTTAATAACTAGCCATGTTTTATTACTATGTTTGTTCCCAATTGTAAAGTGTTGCAGAGTATACTGGCGCTATGTAAATGTTAATAATAATAATAATAATAATAATAATAATAATAATAATACATTACCTTACTTTAAGTTTAAAGCCTAATTCCCTGAAATTATTTTTTTTCCCGAACCATCCACCTTCCTGTGATGTTGCCATCCTGCTGCAAAATGGTAACCCTGAATACACATTTCCTAATATCAGCCAACTTGGCATATTTATTGGGTTGTATCAGAAATACTTCCCTGACACTCTTCCCTCTATGCATTCTTCTAACTGTAACATAGCTACCTACCTCAGCATCTTGTTTCCTCATATCCTACCCCATTCTACATTGGCCGCAATCAGTGACTGTTCAGTGAGCAACAAACTTAATTCCATGTTGTTTAAGAACCTCAGTGTTGCCATTTGCTCATTTAGATCTAGAATCTCCAGTTGAGCAATTTGATCACAACATGCACAATGGTATTCACCCTCGACCAGTCGTTCCAGAAGAGTGTACATAGCAAAAGTTGCATTTGGGTGACATTTTGGAAAATATGCTGACACATGTAAATATTTTTTCTACTACAACTCCACTAAGTTTGTTGTTTTTCATATGTCATGTTATTGCCATATTTCATATGCAATACCAACTCAATTCATTAATATGTAAATATAATACATGATAACTTTTTATTACCTTATTAGATGAACAACAGTGAAGGACGCCTTGATGATCACAATCTTTCTTGCCCAACAGAAGATGATTACAAGTACCTGGTGTATATGTCTGTCTACATCATTGTTTTTCTCAACGGGTTGTTGTTTAATGGAGCAGCCGTATATGTTTTTTGCAGGATCAGAAAAAAGAAAGGAATTTCAACTATATGCTTACAAAATCTCGCAGTAGCTGATCTTCTCTTCATTTTTTTTCTGCCACTGAGGATAACCTACTATCAGCAAGCAGGAACTTGGATTTTTGGAGACATCCTGTGCCGCATCACTACATTCTCTTTCTTTTTCAGCATGTACTCCAGTATCTTTTTCTTGGCTCTTCTGAGTGTATTCCGATATATGTCAGTGGTGCACCCTGGAAAGATTAACGTACAGAAAGTAATAATAAGTTGTGCATGTGTCTGGGTTTTTACAGGTGCCAGTACATCACCCTTCCTACTTTCTGGTACCAGCGTCCGGGATGGTGTTGTAAGGTGCTTTGAGCCCACTCTAATGTCAGCATGGAAAAGAATAATGTATATGAACTACTATGCTTTGGTTGTTGGATTTATACTCCCACTATTGGTGATTGTCGTATGCAATGGGCTACTCATCAAACACATAATATATATGCCCATGGAGAAGAAAAGTATTAGAAAACAAGTTACTATGATTGTCTTGGTTCTTCTGGTTTGCTGTGTTTGCTTTTTGCCATACCACATTCAGAGGACAGTTCATTTACACTATCTATTTCATCACCCAGACATATGCAGCTTACACAATATCCTGCAGAAGACCGTTGTTGCAACACTGTGTTTAGCTGTACTCAATACCTGCTTGGATCCTCTGCTGTATGCATTCATAGGCCATGGATACAAATCATGGCTACTTTTAATATGTATGCCCAAGAAATCTCTCACTGCAAAAACGACATCTACTGACTTAAGTGGTGTCAGTCAGATAATGGCAGAAGAAGTTCAAATGACTGAATGCACGCGAGAACCCAGTAATGAGACCAATGCTTCTCTGATAACATCTTTGCATACATGAGGACACACAACGTTTGTTGTGAAAGTTTTATAAAGATGTTTTTCTATATTTTTTTAATCAATTGTATTGAGTTTTATCAAATAAAGCATATTCACAATAGTGTAGTACTCTTATTGTAATAGCAAAACATGTCCCAAACAAGGATACCATGCATAAAACTAACAGGGGTAAAAACAGAGAAGACAGAGGAGAGACACTAGGGGAATCATGTCCAGGATAAAGGGAAACAAAGATCTTGACAAAAAGCCTGAACGGGTTTTGTATAAGATAATGATAAGATGCATTTTATGTTGTAATTTTGTGTAAAAAGCTAGTTTGTTTTTAGAAAATACATAATAATAACCTATGTACTTCAAATTGGTTGGCCTTCCTTTTAGGTGAGGGGCCCATTCAAAATCTTGTTGTTATGATTGGAAAAAACAGAGATGGGTAGAGAGAACTCGTAACCATTTCAACTAACAACAGTGATGGATGGGTAGAGAGAACTGGCAGTTATTACAGCCAACAACAGAGATGGATGGGTAGAGAGAACTCGCAGCTATTACAAACAACAACAGAGATGGATGGGCAGAGAGAACTTGCAGCTATTACAATCAACAACAGAGATGGATGGGCAGAGAGAACTTGCAGCTATTACAACCAACAACAGAGATGGATGGGTAGAGAGAACTTGCAGCTGTTACAACCAACAACGTTCTCAAGCAGCTGCTGCAATAATCCTGAAAGCATCCAATATACTTCGATTTGGTTAGAGTTTCCCTTTATTTGTTTTAAACATCAAAATGGAAAATTGTGTTTTTATGCTAGGTCATACCATCTACAATTAAAGTTCACCATAACAATTGAGAATAAATTAGTTGAACTTTACTAAAAAACAGATGGATTTGTGTTCATAAGATTCAATGGATTACAAGCATCGATCATTGTCAACTAGACATTTAAATATTATTCCATCGGAATGACAGTGGCAAGTTCTGACTAATGAGCCATCTTAAGAGCCTACATTTTAAACATACTTACCAAGGTAGCCCTATTCCCCCACTACAATTTACTTCGCTTAGAATACTTATTTTCTTAAAATTTGATAGTGAAAATAGAATATGTGCCAGCAAAATCTGGCTTAGAGACCTTTAAAAGATTCGCCTCCCTAGAGGCATATTTGGAGATGCGGTAAAGGAAGCTCCTCCCCTGCTGGAAAACTTCATTAACAGAGCTGCACTGTGGGGGGATGGATTAATATTTTGTAATGTGCCATCTATCAGGTGACATATCAAATCAGGGAGCCAGCAGGGAATGAGTCAGGCCGGAATACACCAGCATTGCTTAGTATGAGCACTGAGTATGAACCCAGGGGCCCACTTGATTCACCGTCCCATGTGCATTGCATACCCTGCATCCTTTTGGTTTGTCCCATATGAAAAATGATGTGATGCTTTCACCTGCTTGTAGTGGGCTCCAAGCTCCTGATGGAGTCCTGCTTCTCATTCATATTTTTATTTTGTGTGAGCTACATTATCAAACAAACTAAATGGTAAATATGAATATAAATCACAACAGCACCACTCTTATGTACATTACCAAAAGGTCTTCTAATCGACCAATGGATAGAAACTTTAAGACTTCTTCATTATTGAAAAACATACCTTGTTATTTTAGCCAGCCACAACCTGCAGTAGCAAATTAGTTGGAGTCTCTTCCATGTATTCACAATGTTACCTAAACTCAGATGCGATAGCATTAATAGCTAGGAGAGAAAGGTGCGTACAAACTTGAGGTATAAGCAATGATGCTTCACTAAATAACTGTGTACAAGAGTCCAAGAAAGTAATGATACAATTATGTCTCAATAGGCCACAAAGTGATTGCCTGATGCGCCTTTGTCTTGTATTAGTGTTGAATTCCAATATGTTATTTCTTTTCTTTTCTCAACCATATGTTTCAATCGTGGAAAAATATGTAGTGTGTATTTCACTTACTAAAATTAAATATAATAGTGCCTCAAACAAATCTGTGTCGTAGTCTTTCTTCAGTCCACAACCCATGCATGAATCTGTTGTGGGAAACTCTATTCTCAAACAAAAAATAATAATATAGTGTAGAATGTCGTGTCAAGTGAGATCCTAACAAATGAAATCACACTTACTAGATATCCATTTTGAAGAAAACCTTAAAAGAACTTGTCGTTTGTAAAAGCCTTCTTTTTCTTAGAAATAAATAAAGAAACATAAATAATGAAGCTCCCATGTACAAAACCCAGTCAGTCCCCTTGCAATTGCACTCACTTGAGCACAGTAAATAGCCAGAACATACACTCTTCTAATGATGAGATCTGTCTTTGTATCTTCCTACCAATCAATCGTCCCTGTTGTATAGCTTAAAAGGGAGAGTAGAGGAGGCACAGACAAGTAATCCTGTTACATTACCTGTTTTTTAACAGAACAAAACAACAGTCATAATATGCCAATGACACTTTAAAATATATAAAACCACTGCCTTGAGGAAGAATGTTATGTTGAAACGCGTTGGATAAAAAAAATGAGTTTGCAGGAATCATATCAAGGCAGCATGTTTTTTGAATTAAACAAAAAACACAACATCGGTTTGTTTGAGGCACTATAATATTTAATTCTAGTACGTGTAATACATTGGTTATCACATTATAATATCACAATAATACTACACCATATATTCATTTTTTTCTCTTTTCACTACACATAGATTTACAGCTGAGAAAAAAAAGAAAACATATTGGAATTCCACACTAATACAAGACAAAGAGGCAAAAAGCAATTACTTTGTGATTTACTGAAGCATGGATGGCTCATTAATTTTGTGGACTCTTGTACACAAGTATATAGTGAGGCACCATTACTTGTACCTCTGGTTTATAGATATTAGTGTTGAAGGTGTTAGTGGCACCTTGGTTAAAGACTGGGCAGCATCAATGTGGAGAGCTTGGGAAGTTTCTTTGTTTATTTCTTTGTAGAGAAAAGTAGCTGTCAGCACAGTGAGATCAGTGGGCAAGTGATTCAAATCGCACTGACTATAGGTGTGTAGTGAAAGTGACATCTGATTGGAGAAAAAGCTTATTCACTCCAATACAGTGCCAAATTGACTCCACAGTTTATGACCTTGCTAACAGCCTGAATATGGGGCAGGTTCAGTTCTCCAACTCTGGCAGGTTTCTTCCTTACATCTGACTCAACTCCTTGAGCAGGGGCAGATTGGGAACTTAAAGTGGACTTGTAAAAATTCTTGAAGTGGCCTCATGTGAGCTGGACCAAATCAACTGTAGGTGGGGCCAACACAAAAGTAGGCAGGATTTAGAACTACTGGAATTAGGTTGTAGTAACATTTAGGAAAGCTAGATGTGATGACTCAATACACAGTGGGTCATTTCTAAAGCAATGCAGGGCAAAAACTACCCATGCTGCGTTATAAAAATACATGAATCTTTTTGCATGATCTACAGCTGGTTTATGCATCTGTGCTCAAACTTGTTTAGTTGCCTACTAACACATCTTTACAATATTCCCTTCATAGAAACATATCTCACTTTGTTTAATAAGTTTAACTATTACAAAACATGTTGGCCCAATCATATCTAATCAGTCTGTAAGAGCAGCATATGAGCACCTCACCGTACTGTTACATCTTCCCCTGATGTCATGAGATGCAAACTACCAGTCAAACCACTCTCTTTAATATATATAAACATGTACTATTTGTTTAAAAAAAAATCATTAAAAATAATCCTTAGAATAAATGGCTATCCAGGTGGAACCACCACAAAGGTGAAATAGCATTTGCAAGAAAATACTTATTTTTTAACAATTGTGTATGAGCCCTAAATATGTCCAGTGATTGGTGGTGGTTTGAATTAATAACAGTGCAGGAAGGGTTGGTAGCCAATGGCATTAGTGAAGGGAAGAGCTTTCCAATGGTTCAATATATAGGTGCAAAGGAGGCAGGATTAATGATATTGTCATTGCAATGGGGACTGGCCATATGTTCAACAAAGTGATCTAAGAATGGGACCAGTGCAAGGTAGAAAGCAGGCAATGGAATCAATGCAAGAACCACTAAAGTATTACCAGAGCTGGAATCAGGCTCGGGGAGGCCTGGGGCACTTAAGACAGGAAGGTTATCATGTTAGATACTATTTAGACGAATACACGGGCAAAATTGTGTGCATTACTCTTAGGTCCAGGCAGCTCTGCCTTCAGAAGCAGTACAGTGAGAAGCAGGACATACCTCCCAACTGTCCTTGCAGTCTGACCAAATCCTGACTAAGCGAGATAGTCACCCATATTCGGGACTGCCCCACCAGATTCAGGACAGTTGGCAGATTGTCCTGCTCTTTCCTACCTGTTCTTGTCACTTTCACCACCTGTGACTGCTGGTTTCTTTAGATCAGTTGCTGCTTCTCTCGATCCTGGAATGTTGGAGGCTCTATTTGGAAAAAAATTAGTACATGTTATTTAGAAAACTCTAACCAGCCCCGGCAATAAATCAATAGCACCCACATTTAATAATTAGTGCACAGCAATAACATTTCCCTGGGGGAGCTTCATTACTTGTAGGGGCAAAACGTGTTGGTAACTTGCATAAAATACTCCTAAAGGAAAAAGAAAGACTAATCCAAGACAGTGCCAACATTTAAATCCAGCACTGCTACATATTTCACCACTTGTAGAGCCTGTTCGCATGTCTACAAAATCGATCAGCTACCTCTCTATCTAAAAGAACAACTGAAACATGTGCAGGTGGACTGCACATGCACAAAGACGACACTTTGAGACACGGACTGCAGGACTTCTGAATTGACTACACCTTGCCCCTGACATGAAAAAACAGTCAGTATTTAACTTATGTGCAAAACAGAATACTAATTTGCACCCCTTGCATTGTAACATGGTTTTGTCCAGGAGACTGAAAAAAGAAGTTTCTCAAGTTAAGATCCTTAATGACTCAGGCCTCATATCCACACATTCACAATACAAATATTTGCGCCAGGGAAAACTTAATATCTTTATCAGTTGTCTCTTAAGAGAATGGAATCCCCCTCCCTACATTTTCCCTATTTGGCAGCATTGCTGACTTCAAAAGTAGAAAGCGCAGTTAACCTAACAAAATGAACTATTATTTATTTGTCTGACGGAAATCTATTTTCCTGTAGTATATTTATTTTAATTTTCACTGATAGTGGAAATCCACTTTAACATCTATATTTCTGTCTAGAATCTATTTTCCTGTAGTATTCTTCCTTTTATTTTCACTACTTTTCACATGACAGCTGGAAATCAATTAGCATTGGATCAAATAAACAAAATGCAACCCTGCATGCAAATCTGAGTAAATATTTATATACAGTATCACAACTATTTATTGTTTGTAAGAATAGTATCTATAAACCCAGCTGCAACAAAAATATACATAATAATAGTAACCCCTAACCAATGGTATACTTTACCAGATTGTGTGGTTAACATTTAAAATGCATATTAGAACACCATCTGTATAGCTTTAGTAAAGCTATGAGAACAAATATTTTGGTTTTCCAACTACATTTCCCTTCATCCCGTATTCACTAATACTACATGTCAGGTGACTCAATGCTGACTCCATTTTCTTTCGGCTAACTAATATTGTTTTCTTACTGGTGTGGCTTGATCTAGCACCGCATTGTCAACTTTTAGAAATGTAAATAAAATTTTATTATCAAGGATCTGTGTTCATCTTTATATTGTGGCTTGATTGATAATTTTATCTCGAAATTATGGGTTCATTCATGATGCACTTATAGCAGGGAGAGGAGGAAAGCAAACTCTTGATCATTTTGCTGTGTGTGGAGGAGAATAGCTTGGTCTCCTGGGAGTCCAGGAGACATATCCGGAATTTGGGAGTCACCCAGAGATTTCCAGAGAGTATGCAAGTATGGTTTACGTGAAGGAGAAGTATTGTGTGTTGCAGATTTTCTGCAATGTTTGAGGTTTTTTTTTCACATGCTAAGGATACTAGGGACTCACCTACATGAGATACCTTGATGTCGACAGATGAGCTTATCCCAATATAGCTATATTGTGCACAAAATTTATGTATAAGCTGACAAAGTGATTTAAATATTGTTAGTTTTACAGCATTGGACATTTTTTTTTTTATTATCACATACACAGTGGTCTTAATTATCCTGGGTGCACTTTTCAAATGATTGTATTCATTTGTACACATTTCATTAAGTTAAAGCACACCTTGTTTTCACTAATTTTGAGTTTTTAGAGATGGGTTGTCCCTGGGATCCCTTTCTAATCAGAAGGTGATTCAGAGGTTCCAGATGAACCACAATACCTCCTCAATCTCCATGGGTGGGTACAGAGCTGGATTAAGGCTCTGGGGGGCCCGGGGCACTTTAGACAGGGGGGCCCCTAAAGTGTACTATGACTATAATTTAAGACAAATACACAGACAATATTGTGTGCACTACTGTTAGGTGCAGGCAGCTCCCCCTTCATGAGTAGAGCAGTGTGAAGTGGGACAACTGTCCCTGTAGTCGGGACAAAGTCCTGACTGAGTGGGTCAGTCCCCAAACTCAGGACTGCCCCACCAGAATCAGGACAGTTGGCAGAATGTCCTGCTCTCTCCTACCTGTTCTTCCGGCTTTCAATACTTGTTGCTGCCGCTTGGGTCCTAAGCTCAGCTGTGCTTGTCTGGATCCTGGAATGTTGGTTTCCTGTTTAGAAATAGAATAGGTACATGACATATAGAAATACAGCAATGAGTGAATACAGTAAGCCTCCCTGCCTCTATGAAGTCCGACATTAAATCAAAACAATTCATGTTTTATTATTAGTGCCCCTTTCCTGTAACCAGCCCGACTGTAAAATCATTTTATTCATCTTTAATAAAAAGACCCATTGCCCCCAAACAACCCCAACATTAAATTAAAAGTAATCACATTTATTAAATAAACCAATTTCCTTCCATACATTAAATAACTTGCATTCACTTTTAAGAAATAGCAATCCTTTTTCCAAAACTCTGCCACACATTTAAATAATAGTGCCCAAACCACCCCAACATTAAATTAATCATCCCACCCTACATTGATAAGTCTGCACCAACCCCACTATTTTATTAAATTGCCCCCCCATCACCCCACAAACAAAATAACACCCAATAATTAGCCACTACCTACCTCATACACACACTACATTGCCACAAGCCCCCTACTGCCCTCACACACATTATACTGCCACAAGCCCCCTGCTGCCCTCACACACATTAGACTGCCACAAGCCCCCTGTTGCTCTCACACATTAGACTGCCACAAGCCCCCATGTCAAAACACACACACACATACACACACTTACCTTGCTCTCTGCTGTGCATCACTCTGCGCTGCTCAGACAGGAAGTGAAATGAGCACTTCCTGTCTGAGGCCAATCAGCAACAGGCAGCCTCACGATTGGCTACCTGTTGCTACCACTGACCACCAATGATGTTTTTATTAACTTTCTTTTCCACCACCCCTCCCACCCCTGCGGGGGGTGGGGAATGCCGTGAGTGGGGGAGGGGGCGGGCGAAAAAGAAAGTTAATAAAAAAATGCAGCAGCTTCTCTCCTCCCAGGCAGCAGGGGCCCTCAGAGAGAGGGGGCCCGGGGCATGTGCCCCCTGTGCCCCCCCCCTTAATCCAGCTATGGGCGGGTATGAACTAGAGCCTTTAACATCACAGTCCACTGCAAATTCTGCCCTGCACAAATTTTAATGTGCTTTGCATTTTATGGCCACATGATCATTGCAATCTTCGTTTCTCCATACCCTGTCTGCTACAGAAAATACAGAGAAAACAAAAAATAACACAACAGAGCTAACCAAAATACATTTAGGCACATCAAAGATCACAGACAGGAGTAAAAGTAAAAATGCACTACAAGCAATAATGGAAATTAGAACTGAGGGATGGATTAAGTCCGAGGGAGATTAAAAATTGAGGTTTGTGTACATTACTATTTGTCCCACTAAGGGTTAACTAACCAAGGAGGTGGTGATAACTATGTACAGGTAATGGTGAGAGTAGGATAAAGGGGACAGACTATATAAGGACAGGGAGGAGTCAATTAATTCTCTTGGGATCCTGATAAGCAGCCCTCCCACCCATTCCCGACTGCTGAATCTGGTGTTATCGTTGTCCGGGTTATAGTTCTGGCCCAAGGCTGTGGGCTTGGAGGTGAACGGGTTCTGGTATCTAGTATGGGTGTGCTGGTCTAGCCCTGGAGGTAATGATGGGCCACATGGTGCGCAGGCCGAGGTATGGTACAGGTGTGCTGGTCTAGCTCCAGAGGTAATGATGGGCCACATGGTGTGCGGGGCGAGGTATGGTACGGGTGGGTTGGTCTAGCACCGAAGGTAATGATGGGCCACATGGTGCGCAGGCCGAGGTATTGTACAGGTGTGCTGGTCTAGCTCCAGAGGTAATGATGGGCCACATGGTGCATGGGCCGAGGTATTGTACAGGTGTGCTGGTCTAGCTCCAGAGATAATGGGTTACTTGGTACGTAGATCGTGGTATAGTCCGGGTGTGCTGGTCCAGTCCTGGAGGCAATGTTGGGCCACATGGTGCGCAGGAGAGGTATGGTACGGGTGTGCTGGTCTAGGCACAGAGGTAATGGGCCACTTGGTGCACAAGTCATTGCAGGCCAGGCATACTGTGGGTGAGCCGGTCTAGCCCCGGAGGTAATGGGCCACTTGGTCGCAGGACGAGGTATTTTACAGGTGTGCTGTTCTAGCCCAGGAAATATGTGGAACCATTTGGTGCATGGGATCACTGCCGGGACCTGAGTCCTGAGGCTTGAGCTACTTTTGGAGTGGCAGGAGAACACTGTACAGGTCACAAGCAAGGTTGGTAAAACGCACATTGATGCTAGTGAGGCGTTTGGAACCCGTTCACTTCAAAGACTGGCTTAGGTTTGGTGCAAGTACAGCCCCTTTGGGCTGGCTTTTGGTGCATTATGATTAGCCCAGAAGAGCCAGGTTCCAGAATGCCTGGAGATTAGTGTCCCAGTTTAAGGATGCACTACAATGGTGCGCTTATGTAAAATGACAGATAATATGGATGTCTTTAGGATGGGTGACTCAAGATGGGACATCCTGATCAGTACTGATAAGTAGCCAAGGCTGAGTACAGTGTTCTCCCTCCACCATATCAATGCAATTTTAATTTAATAAATAGAGTTAATTGCCAACAAGTCGGTGTGGTGTCTCTTATTACATAGCATAACTGCTAAGGTTAAGTTAAAGGTTTATGGTTATGTTTTCAACTGCTAAGCACTTTACAAATAAGTGACAAGACTACAATGCAATGGTATTTCTATGGGTGGGGTACGATTTAACGCTGCTTATAATTCAGACAACATGTATACAGACAAAACAATTCCGATTACAATAATGGCGATAAGAAGTAAATGCAGACTTACCATAATAAAGACACAATACATGCCCAACACGCCTCCTATAGATTCCGATTGTAATAAACACTGGCAGTTGTAATTTATGTCACTTATCATGGTGACACTGAGGTTTACGGATTTAAAGCGGCAATGCCAGCATTCGCCATGTGTACAATGTGGAAGCCATTATCGTAATTGTTACCCTAACCCTAACCCTAATTGTAGCCCTATGCCTAACACTAATCCTAACCCTTAAATTAGATTATACAGGTGACGGGTCCTGGCATTGCAGCTTTAAATCCATAAATCTCAGTCTCGCCATGATAAGTTATGTAAATTACAACTACCTTAGCTAATTTACTACAATCGGAATCTATAGGAGGGGTGTCGGCATGTACTGTGTATTTATTACAGTCCCATGCAAGGTGGGTAGCACTGGGCTCCCTTGCCACATGGAGAAATCTGAATCAAACTGTTTTTAAAATGTCACACATCGCATGCGAAGTTTGCGGTTTGTGTTTTCAAGCCACATCCAATGAATGGTGGTTTAAAAGCGCATGCTAAAGGCTGCTTAGTATTTCCCAGCCATGGACCAAATTATATTAATCATATTTTTTAGCATAAATATTTTTTCAAAACTATTTTGTCTAATCATCATCATCGTCACCATTTATTTATATAGCGCACTGATTCCGCAGCGCTGTAGAGAGAACTCATTCACATCAGTCAAAAATCAATCAGTTAGCTAACCTTAAAAATAAGAAGTCTCTAATGTACAGTCATGGCCAAAAGTTTTGAGATTGACAAAAATATTATTTTTCACAAAGTTTGCTGCCTCAATTTTTATGATGGCAATTTGCATATACTCCAGAATATCATGAAGAGTGATCAGATGAATTGCAATTAATTTCAAAGTCTCTCTTTGCCATGACAATGAACTTTATCCCAAAAACAACATTTCCACTGCATTTAAGCCCTGCCACAAAAGGACCAGCTGACATCAGGCCAGTGAATCTCTCGTTAACACAGGAAAGAGTGTTGATGAGGACAAGGCTGGAGGTCACACTGTCATGCTGATTGAAGTAGAATATCAGACTGGAAGCTTTTAAAGGAGGGTGGTACTTCAAATCATTGTTCTTCCTCTGTTAACCATGGTTACCTGCAAAGAAACCCGTGGAGTAATCATTGCTTTGCACAAAAAGGGCTTCACAGGCAAGGATATTGCTAATAGTAAGAATGCACCTAAATCAATGCCTTATCGGATTATCAAGAACTTCAAGAACAGAGGTTCAAAAGTTGTGACAAAGGCTTCAGGGCATCCAAGAACGTCCAGAAAGCGCCAGGCCGTCCCCTAAAGTTGATTCAGCTGCGGGATCGGTGCACCACCAGTGCAGAGCTTGCTCAGGAATGTCAGCAGGCAGGTGTGAGTGCATCTGCATGCACAATGAAGCGATGACTTTTGGAGGATGACCTGGGGGTAAATGTATCAAGGTGCGATTTTGTAAAATCAGCGATTTTCTCGGGAGAGTTGAAACTCGCAGATGTATGAAGCTGAGATTTCATGCAAAATCGCCAGAGTTGTGCTTCTGTCAAAATCTCTATTTGCAAAATCGCCAGAGATCAAACTCCCGACTGTTTGCCACTGCAGCTATACAAGTCTCAAAAGTTTGAAGCTGCGATTAAGTAAATTCAGGAGAGTTTGCTTTTCAACACGCCAGATACAACACGCTGCTTGCTAGCAGCGTGTTGAACAAACACATCACTGTTACTCTGCCTGTCAGTGTAAAAACTTTAAAGAATAGATTAAAGTATAAAAAAAAAGCGTGGGTATGCTGGTGCTTGTAGTTATACAAGCAGCAGCATGCCCACACTATTTTGGGCAACCTGGCTGACTGGGACTTGTAGTTCCACAAAACAAAATGGCGTCCATTAGTTTTTTACTCTATTTTTCACCGTTCTCTTACCCTACTACCCACAGCCCATGGTGGTAGGAAGAGCCCTAGGGCTATCAGCACTGGGCTGGGTGTCCCTAGGGGAAGGCGCTCATTTTTTTCTGCGGACCCCACTCCCTAGGGAATCCAGCCCAGCGCTGAACAGCTTTTTTTTTATACTTTAATCTATTCTTTACAGTTTTTACAGCTGCCGGCAACTGTATGACAGGGCAGTGCAACAGTGATGTGTTTACAACACACTGCTACAACACAGGAGAGTTTGCCAAACACGGGAGTGTTTGAAATCGCTGAAAATCGCTGGAGATGACCAGCGCTTTTGAAGTTCAGGGTAAAAATCACAGCTTAATACTTTTGATGAGTTTGGAACTAAAATTGCGGGTTAATACCCGCGATTTGCTGCGATTTTAACACGCTGGCAAAATCAGACCTTCATACATTTACTCCCTGGTGTCAAAAAGGCCAGCAAAGAAGCCACTTCTCTCCAGGAAAAACATCAGGGACAGACTGATATTCTGCAAAAGGTGCAGGGATTAAACTGCTGAGGTAAAGTCATTTTCTCTGACGAATCCTCTTTCAGATTGTTTGGGGCATCTGGAAAAACGCTCATCTGGAGAATGAAAGGTGAGCGCTACCATCAGGCCTGTGTCATGCCAACAGGGAGTGGTCTCACTCATAATTTTGCCTAAGAACACAGCCAGGAATAAAGAATGGTACCAAAACATCCTCCAAGAGCAACTTCTCCCAACCACCCAAGAACAGTTTGGTGATGAACAATGCCCTTTCCATCATGATGGAGCACCTTGCCATAAGGCAAAAGTGATAACTAAGTGTCTCGGGGATCAAAACATCGAAATTTTGGGTCCATGGTCAGGAAAATCCCCAGACCTTAATCCCATTGAGAACTTGTGGTCAAACCTCAAGTGACGGGTGGACAAAAAAACCCCCACAAATTCTGACAAACTCCAAGCATCGATTAGGCAAGAATGGGCGGCCATTAATCAGTATGTGGCCCAGAAGTTGATTAACAGTATGCCAGGGGTAATTGCATAAGTCTTCAAAAAGAAGTGTCAACACTGCAAATATTGACTCATTGCATAAACTTAATGTAATTGTCTTTAAAAGCCTTTGACACTTATGAAATGCTTGTCAATTTTCTTCAGTATACCATAGCAACAACTGAAGCAGCAAACTTTGTGAAAACCAATACTTGTGTCCTTCTCAAAAGTTATGGCCATGACTGTATATGCAATAGGTTAATAACAAAATCCTTGTCAAAGTAGGACTCTTGTAGTTATTAGGACTTACTTCATTGATGGCATAAATATAATTGTCACTTGAACAGGAAAGTCATGCTTTAGAGATTACATTTTAATCTTCAACACACTAATTAAGATTTTATTAAATCCACCAGATCATTTTTCCCACTTGAATAGATATTTGGCTTTATGGCATAATTGCAAACTACAATTTTAAAATTGGTTTAATTGCAATGTGTTTATGTATAAGATGATACTTACATGTTTAACTGTGTTCATGTTTTTTTAGAGAGCTAATAATCTGCTGCATAGGAAAACTGAGACGTAAGACTTAAGGGATCATTCTAAAAAAGTGTGTAAAAAAGTAATGAAAATGTTATCTAGCTAACTCTTAACTAGAGTATGTATGTTTAAAATAGAAACAGGATTTAAAACTGTTAGGGGTTTATTTCTGAATGCAAAAATGTTCCAGAATCCTGAAAAAAAAGAAATATTAACCAACATTGGCTAATTGCACAAACAAAATTAAAATTAAATTTACACTGCTGTGTAACCAGTGCTGGTCATGTGTGCGATCACCTACTTAGGAACCAGTATGTAGTGTGGTACCCCACCAGGGGCGCACGCAGGGGGGGTTTCTGGGTCTCCAGAAACCCCTCCCCTCCGCTAAATAGGTGCCCCTACAAACTTGCCTTTACAAGCCATCGCCGCTTTAAATTGTAGCTGCAAAGACGCCGATCTCCCGCGAGATGAAAAAAACGGACTTTGATACATTTACCCCCAAATCTGGTGCATATCTGGGCCTGATATACAGTTGCACATAAGTGCATTTGTGCGACGCATAAATGATAAAGATTGGTGCATGCTTACAATTTCTTTCAAAGTTGGAGTTGCACATATCTTGCACTTGCATTGCCTTGCGCTTGGACAGGAGGATCGGGAGCATTAAGGTGCATGTGCAGTATAATGGGTTAAGTATGTTCCTTTTGTTTAGAGAGATCAGTGCTGCACACTGTCTCCACTACTGGGGGCCGGAGAAACAGTGCTGTCCAGATGCCTACGTCACAATATGCTCTACCAAAAGTACCAACTGCATATGCGCAGAGTCCAATGTATATATACGAGGTATGTCTATTAAATAACGAGACTGATTAAATAACTCACCTTTATTTATTGGTATTACAAATTTAATGTTTGTCCCCATTCAATATACTCCCCATTTGCACTAATACATTGCTGTAGTCTTGTTTTCCACTGGTCGAAGGCATGGAGCAAATCAATTCCTGTCACTTGTTTCAACATATCTGCCATTTTCTTCTTTACAGTATCAACTGACTCAAAGGGGCATATTCAATTGTCCGTGTTACTCGTAAAAGTAACGTGGAAACCCAGCGTTAAAAGGTAACATAATAACGGTAATTACGTGCACTATTACCGTAATAATGGTAATAGTGCACAAGCCGCGTTACTTTTGCGAGTAACGCGGACAATTGAATATGTGTGAAAATGTGTCCCTTTAAGCACTGATTTAACTTTTGGGAAAAGATAAAAATTGCAAGGTGCTAAATTGGGCGAATATGGAGGATGTTCAAGTGTAGTAATATGTTTGTTGGTTTAAAACTGCTTCACAGAAAGTGCTGTGTGAGCAGGCGCATTGTCCTGGTGAAGAAAGAAACCATTTTTCAACAGGTGCGGACGTTTCTTTCTGACTCTTTCTCTCAGCTTTTTCAAAACTTCCTTATAATAATGCTGATTAACTGTTGTGCCTTCTGGAACCCATTTTTCCAAAATTACACCCTTGATATAAAAAAAACCAATGAGCATTGCTTTGAATTTTACCTTGCTTTGACAAGCTTTTTTCATTCTTGGCGATGACGGTGTTTTCCAGTGCATTGACTGCCGTTTGGTTTCAGGATCGTACTGGAAGAACCAGGTCTCATCACAAGTGATTACTTTATGAAACAGGTTTGGATCTGTGTCAAGTTGCTGCAGAATGTCAACACAACATTCCGTGCGACGTTCTGGTGTGAGAACCCTTGGGACCATCTTTGCATAAACTTTCGTCATGTTAAGATCCTCATGCAAAATTTTCCATACGGTGTCTTTGTCAATGTTCACGGATTCAGTTATCATTCGAACACAGAGTCGGTGGTCTTTTCGAACAATCATTCTGTTGGTGTATTGTGCAATTTTACAAAAAATTTCAAATTGACACGTTGTTCAACTTTTAAACTTAGCATTTTTTCGGCACTCTACAGAAAACACAACCAAACTAAATGGCGACTCACAATCAACTGAACGTCATAGAGTGTTGCAGCGTGTCATGCAGGTCCAAGGTACCTACATATACAGTTATAGCCGGTTCGGACTGCTTTGTTTACTAGGTGGAATCACAGTCTCATTATTTAATAGACATACCTCGTACATATATAATATTTTACAAGACTGCTCACTGTATTACTTATATACCTGTAACCTGTGCTCAATAAAGCCAGCATTCTGGTTAAGACTACAACATGTGGATTAACATCCTTACTCACATCTGCTGACACCTAGTACAGTCCAATAGACATCTGCCACTAGCTTATGGGCTCAGGTGCCCATAACCAAGTGTCCACTCCAAGTGCGAAGAACACATTGATCAGGAGAAGCAACTTCATATCAGAGGAAACCGCAAGTATAGCTAAGTCCTTTATTTGAATTAAGGTGAAAATGTATACCACAGCTGCGAGTATGGGCTTTGCAAAATTGAGAGGCTCTGAAAATTATTCCACGTGGAAATTCAGTATGGAGAGGCAGTTCAAACGTGAGACATTTTGGAAGGTCACATGTGACCCAGGTGACCGGAATCTCGATGATGTAGATAGGCCCATTGGAACCATTGGCTTAGCTGTGGAACAGCACATCTATTCATACTCATACATAAAAGGGAAAGTGTCAGCAAAAGATGTGTGGGTTTCCCTTCAGATAGTGCATGAAGACAAAGGTATCATGAGAAATATAAAACTGAGGCGTAATTTGTACAGAACCAAATTAAGTGAGTGCAAAGACATGAATTAATACATCGATAGAATGTTATCTGTTTCACAGCAGCCAATGTCCGTCGAAGACCAAGTGGATGACAAAGAGGTTGCCATGGCTATGTTACAGAACCTGACCCAAAACTTCAATTTTCTTGTAGTGGCATTGGAGTCATGTCCTACCTACTTAACTATGGAGGTCATAAGGGTGAAACTATTACAATTCCAGGAGCGGATAGATGCAAACAACTGCTTTGCTCATTAAGGATACTAATTATAAAAAGCCATAGTACAAGTGCTTTATTTGCCACAAAATGGGACAAAAGGCCTCAAAATGTAATCTAAAAATACAGAGTGGCGCAAAAAGCAACCGTGATAAAAACAACGAGGCAGCTTTAAATGTGGCAGATGGTCACAGAAAGGACTGTTGGTACATAGATTCAGGAGCCACCAGACACTTCATTTGTAATACGCACTGGTTTACTTCAATGAGCAAGTGTTCCAACAGAAGTCGGAATAATTACAGTCTGTATGAGGATAGAAGGTAAAACTGTCATTACAAACATTGAAGAACTTTTATATGTATCAGATTTAGGAACTAATCTGATTGTCATAAGTGAAAACAAAGGTTATAAAGTAGAATTCACAGATGTGCAAAATAAAAGAGGGACTTTAATAGTGACAGCTACCCATTGTCAGCGAATCTATGTCTATGACAAAAGTCAGACTGTGGAACAAGCGTTTAGGACATCTTGGGTACGATAATGTGCAGAGAGGTCTGAATGGGATAGTAAAAGGAATGTCTTTAAATAAGCCTGATAAATCAATATGTGAAAGTTGCATCAAAGGTAATCCAAGCAAACAAACCCTTCTCCCAAGTCAATGACAAGAGCTGAGGCACCATTAGCATTGGTGCATAAGGATGGAGACTGAATCAATTTGTGGTTATCGTTACTTAATGACATCGATGACTATACAAGAATGACTCAAATGTATTTTTTTAAAGCGAAAAGTGAAGTCATATGCAAGATCAAGGAATACAAAACTTTGGTGGAGGCTCAAACAGGTCATAAACTAAAGATTTTAAGATCTGATAACAGAGGAGAATACCTGAATAAGAACTTTGATAACTCTCTAAAAAAACAAAAAAACAAAACGGAATTCAACATCAGTTGACTATGTCGCACACGCCTGAACAAAACGGTTTAAGTGAGCCTAAGTGGACCTAGAAAATAAATTTTGGACTGCAACAGTACAAAGAGTGCTTTATTTAAAAACTATGCACCCATTGTTGCACAAAAAGGCAAGAAAACAATTGAAAAGTGGTCTGGAAAAAATTCTAATTTCAGCCATCTTAGGGTGTTGAATGCAAAGCATATGTACACAACCCTAAACAGAGAAGGTGTAAATTTAAATCACTAGACTGTATTCTGCTTGCCAATTGTCTTCGAAAGTAAAGGCTACAGTCTTTGGGACATTGTATGAATGAGAAAACACATTAAATCCAGAGACAATATATTTTATGAAACAGCATCACCTAGTGGAGAAATAGGACATGAAGTTCAAGAAAAAGTAGTAATTAGAGATGGGCGGGCTCGGTTCCCCGAGAACCGAACCCACCCGAACTTTGGGTGTCCGAGTACCGAGCCGAGTAGGCGCGGTACTCTCCCGCCCATTTGGAATCAAAATCGAGGCCGAACGTCATTGTGACGTCGTCGGATCTCGGGGCCCGGTTCTCGCGATACTTGAAGATTATAAATACACGCCTCCACAGCAATCAATCGCCATTTCACAGAGGGAGAGAGCAGGGTGTAGTCACAGGCTGATTAGAGCAGGGACAGAGAATACAATATTCTGAATCCAATTGTGCTAACAAAAATCGCTATAGAAGAGAGGAGGATAGAGGAGTTTTGTTTTTTTTTTTCAATATTTGGCACTCAAAGGGCTTTTTGGGTGTCCCACATTATTTTACCTAAATATTTCTGGCTGTCAAAATTACTATCTGTCAGCAGTATCTACCAAATAATTTTTAGCACTCCCCAGTGCTTTTGGGGTGTCCCCCATAATTGTGCATAAATATTTCTGGCTGTCAGAATTACTATCTGTCAGCAGTATCTTACCAAATAATTTTTAGCACTCCACAGTGCTTTGGGCTCAGAATGGATTCAAAGCAGTCCACATATGATCAGAATGAGCAACCAGGTTCTGTCACCAGTCCTGATGTTAGTGTTCCCAGTACGTCATCTGGGCAAGGCGATGTCAAACTACACAGTGTTTCCAAATCAGTTCAAAAAACCAAAACAATTTTTTTTTTTTACTGTGTTAAAGCGAAAAAGAAGTGTTACTGAGCAAAAGTTAAGTGCCAATAAAAGAAAAGATTGCCAACATGCCATCCTACACACGCAGTGGCAAAGAGAGAATGAGGCCTTCACCTTTGGCTATTAGTGGCAGATCCCAAAAAGTTACTGAGCCGACAGTTGGTGCACAACTACTGTTACGCGTCAAAGCCGAGCTGCAAGATAACAGTAAGGCATTAGAGGATAATGTTTGTTCTGATTCAGAAATGACACCAATCCCTGTGGAGAGTCCATCCAACAGTGGGATGTCTAATTGTGAGCATTCTGCTGATGTGTGCCTTAATAGCCCGAGTGTAGCCGGTGATACACAAATTGAGGATGCAACTTTGGAATTAGAAGAGGATGAGGGGGAGATTTGTGTAGGCGACGAGGGCGCTAATGAGGATGTTGATGAGGATGAGGTTGTTTGTGCAAGTCCTGCACCAGTGGCAGCAGTTCTGGCACGTGACAAGAAAAAGGCCATTGTCATGCCTGGGCATAAAACAAAAAAATCCACTTCTTATGTGTGGAATTATTTCTACCCAAATCCAGACAACAATTGTATAGCCATTTGTAGTGTAAGTCAAGCCACAATCAGTCGAGGGAGGGACCTTAACCATCTTGGAACCTCATCTATGTTACGCCATTTAACGAGAGTTCATGGTGTTGGGAAAAGCTGAAAGTTCTTCCCAAATAATTACAAGCACTCCATCATCAGCTAAGACCCTCCGCTCACCGACATCCCGACGGCTACAAATTACACCCACCACACCATCCTCATCAATATCCTCAGTAGCGCTCGGAGTTAGCCCGGCATCCCACTTATTAGACGTCATGGCTGCAATGTTAGTGTTAGATCTGCGTCCAATCTCCACAATAAACGCAGCTGGTTTTTCACAGTTAATTGAGGTTTTGTGTCCGCGTTACAGAATTCCATCGCGACACCATTTCTCCCGTAAAGCAATTCCACAACTACACCAAAAAGTGTGTAAAAATGTAGAGATTGCGCTGAAAAATGCCATTCTGCCCACTGTCCACTTAACCCCAGATATGTGGACAAGTGGAAGTAGCCAAACCAAAGACTATATGACTGTGACAGCCCACTGGGTTGGTCATTCACCTTCACCAGCAGGAACAGCAGCAGCATGTACACCACTACGTAACATTTGTCACAGGCAGGCCACTCTTTGTATCACCGGCTTCACTAACAGGCATACAGCTGACAATTTGTTACGCAAACTGAGAGATGTGATTGATACATGGCTTATACCACTTGGACTCTCCCCAAGGTATGTAATTTCTGATAACGCCAACAATATAGTGCGAGCATTACAGCTGGGTGATTTCCAAAACATTCCCTGTTTTGCTCACACCATCCACTTGGTGGTGCAGAGCTTCCTACGAAATAACCGCGAGGTGCAGGAGATACTTCCGGTGGCCCGTAAAATTTCAGGCCATTTCAGGCATTCAGCCACAGCATGTAGGAGTTTACAGCAGCTCCAAGAGCAGTTTAACTTACCCTGCCACCAACTTAAGCAAAAGGTGGTAACTAGGTGGAATTCCACCCTGTACATGCTTCAGAGGATGGAGGAACAGCGGAAAGCCATCCAAGCATATTGCACAAGCCATGACATTGGGAAAGGAGGGGGGATGTATTTCACTCTTGCACAGTGGGGAATCCTTTCAGTGCTGTGCAAGGTGCTGAAGCCATTTGAAGTTGTGACGTGTGAGGTGAGTGTAGACTCTGCTAGTTTGAGCCAAGTCATTCCTTTAGACTATTGGAAAAGCTGCTTGAGAAAATGAAGAAGAAGCTGAAAGCAAGCAATTCAGCAAAGTATGTTAGCCTTGTCGATCAAGTACTTCATTCGCTTCACAATGATCCTTGAGTTATTAAGATCTTGAACTCGGATCAGTACGTTTTGGCCACTGTGCTTTATCCAACGTTTAAGACCTACATTGAGTCTTTACTTGTAAATGAGCGAGATGTGAACTTTTGCAAGGAGTTATTGCTCAGCAAGTTGGCAGCTGAACTGGGCCTCGGCTTGACGACGTGTCCTCCTTCCCTTTCTCAAGCTGCTGCTGCTCGTAAAAAATTTAATTTCCCAAAAAGAAGCAGGGAAGACGCAGGGGGCAGACCAGAACAATTTAACATCTTGGCTGGTTTGAAGGATTTTTCAAAAAAATGTGTCACTTTGCCCATAACTCCATCTAATATGAGTATAAACATGCAAAGGATGGTGGAGGATTACTTTCAAGAGGTAGTTGATATGGAAATGTCAGACAGTCCCTTTCCTTACT
Source organism: Mixophyes fleayi (assembly GCF_038048845.1). Lineage (NCBI taxonomy): Eukaryota > Metazoa > Chordata > Amphibia > Anura > Limnodynastidae > Mixophyes > Mixophyes fleayi. Next base: position 92,591,594 of record NC_134404.1, on the reverse strand, counting down.
GGGAAGAAAAGCAGGTCATTTGGAAACCCATGTACAAACTTGCTTTGCAATACCTAAGCTGCCCACCCCCCATTGTGTACTCTGAACGAGTGTTCAGCACAGCAAGGAATTTAGTCAGTGATCGCCGTAGAAGGTTACTTCCCAAAAATGTGGAGAAAATGATGTTTATAAAAATGAACTACATCTTCCACGAGGAAGGCCTTCACCATCCAAGACATCCAAGCACTGACTGTTCTCTAATGGTGGATTCAAGCGGCGATGAATTGATAGTCGGTGATGATGACGTACACACTGATGAGGATGAGGATGAAGCTGAAGATGATGATGATAACATCTTTTTAAAACTTTCTATGTAAGTGTAGGGTGCAATCTACCCCCAAAGAGGAAAGGGAGTTGTGGCATTTCCATATCACGTACCGTCTTAAAAGGCTGCTGTTTGGGCAATTTCTCCTTAAGGGTAGGGTGTCATAGACAGAGTGACCCCAAACTGGCTTTGTCCATTTCTCCTTATATTGTACAGTCTATAACGGCTGAATTTTTTGTTTTTTTCAACAAGTGGAGGGGGGCCTAGAGAGCCAGAAACCAAACTGGATCTTTTTCATTTCAATTAATAATGTACAGTCGATAACAGCTGAATTTTTTGTTTTTTTCAATAAGTGGAAGGGGGCCTATAGAGACAGAAAGCAAACTGCCTTTTTCCATTTCTTTACATATTTAACTATAAGTGTAGGGTGTAATATACATCCAAAGACGATGGCTGCATTGCCAATATGCATAGATGGAGAGGAAGACAATCTGTTTTGTATGTAGAATAAATGAAGGCCTACCTACCAGGAATTAAACTGTTTTTTTGATAATTTATTAGCTTTACAATTAGATTACTTTTCTATGAAACAGGTGGAGCACTAAATTGGGTTATTTTAGGCCCAAAAACATTAATTTTCCAACAAAATAGCAAAACAAAACCAAAACACGCAATGGCGGTTTTGCAAAACCAAAACCAAAACCAAACACGACGGTAATCCAGATACAAAACCGAATACAAAACCAAAACACGGGGGTCAGTGACCATCTCTAGTAGTAATAGTTGAAATACCCACATCTTCCAGTGTGTCTGAGTCAGAGACTTTAAATCTTGATAACCAGCAAGAGAAAAGAACCTCTGCGAGAAGTAATAAATGAAAACCTTCATGGAGATTTAGTGAGGAATAAGCCACAATTGTTAAAAAGTTAAATACAGATAAATTGATTGGCCATTACAAAGCTTGTGTTGTTTCAAAGGGTTTCATTTAATGGTCCGGAGTTGGTAATGGGGAAATCTTTTCGCTTGAGGCAAGGTGCAGTACACTTCATTTAGTTATTGACTTATTGACGTTGCATGATTTGCTGCTCTACCAATTTGATTTGACTCTTTCTTAAATGGGGAATTAGTTTAAATCTGTATGAAGCCTCCAGAGCAGTTAATGAGAACACATATCCAGAAGGAGAAGTATATTTATTAAAGAAATGTTTGTACGGCTTCAAGCAAAGTGGCTGGTGTGACATCAAGCTAGACACTATGTTGATTGACATGGACTGTGACTGATCGCTGTCTATGCCACAAAATGATAGATGGAAAGCTGTTCATCATTGTTGTATATGTGGATGACTTGTTGCTTGCAGATCAGAAAAATCACAGACAGTATAAAAAGTCTGTTGAGAGAAAAATTCAGATTGAAAGATTTAGGTCCTGCACATCACCTGTTGGAAATGATGAGTTCACAAAATCTGAATGCTGAGATTGACACCACAGACCAACAAAGTTACATTGAGTCTATACTTCTTAAGTACGTGATGACAGATGCTGAACCAGTAAATACCCCTGTTGATAAAAGTACAAAATATACGTCACCAACAAGTGAATCTGAAATAGAGATGAAAGATATCCCCTATCGGAATGTAATTGAAAGTTTATGTATGCAAGTGTTGTCATCAAAACATCACACATGTACATTAGTGAGTCATGTGAGTCAATTTGCAATAAGTTCCAAAAAACAGCATTGGACTGCTGTTAAGAGAATCCGATTGCTAAATCTGAAGTTCTCAAAATTAAAATCTTCAGAACTAGAGATTTTCTGCAATGCAGATTGGGAAGCAGCTGAAGATGATCGTCGTTCGTATTCCCGTTTGGATTAACAGGCACAGAAGTCAGCTGGGCAAATAGGAAGCATCCTACAGTTGCTCTTTCAATTACCGAAGCATTGTATATGGCTTTGAAAGATGCTTTATTGATTAAAAGATTTTGTGTGAACTACATCTTTTAAATAGAGTTGAGATCATCAACATTAGATGTGCCAACAAATGTACTATTGATTAGTCAGCAAGACCAAGCATCATGGCAGGTCTAAGCATATTGCCATTAGACATTTTATTTGAGTAAGCTTGCAAGCAGGGCCTTCTCACCTCTTTGTGTGTATTACCCAGTATTGTTTATTACTGTGTTTTTTCTCAACTGTAAAGTGCTATGGAATTTGCTGGCGAAATATAATCATAACAAATGTTGAAGATGATGATTTGAGAACTTATCGAGAGAAAGTCAATTAGTGTAAGCTGCATTGCAACCAAGTAAAATGCACTTGATATGCTTACGAAAGGACTTACATCACAAGTGTTGATCACATGTCATACAAAATGTGGTTTGTAATGTTATGAATATTTATGCTTTTGCTGACATTATATGTTGTATTAACCCCTTGTTGTGGTTAAAGGAGAACCACATAAAGGTTTACTGACAAAGTTAATTCATGTGTTTTTGTAGAGATATCTCTAAGTTACTGGGGACCGGAGGTGCAATGCCATCTGGCCTGTCCAGATGACCACTCTACTGCACAAGGTCCGGTGTTTTCCGGTGTGTATGTGACACGGTGCTGCATGGACATGCAGTACTCAGCTCTAGTATATATACTGTAAATATATACCACTTTCACATGACTGCTCGCTGTATTATCTCTCCCTGTATCCTATAAAGCTATCAATGTGGTCAAGACTGTAATGTGTGGATTAACATCCTTACTTCTGCTGACACCTAATACAGTCCAATAGGCATCTGCAAATACGTTTGAGATGCGTTTTTATTTGAGTTACACGGTTCTTCAAATGCTTTTGCTATGAGATGTAATATTTGCTCCTAGATGAACCAGGTGAAAGTTTGATGATAATGTTTAATGCATCAGATGCATCCAAATGTTAGATTCAAAGTTGCACATATCTTAGGACATGTACAACTCAACTCAATTCCATACAATACAATCAGATATGAAGCGCAAGTGTGCATCATTGCTCATAGTCAAATGGAGCATTTTTAGCAGGTGCCGTGTAAAAACACAACTTACATAAAATTTGGCGTTGTAAGTTTGTGCCCACCTAAAAGCAACATTTTGTGTTGCGCATAATATATCTACAAAAAAAAAAAACACAGTGCTGAGGATGAGCAAACTTTTAAATATTAAAGTACCAACACAGTAAAAATAGGTGTTTCTTGCTGAAAAGGATACAATTTCCATACCCTCTGAGTAAATTTCCTAGATGGTATCAAAGATAAATGATAGTGGAACTCTCTGCAGCTCGCTCCCATGATGGAACTGCCTCTCCTTTCTACAAGAGTGAGATGGACTATCAGTGAATAAATTGGTAAAGTTAATTACACCTAGCAGAGACCTGTGCCCACCACTGTTTGTGGTTGAATCAGATTGCTGATTACAGGTTACTTCAAATGTGCAGTCTCACATGCATGGAGTTCCAGTCATATGTGAATTATGGGGGTGATCAGGGGCGGGCTGGCCCGGGGAGCAGGGGGGCAGCGGCCCCCCTGGCCACTCGGTCAGACCACTACTCGGGCCGGGGGGGTAGGCCGGCCGCCCCCCCCCCCCCGATGCAAAATACAACACTTTCCCCCGCGGCCGCATCTGATGACATCAGATGCGTCAGCGCACAGTCGGCCGCATCACATGACAGGGGATGCATCCCCTGTCATGTGATGCAGCCGCCTTTCCCCCCCCCCCCCGGGCTTTCCTCTCCCAGCCCACGCCTGGTGGTGATCTTTTCATGCTAGCTTACTTTCAGACGAAATTTAGTAAAAAGGACATATACAGGGAAACCGTGTGATATATTGGGTAACATAAAATATTAAACATAGTATTATATGTGAGCATCCTCAGATTTTTTTATGATATTGCAAACAGAACAAAGTGGTTAATGTTGAAATATGTACAACAGACTATGGCAGGGGTAGGCAACCTGCGGCTCTCCAGGTGTTGTGAAACTACAAGTCCCAGCATGCTTTGCCAGCAGATAACCTGCAGACAGGTGGCAAGGCATGCTGGGATTTGTAGTTTCACAACATCTGGAGAGCCGCAGGTTGCCTAACCCTGGACTATGGGTTTGTTTATATGCATGTAGTTACCATGGAGGGTCAGCAGATGGCGCTGTATTCATACAGAGGTGTATTGTTTGTCTGCTGTATATGCATGTACTTGTTTGTATATTTCCTGTCTCAACTCTGTGTTCTAGAAGAGACTCTCCGGGAAAAGGAGGTGAGCTGAGCAGCTCATGTTACTGATATGTTATGTTAAGAAGCTATTACTGAAAGCTGTTATACTGATCCTGGTACTTGGTACTATATAAAGAAGATATACATCTCAAGACTCGTTCTGTCTGAATATAAGGTAACTCCTGAGGTGATTCTTTATCTATGAGACCTCCTGCTGCACACCTATGGTATCATCCATCGCAGAATGCCAATAGGTTATGGGCCCAGACTGGAGTCTATACAAGATAAAGTTATCAGGAGTGCATCCTAAGCAGCATCCAGATCACGAGCTGCACTGCAAGTCCCAGCAGGCACAGACAGCAGACTGTGTAACGTACACAAGAAACACCCAGGAGAACCTTGGAGAGAAAACTGTCAGTAAAACAAGTTTAATACCACAGAAGAATAGAGAGATTCATACAAGGAAGGGTTATGGCCAATTACACAGATCTCAGACTAGCTGCTAGCAAGCTTTCTAATGAGAACTATCAGACATGGAAGTTTAAAGTAGAAATGCTATTAACCAGAGATGATTTATGGGAAGTCATAAGTGCAGACAGACCTGAAGGAGAGGATCAGCAGTGGATTAAGAAGGACAAACAGGCAAGAGCCACCATAAGTTTACTGGTGGAAGATGATCAGTTTATACACATAAGACAAGAGAGTACAGCTAAAGACATGTGGATTGCATTACAGAGGGTGCATGAAGGATCAAGTTTGAACAGCAAACTATTCCTATTAAGAAAACTATACCAAATGAGATTTAACAAAGGCAAGACAATGCAAGAACACATCAGTGCACTACTAGAGATAACCATACAGCTCAGGTCAATGGGAGAAGAAATCAAAAGCAACCACATAGTAGCTATCCTCCTGTGCAGCTTACCAGATACATACAGTGCACTAATAAATGCACTAGAAATGAGACCTGAAGCAGAAATCACACTAGACTTTGTGAAGAACAGGCTTATAGAGGAGTATCAACGCAGAAAGGAGCTTGCAGAGTGCAATACTGAGAGTGACATAGAGAAAGCACTTAAAATGGTGGACACTAAGCCACACACCAGGGAAACAAAAGCATGTTTCAGATGCAAGAAAATGGGTCACCTGAAAAAAGATTGCACCATATGGAAGACAGAGCAGCACAAACCACCAGAAAGATTACACAAACAAAGAGCCAAATCCACACTTACAGATACAGGAGCACACAATTGGAATGGAACATTTAAAGCGACAGTAACCCAATTGTCGGAAAAATGGTATGTATACTCAGGAGCGACTAGTCATATGACAAACAACAAGGACTTCTTTACTGAACTTGATTTGAATCATAAAGAAACAATCTACCTGGCAGATGGAACAAATATCATTGCAGAAGGGAAAGGGAATGGTCAATTCCTATGCTCCAAGGGTAATGGCAGCTATGCAGAGATACCCGTAACAGATGTGCTATATGTTCCCAAGCTTGAAGGAGCACTGCTGTCAGTAAAGAATCTAGTAGAAAAAGGACTTACTGTAAAGTTTCAGAATAATAAGTGTTTTATCCAAAATGGAAGAGAAACGCTAGCTACAGCCAGAATGAGAGAACATTTATACTGTCTGGATATCGCAGAACAGCAGGCAAAGCTGAGCGCACAGAAACACGCTGACTGTATTCACAAGTGGCATAGAAGATTAGGACATAGACACCCAGATTGCATAAAGGAAATGCAGAGGAGAGACCTAGCCAGGGATCTCACAGTGTCAGACTGTTCGGAAATGATGAAATGCCAATGCTGCATAAAAGCAAAAGCAACAAGGATGACAATTCCTAAGAAAAGTGAAAACAGAGCTTCCAGACCACTAGACCTGGTACATAGTGATGTATGTGGACCTATGAAAACGCGAACCGTAGGAGACAAAAGGTATATGCTGACATTCATTGACGACTATTCCAGGTTCACAGTCACTTATCTAATACAAAGTAAAGATGAAGTCTTAGAAAAGCTGCAAGACTATGTGATCATAACCGGAAACAGGTTCCAGAGGAATATGCTAACTCTTCGCAGTGACAATGGAGGCGAGTACACAGGCCAGAAAATAGAACAGTACTTAAGAGGACTCGGTATTGAGCATCAGAAGACCATATACCATATACACCAGAGCAAAATGGTGTATCGGAGAGGAAAAACAGATCACTAACAGAAATGATAAGGTGCATGCTTACAGATTCAGGACTACCTGACAAATATTGGGGTGAAGCAGCAGCGACAGCCACCTATCTTCAAAATAGACTACTTTCCAAGGCAGTAAGGAAAACACCATACGAGCTGTGGCGTGGTAAGAAACCCAGCTTAAAGCACATTAGAGTTTTTGGATGCATTCCCTACATTCCCGCTGAAAAACGAAGAAAGTTGCAGAACCGAGCAGTAGAGGACGTTCTAGTTGGCTACAGAGAACATTTAAAAGGCTACGGAATCTTAAATCCAAAAACTGGAAAAGTAATTATAAGCAACAGTGTGACATTCATAGAAGAAACACAAAATGATGTCATAATTCCAGTAGACTCTACTGAAGAAGAAAGTACAGAATCCAAAGAAACAGATGAAGTAGAGGTCACTCAAGAAGTTGAAGTACAACACAAGATAGATACCAGCGACACTCGGGAGAATACATCCGAGGGGGTGAGACGCTCTTCAAGAGAAAATAAGGGAAAACCACCTGCACGTTTATCTTACAAAGCAAAAGCTATTAACATACAAGAACCTACATCATGGGAAGAAATTGCCAATTTTTCAGAAAGAGAAGCACAGTAATGGTTAAGAGCCGCAAAGGAAGAAATGGAATCAATGGAAGACAACCAGACATGGACATTGACCAGACTACCAGTAGACAAAAAGGCCATAGGATGTAAATGGACTTTTAAGGTCAAGTATGATTCTGAAGGAAAAATAGAAAGATACAAGGCAAGACTGGTCGCTAAAGGATATTCACAGAAATTTAGAGAAGATTATGATGAAATGTTTGCTCCAGTTGTGAAGCACACTACCATTAGAACCTTACTCCCAACAGCAGCCATAAAAGGTATGCAAGTGAAACATTTCGATGTAAAGACGGCTTTCCTACATGGTGAACTAAAGGAAGATATATACCGTATATACTCGTGTATAAGCCGAGTTTTTCAGCACATTTTTGTATGCTGAAAAAGGCCCCTCAGCTTATACACGGGTCAACTTACCTGGTGTCCGGTCCCTGAGCCGTTAACTCTCTCTCTCAGCCCCGCAGTGGAACGCATGTGCGTTCCACTGACAGGAAGTTTTGCATTTGTAACAGAAATACCGAACTTCCTGGATGTGGAACGCACATGCGTTCCACTGCGGGGCTGAGAGAGAGAGAGATGTCAGGACTAACGCGGGAATACAGCTGCTGCTGAACTGATTGAAGAATCAGAGCATAAAGTGAAGGACTTTGAGGACTTCTTCTTGAATCTCTGGCGATGTTGTTGTAGATCTGTGGGGTGACACCTCTGTCACAAAGGATTACGCCTTAAAAAGGGATACCCCAGGGTTGGCTACCAGCGCATCTGAATGGTACTGTACTATGTGTTATGTTACATGTGTAACTTAATCCTTCCTTAAAAGCTTTCTTGGTGCTTTGCATTAATAAACTTATGTATGCTTTAGTTTCTTAAATGTGAAAATATTTTTTCCATTTCCATGGTACTGGAGGTGAATGATAGGCTGCAGTTAGCCTGGTAAGATGTGATCTGGTGCAGTGTGTGTTTGCTGGTTAACCCTGGTTACACACTCCAAAAGTTGGCCCAGATAAAGAGCCTGTGGGTTCCTCGTTATGGTGACAGCACCCTACATTTATTTTTGCTTTACCATTATCATATTCATTTTTTGTTTTTGGTCTATGTTGTTGTTCCTGTTTCACAGTACACATTTGAAAAGTTTTTTATTTACCTAGTTGGAGTTGCCAGGTGATTTCCAAATCATCTTGTCTTTTTGTTTTGTGTTTCCATGTGCATAGAATCCCTATAGAAATGTTTGAGTTATGAAATCATTTGTTAAGACTGTGATTATCCTGATTGTTTAAAACTCTGACTGAAATTACAGTAATTAAACAGAAGTGAGCTTTTAAAAAAAAATAAAAAATTACCAGTAGCTGCTGCATTTCCCACCCTAGGCTTATACTCGAGTCAATAATTTTTCCCAGTTTTTGGTGGTAAAATTAGGTGCCTCGGCTTATATTCGGGTCGACTTATACTCGAGTATATACGGTACATGGAACAACCACCAGGCTTTGTGAATTCTCAAAACCCAGCTCATGTATGTAAGCTTAACAAGAGTATATATGGTCTTAAATAAGCAGCAAGAGCATAGAATACAAATATATATGGAGTTCTGACAGAGAAGGGATTCATCAGAAGTAAAGCAGACCCATGTCTCTATACAAAGTTGGCAGAGGAAAGATGGTTCTATGTATTGATCTATGTGGACGATTTGTTTGTTTCGAACAAGAAGGGGACGAAATTGAATTGCTACAAGAACTAAACCGTCAGTTTGAAACAAAAGACCTCGGCCACATAACACATTACTTGGGAATGCAAATCTCAAGAGAAGATGATGGAACATTCACACTAAGTCAGAAATACAAGATTCAGGAAACCATTGAGGAATTTGGTATACAGGAAGCAAAGACAGCAAGCACTCCTATGGAGACAAGTTATGTAAAGGAACCAAATGATCAGAGCAACCTGTTACAGGATAACCATCTATACAGAAAGGCCATAGGAAAATTGCTATATATTGCAACCGTCACTAGACCAGATATCTCCACAGCAGTCGGGATTTTAAGCAGAAAAGTTTCTAAACCAACCAAGATGGATTGGAATGCTGTTAAGAGGGTAAGAGGGTAATTCGTTACTTAAAGGGAACGATTAACAAGAAGCTTAAGCTCTCAGCAAGCACAAGTCACAAGTTAACAGGATATGTTGACGCAGATTGGGCTGAAGACACAAGTGACAGAAAATCCACAAGTGGATATCTATTCTCTATCGGAGAAGGATTAATCAGCTGGACAAGCAAGAAGCAGTTTTCCGTGGCACTATCTTCTACAGAGGCTGAATATATTTAGGCAGCTCACGCCAGTCAAGAAGTGGTATGGTTAATGCAACTACTATCAGACCTAGGAATGCCTCAAGAAGAACCTATCAAGATATATGAGGATAATCAAGGATGCCTTGCATTAGCACAAACAGAAAGAGTGTACCCAAGAACCAAGCACATTGATGTCAAGCATCACTTCCTGAGGGATCTACAGGAACAAGGTCTTATAGAGTTGAACTATTGCCCAACAGAAGATATGACAGCTGATATCCTGACTAAGCCTCTTGTCAGAGAGAGACATTGGAGACTTAATTCAAAGATGGGTCTAACTGAAGAAACCCAGTCTGTTGAGAAGGGGTGTTGAAATATGTACCACTGACTATGGGTTTGTTTATATGCATGTAGTTACCATGGAGGGTCAGCAGATGGCGCTGTATTCATACAGAGGTGTATTGTTTGTCTGCTGTATATGCATGTACTTGTTTGTATTCTTCCTGTCTCAACTCTGTGTTCTAGAAGAGACTCTCCGGGAAAAGGAGGGGAGCTGAGCAGCTCATGTTACTGATATGTTATGTTAAGAAGCTATTACTGAAAGCTGTTATACTGATCCTGGTACTTAGTACTATATAAAGAAGATATACATCTCAAGACTCGTTCTGTCTGAATATAAGGTAACTCCTGAGGTGATTCTTTATCTATGAGACCTCCTGCTGCACACCTATGGTATCATCCATCACAGAATGCCAATAGTTAATTTGTATCAATAATAAAGTATGTATTTATTTATCTTATTTTTACTGTGTTGGTACTTTAATATTTAAAAGTTTGGCCATCCACAGCACTGTGTTTTTTCTTTGGCTTTAAAATTGCCTTTGGCTGAGTCAGGGACATGCACCATTCCCTGGAGTAGCGAGGTTGCTCCAATCTTTTAAAAATATTTTTGGATGGATTAGGTTAAACTGTGATAATTATAGAGACAGAGTGCACCAATAGAAAATGTTTTGGTTGTAATATTGTATCTTAGCACAGCACAGTGAGGGTGTGCCGACACCCAATTAGCCTTAGAGATGTATCCGGTTTTGACGACACGTGACTTTAAGATACATTTGGTGCATATTTAGAAATTGATGATCATAACAGGCCCTTTTTAGTTATGAATGTATGTATTAAACAGATTTAAAGTTGCTAATATCTTTAGATACATGCCAAAAAAAACCCACAAACTCAGCAGCATACAGTGTATTAGGTCACTTCCCTGAACCCATACTTTACACCGCAATTTTGTCGTAATCCTATATCATTTTCTTTTAAGAATTAATCTATATTACCATATCTACCATAACCATAAACATGTAGAAAATATACCAAACATTTATTTTTAACATATTAATACATTACAAAGATAAAAAAAATGTGCAGAAGAATTTGCCAATGTCATTAAGCTTTTTTAAACAAAGGCATGGCTAGTATATTTTCCTTAGTATTTACTCATAAAGAAAGAAATATAACAACTAGACTAAGGAATACAAATCTACCAATACTACATTTTATATAGTACATACATAAAAAGGAAAGATTTCATATAATTAATAACAACGTAGTTGATATTTTATTGGCAACATGCTCAGATTGTGTAATCTGAAAAAGACTTCCTTCAAAGAAACAGCTTTTTATCAATCCTAGATAAGAAAAATCAAGTGAATAAGAGTTTATAGACCTAAGGACACATTGCCTCTGTGTACAATAGAAGCAGCCAGTTTGTGGACATATATAATAATCAGTATACAGTAGGAACTAGGGACACAAATGACATATGAGATAAGCGTTCCACAGGTAACTGTAAAAAAGGTGGTGTTGCCACTAATCAGATTCTGTCATGTTTCTCTAACAGTTAAGAAAATGGAAACATACTTCTGATTAGTGGTTCTAGACAAGACTAACGGCTCTCATGAATATCCCCCACTATGCCTCAATGATGTCACTAGTTTCTACTGAAATGATAAATTATTTAAAAAAAAGTATTGTTGTAAAACAGACATTTTTATCTGCAACAAAAATATATAAAAAAGGAAAAGCAAAGGAAGAAAACAGAAACAAACACAGTTAAACCAGTTGAGTGACAGGGTTTGATGCCTTGTGTCTCTGAGATACTCTAATGATACCTATATAAAAAAACAAAACAAAAAAAAAAAAAACCTTACACCCAGAAGATGATTAGTAGTATATTTCTCAATAAATGGAGTTCTAACTCTCACATAGCCCTAAAACTTGTATTTCCTATATCTTACTAGCCACATCAAGGGAAAAATAAAAAAAGGTATTTAGAGTTATGGTTCAGGTGTCCAGTGATGGCCAAACAGGCAGCAACGTCACCGGCAATTTTGGCAAATTGGGCTGTACGTGACCCAAAGTTGAGCGCAGAGTCTAGAAATAAATTTAAAGCATGCTATTAAATGTGGTTGTCAGATGACTATCCGCAGAGGACTACAGTGCTATATGCCTGTGTGTGCAGCCATCTGCTGATGCACTGGCAGACACGATGTGAATCACAAAACAAGCCTGAGTGGTCAAATATGACATTTCATAACTCATCTTCTTCTCGGACAAGCAGAGTGGCAGGACAAGCCCATGTGTGGCAACTTTTGTAATCAAATCACTTTCATGAATTACGATGCACCAGTGGACATTCAAGCAGGGTTACGGTTCTCTTAAGCATTCTGTTATGGTACAATCAATGATCAGGCATAAGCAATCAGGAGTTTGCAACTACATAAAAAATGCCAGTTTGAAGTCTAAGGGTCTGGTTTATAGTTAGACATAAGCCCATTTGCACCACATAAAAATGTGACTGGCGTCCGATGTATCACACTGTGTGTGCATGGAACTTGTGACATTATTTGAGTCAAGTATATCCTAAGCGTCCTCTTACACTTGGAGAGTTGGATCATGGGTATTAACGTGTAAATTCAGCACAGTAGAGGCATGGAGATGCATCAGATTTTGACTTATACACGTTTAAGATACACATTCAAGGAGGCAAATCTTTGAGCATCCCGTAGGTCTGGTGAAGTTTCTCAGTTGATGACAATAATACATGTAACTCAAAGTACAGCTGCAAAAACATAGGTGCATGCATTTGTGTACAATATGCATTTTATGGTGTAAGAAAAAAGTCTCAATTTTATGCTAAACCATAAACTAGACTCTAAGCAGCTACATCAAGGGGCAATTTAGTGGTGACTGCAGATAAAGCTGTAGAAGCTACTGTACCGTGCAGAGATGTTACAGTTATGGCTCTTAGGTTTTAGCAGACTCATAAAAACGGACACACAAAATGTTTATTAACTTTACAGTCTATTTTTAACATATCACGTTCACTTCTCACAGATTGAGGTCAAGCCAGTCTAAGTAATTGTCAACTATATGATTTGCTATAGAAAAATCAAACGGCCAAGTGTTCATTAAAAGAATACCATGGAAAGTATCATAGTGAGCATGTAATACATGTACCCCAGCTTTTCTAAGTCTCGATACATACATAAAGCCTTCATCTCTTAAGACATCATACATGCACGTAATTACATAAGTCAGTGGCAGACCTTTCAACTTGTCATCTTCTAATAGCAAGGGAGATGCTCTTGTATCCAAAAGTCCTGGGTACTTTTTAACAAAAATAGGGTTTCCCTTTTCAGGCATATTGTAAACATGATTTTTTTTCAGATTTTCAGGCAACAAAGTACTCCAATTTACAAACTTTAGAACCTGAGCTTCTTGAGATGATATGTGCCCGTTAGACAGCATGGCTTCAAATAATCTTTGATCTGTGGTGAAGTATTCACTCCAAAAACGCACCATCAGTGTCCTGGAGAGTATAGGCGAGTTGCCATTCTCTCGGAAAGACGGAGTGTTTAGATCCAGGCTCTGGAGAACTGGGTAGATTAATACTTGAATCTTAAGTTTCACTTTGACTTCTGGGTCATGCAGCAGCTGAAAAAATAAAATCTTTGTTTTAATAAACAATCAAAATCAGTGCCTATGTACCAGCCAGCAATTATTCCATTACATGTGGATAGAACATGTTTATTTTGGTTGTGAACATGAAGACACTTCTGAGTGCTTTCTATTTTATGTGGATGTTACAAAATCTATTTTTGTTACTGTAGAAAAAAAAATGAATCATGCTTCGAATGTGTTGCTTGTGTAATTCATCCACTTGCAGGAAACAAACACATGACATACACAACTTAATAAGTATTTCCGTCCTGATCTAAATACTTACTATGTTATTTTGACCCAACTACTTATAAAACGGGACTGCTCAGTAATTACTTTGGAGGGCTGCCTTGAAAAAATTAAGGAGACTAAGGGTGCCTTAATTTTAGATCTTAGAAGCCCCCTGTCTTAAGTGCCCCGGGCCCCCCAAAGCCTTAATCCAGCTCTGTCCTTGCCCATGTATGTGTGGATACAACAACCCAACACAGACTGGACCGTATCTTTTGAGACACCCGGCTATCTAAGAAACAATGTTCTAGCATGCCTGCATGGTAACTTCTGGGGGGTATATTTACTAAACTTCGAGTTTGAAAATGTGGAGATGTTGCCTATAGACACCAATCAGATTCTAGTTGTCATTTTGTAGAATGTACTAAAAATAAATGATAACTAGAATCTGATTGGTTGCTATAGGCAACATTGCCACTTTTCTAAACCTGCAGGTTAGTAAACATACCGCCTGGTGTGTTTATGCCAGGAAAGCCCAAGCACCAGGGACGGGCTTGACCGGGGGGCAGGGGGGCACATGTCCCCCGGGCCAGGCCAAAAAAGATGAGTTCGTAGTGTGTACTTAGTGAATGGCCCCTCCCACAGACCAGCCACCATCCCTAATTGGCTGCGGATCTCCTTTGACCTCCTAGTGTCACATGGGAAAGCACCACTTTATAGGTGCCGTCCCATGTGCGCACAGATGAAGAACTGCACAGCGCGCCGATGAACCAGGTGAGTGCTTGGGGGGGATGGTGGGGGGGGGGGGGTAGTAGTATACTAATAAAGTGTATGCTTGTGTCAGTATAATAAATTAATGTGTGTATGTTAGCAGTATATGAATGTATGTGTGCAAGAAAGGGCCATTATATGAGTGTGTGTGTGTGTGTGTGTGTGTGAAGGGGCCATTATATGAATGTGTGTGTGAGAAGGGGCCATTATATGAATGTGTGTGTGTGTGTGTGTGTGTGAGAGAAGGGGCCATTACATGAATGTGTGTATGTGTGCGAAAGGGCCATTATATGAATGTGTGTGTGTGTGTGTGAGAAGGGGCCATTATATGAATGTGTGTGTGTGTGTGAGAAGGGGCCATTATATGAGTGAGTGTGTGTGTGTGTGTGTGTGTGTGTGTGTGTGTGTGTGTGTGTGTGTGAGAAGGGGCCATTATATGAATGTGTGTATGTGTGCGAAAGGGCCATTATATGAATGTGTGTGTGTGAGAGAGAAGGGGCCATTATATGAATGTGTGTGTGTGTGTGAGAAGGGGCCATTATATGAATGTGTGTGAGAAGGGGCCATTATATGGATGTATGTGTGTGTGTGAGAAGGGGCCATTATATGGATGTATGTGTGTGTGTGAGAAGGGGCCAATATATGGATGTATGTGTGTGTGTGAGAAGGGGCCATTATATGAATGTGTGTGAGAAGGGGCCATTATATGGATGTATGTGTGTGTGTGAGAAGGGGCCATTATATGGATGTATGTGTGTGTGTGAGAAGGGGCCAATATATGGATGTATGTGTGTGTGTGAGAAGGGGCCATTATATGGATCTATGTGTGTGAGAGAAGGGGCCAGTGTATGAATGTATGTGTGTGAGAAGGGGCCAGTATATCTATCTAATGTCAGGGTTGGTTGGAGAGAAAGAAATCTATTTATTAAATGTGAATATTATTATTTTAAAATGTTGTGGCTGGAGGGAGGCCTAATTATAAAATGTTGGTGCTATTGATTTAACACTGGGACTAACACCAAGCTGGTTGGAGTTTTCTAAATTTTATGTACCCATTTTTTTCCAAATAGGGCCTCCAATATTCCAGGATCCAGACAACCAGCAAATGAGTTAAAGTAACCAGCAGCCACAAGTGGTGACAGTGACAGGTAGGAGAGAGCAGGACAGTCTGCCAACTGTCCTGAATCTGGTGAGACAGTCCCGAACTTGGGTGACTGTTAAGCTTAGGACAGTTAGGAGGTATGTCCCACTTCACCATGTACTGCTCGTGAAGGCAGAACTGTGTGCACCTAACAGTAGTGCACACAGTATTGTCTGTGTATTTGTGTAAAATGATAACCATGCTACATCATAGGGGGTTACCAAGTCTAAAGTGCCCAGGCCCCCCAGAGCCTTAATCCAGCTCTGGGCCTGGGCATAAAAATATATATATGGATTAAGCAACACTACAATAGCCTCTTTTTATATAGATAAATATATATTGCACCAAAAACCACTCTTTAAGGATGGGCCGCTGCTGTGTGCTTGCCCCCCGGGCTGAAATCTGACAGCCCTCCCCTGCCAAGCACCACAAGAAGCAGCTGCTGAAAAGGATGGTAACAATGACATTTTGCAGGGGAAAAAAAATGTATGGCAATTTCTTAATACCAAACTTTATAGTTTGGAGTGACAGAGATGAATGATTAATATGTTCACTGCATACACAATTAATATGTCCACATCTGCTGCAATCAGCCATGTAAGGAAGGAGGCGCTTCACTAACAGCAGAAATAAAGTGACCAACAGCTTTCAGACTTGCTTTACAAAAATGCACTGTGTGGATTGGTTGATTAATAAACAAACATTCATGGGCAGCAACGTAACTAGCTCATATTAATGCATCCTCGGGTTTTTCTATCAGATGCACTACCCTAAAGAAGTTGAAGAAGCCTCAGCTGGCTGTTATGGAGAGAGGAGGTAATACTTTATATTTTAACAGAGCAGCAGTGCTTAGCATTGATCAATGTATGTTACCCTCCACCTGTGTTTTGCACTATAAATAACAAATGCGGTTGTGACAAAGTGTTGCTTATTCACATAATGTGATATATGAGCTAATAAAAAGGATTGAGATTAACAGTATAGTTTACATTTTTTTTTTTTTTTTTTTAAAAACTGTTTTTTTGTGACTTTCTAGTGATTAGTCATTTAAAATCCATTTATAAACACATGTATGTGGCAGGCTCTTTTACAGATCACAAGTCGGATACATAGCACAGACTATTTTGATACAGAAATAACTATAACTAACATAGTGCTCTGCTGGGCCTTGTTTAAAGTATACAGACAGTAAATACAGTACATAACTAGGATAAAAGTAATTAACACCATAATACACTATCTGCTACTTCAAGAGACACCCATCTTACCCATGGTTGCCAACTCTCCCGGAACGTCAGAGAGACTCCCGGAACACTGGGAAAACTGCGCATGCGCCGGTGATGTCATTGGCGTGATGACGCGGCGCGCCTAATATCCCAGAAGACCCCGGCCATTGCGGAGCACGGAGCTCCAATGCCTGCGCAGTCCACGGGCAAAGGTAATCGGGAGTGGAGGGATGTTGTCCAGTGACACAGGCACCCAGACGCCGGGGTACAGCAGCTTGTTGTCTGTGTGAGGCGGCTGGTAACCTGGGCAGGGGGAACTGGAGGAAACTGTCAGGGGAGGGCGTGGGGAATTCAGGGGACATCCTGCCGGCCACATAGAGGGGCGATGAGGCAGGAGGGAGCCGGGGAATCAGGACTGGGGGAGTGAGCACATCCTCAATAGGCCGATTCATCTGGGGAACAACCAGGGGGATCCCAGTATTTACTTTAACTGTTAAAGTTTAAAAGTAAATGACATTATAACAGAAATTTCAATTGGGGCAGAATGTCTGCATAATTCAGCTTTCAATTCACCATAATGTATAATGCCCATGTCATGTTTTGTTAAATTTCTTTTACACCACAACCTGGTACAATAGTTAAATTAACTATTGTACCAGGTTGTGGTGTAAAAGAAATATAAGAAAGCATGACATGGGCATTATACATTATGGTGAATTGAAAGCTGAATTATGCAGACATTCTGCCCCAATTGAAATTTCTGTTATAATGTAATTTACTTTTAAACTTTAACAGTTAAAGTAAATAACATTACCAGTTCAGCTGCTAGGCGTTGGAGCTCCGTGCTCCACAATGGCCGGGGTCTTCTGGAATATTGGGTGCGTCGCGTCATCACGCCGATGATGTCACCGGCGCATATGCAGTTTGAAAAGAGGACTCCTCCGCGAACTCCAAAAGGTAAATTCAGGATTTTACAGTACTCTCCCGGGAGTCCAGGAGATTTCCGAGTATTATGGGAGTCTCACAGACGTCCCGGGAGAGTTTGCAACCATGATTGAGCTGGGGCACGCCCAGTGGGCGGGGCAGGACACACCCGGTGGGCGGGACAGGGTTTTTAATTTCTCCCTGAAATGAATTTTCAAAAGTTGGCAAGTATGATCTTACCTCTCTCACAGCCAACTTTCAGAGTGAAAAGAAACTCATCAATATCAAAGAGGCTCTAAGCTTTAGGGCTAGATTTACTAAGAATCGACTTTGGTGGCGGTTTGACACGGAAAGAACTATATTTATTAGTTATTTCCTATTTGACAGTCATACTGGAATTAACTAATTTCCTATATGACTCAGTCCATAAGATTGGCTAACTATCCCTAAACTTACCCTTTAAAATGTAACTCAGTCCCAGAACAAGGGTATACATCATTAATCTTCGGGACTTCCCACCTGGTCCCTGACTAACTAAACTAATATGTAAATTTGGCTCAGTCTTTCTAGTAAAACAGGAAGTATAATAGAATTAAATGGTGCTTATCAATATATAGCTTCTGGTCCAGTTTCAGGAATCTCTTCAGGATCAGGATACAGGTATTTAAAGTGGTGTGAAGGAGGTCTTATCTCTTGCTGGTCAGCTTTAATAATGTACTTCAATTGCCAGACGCAAGACAGATTTCTTTATCCCCCTCTGTTACTACCACTCCTCTTCCTCTCATGTAAATCTCGTTTTTTGACCTCTTCTCCCACGGTCTTTAAATTTGAGCCTGCTGCTGTATAGGTCACTCTGTTCAGTCTCCTCTTGTCTCGCTCTTCTCCATTCCAACTTCCCACTTCTGTCTCCTGTCCTCTCTCTTTCTTGTCACTTTCTTCTTCTCCTTCTCACTTCCAGCCTCCTTTTTCTCTGCCCCTCTTTTTTCAGACCAACTGCTTTACTTCAACTGCCAGTTT
The DNA here is from genome assembly GCF_038048845.1 of Mixophyes fleayi. Lineage (NCBI taxonomy): Eukaryota > Metazoa > Chordata > Amphibia > Anura > Limnodynastidae > Mixophyes > Mixophyes fleayi. Next base: position 92,572,637 of record NC_134404.1, on the reverse strand, counting down.
CCATTCCTTCCTCTCACCAGTCACTTTTTTCTTTACTCCCTTGGTCTCAGTGATATCAAGGTGAGCAGAGCTTTATCAATGCCTGACATTAATGAACATGTGTGGGCCATCATGTCCACCGGCACTACACAAGAGGGAAAGATTGTTCCGAAATCATATCTGATGAACAGCAAGTATACCAGTACTACAGCCATGTTTCTATATGATTTTTAGGCATGGAGCTGTGCCCAAGTTCTACTCTTTACAAGCAGATGTCATGATTCAAGAGTGGGGGGAAAGAGGGGGGAGGGGGAGTTGGGCGACGGGAAACCCACCTAAGTGCACCCCTGGGAAGTAGTTGTTAGAGCGAATGAGAGTGCGATAGTTACCTAAAAGCAGTAACTTTAGTAAAGGGAGAAATTGGAATGGAGAGATTGTGATTCAGACAAAAGAATTGATGTAGAAGAAGGAAAATTATTAGTTCAGTTTTATTGATGTTCAGTTTTAAGCATCGAGGACATGAAAGAAGACAGATGCAAAACAGGCAGGAACAACACAACCAAGTAAAGAAGAAAATCAGAAGCTGAAAGTTTTTAGTGTCATCAGAATATACTGTAGATGTTACTGAAAGCTGAAGGAAGAAATAAGCTCACCATGACAAGTACATATGGAGATGAGAAGGGGTCCAAGAATGGAGTCTTGTGTTATACTGCCATCCTGAAGACAAAGAGGGGAATAGCAGACACTATTCAAGATCCAATCAGAGAGAGAGCAGCAGACCCAAAATAATGTGAGACCTGGGATGCTCACAGAAAAGAGCGTCTGGAATAGATAATGCAAAAAATTGTACATAGAAACCATGTTTAATTTTCTCATAAAAGTAGCTTTTCTGGCATGAAAGAGGTAGGTGACGGAGGAGTTGGACGAGAACTGAAAAAGTGTTAGAAAGCTGTTTGGGATTGCAGTAATGTGTGGATACGAGAGAGCATCCTTGAACTATTCTAGGGTATGTTTATAGCGTGTGAAGTACGCTTTATAATGGTTTTCCCTTGAATGTCATTCAGCCACTCAGGAGTACTTCATCAGTTTGTTCTGTGTTTACAGTAACAGGGTCATTGTTTAGTGCTGTGTGAATGGACTCATAATAGGGGCTTTTGTAGCCAGAGCAGAGGTGAATGGGTTTGATTAGTATGTAACAGCAATATTAGGGTCCATGAAGAAAGAGGTGGATATAAAAGGTAGCAGAGAAGCAAAGATGTTGATCTGTATTGTGACGATTACTGCATACGCGTGTAGGATATAGGTCAATTAGCAACACACCGGTCTGAGTCGAAGCACACTCTTTGGTCAACGTAAAACAACTAGATTTTGCTCCACTGCCCATCAATGGCCCAGCCAGTGCACTTCAATGTGCATGCCTACTGTAACATGCAGAGAGATAGAGATGTGCAAAATTGTAAGTTTTGCATCAAAGTCCAACCTTTTAGTAACAACCCTTTCCTAAAAATACATTTACATTTTTTTTTCACCTAAAATACTGCTCTGTTTAGTCTCATTTAAATCTAATTTAAATCATGGCAGTGTGGGGATACTCAGCCAGTCTATATTACAGGTGATAAGTTTGTGTGTTTGAAGCTCAGAGTGCCTGGAAATGTGCTTCTCCACTGAAGCGCAGCAAGAGCCGTATCTCTGCCAGCTCTGGGCTGGATCAAAATTCAAGTCCTTGTGTTAAGTGGGATCATTCATTTACCCCTCCACAAAGAACACAACAACAACTCAGCCATCTTGCTCTGTAAACGTATGCACATCAGTGAAAGTTTAGACTCGCTTGAGACATATGGCATGTCCAAAGCTGTTTTTGCACTGCAGAATGCATTTCATGAGCACATGTTATGGGCCGCAGTAGTGGGTGGAAGGTGGTTAATATGCTTCTTTATATTAGTGTTACGAAGAGTAAACCTAATGCTATGATTAGATTCTATGAATGGTATAGGAACCTGGCTTAGCAGAGATATTGCTAGGAACTTGGAAGAAAAAAAATAAACGAGAGAGGGAGATAAGGCGGCCATGGGATTTCAAAAGTGTGAGGTGACAATAATGGTTTGTGAATAGGAGTTGGAGCCAGGTCAGCTGAGAGGAAATTCAGGCGTCACCACAATGGGTTCCTGGGAGCCCCTTGAGTGCATCCACAGCCTCTGCATACACTGGTGCTGTGTGTGCAGCCTACAGGGTGTGACCGCATGGACGACTATGCTTTTTGCCCATGTACTCACCTAGCTGTGTTTTCTCCCTTCCTATCAAACACTGCACATCCATAGGGTGGATGGGGCTAGATTCATGGCAACCGTCCCATTTGTCTGGATAATAATGCACCACTGCCAGGCAAGTTATGGCCCAGGAAATTTGTATGCCTTGTGGTTCCTGGTTTGGGCATTTAATCAGAGAGAGGGAAGAAGGAGGTTATAAAGTGAAACAAACCAAACATGTTGAAGTAAACTCATAAACCAGACAGCACAATTGATCAGGAGGCAGAATTGATGTGTCCTGTGCATCTGCAGGTGGATATCCTGTGTCAGTAGAAGCCTGTGCCTTAAACACCCAGTGACTCACAGGTAAGACATGCTCATGATATTTTCCAGGCTGATATTTTAAGTCCATTCTGCATTTGAAGAAGCCGATTTGAACATTTTGCTTCCAGGGAGCATTTCTTGCAAGTCTCTCTAGTGCTACACATTGGTATAAATACATATCAGACTAAAGTAACTTTGTAATTTAGGTCACATCCTAACTAACTACTCTAAAGATATATGGTCTGAATTAAAATGAGCAAATCCAGCTATTGGGTGCAAACTATGCACCTGAACAACAAATGAACGTACTATGCACTTAGAACCACCAATAATTTTCACCTATGCAACTACTTGTTCTCTCCAAGTAGTCTTGTTATGTTATCATTTTTCTTTTTGGTGATCATTTCACTATTAAGAGTACCAGCTGGTGGGTAATACATTATTCAAATTGATTGGAAATTACAAGCTTAAATATTCTGACCGGACGCAGCTATTCTGTCCTTCTAATGTAAATGCCTTTATGCAGAGAAATGTGTTAAGGACTCTTACATTGGGACAACACACGTCTAAATTTAAAATTAATGTTGTTTTTTCCTCTTCTGGATACAAGCAATTACTTTTTTTTTGGAGAAACGTGGAGCCTGTCATTTATCTTAGAGGAGTGGTGAGAATTTACTGCTGGTTGTCTTTGCTGCTTCTGAGATAATTTACTGGTGGAACATTTGACTGTTCCAACTTTATACATCACGCCACTGTTGAATTAAAGATTATCTTGGCGCTCGCCAAAGGATTCCTACCGCTTTGGGACTCTGTGTTCCTAACATATCATTATCAATTATATACACCTATGCTACTCCCATTTACAATTATATGGTGCTTTGCATGGTATGAGGTGTTTTGTTTCATAATTAAGTATTTTGTAATAAACTATTAATACATGTATGCATTTTATTATCATATAACTGCCTTGGGTTTTGTGATAGGTTGGTTTATGATTTATGACCACTACTTGGACACAATTCACACCGCACAGCAAAGTGACCCCAGATCTCTGAACTCATAGGACTTTACGCTTCCATCTGTAACGAAAACCTAAAGTTTTATTACTTTAGCTTATCTTAATGATATATCCGTCCCCTGTACAAATTTCTTGATGTAACAGCTCTTTTTTGACACGAAAGTATTTTCATCACATACATATTTACATTGATATGTGACCCCTCATCAGTACAGCTATAATAAGCATGTGTGTGCATGTGTTGGGAGTGACAAGGTAAAAGGCGAGTTAGATTATAGGCCTGAGCTCCAGGGTTTTTGAGATCATAGCAGTACTTCTGCCAATAATTATATTGTCTGGAAACTTATTTTGATTGAATTGTCAAACCTATGAGGTCTGAGCCAGGAATAATTTAAACAAATAAAATGAAATAATGAACTAGCACCCAATATTATGGCAAATTACAAATATGAACATACCGTTTTGCTTATCTCAATGCTCAATAAATAAAGTTAAGCAAAACCTTGAAAACTGTTCTTTGAAAAATTTGCCCCATTCCACATTTGGTTACAAAAAAACCTCTCAATTTGAAGGCAAAAATGGTCTTAAAGTGTGCTATGATTGGGGAACACAACAGATTGACCCGATTGTTATCACGCCGGTTTTATTCATGGACTATAAATCCCGCAAAAATACAGAGCATAAAATTGTATCAAAGGAAATTCGCACTTCTGCTAAACAGTTTGCTACAAAATTCAACTCACACAAAACATCTACTCATGAATTTGTTCAACTATTCCAATTGTAAAGCGCTACAGATTTTGCTGGCGCTATATAAATAAATGTTGATGATGAACTTTCGCTTCCTAATAATCACATGTTGTCGAGTTATGTGCTGCAGATAAATAAATAAACATCACTTTTAAGTTTTAATTACTTTTAAACTTTCAGATGAATTTAAGTTTGGATTACTTTGCAACTTTTGAAAAAAAATATTGGTTGGTTTCTGGCTTCTGTTTCTGCTGATCAGATAGGTCTTCATATCACTCAGTTAGTGGTATTTCTTTATTTGCACACAAAGATTAAGCAGAGCTGTGTCACATACATGGATAAATGAATGCACCCTGCCCATCTTAAACAAAGAGCTTCCTGAACAGCACAGAAGGAAGCCAGATTTATATAGCAACATAAATCTCAAAAGTTGCAGTATGGCATGTCAATTCAATACATAGAAGTCCTCTGGAGATGGAAAACCTCTTTAAATAAAGTACTTTATGAAAGGACAGATATACCTTTGCTGATACGGCAGCAGCTAAGTTCCCTCCAGCGCTGTCTCCTGAAACGGCTATTCGGCTTCCATCCACTGAATATTTTTCGAGAATATGGTCTTGCATAAAAAATTTAACTACAGTGTGCACATCATCAAACTGGGTTGGAAAGTGGAACTTAGGCGCTAACCGGTAACTATAGAAGAAAACATTTTTGTATTAAAGTACAGTACAATAAAATACAGATTTGCATTTAAAAAATAAATATATATATCTACACATTTTCAAGTTCATTTACATATATATAAAAAAAAAAAAAAAAAATTGTTGTAAAAATCTTTTTTTTTTTTTTTTTTTTTTTTTTTTAATACCACTACTAACACTGGTATTTGGCATATAAGCAGTCATGAGGGCCAATAAGATGCAAATCTTACACATATATATATATATATATATATATATATATATATATATATATATATATATATATATATATATATATATGAATGTTAAGTGGAATGAACACTAATGTTATGTAGAATAAAAGGAGGAAAATAAGAAATACTGAAATGCATGCATTCAAATATAATGTTAAAATACCACTGTACGACAATTGTACAAAACAGTACATCAGCCAAAGGAGTGTAGAGCCATTACGAATGATGGTGGACCAATTAAATCACTTTTAAACTTCATTCAGTGAAATGGGGAGTGTCAGCATGAACGTGCACCTACCAAATTACACAGCAGTTCGCTGACACAAAGTCCTAACTGATTTAAGTTTGTATTCATTTCTAGTTACGTCAATTCAATGTTGCATGACAAAGATATTGATGAAATTTGTAATCTGGAGCGGCACTCCAAGACACGTTGGGGTAGATTGGAAAAAAGTTCTTCGGTTTAAAGACAGTACACAATTAAACATCAGTTTAATGACATGATACAAAATTATACATATTAACAGAAAGTCATAAAACAAGTCTTGCAATGCGCTGGCATATATTATACATACCCATTTTAGTAAATAAATAAATATATGAAGTACAGCACACAAAAAGTGTAATAAATTTTACTCACTGGGCTGCAGAAACCTTCAGGAACTTGAAACCGTTGGGTACCTTATCCCGAAGCTGAAAACGCCAACATGGAATAGACCAACATGATGAGACCGAAGGTGTCATGCACGACAGCGTGGCAATAGTGACAGCTTGAACAGGAGAATTCAAACAGTTCCGATGAATGAACATCCCGGCAACCTACAATCACAGTCACTTTCAAGCTCAGGGGCGCATGGAGGATTTTATTGGGGGGGGGGGGGGGGGGGGGGGGTTTCCTCCGCCCCCGAAAAAAAAAAAATTCCTAGAGACCTGCCGCACATGCACAATACAGCACCGCCGTGGATGCTTCTTAGACAGCGCCGCGGCTGCTGTATATTACAGTGCCGATATGTAGGGCACTTTTAGCGGAGGGGTGGGGGGTTTCTGGAGACCCAAAAACTCCCCCTGCGTGCGCCACTGAAGCTTCCCACTATCATTCCTGCTGTTAAGCTGCTAATTTAAGGACGCGCTGGCTGTACGTTTTTTAGAAAGCCTAGAACACTGTACAGCCGGCACCTACTTAATGTAGCAGCTTAACAGGACAAATGATAGTGAGGAGCTTGAAACTGACTGTGATTGTAGGCTGTCAGGATGTTCATTCCACAGAACGGTTTGAAGTGTCCTTTTCAAGCTGTCACTATTACCACACTGTCGCGCATGACACCTTCGGTCTCATGTCTGTCTATTCCATGTCAGCATTTTCAGCTTCAACATAATGACTGACTACCACCGCTTGAAACATGCTTTTACTGCAACCTTCTACTGTCAAACAGTAGACATTTTTCTTGCACCCTGCAGCCTTGTCCCACTAATAAATACACCTAGTATAAACAGTCACCTTCATGCTATGGAATTAGAAAATGACATTGGTGATACAGGTCTCGATTTCTTCTGTTTTGCAAATGTGGTTTAATGTGCCTCAATGAAAGACAGTGAGGCCATCACATTTAATTAGGTTTCAGTAAACCTCTCAACTGTCGCTATTTAGACAGGACAGTCTCAATTTTAGGACTCTGTCCCACTGCCCTGATCAGGACAGTTTTGCCCCTCGGTCAGGAGGTTGAGACCAGTAGCGGAACTACCATTGGTGTGGTAGGTGCAGTACACCGGGCCCATGGAGATAATGGGGCCCACTGCATGGCAGATACAGAGGGTCGAGGGCCCCAGTACCCTCCTCCATGCACCGGGGGCCCACAGCTCACTAGTTCTGCCTCTGGTTGGGACTTATGCCCTGCACACTGCTGCTCTGCATAGCACAGCAGCAGTGCTTTGAAGTTACACTAATCTGTCATTGGTGTGCACAGTAGTAAATATCTGTTAGGAGGGAAAGGAATGGGAGTAAGGCAAAGCCAAGAGGTACAGAAGTCCCAGGCACACCCGTAGGATGTGGTCACTACTCCTTCGTGATGCAACCATATCCCCACCAAGATGTGACTGCACCCTGTCCTGAATTCTGGCGCTCTAAAGTTATGAGGTATGCTACAGTCATCACTTCCCTTTTAGTAGTAAAGGGGGAACTAAATAGAACAAAGTTATGGGAATTAAATATATATATATATATATAACACAAGATAATACACACAAGGGTCATATTTACCATTTGAAAGTCTAACCGAGGGTCTTGGGCTGAACTCATGGACAGGCTGCAGTACACATATATTCCAGTCTTTGAATGAAGACAGGGTGGGGAAGGGGGAAGCCACGTCATGATAGGGACAACGCCAAGTGACAATATGGTTTCTGCATGCTATGTTAATACTGTCCTGGTTTGTCCTTACTGACAAGACTGATTCACTGCATTTATTTATCATTACAGGGACTGTTTTATAAGGAGTTTATATAATAATATTTAAGGCTGCACTATCACCTAGGAAAAGACTCTCCCACCTCCCCCCTCTTTATTTCTGTTAACACTACCCTTGTTTCTGTCCCCCAAATCCGATGCCTTGGGGTCATCCTTGATTCCTCCCTCTCTTTCAAGCCTCACATTCTGTCCCTCTAAAAATCTGCTACTTCCACCTTCGGAATATATCCAAGATACGCCCCTTTCTCACCACGGAAGCTACGAAAACCCTTGTTCACTCGATTGTAATCTCTCGCCTTGACTACTGTAACCTACTTCTCTGTGGCCTACCTGATTCTCGCCTTGACCCTCTTAAGTCTATCCTCAATGCTGCTGCCCGCCTCATTTATCGCTCCCGCCGCTATACCTCTGCTTTCTCCCTCCAACAGTCACTACATTGGCTCCCCATGGCCTAAAAAATTAAATTTAAACTCCTCACCCTCACCTTTAAAGCTCTTAATCCTACCCTCCCTACATCTCCAATCTCATCTCTACCTACACTCCTAGCCGCCCCCTTCACTCTGCCTGTGACAGCCACCTCACTGATCACCTCTTCTCACTCCCGTCTCCAGGACTTTGCCCAGGCTGCTCCCCAGTTGTGGAACGATCTTTCACGTTCCATCAGGTTAGCATCTACTTTAAAAGGCTTCAAGCGTGCCCATAAGACTCATTTGTTTATTAACGTCTATCAGCCCTCCTCCTAACTCCTGTCCTAGCTCTCTGCCCCAGTTTGTATCACCCCATTTCTGTCTCCCCCTTTCCTTTAGGATGTAAGCTCTCAGGAGCAGGGCCCTATTTCCTTGTGTGCTCCTTCTACTACTCCATCACCCTCTGTACCTCTTGGCCTGCTTCCCTTGCCCTGTTTTCTTAAGCTTTGGCCTACTTCTCGCTGATTTCTACCATTATTTTCACCCAGTAATAATTTGATTTGCATTACCATGTTACCTGTGTCTGTGTATATATTTTTATTCTTGCTTTGTTCTTTCTGTATCATGTTGTGTCATGTATGGCGCTGCAGACCCTTTGTGGCGCCTTATAAATTAAAGATAATAATAACAACAATTAATTTTCCCCCGGGGGTCTGCCGGTAAATCAAAGCTCACCATTTTTAAATAGTGGCTTGATATTTTTCCTCCAAATATCACTCCAACCCCCACCCCACCTCCAGTTTTCAAATGCCTGCAGCTCCAGAAAACAAATGCATGGAGCAGACACTCAGGCTGCAGCTAAGGGGAGGAGCCACCATAGGAAAATAGTTTTCTAAGGAATAATCCAGCGTTAAGATTTGTGCACATTTTAATTTAATTGGCTGTCAGGCAGGTTTATATTTAGAATAACCTCATGCTAATTCTTCATTGGTGATTAACATAAGGGCACTTGTGATTTCATAGTGTAAAACTGGTAGAACGCATAAATGATTATTATTATTGTAGATGTGTAAGACGCCACAGTGCTCCACAGCACCGTAAAGTAGGGAAATCAGGACATACAAGGTAAACAATATAAACGCAGACATGAAAACAAAAAAGTTATGAAGGAGAGAGCTTACATTATTATTATTATTAATAATTTTTATATATAACGCGTCACAAGGTGTTCGCAGCGCCGTACAGGGACAAACAAAATACAATACAATGGGAGATAGCACAGTACAGTAAACACAGTAACTCGGTAAGCTCAATGCACAGCTAGAGAGGGCGGGGAAGGGGGAGGGAGGATCCGCAAACGATGGGGCCCAAGAAGGAGGACGCGGAAGACAGGGAGACCCCCAGGGGGGAGGAGGGAGCGAGAGTGGACGTGGGGTGGAGGACCCTCGAGGAGGAGGGCTGAGTAGCTGGAGAGCAGAGTTAGAAGTGGTGGAAACAGGAGGAGAGATGACCCTGCTCAGAGGAGCGTACAATCTAAGGGGAGGGGTGGACAGACAGAGAGACATTACACTTACATTCTAAGTGGAAGAGGGCACAGATATTTTTTAGAGAAAAAAAATGGTAATATAGGGGGTGCAACAATGTTGGGGCCAATATATGAGGGGGTCCCAGTGATGTCCATTCTGCTCTTTTATTAGCAGACCCCTTCGCTTCGAAATAATTCATGTGCAAGCTCAGTACAACAAGGGCACATGTATGCAAATTAACAATGTACCTTTGCGATGCATGCAGTTTTGTCACATTTGATAAATATATATATATATATATATATATAATATTTATACACACACATCTTGATCTGCTGTTTTTACTTTGATAACTTGCATGGTTTGAAAACCGCACAAAAAGGCGCATTTTGTAGTCTTTAAAAACATATAAAATTGCAGTTTGGAAAAACCGCAGTTTGATATGTACCAGGTTTAGTTTAGACATTGTCGTGAGCATAGAGAGCTTGCAGTTATTTATGAGGGATAAATCATAACTGCAGTATATCTAAGTTATATCAAATGAATACATGGATCAATTGAGCTGTTAAAGTGTGAAGACAGAGAGTCTGATGTAAGTGTATTTGATGGCTTTGCACATCCCAGTTGGAGAAGATAACCATGTCACCTGTAGCAGCTTCAAAGATGTCTTGCTGTTAGTCTTGGACACTTGAATAGATTTAGTGGGGCCGATCTCAGCTGGAGATCTTTGTAGGCAGCATGTGAAAGCCTACACAGGTATACAGAAATATAAGCTGCAAAAGGAAAATTCCTTCATAGTTCATATTTTGGGGAATCCGGGTGTCATTACATACTGAGAAGCAGAAATCACACCAGGGTTGTGAATGACAGGTATGGGTGGTATCCATGAACAGCTAAAATCACATATCTTTGGAAAAGGTATGTCACATTGTCAAAATTCCATCATGTTTGGTATTTAAATGTACGGGAGTTTACGACCGGTTTATTAAAGGGGGGAGTTATGTTGCTGGGATATATCTCTGTGAAAAGCTAAGACAGGTCAGCACTTAGGAATAGTTTTGAACAGGCCCTAGGTGACACCCAGGGGACATCCCTGCCCCCTATTGGCATTAAACACTGCCCCTGTGAAGACCATCACATTTCATTTTGCTTAAAAAACCTGCGTTGGGAAGGGGCAAGGGTCAGATTTTTTGGGAAATCAATTCACATTGATAAGCTGTCCATTTTCCAAGTCAAATTTCCCTTGGCCAGAATGCAATTCATGTAAAGTGCAAATCTGAATGTAACCCCTTTTATTTTAAACTCCTTTGCTTGTTATGTCAATCTATTAATCATATTGTTTTTTTATCTGTATGCCCTGTATTTTTGTATATTAAATCTATAATTTAATACGTTGGGTCCTTGATACTCTAACAAATCCATTAACCTGTTAGAAGAGATTGCTCGACCAAGTTAACCCTTGGAATACCAGTGTGTGCTTTGTTGATACATTTGATTAACAAGCTGTGTGTGCTTGAATTTACATATGTGTAACAGTCTGGAGGTGTGAAGAGGTAACCTTGTGCTTGCTGGTGTGGGTCTTGCTAGAAGCCTGTGTGCCAGTGTGGGACAGTATATTGGGGTCCTATTGCCCGTATTCAATAGGTGGTAGAAAACCTGAAGTCTCTGGGGTGTGAGTGCTGTGTTTGGGGGCGATTCCGTAGGTCTATAACCTGTGTGATAGGTAGAGAGAGACTGCGGGCAGAAATTGTGTGCGACCTCATATAGCGAACACCCCAAAGTCACGGCACTGGGAGCGTGTTCGCGACAGACGTGCACGGGAGTAATTTACACATTTGAATTAAACGTATTGACAGAAATAAAAAGCAATTTTTGCACTTTTGTCAGTATGACCCAGGACTAAAAGGTGCCACAAGCCCTTATTTAAAGTTTCAAGCACATTTTTGATATGTACTATAAAGTCATTTATGGTTCAATTAATAAGTGACAACTAGAACAGTTTTAAGAACAGCAAAGGGTACCTACTTGATTGATACAATCACTGCATTTAGCTCATGAGCAGTCCGTTTTGAAAGGAGATCATATGGCTTCATGGCTGTATGGGATTCATTAAGTAAGTATCAGATGTTTACTTGGAATAAGAAAACCCTGCAGCATTCCAATATATATGAAAAGGGAAATTCTAGAAACATTGGTTCTCATGGTTTTTACATCACAGGTTAAATGTTGGAGTATTAGATGGTCTCCTTTCAGAATAAATATTTCACAGCCACTATAATCTGCCCATCCTCTCTAATAAGCAAAGACATAGCTCTATTTCATTAGCTTCCTTCCTTTCCCCTGTAGAGGCAGAGTAACTAAAACATTGTGTAGGATCCTATACGAAGCACTGTGTGTTAGACATATATAAAGGTATGGCCATATAAAACCTATCTCTGTCAAGGTAGATAATTAAGTCAATAAATGTTGAAATATGAATTGTGAAATCCTCTATACTAAAGAATAACTATGGCAACAAGCCATGATTTTAACTTTAGTTATTTAGTATATTTTGTGAAACTCATGATAACATGAGTATATATTCTAAATAATATGAATGGCCAGGGAACCACAGCAATAAGTTGCACTTTGCATTTGTCCATACATATAGATTTAAAATGGATACTGAGATATATATCCAGTACATGCAACAAGATATGTGGTAATGTACATTATATAAACTACAGTATATGTCATATACTTCTTAACATTGTTACTTACTTGCACTTCCTAAACACCATCCACCACCATGAATGTAGATAACTGCTCTCCTTGGGGCGTTTGAAAGCTTTTTAGGAACATATAACCGCACTGGAACGTCGCTAAACAATGTGTCTGTGACAGTGACATTTTCATCTGATGTGGGTTCTGTATGTTCCATGTATGTTAGAAACATCATGGTTTCCATATAATGCCTTAGCCCAAGAATTTCAGCAAATGAAGCCTGGGACACAGATAAATACAAGTAAGTGAGAGACTTATTAACAATGCATATACATTTATGTAAGGTATAATAAGCAACATGTTATGTCAGTCTTCTGTTGACTACAGCAGATGGTGTTTGACTTACAACTAAAATCTAGCTGCTATTGTTTGACTTGTGTGATCTACTCAATCACTGTTTAGCAAATAACACCACGTACAGAGGAGAGATGGCAACATTTGGACCTGGAGCAAACTCTAGAAAGTGACTCTAGATTTCACACAACTGAACATGATCTATTATCTATTTAATTAATTACACACATAGCTGTAAAAAGTGATACAGTGTAGCTGTCCATACAGGAATATGATGGGATGACATCCATCATACAGATCAAAAGAAGTGGTGCCATACATCTGCCTACATGTAGAAAAGATTTGCAGTATACAGGAAAAAAATAATAGTCTACATTACACAATTGATACTGAGATACATATCCCGTACATTGAACAAGATGATTATGTGCATTTGCCCGTGCATACATTATAATACAGATGCTAAGGGGCCTATTTATTAAGCCATAAACCATACGGACACTGCTTTTTCTGCATAGTTTATCATAGATATCTCCTGCATTAGGCCAAGTTTCGCAATAAAGCATAGTCCCCATCATTTTTAGTGAACAACTGTGGTCTGGGGCTATTTAACAAGCTCCAAAAAAGCCTAGCTTTTCGGAGCTTGAGCCCGTTGGCGAACGCCAACGCCATTCTGCCCTATGGGAAGAGAACTGCGGTAGAGTGATCTTAAGATCCTTCACCGCAGCCATCCTATTCTCCCCTCCAGTTACTATTGCAAAGTCACTGTGTTTGCTCCCAAATGAAGCAGGAGCTATATAATTAAAGGTTGATGATGATATTGCACATGTGAGTTACTGCTGCAGATTATAAATGCAAGTTTCCCTTAGTGTCTGCTGGAGCCTGCCTTGTTATATATTCATTGAACAGAATCTGACATACAGTGGCTATACACCCTTATTGAAATTGCAGGCATTTGTGAGGTTAATCCTGAAATAAAGATTAAACAGGCCAGACCTTTTCTAACTTTAATGTGACCTTGCAACCAACAAAATTCAAGAAAACATAAATAGGCTAGTAGGAAAAAGCGAAAATAAAAAAACCGTCAGATTGTGAGCAAAATACCTGCAAGTACAGCTATATATTCTTCACAGTGTCTACCTCATCCCCACCAGATTAATGAAATTTAGGAGCGGGTCTGGGTCAAATTATGCCAAGTGTGGAAATGTGTCCGGCAGATTACTGGGAATGTTCAATAGCACAAAGATTCTGTGGTGCAATGTGTTTGGAAGACCAGTGTCCCCATTCCCTTGCCTTCTCCTCATGGCATTTTCGGACTGGCCCTGAAAAAGTTGACAGATATGCTTGGTCAACTTATGCTCTTCAGCTAAAATCTGTAGCAAAATCATGGATGGTCCTAGTCTTCATGAATGTGTGCAGAGCAGCTATCCTACAAAGCACAGATGGAACAAGAGGAACAATGAGGGAGGGGAGTTTGTTAATATAATGAGTGTGTGTGTTTGGGGGGGGGAGAATAAGTTAATATAATGTGTGAGGGAAGTCGGGCTTTTAATGTAATGCAGGAGGTGGGTTATTAAATTAATGATGGAGTGCAGGTGGGGGCTAATTATTTAATGGGTGCTGTTTTATTTATGGGGTGATGGTGGGGCAATTTAATTTATTGTTAGGGCATATCAATTTAAGATGGGGCGATTGGACATTTAATTTAATGCTGGTATGGTTTGGGGATATCAACTGAATATGGGGCTGAGTTTGGGGAGGAGGGCTGGTTATTAAATGTGAATATGAATTATTTAATGCCAGCGATTGTTGTGGGAAATGGTTATATTTATTCAACGTAATTGCTATTTAATTTAATGCTGGGGCCATTTGGAGGGAGGAGAATAGGTTTATGTATTAAATTGGAATACTATTAATTTAATGTTGGGGCTGCAGCGAGCCCTAATTATAAAATGCGGGTGCCATTGATCTAACACCAAGCTGGTTGGAGTTGTCTAAATTTCATGTACCCATTTTTTGCCTCAAATAAGCCCTTCAACATTCCTGGATCCAGGCAAGAAACAACTGATCTAACGACACCAGCAGCCACAGGGAGTATAAGTAACAAGAACAAGTTGGAGAGAGCAGGACAGTCTGCCAACTGTCCTGAATCTGGTGGAACTGTCCCAAATGTGGGTGATTTCCAACTGCAAAGGACAGTTGGGAGGTATGTCCCACTTCACACTATACTGCTTGTGAAGGCAGAGCTACGTGCAGCTAACAGAAGTGCACATAATTTTGTCTGTGCATTGGTCTAAAATGATAATCATTTTACTTCATAGGGGCCCCACTATCTTAAGTGCCCCCCAGAGCCTTAATCCAGATCTGGGCCAGGTTGTCAGACTGACTCCCAGTGCTCTGTTCAAGCCCTTTTGCTGGCAAAAACAATCAGTTTTTTTTAAAGAAAAAGAGTTTTTTGCTCTTTTATAAAATAGCTCCTGTGTTTAGTACTGTAGTAGAACATTATTATATAGTCTATTGCAATAATACGATATAAATATATACCCTATTTTAATCAGCCAGGTATGTAAAGAAAAAGGTACTGTATGGGGAAATGAACATCTACTATATAAATGCCTAGTGGCGTGTGTGAAAAAAAAACCAAAAAACAAGCTGCAGCGCCACCTGCTGGGCAGAGTTATACACTGACCTATATATTTCTTGAAGGAGAAGTGACAGTTGGGAGTGGTTGGTGGTTGCCGGGGGTGACAGTGGGGAGTTTTTAACACCTTAAGTAGCTTGATTTGACTAGAATGCATGAGTATCATGCACGGGTTAACTTGTGTAAAATAAAATGGTTTGATTTTTGTTGCATTATTTATTTTCATTATTTAAGAATAACCATTTATAATAATAAAAGTACTGCTGGGTTAAGCAATATTAAAATAGCCTCGTTTATTGTTAAATATATATTTTTACCAAAACCCACCCTTTAAGTATGGGCCAGTGCTGCAGTAAACTAATACAAATATAACTTTCAAAACAACTAATACGAGCCTAAACAGAAAAAAAAAAAAAAAGAGGTGCAAGGGGTATATTCATTGCAACTAACAGGATCAGAGTCACTGATAGAGATGTGAAGACAATAGAGGGATGGGTTCAAGGGGCAGAGAGCTCAAGGAGGAGTTGCAAAGTGTAGCTGGTAAGCAGAACTTGTAGGTAACAAAGGATGAACAGGAGGGAAGAGGACCCTGGTCAACAGAGCTTACAATCTAAATGGAAAAAGGCCAACAGTTGATACATGGGGTGAGGCGTTGAAGCAAGAGTGGGTGAGATGGAGGATGGAAGAAGGTGAGATATACTTCGTAGGGGAATGGTTAAATAATGGAATGGTAAACTAAATGAACAGATGGGCTTTCAAGGAACGTTTGAAGCTTTGCAGGCTAGGGGATATTTTCTTTCTTGCACTGAACAAAGGCAGAGTTAATTTTATGACAGGAACCTGTGCAACTACAAGACCATGGTAATCTGTTGGGAACAAACATAATAATAGTAATTTTATGACATAATACCAAAATATTGGGTATTAACATGCAAACAAACCGTTTACAGAGCCCTGCTCACAAGCTTATTTTATAAGAAAATAAGAATTTGGTAGAGAAGATTAAACGCCACATATTGGCCCAGCCAGACTGCAATAAGAAAAAGTTCTTAGTGTGGCTACATGATCCAGTCACACACATTTGGTGGTTACCTTAGGGAAGTTAAGAAGGTGGTTTGGGAATATGAAATCCTTGCTGAAATAGGTGAGTATTCAGGGAATGCTTGAAGATTTGCCGGCTTGAGAAATCATTTGTTGCATAAGGGAAGGAATTAAACAGAGTAGGTGTCCTGTGCAACACCACTCCAGACATCGATTTAGCTATCCAGGGTCTCCACAGCTCTGAACATGAAAATATTACCATTTCTCAGTTTACTAGGTGGAAGTCACCATGTTTTGTAGAACATACACATGCCACCTCCCACTAAAACGAAGGAGATCAGAAGAACCATTTGAAAGGAAAGTCAGTCTAACAAACACAAGAGGCGTGTTGTGTGAGATATGTGCATATTTTGGACAGGTTTCCATGAAAGCCTCACAGTAACAATCTGGTTATACATGGTCAAGCACTGGAATTCAAAAGAGGAAGGATTTCCAATGTAAGAGGTTCAATATAGTAGAATGAGACCAGGATTGTAATAAGTGCCATTCCCATGACACCCAAGAAATGGCAATTCTCTAATACCACATCACATTTTTGATATGCATAGTATCCTTCTATTATACACATTAGTATGGTAGATAAGAATCATGCAGTAGTATAATCTATAAATTACATTGTACATCAAAATATGGCATGAGTGCAAGGGTTATGTGGTCATAATGTATACTAAACCATTTTTTGTTGCAGCCTCTTTTAGCATCTTTTGGACAATATGTCTTGATTCGGAGGCACCTATGGGCACAAACACACACTATACCCAGGCCCTATCCTATTCTAATAGTACTATGTCACATAATTATTGCTGACGGAAACTTGAAATATTAGTTTAGGTGACCATGCACTGAGATTTCAAGTCCTAACATGGGAACCTTCGCTTTATAACCTTGCGTAATCAATTTTTATTTTTTCTCCTACTGCAATATTATTTTTTTACACAGCCAATATGCTTGTCTTTGTAGGAACCACCCTATTTTGTACTTGTATGCTTGCCCAATGCATACTATTACCTTATGAACCTTTTGACAAGTTTGATTTATTTGCTAGGGTTTACTGTGTGCCAAGATGTTCCATTAGTTCTTGCTGTAGCAGTTAACGCTCTATAGCACGCCTTTTATTGTTGTGTTGTTTTCTAAAGGTGAATTGGATACAACCCACATTTTTAAAGCCAAGCTTTGCCCTTGAATAAGGAACACCCTGACAAACAAGTATAAAGACTGTTTTATAGCAGGTGGAAAGAGTTCTTTAGTTCTCTCACGAACACAATACATTTGGAAGTCCCCTCCAAAATGCACTAACCCTGCATTTGTAATGTTACAGCAATAAATGACAAAAAGGTAGATGTAGACTAAAAGATTGATTGCCAATTCAAGTCATATCATCATACCAGTAGTGGGACTAGGTGTTTTGACAAACAAAGTAAAGTTACAATTTCCACTCCCGATTCCACATTATGGCGTCATGTGACGAGTGGAATTAATGAATGGACCACTAAACTAACATTTAATTTTAATGTGTTGCATTAATGTCATTTTAGATATGTGCTTATTAGAAAGTGAGCATGGTCAATTTAATAAAATATTTTTTGTGTGAAGAGTTTGCTAAATTATTTTTAATTTACATTCAAAATGAACAAATTCATTTAATTTGTTAAATGCTTATGTTACTAATATGATATATCTACAGTGTGTTAGTCTTTAAAACTGCTCTACAACCTACTGAAATATTTTCACAAATGTGCTACTCTTGCTAGAAAAACACCCAGGGTGTTGCTCCATGTAGGCAGTTTTCATCAGGGCACCCCAGTTTTGTAAAATAGAACCAGCAAATGAATACAGTTTGGAGCATATAGGTGTTTATTATGGTTGCTTATTAAAATAGAGATCTTTTAATTTTAGGTCCATTATCACACGTCACAAAAAGCAAAAAAAGAGCTGGGGTTCGATAGTGAAGGCTTAGAGAGTGATACAAGCTAACTCATACTTGCAGAATTTATAGACCTGCCCTCTGTGAAATGCACACTGGGGGGGGGGGTGGACAAAGTCTGGGCGAGTGTGACACATGATGATGTCACCCACCCACCACTGCATCACACACTGCCCACTGATGCACAATGACATCACAGGCCTCCACTACTGCATGATGACACGGTCTGTACCATCCAGCAGTGGTGAGCCGTCCCGGATAATATGAATCACATCATCATGCCCTCGTCCACTCATCCCTGCCCACTTCTCCAGCTGTCTGGAAGAACTGCAGATTCTTTTAGGAGGTCGGGAGCACTCTGGACATTCCAGGAGAGTCAGCATGTATAACTTTTTCAGAAAGCCAATTCATCATTCAATAAGCCATTATAGAGGTTTCATTCTACTTGTCAAGTTGTTAACAGCTAGTATAACCCACTGCACAGAATTTAATGTTCGTAGCTAATTTACAAGTGAAGATAAAATCTTACAAAGTCCAAACTAGTTAAGATAAAGTGTTACAAAGTCTAAAACTGAAACTCAACAAACCAATGCCTGAACTGCACAACACACTGAAAAAATGTTTTCATATTTGCATAATTCCCCAAGCTTGTTATATACAAGAGAGACATTTCAAAGTAACTTTTGTGTCTCCCCCTTTCCTTCAGGATGTGCGCTCTCACGTGCAGGGAGCGTTTTCCTTGTGTTCTCCGAATATTCCATTACAATCTGTACCTCTTGACCTGCTTCCCTAGCCAAGTTTTTCTTAAGCTTAGGCCTACATCTCACTGATAACTACCATCACTCTCACTCACTGTCCCACAAATAATTTGATTTACTTTACCATGTTACCTGTATATTTATTCATTCAGTATATCTGACCTTTGTATTTTGTTTTTCATGTATCATGTTATGGATCAGTGCTTTCTGTCTACGTCATGTACGACACTGTGGACCCTTTGTGGAGTCTTATAAATAAAAGATAATATCTAGCGAGCAAAACATTGAAAATAAAAAAAAACATCCATTTCAATCAAATAATATTGCAATGTGACTATTATTACATCTGTAAGAATGTGTAGCAAAACAAAAATAATTATTGCAGTACTGTGTCAATCAGATAAATCTATGTGATGATGAATACTTTTGTGTCAAAAAAAGACAAAAGTTTTATAGGAGTAATACCTTTGTAACAAAGCGGTTTCATAATCAAACCACTCCCAACTGCATTCTTTTTAGAACCCTAACAATTCTACACAAGCAGCATAAAAAAAAAAGAAAACAAACAGCTAGGAATGCTATGCATGAAATGTAAAGGGGATTTACATAGCTCCTCAGTAAAGAGTCTTTTTTTTGAGAAAGTCCTAACCCAAACTAGCAAATAACCACTACTTGGGTTATTTCATTTCATTCACATGCACTCCCTCCCCCCTTTAAAATAAACATATAGTTGTATATCCAATTAAACTGAGGAATGATATTAATATATTAAGTTGAACTATGGTTTATTGCATAAGATTATATCACAGTTAAATATTTAAAATCCAGGTTTGCTATTATGAATAACATATTTGTTTGCAGGACTGTTAATAAAAGATTACACTTTTGTTTCTAATGCAATCTAAAGTGTTAATATAGGAATAAGTATTACTACAGTGTATCTGCATACACATATCTGATACATGTAGCTGAGGTTATATTCTAGAGGAACAAGCTAACTAATGCACCATGCAAACACAGTCAAATGTCTACTTGATATACATATACTTACTCTACACAGATTTATGTAATAAGCAGACCTCTTACACTCTACCACATTTTATTCATACCACAACTCTGCAGGATTTTCTAAATCCTGATTACAGATTTATAATACCCTTGTGCAATTTGTTTATAAGATGTATTTAAAAGCTGTTCAGAATGTTAAAAGGATTAAGTCATTACAAAACCAACACAGTATGTTTGAGGGGCGAACACAACAATTAATAAATACATAACTCACCGCATGTCCAAGACTTCTGAAGGCTGCATCCAACAACATCACTTTCCATTTCTCTTCAACGTTATCTGGCAGAGGTATATAAACGTAATATGCTGCCAGCACAGACAGAAGCACAAAGCACAGCAGTTTTGAACCCATGTCTAAGTACAGCACTCCTCTCAAGTGATTAAAGTCTCTTCTCACTGACTGTGTTACAAGTCAGCAGCATACACTGATAGGGCAAAATTAATCTGTTGGACCAGATCCTATTCGTCATCTGATCTCCAATGCAGTCTATAGAGATGCTGTAACAAATAGTCGGGCAGATTGCTAACCAGCAGAGTCTATCACTGTATTAGCAGCAAATCATCTGGATAGTACAGGTGATACTGATTATGTTTGTATTAAACTGTTTGAGCACTTAACAAATAAACTGTTGTAACAATATGTAGTTTTGCAGACACAGCAGTGACAAAGCTGATTGAAAAAAATAGATTCAGAACACAATACGCTCTTTTTCATATAAAATTGAAAATGTAATTTTGGGTGGAATCTCCTAATTGAAAACTTGTTCCCAGAAATTGATGGCACATCCACGCAGGCATGCTGTTTCGTTTACACACATGGACCATAATAAGCAGAGATCCTGTGCAAGCAATAACAATGCATATGGCTGGTTTTTTGCATTTCTCTCTTTTGTCCAGTTTTAAAAACGCGACATGCTTTGGTTTTTTTCTGTTTTCTTCAAAATTGAATATATGGTGCCAGATCTAAAAAGCACTTTTATGCGTTTTAAATCAATTTAACATGCAGTTAAAAATTGGTTTACATAAAAAAACATAATAAATAGAAAAATCAAAAAATAAAAATGCATTGAAAAAGGCATCATACTTAATAATAAAAAAAAATACAATAGTAAATGGGGATTAGGTAAAAGCTGGAAAAGCCTGATTGAGACAGCTTCTTGTAGCGCCCCCTGTCTCTAGAATAGAGCAGTCCTCCATTAAATTTAACAGTGCTGATTGTTTAAATTGCACATCAATATTTGAGGTTATTAAAATGTCTTTTCCTTTACATTTTTTATACTCCCTTGTGATATTTGTTTTGGTAAAAACTTTGCATACATTTAATACATTAGACTGCTAAGAAATCAGATGCTCTGTTTTTCTAATGCTGAAGAAAATATAATAATTAATGAGAGGAAATAATATAAGCAGATGTGATGCACTGCATAAAACAGTGTATTTCAACACTGTGCTAAAGTTATAGGTTTGTTGACACAGGGAGAAAGGAGCAGTTGCAGCCTAATAACAAGCTGTAGGTCACAGAGGGGACAGTCATTCAGCCAGCAGGGAGCCTGACACCCAATGCAGCTCCAGTCCTGACTGTCTGCAGAGACAAACAAGCACAGAAACCAGAGACAAGTGTGTAAGGAAGATTTATTATCAAAATGCCCAGCACAGAGGGGGTGAGTGATACACAGAGTTAGACACACAAAGTAGCCACAGCTCTAAGGGGCCTATTAATTAATATGTTTCTAGAGCAAAATCCCACGAAAATGACTGTCAATATCTGCTGGTTTGCCTTTTTATTCGCACTACAAAGCAGTCCCCATAGATGTCTATGCAAACTGCTATTTGACACCATATAATAAGTTCCGAAAATCAAAGATTTTCAGAACTTGTGCCCGATGGCCAACACCACCTGAAGCCCATGGGGAGAGCATTGAAGTAGAGGGATCTTCAGATCCCTCACTGCAACTTACCTGCTTGTCCTTCCATTCACAAGTGTCCAAATGTGGACACTTTGCGATAGTAAACCTAGAGGCTACAGAAGGGGTGCTGCCATTAAAGTCTGCTCCAGAGGGGGCGCTGCCCTTACAGTCTACTGCAGAGTTGCCAGTCCATGCGGTTCAGCCTGAGTTGCCAGTCCATGCGGTTCAGCCCGAGATGCCAGTCCATGCGGTTAAGCCCGAGATGCCAGTCCATGCGGTTCAGCCCGAGTTGCCAGTCCATGCGGTTCAGCCCGAGTTGCCTGTCCATGCGGTTCAGCCCGAGTTGCCTGTCCAAGCGGTTCAACCCGAGTTGCCACGCTATGTGGTTCAGCCCAAGTTACCACTTGGTGCTGTATGCTCTGAGGCATCTCACAGTGCTATCCAGTCGGAGTACTGTTCCAAGTCCAGGCTTCCCATGAAGTGTGTCCAACTTGCCATCCCAGACGGGGACTCCTGCTCTGCCGTCCCAGCCGGGGACTCCTGCTCTACCGTCCCAGCCGGGGACTCTCCAGAGACTGCTGAACAGGCTGGGAATACTTCAGAGTCTGCTATTGAGCCTGAATGCCCAAAAGCTTCTTCCAAATCTTCAAACTCTCCTCCAGCCTTCTTTGACGTAGACCTGAAACAATTTTCTTTAGTCCTTCAACTCTGTATGAAACAATTTGAAGAATTTCCAGGATATTTCTCTGACCAATTTAACCAAGTTGGTACTATTATCATGAATTTCAGAGGGGAGCAGCAGACTTGGTCTTTTTCACTTCTTAAATCTGATGATCCCATTACCCACAACACCATGGACTTTGTTAATGCAGCCTGCCAGAAATATCTCACATCTGCAGTCAAGTCACCTGATCGGGGTTTCTCTGTGCCACCTCAGTCACAACAAGCCTCAACCTTGGTACCTGGCTTTTTGGGTATATCACCATCCTGCAGTAAAAAGAAAAAGAAGAGGAGGAAAACCTGAAGGGAGCTTGTATGGAACGTCTGGAATCCGCTCCTTAAAGGGGGGACTACGTTACGACTCTGCCTATGTTTTGTTGTGGCAGCAGTACCTTTAATCCACCAGAGGTGCTGCTGTTCTGCTCCTGAGCTTGCACCATACCTGAAGGGGTTAACCTCCTTGTCTAATTAGAAATGCACCTGGCTCACAGCTTCTAATACCTGCCTCAACCTGTGCTCAGTGCAGTTCATCCGTGTATACCTGGCTGCTGCTTGTGTCTCCCTGATGCAGTTTGGTTCTGCTGCTACTTGATCGCCCGTTGTGACCTTGGCCTGTTTACCATTGATGCTTGTTTGCTCGTGACCCAGAACTCTGCCTGCAGACTGGATACTGCTTGAACTCTCGTTGCCCAAGACCTCTGATTACTGGACTATGCTAGCTTCCTTGTGACCCTGTACTCTGCCTGGACTCTGGTTTTGCTTGTACTTGTGTTGCCAGACCTCTGCCTGGTCATTGGACTCTACTCCTCTGTTTGCTTCCCTGGACAGACTCTTGCATGCTGGCATTGGTTAACTCACCATTCTTATCCCTGCATTTAAACTGTATTTGCATTCACTGGAAACTGTTATTTCTATAAACTTTTCTGCCACACCTGTTCATATTTATGTTGGGAGTTATAAGTGTTTACGCTGTTACATGAAAACCTGCATATTCCTTGAACTGAATCTTTGCTCATATATTTTGCCGGAATAAAGACATTTGTATTATATTTCCGTGGCCGCTTCCTGAGTTTAATAGGAATCATAACAGACTGCTGTTCGTAGTGAAGATTTTTTAATAAATAGTCACAATATTTCAATGCTTTCCTTTGCAAAAAGGATTGAAATGGATCGCGTTTAACTGAAAGTGATATTACTAAAAAGTTGAAGCATTTAGGAACAACAGCAACTCAGCCACGAAGCGGAAGACCAAGTAAAATCACAGAGCGGCGTCAATGACTTCTAAGTCACATGGTGTGTAAAAGTCACCAGTGCTTTGCTGACTCCATAGCTGAAGAGTTCCAAACTTCCATGGCAATAATGTAACTGAAATAACTGTGCGTCAGGAGCTTAATGAAATGGCCGAGCAGCTGCATGCAAGCCTCACATCACCAAGATCAATGAAAAGCGTCGCACAGAGTGATGTAAAGCGCACTGGACTGTGGAGCAGTAGAAACGTGTTCTGTGGAGTGACGAATCACACTTATTTGTTTGGCAGTCAGATGGGACGAGTCTGGAATTGTCAGTTGCCGGGAGAATGTTACCTGCCTGACTGCATTATGCCAACTGTGAATTTTGGTGGATGAGGCATAATAGTATGGGGCTGTTTTTCAGCTAGGCCCCTTATCTCCTGTGAAGGCCAATCTTAATGCTTCAGCATATTAAGTAATTTTAGACAATGCTATGCTTCCAACTTTGTGGCAAAAGTTTGGGGAAGGCCTTTTTCTATTCCAACATGACTGTGCCCCACTGCACAAAGCAAGGACTATGAAGACATGGGGGTAAATGTATGATACTCCGGTTTCTTCAACTCCCGCGAGTTCGGCGAGATGACAGCTAAAATTTAAAGCGGCGCTGCCTTGTAAAGGGAAACTTGCCTTTACAAAGCAGCGCCGCTTTAAATTTTAGCTGTCATCTCGCCGAACTCGCGGGAGTTGAAGAAACTGGAGTATCATACATTTACCCCAAGGTTTGATGAGTTCGGTGAGACTGAACTTGACTGGCCCGCACAGAGCCCTGACCTCAACCTCATCGAACACCTTTGGGATGATCAGGAATGGAGAATTGCCAGCCAGGCCTCCTCGTCCAAGGGCATCAGTGCCTGACCTCATAAATGCTCTACAAAATGAATGGGCACAAATTCCCACATAAAAACACTCCAACATCTTGTGGAAAGCCTTCCATATAGTGTAAGTGTGTGTGTGCGTGTAACTGCAGTAAGCAGTATTTAATTAATAATTTATTGTGTAAAACATCAATGTTTCAGCATTTTTCAAGGCAACACAGACATATTATAATTGCACAAATATTCAAGAATATAACACCTTGTCTTGGATGGATCAATCCATGATTCATATAAAGATAGCAAAATAATATAATACAAGGAAATATAATAATTCATGTAATCCACAAAACTATAACCCACATATATCAAACAAATGTATAGTGTAAATGTGCATAGAAAAGTAAGAGGTTATATCATGCTGGTAAAAATGAAATAAAAGTAAAAGTGCAAATAATAATTAAAATAATTAAATAAAAAAATAAATAAAAGTAAAGATAAAATAATGGAATGGATGTCCAAGTTCCTCAGGGATCCTTTCTGGGTGCAGGAATGGATAGGTATGGTACATAATGGTGATTCCCTGCAAACAACCCAAAGAAGGTGTAATTCCCAAAGGGTTTGTATCATCAAGGCGGGGACACACTACAGTGTTTAGAGCCAATTATCGGATCAATTGGACGATAAACAACTGATTGGCCTGATATCACAGTAGTTTTTACCCTGGAACAATGAACGATTATTGTTCCAAAGCACATGAAATCGGTGATCAAGATTTTCAAACTGACAATCTTGTTGAGCAATGGATCAAAGTCGTTCCAATTCTGCAGCCTGTATGCACTCCATAGAGTTTACAGAGTCAGGATATTTTCAGCTGATGGTTATGACAGATGAAGAGCACAGATCTGACGGTAAATCTTGTAAACCGTGTATAGTGTGTACTTGTATCTCAATGACAAATAGCAGGAGTTTCACAGCATTTTATCCACCTAACCTTCACTTGAAAACATTATCATCATTATGTCCTGGAAGCAATGAGAATCTGTCCCCTACATCTGGTTCATAGCATGCATGGAAAAAATTATGTTCCACTTACACAGTAGAAAATACCTTTACGCGAGTATGGACTTTGTGGTTATTTGAACAAAGTCAATCTACCCAACATCCCCTACCTACGTGCACTGAACCTCTACCTTCCCGTCTACCAGTAATCTAAACTCGGTAAACCTCTCTCAACTAGATCTCTCTCTTGAACCATGAGACAGCTACCACTATGTTTTCCATCACTCGCACAGTACTGGGCATTAAGATGGCCTCACCGCCCCCCCACACACACACACACCCACACCCTCCACTGGGCACCAGACTTATACTCAAGGTTCCTTTTGATGTTTTCTTCTTGCTCTTATAAGTCTAATGTAAAATCTTGCAGTTTGTTTGTTTAGACTGTCGCAATTTATTGTAGTTGAACATTGTATCCTATTCCGAATAAATATAAAGTTAAAAAAAAGAGAGAGAAATTGTGACGAAACTAGTGCGATAACCCTGTGACCATTCTGTTTCTCGTTTCTTACATAATGTGGATTATAGCAAGTACTTTTATAGCCCTTGCTTTTGTTCCCAGCTCACCAGACTACAACTACATTGTCTAATTACATGTGGCTAAGGGGACATTGTAGCTCAGTGTAAATATGTATATTGTGTATTGTATATTGATGAATTGCAGTAAGGTTGTTATTCATTGTCTTTAAAGTGAAGCCAGTGGGATTATGGGTAGGGATCAGGTTGCAAGATGCTGGAGTGGGAAAACTAATTAGTGTCCATTGTTCTCACCAGGCTAGTCCAGACAGGCCATCTAACAGGGGAGGTTCTGTAGAAGAACAGCTCATCTTCACTCCCCTCTCCAACCCCCCCTAGTCCAGCACTGACCAATGGTTAAGAAGAATAGACCCAGGGGTTTGCCCAGGGAGGGGAAAGACTGTGGAAATTAGACCTGAGAAATAAGGAGCCACTCCAGGGGGAAGCGGGTGTTCATTCTGGGATTTCATTCATGAAGAGTGCAAGATCTGGTTTTGAATTGTCGTTCTCTACTAGAGTCTATATATGCAGGTGAGAGAGATCCATGAGTCGTGAAGTCTGGACACCCAGGTGACTATAACTCCTTAAGCTAGTGGGGTAAGGGACAGATGATGTGGTAAACCTGCCTGGCATTTACTTACTGTGTGTGCATAATATTCTAGTGTTGCTTGTATGACAATAAATATACTGTTGTATTTTTCTAACTGCATTTGCCTGAGTGACTATACGAATATTAGAAGGTACTGGGTAGACTTTCCTGGCATAGGAAGGCACCCGTGGGTGGCCAGCCAGCATGAAGTGGGTAGTATTGGGCTAGATAAACCTGGTATCTTCACAGAAATACTCATGTGCAAACTTGACTGACAGAGATGTGGCTGTAAATGTATTAATATTTTAAGGTTTTGTGGGAGCACTGTGCTGTGCCTAATTATCACACAGCTTTACATTTGTGTGTGGGGTATGATGATTATAATATAGCTCCAGTCTAAGGCATAGAACTCACAAGCTGTCCCTGGTACCTTCTTTCGTAAGCCAGATGCATAGTAATACCAATCATATCAGCAGACTACATATAATTTTTACAAGAGGAAGGGCAAACATTTGTTATCTACCCAGAATGGTGCAAATTTTAATCTTCCGCATGTCTGTGTACTTGCCTTACTGAAGCCAAATTTTGGTTTCAAAACTTGTATTCTGTTCTATATACGTATCTATATAAACTATGATTCAACCTTTCTGTACTAACAATTATCAATTATTTTGAGACAGGCTATTGCAACATAATGCTTGCATCTCAACATTACAACATAATATTTATATGGCTGCATAAGATCTTACTTGAAAACCAACATTATCATAATTTTGTGAATTTTGGTAGTGATCTTTTTCATCTAAAAAAAGAATGTGATAGGTGCGATGATGGCATCTTACCAAAGGACAGCAACAATGTAAAGCCAAGAGAACCCTCAAGCAGGTGCCAAGACAAAATGTACTGCAATTCTTAACAAGATATTCACCAACGCACCTCATCACTGTACATTTTGCAATCTTATGATCAGCATTAGCTAGATTCTTGCTCAGGCATAAGTCAATATTGGACACACACAGACTAAGTCATTGTAAGCTAGTCAGCAGGTTATTCATGCTTTACTGCCTGCAGCCGTACCATGAGATCTGATTCCAAATACGTTCCAAGAAAACAATACAGCCCTATATGAGAACTTTGAGAGAGAAAAAAAGAGTATTTATATATATTATTATTTTTTCTTCTTCTATACTTGACCTTTATGCAGGAAATTACATTTGAAGATATTGGGGTAGATTTACTAATCTGCGGGTTTGAAAAAGTGGGGATGTTGCCTATAGCAACCAATCAGATTCTAGCTTTCATTTATTTAGTACTTTCTAGAAAATGACAGCTAGAATCTGATTGGTTGCTATAGGCAACATCCCCACTTTTTCAAACCCGCAGCTTAGTAAATCTAGCCCATTGTCTGTTTTATGTTCATTAAAGAAAGGCATATTAGGAAAGATTTACTAAGCAGCACTGTTTTGGAGGTAAAACAAATGCTATACATCACTACGCATCACCAGCGGTTTTCACCTCCTGGATTTTACTATTCTTCAGTTTTGCGGGTGAATCACTACGGCGATGTGTGGTTATTTTTGATTGAAAACCCAAAAACTTGCGAGTAGTTTCCACCAATCCGCCAGTGGATTAGTACAAAAGTGTTGTTTTTTAAAAAGTCCTTTTTCTTGGCAGTTTTCTATTGGCTCTCAAAACACACAGGATTTTGACCTTAGATGCACTATAAAGCCTTGCCACATCCTTATTATAATTGATAGGGGCTGTGGAGCTAGGTGATAGGAACGAAGCATTAGATAGAGAGTTTGTTTATAGTAAATACATTTGAGATTGTTGAGTGTTGTTTTGTCGGTTGTCTTGTGGATTTTTGTGATCCTTTTGCTTATTTCTGTCTTATGACTGTTATCCTTATTGTTTGATGTGCATTTTCATTTAAGTGCTGTCATTCAGTTTGGCGTGTGGGTCCCTTATAGAGGACAGTGGCACACTGCAAGAAAAGGTTCTCTGTCATTAAGTGTCGCGTTTAGAAGAAAAGGGCAAAAGAACGAAGGGCTGCTGTAGCCACAGGCAGGGACACCCCTAGTAATTGAATTAATGATTTATGGGGAGGAGCTGAGACAAATTTTAAATATGAGAAGGCGTTATCGTGCTTCTCAATGACAGGAGGGTCCTGCATAGCAAGATGCTGGTGGGTATAGCTGTCAATGTTCCAAAAAAGATATATATATATATATATTTTAATACAATACAAACACATTCCAAGTCAATGCAAACAGATTGATAAATTTAAGTAGTGTCTTATACCAAGTATATGACTTGTGTTTACTTCTCAGTATAAACATAGTTAACAATATTCACAATTTAATATATTGTCCCATGCTTCACTCAACAGCAGACTTGCCAACTCTCCCGGAATGTCCTGGAGACTCCCGCATTTAGCGAGAGTCTCCCGGACTCCCGGGCGAGTGTGGCAATCTCCCGAATTCTGCCCACTTCACTAGGAAGTGCCCCACTTCCTAGTGAAGTGGGCAGAATTAGATCCCAAACGCCGCGATTCCCTGTGAATCGCGGCGTTTAGACCCGCCCCCGCTGTCAAATGACGCAATTTGCATCATTACGTTGCGGGGGCGGGGCCAAAATGATGCGATTTTTGGCGCCCCGCCCCCCGCACACCCACCTGCTACAGAGAGTCTCCCGGACACCAACTTAAAAAAGTTGGTAAGTATGCTCAACAGGTTCATCACAAAGTCAAGAGAACAAAGCAACAATTACATGGGGAGGTAGCAAGTGGGTCCACCTAAAAAACAAATAAAAATGTTATGTCACTACTGGTATAGAACTTAACTGATGCTGACAAAAAAAACATGTGGCCAAATCAGAAATCCTTACAAATATTGCACTCCAAAATGACATACTTACACATATGTTTGCATTTACAGGAACATCCAAGCAACTTGAAAGGCACACTGCACCAAAGGAACGTGCTGAAGAGTTTGTATATGCTCCTGTAGAGGAAGAGGGAGACACCATTATCACACTTGAGTTTGTGTACATTGACTCTGCCCCACCTGCGCAAGATGAAAGCCAACCATGTGAGAAGCCTGATCACGAGACCACACTTCATCTACCGCACAACCCTCTAATTGGCATGGAAATTGCAGTGGGAGGTTATAGAAACACACAAACAGAATTTATTCACACACAAAATCAGCAGTTGAGCCAAATGAAACAAAATAAAAGGACCTAAGTCTATACACCAAATATCTAACAAATGCCATAGAGCGCAGAGATAATAGTTTACAACAGATGACAGTGGCATTAAATGATTTGACAAGGGCAAATTTTACCTCAGCAGCTTCGCAATTACACCACGCTTTGTTCTCATGATTGCTAGTAGTATGACCAGCACACCATCGCTACCACTACTTCACCAAGGCAAAATGTATGCACCAGGGATGAGAGAGGAAGAGGCCATAGTACCAGAAGAACCAAACTCTAAAATTAGGGATAAAATAGTTGATTTAGTTGAAGAACATAAGTTGTTGAATTGTTTTTTTTTTTTAAACAGCATTATTAATGCTAAAAATGTAACTTGAAACATTAAAATTATTTTTACTGGGTTTCCTAAAATCCTAAAAGTAGTATACCACATGACATAATGTCAACTATGTGTTAAATTAGCAGCATATCAGATGTATCACAAAAAAACATGTTATAATATTAAAAGTGATTAAAAACAAGTAGAAACAGACAAAACCTATTTTACTTTTATTTGGTGGTCCAGCTCCTTTTCCAATGGTTTAGACAATATTATTGGCTTTTTGGTGCAATAGAAAAGCAAAGGGACCAATACCTTCTTTATTATTATGTACTGTATATCTTGCTTTAGACTACACCAACATACCCTGCATCTGTGTCCAATGCTAGAATTTTAATTAGGCAATAACTCAGTAGACCAAGTTCATTTCCTCTACACATACAATGATAAGGATGGCAGAGGTAAAAACCACAGTAGCCTCCTCTCAAATAAGCCAGGCTCTAAAAAAGTAAATAAAAACATTTGATGTTTTGTATTTTGTTCTTTACAACTTTGTTACTTTGTCACTTATGTAAACTTTTTATTAGAACCACTTACATGTAAATAAAGTAGACAGCAAGCCACTAATCTATCTGCCACCTTTGTATTGGCGTAGAAAAGAACACCACCAAATTCATCAAGGCATCTGAATCTAGTTTTCAGTAGTCCAAAGGTACACACCCCCTAGTGGATATGTAAGAACTTCATTTTATCTGTGCTGGGTGGGAGTCTGTGGATGCAACCGGGATGTCATTAGCCAGCAACACCCATATCCTGAATAACCTGAAATGACACACAGATTACATTTTACACATTAACATATATTGCAAGTAGCACAAGTTAAGCATATTAAACAAGGTTCATGTACAAAGTAAGGCTGGTCCTGATCTGAGAGGGTCAGAGTCCAGGTTCAAGTGCACTCTAAATGCACAGAGTCTGGGCCTCTGCGAACCCTGGTGCTGGTGCCAGTGATCCTTCTCCCTCCTTAACAACTTCATCAAATGCATTTCCTGCAAATGCCATTTTGCCAAACTCACAGTTGCATACAGGTTTGAGGCCCATTCGCATAGGCATCATAAGCCATCATAGGTAAATGTCCTGCAGTTTGAGCAATCCGGCCTCTTAAAGCAGCCTCTTTTTTTTCAATGGGATTTCCAGTAGTCAAACTGTTCCTTGATAATTCTCATTAAAAAATAGGGATACTGATGTGTAATGTGGTGCTTTAAAAACGAGCAGATTTTGAGCAGTTCGATCTTTAGTAAATCTGACGGTTTTCAAACTGACAAGAAAATCTGTCCCAAAACAGAGATGGCGAGGAGCACCCTACAATTAATCTGAGTAGAAAACTCAATGAGCATGAGAAGAGGTACGCCATTGTAGAGAAGGAAGCATTGCTTATTAAGCTAGTATTGGACACTCTTAGGTATTATCTATTGGGTAGACAGGTTAAGCTCAAGACAGATCATGCCCTATTAAAGTGGATGTGTGCAAATAAAAGTCAGAATGTCTGGGTGACAAGATGGTTTTAGTGTTAAAAAATTTAAGATTACGGTGGTACATAGACCTGGTGCACAATTAGCCATGCAGATGCATTGTCTTGTGTCTTCTGTTTAGGGGCTACACGTGATTTGCCCACTAGGTCAAAACAGGGGAGGGGAATGTTGGCAAAGACACTGGAATAGTGTTTGCAGGCAGGTGTATTAGTCCTAGTTTTCTAATCTACATGTTTTAAAACCCCAGGCTGAGTGTTTACATTTGGGAAATGCTTCCCAGAGTGATTTTAAGTTTTCGTAAAAATCTGGTAAAGGGTCCCTGGGGTGTAGATGGAGAAGAGAAGGGTGGGCTCCATTTACAACGCCCAGCTCAGGTCGTCTTTCTGTTCTGCTGTAAGACTGAGAAATGTTGGCATCTGTGAATTGTGTTTAAAAGGTTGCTAGGCAGAGGATTCAGTCTCTCACTACCTGGGGAAAAGGACTGCAGAATCTATGTGAGAGGAAGCCTAATCTTTGCTGTCAGAAAACCATGTTGGAAATTTGGAAATATATATATATATATATATATATATATATATATATATATATATATATATCTCAATCAGAGAAAAGAGGCGCCACATATAGTGTACTCGAATCTGTTGGATCTCTCAGAATCTGAACCACTCATCTCTAGTATTTATTGTAAATAGTAGCACTGTAGGCAAAATGTGGCTTCTTCATTGTAAACAGGTGAGCGAGATATTTTTTATAGAAACATATTTTAATATTGTCCACTTCAAAAGCCCAGTATGTTCTGGCAGAGTAGGGGTGTTACACTGTTAGCAAAGTGCAGGCAGTGTGACAGATCCAATTCACTGCTGCACTGTTAGAGGTTTTCCCCTCCTTCATTGATGAGCCCTTCAACTCTGGCCCTCACACACAAATAATGCAAACTCCTATTTATTATTATTATTTCTTATTTTCATGTATTTTAAATACTACCACCCCGCAAATAATTCATAATAAAATAATAACAAAAATTGTATACATCATGTAGAATAAGGGCACAAACTAAAAATTGTACCCATAAAGCAAAACAAAAAGTTAATACTGTGCAACTGAAGAGAAAAGCACAGAGTCCCCTTTACCTGGAAATTAGGGATTTTTACCAATCAAGATGTCTTTAGTTACATCCCAGATGTTACAATTACTTTGGCAGTAATTAAGAAAGATTGCAGATGTACAAAATACAAATATCTGTAGAAAAAAAATGAGGATCTGAGTAAATTCAATGCTTCTTTTGCTTGGTGTACTTTCCTTAGTACACAGCTCACAACAATATTTTCAACTCATGTCGGTGTAGGAAGATGCTGTCATTGTGAGACAGCCAATCACACCTTAACCGATCTGTACCCGCCCCAACTAATGAGCACATCAACATTGGACCTACACATGATGCAGTCTCTACTTATGCTTCCTGCAGCTTACCATGGCCCCTCATTGTCCCTGCTGACCTGTCCCTGACACACACACACTTGTTTTTATTGCATCATGAGGACCCATGTCTGGAACATGGTGTATAGGGACACCTCTTTTCTAATGCACTGTCGACAGAACAATTATAGGGTTATGTGTAGGAACAGTTTGTCACTAGAGTTACCACATGAGATTTACACTTTGACTTTGCATAAAAGTACTGACACGAACTGCAAGTTGGGGAAAATGTCATGTGTTTTGACTGTCTGAGGACATTCACATTCCCATTCCCGCATACATAAATTAATAAATAATAACAATGCTAGGGAAAGTTTTGTGTATCCTGGCCGCCTGAGGACATCCGCATGTCCGCTTACACCGACACCTAGCCATGGAGGCTACAGTCTTGTTCAACTACTGAGCATCATTTCAACAAGTTTGAATCCTCTTTAAAGCTGTTATGCGGTCCTTTATGTAGAATTTCACCCCCAACCAGTTCCAATCTTTCAGTAGGAATGGTTCAGCCATGAGGCACGCAACACAGTCTCGTTTTCCGGCCAACGGCATGTCTGTATAAACTTCATCAGGTGTTTCTCCACAGCCTGGACCTCCTCTCTGTCCAAGGATTTCCTCCGCACCTCTTTGCTTTCCTGAAAGGAACTAGAGTGGTCCATTATGGCTCCGCAAAATACAGAGAAAGCAAAGTTCTTCTGCCTAGCAAAACTGTGTGCTGCACCTACCTGTGGAAGCCATGGGCAGGCACTAGTCCCATGCAGGCCTGCCAAGAGGAATTCAGGGCCCCGGTAGTACAATTTCATGAGGCTTCCTTATAGTTGAGCATGCTAAAAAAAAACTTGATGTGGTTGTGGTCATATTATTGGGGGCATGGCTATGCATCATTGGGGCGTGGCTAGCAGATGAAAAGGGCTAGGCCACCCTCCTACAGAAAAAAAACCTGCATTGTTGTGTACACTATTGACACAAGGGTACAGTGCCCACTTGCTGGAGCATGATATATGTCCCAGCACTCCTGACTTTCAGGACATCTAGCACCATAGTGTAGTATAGAAATAATGCAGTGTGTATATAAACAGTTCACAGTCTTGGCCTGCCCCTTAGATTGGGCAGAACACTCACCAAAAATCAGAATTGTCCCACTAGAATCACAACATTTCACAGACTCGCCTACTCTCTCCTACCTGTTCTTCTCTCTTTCTCCACCTATGGCTGCTGCTTTCTTTAGTTGCAGCTTGTCTGGATCCTGGAATGCTGGGGCCCTATTTGGGGAAAAAATGGGTACATTTAGAAAATGACAACCAGCCCTGGTGTTAAATCAATAGCACCCACAAGTAATAATTAAGCCTTCCACCAGTCCCAACCTTAAAATAATAGTATTCCCATTTAGTAAATAAACCTATTTCCTTCCCTGCAAACAGCCTCAGCAATAAATTAATAGTATTTATATTTCATAAATATACCTATTTCCCGCAACCAGCACTGCCATTAAATAATTCATAGTCACATTTAATAAATAGACCTCATTCTCCTCAAACTCACCCCCACATTCATTTACTAGCCCCCAAACCACCCCATCTTAAATTAATAGTCCCTACTATTAAATTGCCTCACCATCACCCCACAAACAAAATTGTACCCATTAATTAGCCACCACCTACCTCACACACACTACATTGCCACAAGCCCCCTGTGCCATCACACAGACATTACTGTCCCCCTTCATCATCACGTTGTGCCTCCTTATGATCACACTGTGCCCCTTCATCACAACTATGCTGTGCCCCCTTATGATCACACTGCACCCTCCATGCTGCTTTTCCCCTCTTCTTTATCACACTGTGCATCTCTCCCCCTCTTTATCACACTGTGCCTCTCTCTCTCTCTCCCCTCCATCTTTATCACATGCCTCTCTCCCCCCACTTCTTTATCACACTGTGCCTCTCCCCCTCCTTCTTTATCACACTGTGCCACTCTCTCCCCCCCTTCTTCATCACACTGTGCCTCTCCCTCCCCCTTCTTCATCACACTGTGCCTCTCTCTCCCTCTCTTCTTCATCACATTGTGCCTCTCTGCCGTCCTTCTTCATCACACTGTGCCTTTCTCCACTCCTTCATGACACTGTGCCTCTCCTCCCCTTCCTCATCACACTGTGCCTCTCTCTCCCCCCCTTCATCACACTGTGCCTCTGTCCCCCCCTTCTTTATTACTCTGTGCCTCTCTCTCCCCTTCTTTATCACTCTGTGCCTCTCTCCCCCCTTATTTATCACTCTGTGCCTCTCTCCCCCTTTCTTTATCACTCTGTGCCTCTCTCCCCCTTTCTTTATCACTCTGTGCCTCTCTCCCCCTTGTTCATCACACTGTGCCACTCTCTCCCCCTTCTTTATCACTCTGTGCCTCTCTCTCCCCTTCTTTATCACTTTGTGCCTCTCCCCCCTTCTTTATCACTCAGTGCCACTCCCGTAAAAGTCAAAAGCATACATCAGACACCAGATTTGCCATTTGCTGTCCGGATCAATGTGCATTTCGTCCAAATTCTAGCCTTTGAATTTGGCCAATCTGCTACTCTCGAGAGCCATTAACAGTTTGCTAATCTTGGCGAGTTGGAGGGTACCTTTTGGGAGGCAATGATACTGCTGGTGCACCCTGATGTTGTGCCCAAGGAAGTCTGCCAACTGTTCCAGTTTTGTGTCCTTTAGGTTGAGGACATTCGAGAGAGTGGCAATGTGCATTTGAAGCTTCGTGGAAGACAGCATGTGGGGATGCTTGGCCCCACACTCTCGGGCAAACAGTCGTATGCAATCGGAGCCTCTGAATAGTAACAAGGCAGCTGGTCTGGCGAATATGTAGACATTTTGGCTATCCACTCCTCATTTGTCACGCTTTTCTGCGAGAAGTTCCATTTCAGCTTGCATGGCTGGTGTCAGCAGGATGGGGACTTTTCTCCGTTGTTTTCCTCGGATTCCAATGCGAGTGAAGTGCCGGCAGAGCTTCCTTTCAACCTCGGAAAACGCTAAGGACACATCTCCGTGGAGATTCAAAGTATATCTTGAGGAGAAGGTAATCAGCAACATTTTTGAAACTTCCCTTTCCCTTCTTATATTCAAAAAAGATCACCTGTGCCAGGGTGACTTTTGCAAGTAGTACCCAGTGGTTAACAGTAGGCTTGGTGGATAACCCACTTCGGTAGGCTTACTGCTTCTCATCAAGGTACAAGTGCATCTTTTTCACATCTTCCGTGTAAGGTAAGAGCTGAGGCATGTTCCACTTGGACTCCTTTGGAGTTTTCAAGGCAGCCGATGAGATCTACTCGTTCCATCTCACCTCATATAGCTTCCTGAAATTTTGTGTATTGTCAACCATAACAGTGCATACCTCCATCGTGGCTCGGCACTCCACAATGCTTGCTATCTTTTGCAGGCCGTGCCTACCTTGAGTTGCAGCGAGGGTGTCTTAAATGTACCTGTCTCCTCAATATAGCCAGCTACCAGCTTCACGGCATCTACTATGTGCTGAAAGTTCAATGAGTTGATAAGTCTTCTATCCTCTCCAATGGGGTAGCTCTTCTGGCGTTTAGCAGTAGCCTGCCCATTTCTCTAAGCTTTTGATGGATGCACTCGTGCCTGCCAACATCTGATCCAACCCGGTTTAACAGATGCTGTCCCATCTGCATGATGCATCAGTCATTTTTGACTGGTTCATGTCACTATAGAGCTTCCAAAAGCCACCACTGATGTTAGGTGGAACAGGCTGAGCAAAGGCACACAGTGACTGTACTCTGTTCTTGCCAGGTGTGAGCTTGTTGCCCCTTCGGTTTAGCTTACATCCCTTCATGTGTCGCCACAGGTATTTCCTTGCAATTAAGCCCTAGCAGACTACACAGTGCATGAAGCTTTCAGCATCCATCTCTTTGTTTGAAGTTTGCATGGGAAGAGAACGCCATTGCCTGTCCTCATTGGCTCAGCGTTGTGCGCAAAGTTGCCCCTATTACCAAGATGTGCCATTTGCATGCACCTTTCTTTCGAGTGCTTGGGGAATATCAGGGCCCAGGCTACTTCAGTCTCATTACGGTGAACATGCTCCATGTGCTGGGCAATTTTTAAGAGGGGCTTCTCACAGTACTGGCAGTACTGCTTTTTGTTATACACCCTGGAGCCATCACTGTTCTGGATAGCGTTTGGACAGACACCGTGTCGTCTCTCTGACCTTTTGTGTTTAAAACATGGATAGCAGACTCCTATACAATTTTAGCAAATTTAGAAAATGGAACCCCAACTATGCAGGAGCCGGCTTAGCAACTGCTAAGCACAGGAAGTAAGAGAGAACAGCACAGTGTGTATATGTTGTTATTGTTATGTTATAGATATTTTGAAGGTGTACTTCTTTATATTTTGCATAGAAGGATCCAATCTGCCTTACATTTTTTGAACATAATGTACCATTTGTATTTATTATATTATACTGGTTGCACTCTGTGTGTGTCAAAAAATTTTTTATATATAATTTGCTAATTTAAATGGACCCTAAGGTGTATTTGTGTGGTAGGGAACATAGAGTCTAAGCTTGAATGGAGCAGGGATTCAGGTGATTTATTAAATATTGTCTATACAGCACCACTAATATGGTGGTGCTATATAACTTAAGGATTATATATAATTGTCCCAAGCTACACAAGCCTTCTAAGAGAAGAGTATGGTGGTTGTCCAGCTAACAAAGGAACATTTAATTGAAGTTTGCAGATGGAGCGCAAAAGAGAATTCAAAGGTGGGGCAGAAAAACTGGGTGAAAAGAAAAAGCAGTTGTTGGCCTCAGAAGCAGAAAAGTGCTCCAAGTTGACCGACCCGTTTAAAGTTACTGGTGCTAGTGGGCCTTCAACGGCACACCAGCCAACATCAAACCAAAGAAGAGGAGAAGAGATTGAGAGCTACAGTTTAGCTGGGCCTTCAACAACAACACAGGCTTCTAAAGAAGGAAGACAAGAAGAAGCTGTGAGCTCTATTGTAGAGTGGCCTCTTTCAACCCTTACACCCATAGAAGGAAGACAAGAGGAAACTGATAGCTCTGCCTCAATTGTAGAAGTCATAACTAAGAGGACAGAAACAGAGTTATATGGGAGACAATTAGGTCAACAGAAGGTTAGGCCAAAAAATTGCATCCAGTACAACCACTTGATGATGATTGTCTTCCATTTGGAGCTAAAAAGGTATTTATAAGGAAAAATGGTTCTCAGCATTACTGGATATCCTACAGCAAGGCAGCAAATGCACTCTACTGCATAATTTTCTTGGCATATAGCAAGGCTAATGGAAAGAGTGCATTTATTAACGGGATGAAAGACTGGATGCATACCTATCAATGCATCAATGAACACGAGACCAGCAAACAGCACACTTCTTGTGCAGAAGCTCATATGCACTGTTTGAAGCACAAAGGCATTGGAGAATTACTCTTCTCAGCAAAAAATGACATACAGGTAATGGAAAGGGTGGTTGAAGTTATCAAACTGATTGGTAAATGAGGATTGAGCTACAGGGGAAATAAATCTGAAGCTGCTTATGCATTGGATGATTCACTGCTAGACCATGGCAATTTTCTAGAATTGCTTATTCTACTCAGCAAATATAAAGTCCACAGGCACATAGATCTGGATGTAAAGGTCGTGGAAGCTCCTTAACATTTATATAAAAAATAATGGCTAACAACGTCATCCAGGTGGTGGCAACGTTAATTAAGAAGAATGTTGCAGATGAAGTAAGAGAAGCTGGTATGTTTTCTGTCCAGCTGGACACAACACAAGGTATTTCAGCGAGGGACCAATGTTCCATTATAATTCGGTATGTGCACAAGTTTAAAGGCATCCAGGAAAGACTACTAGCTGTTGTAAATTGTACTGACTCAATGTTAAGAGGGTTCCTTGAACTTCTGAAGAGAGTACTGCAGACAAATGGCTTGGACATAAGTCACTGCATTGGTAATGCAACAGATGGAGCTGCGAATATGCAAGGTGTATACAATGGATTTTCAGCTTGGCTTACCAGCAAATCACCTGGACAAGTTCATGTGTGGTGTTACAGCCATATATTAAACCTTGTCATTAGTGATGCAACTCGATCACCAATTGCTGCAACTTCACTATTTTCTCTTTTAAATGGGATTGCTGTTTTTTTTTAAGGAATCTTATAAAAGAATGAACGTGTGGAATTAGATAAGTGGAAAAAGTGATGCTGGTCAACACCGTAGATTGCCAAGCATTGATGAAACACGTTGGTGGGCAAAAGATGCACTAGTGACCAAACTATTTAGATCTTTTGAGAACCCAAGAAGATCCATGTATGTTGATGTAATTCTCGTACTCGATACAATTGAAGAAACGGAAAATAACTCATGTGAATTAAAAGCAAAAGGTAGAACGTACAAAGAAGCACCTCTCCAATACGAAACAATAATGACAGGATTTGTTTATCTACAAGTCTTTCATTTGACAATACCCTTATCTAAATATCTGAAAACTGCTGGGATTGATCTGCTAAAAGCACATCAGATGGTGATGGGTACCCTGGACCAGTTACAAAAAATACAACGGGACATTGAAGAGATAAAAATTAGAGTTTCTGAATTTACTAAATGGCCATCAGAGGAACTTGAGAAGCGAAGGCCCACATATAATATTGACATCCAGATGTTCTTTCCTGCAAAAAGAATAAGGAAAAGAAAAATGATGCCTGGAGAAACTGCATCTGAAGAGCCAATTGCTGATGCATTTAAAGACTTTGAAGTAGGTGTCCATAACAGAATACTAGACACAGCCATAGAAAGCCTAAAAGCAAGATTTGAGAAGAATGTGTCGATGTATAGGGATCTGATCTGTTTGTCTCCGGTTTGGAGAGATGAGGACCTCATTGCCTCCTAATGCACTTCAAAAGCTGAGTGAAGTACTTGTAAAGTTTGATGTACACATAACGAAAGAACAGTTGCAATCAGAGTTGCTGAGTTTGGCAAATAACTGGGACAGGCTGAAAAGATCACTTCCTGAGGAATATATACTGAACAGCCTAGAGGAGAATGTTGAGGATCCCAACATTATAATGAAGGAGAATTGTGAACTAGCTTATGATGAAAAGAAGTCTGTGTGCAAACGATGTAACAACTGTGCAGTGTGTGTTTATATTACTCTGGAATGCTTAAACCTGTTCACTGGGGCATACACAAGCATAGGCCTAGGATACAAATATCTACTAACACTTTCAACAACACAAGTGGCATGTGAAAGAAGTTTTTCAACACTCAAATTTATCAAGAACAGGTTGAGGAGTGCCCTTACTGCTGAGCATGTGGCCTTTCTTCTAATGTCCGTTGAAAAACACATTCTACAACGAATGGAGACCGATACAGTCATCGGTAACATTGCTTTAAAAAGTCCACTGTTACACAAGGAATTATATCTGCATTAGTATCAAGAGACAAAACCTGCCTCATATCACCCATATCACCCTGCACTACCAGCAAACAGCATCATAAAAGAAAAAATTTGTAACCAGCTGTTTCACAAAACTTGTTTTGAAGGTATTCAATTCCTGTATGAAATGACTTCCTTCATGGAAACTGAAAACAAAAGTAACCCCAACATACACAAGACAGAATATGGACCAATCAAACATGAATAAGAGGAGGAATGAACCAGTTAATGTAGATTGGTTTGGATATTTACACTACTATTTTACTTAATTTTGTTGATTTTTTTGCACTTAAAGGTTATAAAGATAGTTAGGTTCACAGTTATATTTAAAAGTAAGTGTTTCAAGTGATTTGTTGCATTGTTTATGCTAGTGTTTAGAGATATTTAATAACAGTTGTATTTAAAAGTAAGGGGGGAATTCAATTGACCACGAGTTGTTTTTTTTCCCGCAGCTTTAAAAAAAAAGATCCCACGCAGGTTTTTTACTGCTATAGCGACCGTTTTTAGTTAACACATGCAATTCAATTGAAAAAGAGGTAACGCTTAGCCCCGCGCGTTCAGCATTGGTGTTTGCAAGTTTTTAGAGGAGTGAAGGGGAGTGTTTAACGCGGTCATGTATAACAAAAAAAAAAGGATTGGCATACATTTGCATACATTAGATTGCATTACACAACCATTCTATTTGATAATATCTACATTACATTACTTTCTTTAGAATATTTTTTTATTTCACTATTTTTTACTATAGAATCATCTATATCATGTCAAAACACATTAGTACATACATATTTGTACAAAAAACATACATAAATATATTTAATTAATTATTTGCTTTTATTTATTTTTTTTCTGGTTTTTTTTCATTATTTTTTTTAAATAAAATCAATTTTTACATCTTATGCATTACTGATAAACATAGTTTATCTTTTTTTTCATTATTACATGATTTCAAATAGTTTTCTTAGTTTTTTTATTTTTAGCACACCGCAAAGAGGTGAGAGATAAAACAGCATATTGGCCTGTTTAATGCACCACATTAAAAAACAATTGAATAGCTTTTAATGCGGCGGGCTCTCACCCACGCTATACTTTCAATAGACCTTCTACTGGAACGCGAGAGGACCACTTCATGAAAAAAAACGGAGCGTTTAAAATGGATTTGCGTAAAATTAACCCGCTCGAAAATGATAAAAAACAGTGTTAAAATGACTTAACGCTGTCTTATTTTTTTTTTGAAAGCCATACCTGCCCCTAAGAAAAGGTACAGGGGGCATTGGGAGGATAGAACCTCTTTTTGGGGGCAGGGCATGCCCACCACCAACATCTTGGGTGCAGGTAGGCAGAAACCAAGGACCTAATTATTTTCCATTTATACTGCTGGGGAGATTGATAACCAGATGAGACCTCATAAGAATGTTATGCGGATGAGTTTCATGCAACAGAAAGGATTTCCCAATTACTATCACTTCAGTGCTAACACTGGGGACTCCCTGCTGGAGAATTAACTCACATAACCAATGCATGTACTCCACCCACTGGTGTGCTGACTGCATGTATGTTCTCTACCTACCATTGCAATGCTTTGCCTACTTGTTTGTTAGGCCCCTAACCAGCTTATGTCAGGTGAGTCCCTAGGTGTCTAACAGCAGCTATGGCTTGGGGACTACTTGCATTCAAAACCTGTGTGCAGGTAAGACTCACCTCAGTTACAATGCATAGCAATGATCATTATTAAATTCATATTTGTATTTATTGTAGGACTGGCCAAAAGGGCAAGACTGCCATGAGTTGGTCAGCTTATCATATATTGCAATATGTGGAACTAACATTCCCTTTTTAAAATAGTAGCTAGAATAGCATTAGTAATGTGTTTAGTGAGTGTAGAGGATTGATTTATTTACACAATTTGGTCACACTCCTCTTGCACAACAGTTTTCATTTATTTCCAATTATTAAATACTTAGGGTACACATATTTTATAGCCTGGTTTGTTAAAATGTTTTTTTTTTGTAAACATACCCTTATTGTAGCTCCGCTCCTATCCAACTTGTGTCAGGTAATTCACTAGGTATCTAACAGCTGCTGTTTTTTTGTACTTATACCGGGCCCAGGCTCACCAGGGGGCCCGGCGGCACACTCTTACCAAGGGGCCCGC
This sequence comes from Mixophyes fleayi, assembly GCF_038048845.1. Lineage (NCBI taxonomy): Eukaryota > Metazoa > Chordata > Amphibia > Anura > Limnodynastidae > Mixophyes > Mixophyes fleayi. The sequence continues at coordinate 92,529,394 of NC_134404.1, read as the reverse complement.
TATCCTCAGCCTGTCTGTCACTGTGACAGCCAGACTGAAGACAGCAGTGAAGACGCCAACCTTAACTTCCGCAGTGGAACGCATCCACCAAATGCCGAACTTTCTGTTGGTGGAATGAAGTTCCTTAAGTCCCTGTTCCACTGCGGGACTTAAGGTCTGAAGTGTTTCTTTCCCTCCCTGTCCCCTAATACTAATATATATATATATATATATATATATATATATATATATATATATATATATATATATATATATATACATATATATATATATATATATATATATATATATATACACATATATGTATATATGTATATATATATTATATTCACTGTTTACACACACACAGTCGTAAAGATGGCCCTGGTTCTTTGGGGGGGTCATCGGGGGGGGGGGGGGGTCATTGGGGGGGCCCTGCCTGCTTCATTGTACTGGGCCCCACGATTTCTGATGGCGGCCCTGTATAGATCAATTGAAGAGTACACCAGAACTGTGGTCATCCTATTGTGCTAAGAAGGGGGCACAAGTGTATGTATGAACCTTTTGTGTATATTTCATTTAAACCTACTCCATACCAAGATAAAACAAAATAATGTTACTTGTTTATGAAATGCAAGTTTTATCTGAAATTTGTATTTTGTATTTTTCTGTATCAGTCACAGATGATACAGTTACTTCTCTCAATTGATGCAGTGACTTGTTCAGTAATCTATTAGAAATCAGAACTTGTTGCATGTCAAAAGGAAATAGAAATGCTATAGAACACTGGGCAAGATGTTAAAACTTGCTAGATTCTGTCGAAGTACAAATTTTATGCTATAAACTCTACAGAACTGTTCTAGTCTGACAATATGCAATATGTGCTCTTGTACTGTATTATCTTTTCCAGTAATCGCTGTGTCTGTCATTTCAGAAAAATACAAAACATTATCTAAAATAATTCTGTCGTGTTATACATCATTGTCTATTTTAATCAGATCAGTAAATCCTCATGTTCTTGCATACATTCTACAGAGCTTACTGTTTCTGCATTTTTTTTAACCGCGACGCTTACATTTCTGCTTTTAGAATTATTTTAATTAAATATTTTAGTGTGTTTTTCTTGCTACCGAGCAGCAGCTGCTGATATCGATACCTCTAAAATCCCGTTAGATCAGATAAAAACCCGACATCTGCTCTAGATCCCCCACCTACATGCAGCGTTCCCTGCTTGCAGCAGATATCAGTAACAATATATGGTGTGTGAGGGCATAAACAAGGACGTCCTTCTCTAGGAAAATTGATATTTTAATACAGAGTAGTTTGGTGCTCCTAGTCCATTGTAAAAAACTTTTTTTCCATTTAAGCAGTAGAACATTGGGTTCTACTCACAAAACAACAGAGCAGATAATGATTTCATTCTGCAGCTACACTAGCAATTACAGTATATTGGCAATGTTTGAGAAGCTGTTAATTTCCAGACTAATAGAAATATTTTTGTGGAGCAAATGTGCTCCACGCACATTTTCTGATCTTAGTGAAAATTCGGGCCTCCCGACTTCCTTGCATTTCTCCTACATTCAAATCAGAGGGTTTATCCAGGCCCAGTGTAAATCCTCCAAATTGCGAAAACCTACTGCAGGCCATAGGCCTCTTAAGGATAACAAGAGCAGGACACTAACCGGTATTAGCGCTACTGAACTAACAGGTGCGGAGTCTAACGTACCCCTGGTATTCACCAGGGACCCCCGCAAGGAGGTTTGGACTTCGCTGCACAGGGTACGTAGGTCGCGGTCCTGCTAGCCAGTTGCCGGTGTAGTGTAGAAGGGTCAGACGGTCCGGGTCAAGCCAAATCCGGAATGCAAGGTACCAGGGAGAATCCAGAGGAATGGTCAACAAGCCGAGGTCGCGGAGCAATATGGGTCACACCAAACAAAGGATGGTCGTCAAGCTGGGTCACAACGAGGAATCAGGAACACTGGGAGCACACTCAGGAGACTGGAGAAAGGGAAACCAGGAACACTAGGTTTGGAAGCTGTTACTCTGGCACCCTAATGGCGCCAGAGTCAGGTTTAAATAGGGAAAGAGCAGCAGCTGATTGGAGGACTCAGGGGGGCGGCGCTCCGTGGTAAAGTAGCGTCCCATTGCCTAGCAACGGGAAGGAGGCAGGGCGCATGTGCCAGACAGGCAGCCACAGGAAGCCGCAGCAGGTCTGTTGCTAAGCAACAGAGGGCTCGGCGGAAGTCGGGCGTCCGTCCCCATCTGACAGAGGATCAGAGGCGGACGGCGCCTGACACCTACCTCCTTTGAGAAATTTTGCATGCACCGAGTGGGTTTACAAGGATTTGTGTCCCTCATATACCATGATATTTTATCACCATCCACTGAGACCTTGGAACCGTTTGAGACAACATGGGAGCGTGACATTCAGAAGACTTTGGACAAGGAGGGTTGGTCCAAGCTGAGGCTCAGGATATCTAAGGTATCAATTAACACCTCAATCAGGGAAAACGCATTCATAGTTTACACACATGGGTATCTGGTTCCCACACGATTACACAGACTTTATCCAGGCACGTCCGATCTTTGCTGGAGAAAATGCGGGGGAGTGGGGACTTTTTACCATATTTGGTGGCAATGCCCTCACATCTCAACTTTGTGGCGACAGGTGACTGCGCTACTTACTCAGATCCTGGACAGGGACATAATCCTTGACCCCATGGTCATGCTGCTTTGCTCTTCGGTGAAAACCATTGATAAACATAGGGACACACTTGTACAACAAGTCTGTGCAGCTACCCGCTTACAAATTGCTGCAGATTGGAAATCCTCATCCCGTCCATGCATCCAGGCGGTGATCTCTCGGGTATGGTATATAGTTTCGATGGAGTACATCACAAGCCTTTTAAAGGATAAGGTTTTAAACTTTCACAAGACATGGGATTCACGGTACACATTTCATCACACTCCATTACCTGGTACTAGATGAGCCACTTCCTCACTTCTTGACATTTAAATATTTTTTTCTTTTCTTCTTTCTACCAAAGTATTGTTTCTTTTTCTCTCTGGGGCGGTAGCGGTGCAGATCACTCCACCCTAGTTGGACATATATCTTGTCTTCCCTTACCACCCCCTTTCCCTTCCCTGGTCCGTTCCCCTTTCCTACATTTATACAGAAAAATCCAACAAAATGGCACTTTTCCCAGCCTAGATTCCAGGATTAGATTCAGATCCAGGCATTACCTGTCCGACGCCAGTTTACTGTATTTCACTATGCAATAAGTTATTCTGGAGCATGCTCCCTACTCTTCGAATATATTTAGTAGCACACGTATAAACTCTATTTTGTAGCTATAAAAATTATATGCAATAATGTCATTTTTATTTAGAAGTCAAATATCTTTTTTTCACTTTATGTTCCTGATGTTGTCGAAAATAAACAGATTTAAAGAAATAGTTTTGTATACATCTCAACATTCCTGCGTTTTTCAGGACAGTCCTGAATTTTGGAGGTGAACTGGGATATGGATTACTGTGGAAGGGGCGTGGCAATGACAGAAATTAGCCTGATGTGTGCTGATCAGGGCATAGTCTAATTTATTCTGATTTTACAATCAGGAATCAGGTATGGTATTGGAATAGAGTTTAAGTAACAGCTAGTATAATAGGGTTGTATTTACACTTAGCAAGTAAAACTTCATTTCTATGACCTCATTGATCAGAAGCAGTTATATTGGTAGATTTAGTGAGCAGTTCATACTTTAAAGAAGTTGGTGGCCTGAAATTCAACTCTTAACTATTGTTTGTGTTATACAGCCTTGGGGTCTGCCTGTATCTTATGTAGAAGAGGTTTAGACTGAATCTAGCTGATCTGTTACATGTGATTTCAGGTCCTGTAGTGTAAATAAGGGATTGTTCTCGCTGCCAATATATAGTGTTAGGGAGATGTTAGCTCAGGGTGAGTCAGTCACGTACAGTAGTTCTAGGAGAAAAGGGAATATAGTGTAGCTGTGCCAAGTATTTGTTAGTATGTACTGACAGTGCACTTCCCATAGAGATTTATGATCCCCATGATCAGATCAAATGAAGCTGTGGTCAACATGCACAGTGTGCACCAGCACAAGTGTCAAGTTGCAACAGAGCAATAAACTCACCCAACCTTAATAACAAAACAAACATGGTGACATCATTATTATTTTCTTAAAAAAATAAGTACGTTTTACAGATCATGTGGGCTAATGCCCTGGTTTCTAAAACTGAACAAGTACATAGTACATATTTTATCTTGCGATCAGAATGTACTTAAAATTAACACTTGTAAAGGAGACTTATAATCACTAGGACTCTGGGTTGTACACACAATCACCAGACCTTATAACAAAATTTGAGATGGCATGATGGTCCATTCCTGAGTTCTCCGCGCCACTCTTCTGAGCCTGTGCAGGGGCCCACACTGGAACTGAAAGTCCAAATGGGGCTTCACTGCAAATGAGCCGGCCCCTGTGTGTGCTTAAAAGAGCAGAGCAGGGACCTCAGGAGCAGATGGACCAATATTGCTGAGGCCATAGTAGCTGCATGGGTTGCTCTGGCGGTAGTCCCGCCACTGCTATTACTCATGTACATCATTGCATAGGTATAAAATTTGCACTAAATAATAGCAACCAATCAGGTCTTTGCTTTACTTGATTAATTTGCAGTAGACATATGCTATGGTTAAACGCAAATGTTGCCCCTTAGTAAATGAGCTCTAATGGATCCACAGCCTATGTAGCTAATGTTGCACTTTGTGCCACATTCTAACAGTTAATGGAAATAAACACCCCAAATTAACATGACACAAATTCCTGTATAGTGTTCCCAGCAAAAATAAAAACACACTAATTTAATGTAAACTTGCATTAAAGTGGAAAAAAAAAATATTATAATCCCAAACACAACTACTCAAAATAAATATAAAAAAAGGTCTGACATTTAGTAATAAATCAGTTGATTCTTAGTAAGAAAACTAACCATCTTGTACATGGTGGTGAAGTCTCTCCAGTATTGTTGTTTAGTACATAGGGTGTATCTTTCTATGTAGTGGCCTTCTTTTAGAAAATAATTTCTGGATGATTCTAAGGAAGACTTTTATGCACCATACTATGCAGAAGTGTCCAGAGCCAGTAAAGTGGCATGTCCAATGTCATGTGCTTCATACTGCCAGGGAGTTTGCGCTTTATGTGACATATTACAAACTGTGAACTTTAGCACAAGTGATGGACAATTCAGGTTTGTGTCATGCATAAAGATATAGGAAAGACAACATAAACAGTACATAAAAAAACTCTTATAAAACGGCTACAAGATATTGATTTACCAACCATCCCTGCCTCCAATATTTCTTTCCTCTCATGCATTACCCAAAATCGTACACCTACAGAAATTTCCCAAACTATTTTGTTATAAATGAGTATTTTTTTTTTTTTTAAACTCTTTATTTTCAGCAAAAAGAACATGGGTTCTGAACATTGCACAATAGGCATAGAGGAACAGAAGAGACATAGCAAATCAGGGAGAACATACAAAATATTAATCCAGTGAATGATACGAAACAAAATCAAACATACGAGAATATGTTACATATCTAATTTTGTAAAAATATTAAACCAAAATATTCAACCTGATCAGGGTGTGGTCGGTGTACATCTCTACTGCCGTGGAACCCCAAATTGTTGCTTTTTCTTTTTCTCATTTTATTGAAGGAAAAAGGAGGGGTGGGAGGAGAGAGAGGGGGGAGAGAGTATAAAAAGAGGGGGTGAGAATGACAGATTGGGGAGGAGAAGGATGTTTGTCAGACCTTTCTACTGAGAGTGGAGCAGCAATCCTATGGGAAGTTTGCGAAGTGCATACCGGTTTTCATATCTGAACTTCTAAGAAGCTGGAAGTGGAGCCTGATGAAAAGTGTACCAGGGGTCCCAGATCTTGTGGAAATTTAGAATTTTATCATGGAGCAAGCTGGTGATATATTCCATTGAGGCTATGTACCAGGTACGTGAGACTATGCTGTTGAGGCTTGGGGGATACCGGGACTTCCATTCTTTCGCTATCTGCAAGCGGGTAGCGGCACATAAGTGCTGTATAAGTCTGTCTGCCCTTTTGTTGAGCGACTTGACCCGGGAGCACAGCAGCATGACCATTGGGTCAGGGGTTATTTCAAATTCTAAAATTCTCGAGATTAAATCAGCGACCTGGGACCAAATATTGAAAATACCAGGGCATGTCCACCAAATGTGGTAGAATGAGCCCACCTCTCCACAGCCCCTCCAGCATAGGTCCGAGGCACCAGGGTATATTGTGTGCAGTTTAGTTGGGACTAAGTACCATCTTGTGTACACTTTAAATGTGTTCTCTCTAATTGAGGTATTGATGGAGATTTTAGAGATCCTCGTTCTAAGCCGGGACCATCCCTCCTGACTCAAGTCTCTACCAGTATCCTGAAGCCAAGCAACCTCAAATGGTTCAATGAGCTCAGGATCAGGGCGCAGAAAAACATGGTATACTAAAGAAATCAACCCAGAAGCTCCTATACGGTTCACACAGCTCCTCTCAAAAGGTGTAGGATCACGTAGTTTAGATGATCTACACAATGCCTGTATAAAGCCTCTGATTTGGATATAAGCAAAATGCAAGGACGAAGGAAGGCCTTTTTTCTCTCTCATTTCCGAGAAGGTTCGGGGTGAATATTTTCCAAGAATGTGGGTGAATTGAGTGATACCCACGTCCTGCCAAGGACGCATGTACGATTTGACATTTCCTAGAGGGAAGTCTGGATGGTGCCATAGTGGGGTTAATGGAGAAGGGAACGTAGTAAGCTCCCATTTTCTGTTAAGTTTGTCCCAAAGGTTAAGTGTAAATTGGATGGACGGATGCAAATAGACCGAGGCCGGCCTCTGATTGCTGGGGAGCCAAGGGAGCGAGTTCAAATTGTGATCTGGTGTATGGGCGTTCTCCAAATCTACCCATCTCTTGACTCCCGGGGGAGAATGCCAGGAAATTATGTGGCTAAGATTGACTGCCTGGAAGTATCTTTCAAAAATTGGAAGTCCATATCCTCCCGAGTGGGTGGATTTAGCCAAACAAGCTCGTTTAAGTCTCGATTTTTTTCCCCTGCCAGATAAATGTGCCACACATTGATTGTAGATTTGCTAGTACTGTGCCTGGGATTGTTATGGGCAACGTCTGGAACAGATATAGGACTCTAGGTAAAACATTCATTAATTACACTAATTCTGCCAAACCAAGAGATAAAGAGCGGGTCCCACTTATTAAGATCTTTTTTTATAGATTCAAAAAGGGGGGTATAATTAGCATGGAACAGTTGGTTGTATTCTTTCGTAATTTGGACACCTAGGTAGCGAAGTGCCTTGGGGCGCCATTGAAACTTGAATGAGGTTTCGAGTATGTTTTTGGTAACTATGGGAACTTGGAGTGAGAGAGCTTCTGATTTAGTATTATTAATTTTGTAATCTGACAGAGATCCATATTCCTTGAGTTCTACAAGTAGGTTTGGAAGTGAGATGAGGGGATTGGAAAGTGTCAGCAGGACGTCGTCAGCGAATAAAGAGATTTTAAAGTGCCGGGGTCCTATTCTGATCCCAGTGATGTCAGGATTATGTCTTATGGCAGCGGCTAATGGTTCGATGCACAAGGCATATAATAAAGGGGACAGGGGACACCCCTGTCTGGTGCCTTTACTTAAGGAAAAAGCCTGGGATAAAAGCCCGTTAGTCAATACTGAAGATGAGGGGCAATTATACAGGGCCTGAATGGCCGCTAGGAAAGCCCCATTTAACCCAAAGCGTCTAAGTGTGCGAAACATGAAGGGCCATGAGAGTCTGTCGAAGGCCTTTTCAGCGTCCAGAGCCAAAACAACAGATGGGATCCTATTATGATTGATATGGGCTATTATGTCAATTGTACGTCTTGTGTTGTCTAGAGCCTGCCTAAAGGGGACAAAGCCCACCTGGTCCGGAAAAACCAGAGTTGGCATATATGTGTTTAGACGGTTAGCCAGGATTTTAGCGAATAATTTAATATCGGCGTTAATTAGTGAGATTGGCCGATAACTGGAGCAGCATGTTGGGTCTTTATTTGGCTTGGGAATAACCACTATGGTAGAGCGGGAGGAGTCAGCATGAAATTTACCCCCTGTTAAAATATAATTAAACAACTGGGTCAGCTGGGGCACTAGTTCCTTGGAGAATGTCTTATAATACAACATCGTATACCCGTCGGGGGCCAGGGGCCTTAGAGTTCTTTTGTGATTTTAGTGCCAAGGTTACCTCCTCTCCGGAGATGGCGTCATTAAGAGTAGAGGCCTGATGAGGAGATAGTGTAGGTAGAGAACATTTGTCTAGGTATGAGTTAATAGCTTGGGGTGAGGCTCCAGGAGAGGTATTTTCCCTATGGAGATTGTACAGGTTCTCATAATAGTCATGAAAAGCATCATTTATGGTCCTAGGATCATGGGACAAATTCCCTTTTTTATTTCTAATTGAGCTAATTAATTGGGAGGCCCGTTTAGCTCTTAATCTCCTGGCCAGAATGGAATCGGCTTTGTTGCCTTTCTCATAAAAAGTTTGACTTAGCCATCTAAGTTGGCGTTCAGTTATTTCTGCTAAAATCGATTGAATTTCCCCCCGAGTTTTTTGAATCTTTTGTAATAGTGAGTGGACGTTAGACTTCTTATGTAAGGTTTCTAGGTCTTGGAGATGAAGGGTAAGCTTATTAAGAGACTCGTTCTGCTCTTTTTTCCTACGAGAGGCAAACTGAATGATATCTCCCCGAATAACCGCCTTGTGCGCTTCCCAAATTGAGGAGATCCGAGCCTCAGAGTTAGAATTAATTTCAAAATAACTTGTTATATTGCTAGCTATGAGATCTTTAAACCCAGGGAGTTTAAGGAGAGTCTCGTTCAATCTCCAAGAGGTTCTACCCCTAGGGTTCTGCAAGAGGTCGACCGTGAGTGATAGAATGGAGTGGTCAGACCAAGTATTAGGGACTATGTCTGCCTTCTTTATATGTTGGAAAATGTTTGCACAGCCCATAAACATATCGATCCGGGAGTATGATTGATGGGGAAAAGAGTAGAACGTATAATCCCTAGAGGTGGGGTATAGAGCACGCCAAATATCAAATAGGCCGGCCTCGATCGCCTGTTTTTGTAGGCTTTTAGTATGTGAGGATGAGGGGGAGGAGTATCGAGAAGCTGATCTGTCTAGGAGAGGGGACATAAAAGTGTTAAAGTTTCCCCCTAGAAGGAGCAAGCCCTTCCGGGACTGATGTAGCTCCGCAAAAAAATGTGTAAAGAAAGACGTCTGACCTGTATTGGGAGCATAAATGTTGGCCAGGGTTATGTCCAGGTGACCAATCTTTCCCGTCAGGATGAGAAATCGGCCTTCGGGGTCGTCCTTGATTGTTGACACGGTAAAAGGAACCGAGTTGCGAAGGAGAATGGCAACTCCGTTCTTCTTTGAGGGGTGAGAGGAGTAGTAGACGTTGGAGTACCTTCTTGAGGTCAGGGAAGGATGGCCGCCGGCTCTGAGATGGGTCTCCTGTAAAAAGACTATATCGCCATTAAGTTTATGTAATGTGTGAAACAACATAGAGCGTTTCTGAGGTGTGTTCAGCCCCTTAGCATTAAGGGAGAGTGATGTGAAAGACATAGTCGGTAGTTTACAGGGGGACACCAAGTGTTGAGATGCTATCTGTTAGACTGAAGAAAAAGAAAAAAGGGAGGGAGAGGGGCGAGAAGACAAGGTAGGGAGGATTAGAGAGGAAAACAAAGGAGGGGAGAGATGATAATATCTGGGAGGGGAAGGGAGGGGAGTAGGTTCAAGCCTCACAGGCAGAGGTGAGACCTACTAGGTTCGTGCCTATAAACCAAAATAAACTGAAAAACTAGGCAGTCTATGCCTACTAGATAATCTAGAACAAGGCACAGGGTGTGGGAATGCGTCTAAGTTTTGAACTTAACTATAAACAGTAACTAATTCCCGAAGTAAGTGGGTGCGCGGCTGAGAGGACAGGATGCGTCCCCCGCCTGGCTATATAAAAAGTAATAAAGTTGAACAACAGCAAATTAGTAAATCAGTGGACTCTGTATCTACTGTGAAGAGGAGCATACATAACAATAGCAACATTAACTATATGTAGAAAAAATGTAATAAGATAAGGACATTTATAATTTGAAGAAAATATTAACGTTACAATCCTCCCGTGCAGGAGAAACAATTATTCAAATCAGGGGGGGCGAAGAGACGAGCTTCGGGCGTCTCCTTCGCCGGTCCTGTCGAGACGGGAGAGGTTCAACTTGTGGATTAGATCTTTTCCTTCATTTGGCGTGCGAATCGACTCTTGCCGACCTTCTATTTCAATTATAAGGCGGAAAGGAAAACCCCATCGGTATTTATATCCATTTTCCCTAAGGAGACGTGTAACGTCCCTGAGGTCGCGCCTTTTGGCTATCGTTGATGGGGCCAGGTCCTGGAATACTTGTATCCGGCATCCCTCATGTAAGGTGTAAGAGGTGTTCCTGACTGCATTGGATATAAGTTCCTTGGTCTTAAAAGAGAGTAAACGCAATATCACATCCCGAGGGGGTTCGGAGTCCTTTGGACGGGGTCTGAAGGCCCTGTGGATTCGCTCAATCTGTATCGGGTGATTAGAGAGTGAGGAGTTTAGTGTGGAGAAAAATTTGCACGCATATTCCTCAAGATCTCTAGGTTCGACAGATTCAGGGATGTTACGCAGTCTCAAGTTGTTTCGACATTCTCTATTTTCCACATCTTCAAGCTTGTCCCTCATGAAGTCATTTTCTTTTAATAGGAAGTCCAAATCCTGTGAAGCATTATTTTGGAATTTAGCCGAAGACTCCATCTTGTCTTCAAGAACCGTGGTTCTTTTGGAAATTATGGCCATCTCTGATTTGAGATCCCCTATTGCTTTCTGAAGGTCTTCGGAGAACGCATTAGTGCGCTCCACTATCAGGTTACGTAATTCTGCAAAATCTGCCTTGGTGGAGGGAGCTGTAGTAACTGGAGGATCTTGATCGCCGTGATCCCCCTGAGGAGAACGGGGGGGAGGAGTGGGCGCTTTGTCGTGACGGGAGAAGTGTTGTGTTATTTCTCCTGTTGCGCCCTTGCGACCTCTACCCGCTGATTTATTCATGTTGGATGCAGAGTCTGTAATGAAGCTCTTTGCTGTTGCTGGGAGTAAGACAGACAGGCGGGGGACTAATCCATGTGGTCTAGGTATACATAATTATTAGCGAGGGTGTGACGTAGAACGGTGGGCGATTATTTTATTGTCCAGCGATAGAATTCCTAGAAATTCTTTCAGATCTTATATAGCTCCGGGGGCTCAAACATACAGTTGTGTCGATTTGGTTAAATAAATCCAAACTCAGCCTTTTCTGGGGATAATAAGCTTAGATGCCATATACACTTGTGCTTGCGAGCTTTTTTGCAGCAAAAACTCTGTATCTGGGAAGCAGCCCGTAGCTAAGCCGAGTGTTCCGGCCCAGCAAATTCGTCCCCTAGAAAGGGTACCCGGTGGGGGTCTGAATTATAACAAATGGTTCCCTCTGTAGGTTTCTTTGCCTCAGGGCAATTGATGTCAGCCGAGAGTGGGGTTATGGGTGATAGGGACTACTTTAGCAGGCTGCTGGAGTGGATTGTAGGCTTATGGGTGGTGAGGGCCTTTCTCCACAGGGCCTAACAGGCAGCTTATTTTTTTTACCCACTACAGGAGTGGACTGTATTGTAGTTGATCTAGACAGAGGTAGGGAATATTGACTCACCGCCAGGTGGACCACAAAAGCAGGCCAATTCAGCTCACTGGGAGCAGGGCAGGAGAATCAGGTCTCCACTCAGATATCTGCGTCCCGGCTGCAGCTTTCACCATGTAAGTCCCGAGTGAGTCCTGGTGCCAAAGGAGGGTGAGTCCTAGTTGCAGGATGCAGGTCTCAGCCAACCAGTTCAGAGGAGGGACCGTGGAGGGAGACAATTCCGGAACAAGATGGCGTCCGGGCGGGCCAAAAATTGAGGCCGCGGCTTCCCACAGCGGGATAGGCCTCACGGGTGCGGGAGAGCTTGGGAGTGCAGAGCTCACTCCAGGGTGGATCCGGAGCGCAGCGGCGGCTGCCGGTAAGTAGCGGGAGTTGCGTGTGGCTATTTTCCAGGTCTCAGCACCAATATAGGCACTTAGCGGGGCAGGAGACCGCTCTGAGCGCGGGGATGTGTGTCGGAGCCACGGGCTCTGGAGGGCTCAGTATGCCGCCATAGCGGAGGGGGATTCAGTGCTGCCCAGGAACGCTCACAGCGGGGTCTCAGTGGCTCAATAACAGGGGGTCTGCTGTCTTAGAAGCCGGAGCTCAGTCCCCACACGTCCGATACCGATGGCTACCAAGCCACGCCCCCATAAATGAGTATTTTAAAAAATAAATTACCCCCTTTCCTCTGGAGCCCTCTGTCCCTGGCCCACATAATTTTAAAATAAATCATGTAAGTCAATGTGAATGCGTTCACCACCTTCTGTAAACAGGAAATGAGGTGGAGGTGACTTCAGAAGATGAGGCTTAGCAGATTGGTCATGCACAGAGTGACACTGCTCCCTGATTGATATTTACAATATGGTAGCAGGAGTAGGCAACTCTGATTCATCTATCTCTCTCTCTCTCTCAACTTAAATGAGCTTTTTACTCTAAAAATAATGTTTATTTTTATAAATAACCCGGGTTACCTGTAAGATGTCATAACAGGTCTCACCTGAGTTTACATGACATGCAGATGTGAAAGGGTCAAATAAAACCACAAGGTTTGTCTTAAAATGATTTAACAATCCTGTGACGATTATGTAGTATATCTAATGACTGATTGTTATTTTCTGTTGAATTCATGTATGACAATGTGAATATTTTATGTAACCTCTCAAAGTATGGTCTGCTGACTGACCTAAGTGACCAGTGCAATTAACCAAGTCTTTTGAAACTAGTCAGGCCTGGGGAGATAAGCAGCCCCAAAGTTGTAAACCATCTAGCCACTAAAACAGAGCAGAGGTGAGATATTCTCTGAGGTCCCAACATATACCTTAGTGATAGATAATTTACTTTGAAAGCTCTGTGTGATTTTGGGAATCAATCTGACTTAATTGAAATGTAATCCCTAAGGTGGGGGTGAAGAGGCCTGCAAGAAGGGTTTAAAATCTTCTGCTTTAGACATTACATTGTGCATTTTCATGAGGGGTGTCAAAGTTGAATAGTTGGATGAAATAAACTATATTGATTGATATTGTTATGATGCAATCGCACGATAAATAACGCACACATACACTTACACATTAACTTGTAAATAGTTCACCTTAAAATAGTTCTAACACACAGTTGTTTATAATCAAATGTAATAGAGTTTACAGTTAAATATAATAATGTTAAAAGCACTTTAAAAGTATCTAAGGCTCAGGATTTAGGAATTGTATCATGTTTATCAGCCAAAGCTCTCTCTTTCTCTCTCTCTCTCTGCTACATGTGAGCATGGCTGTGTTCCATGGACCTCGGTGAAGCTCTATAAGGAAAATGTAATGTATTCAGTTTTTATACTTTCCTGCTTTAATGTAACATCTTTAATAGGTATCATGTATCGGCTATATTGTACTGTATTGTACTTATTTATTGAACTCCTAAACAAATTGCTTTTGCTAAATAAATTACTTTGTGCTTTGGAAACACAAGACAATCACTGAAGACAATGCTTATTTGAAAACGATAAAATTACTTTAATAATTTGGGGGCTCGAAAAGGTACTACATTGCTCAAAGATTCACAAAACTATCGGATTTCGGTTTACCAACAAAGAGTGGGATGAGAACGTATGCCTTTATATCATCTAGTGTTGCTAAATCGAATATCCGCATTGTGCAATCTATGGGGTGCTGTCACGGTTGCATACGGGACTTCCTTAGAGTTGGGAGCTGCGCCAACTGGGTGGAGCACAAGGGTAGTTCTCGAACTGTAGTGCCAGGTAGTGTTGCTGAAAGCACCGGTGATCCACAGGGTGGCACTGCAGGGGTTGGAGAAAACTTTTTGATTGCTTCCTCAACAAACCGTTGTAAGTCAAACAGGATGGGATCTTGGGTTTCAATAAAAGGATTTGCCCATTCCAAAGCTTCTCCTTTAAAATACGAAATAAGGAACAGTACACGTCCCTTAGGGTTGTTAACAAGCTCTGGTATGGAGGGCATATAAGAAGCAGCAAATTTCAGAAGAGCACAAAGTTGGGAAATGTGCCCCTCAAAGAAAGGCAACGGCTCAGACTCGGCACCCTCAGCACAGGATGACTCGGACTTGGCAACAGACCTGACAGGGGACCCGGACTGGGCGGCAGACTTGGGAGCAGGCCCGGACTGGGCGGCGGACTTGGGAGCAGGCCCGGACTGGGCGGCGGACTTGGGAGCAGGCCCGGACTGGGCGGCGGACTTGGGAGCAGGCCCGGACTGGGCGGCGGACTTGGGAGCAGGCCCGGACTGGGCGGCGTACTTGGGAGCAGGCCCGGACTGGGCGGCGGACTTGGGAGCAGGCCCAGACTGGGCGGCGGACTTGGAGGGCAGACAGCTCTGTGAGAAGCCTAAGGGCAGACAGCGCTGTGAGAAGCCTGAGGGCAGACAGCGCTGTGAGAAGCCTGAGGGCAGACAGCCCTTTGAGAAGACTGAGGACAGACAGCACTTAGTGGGAACTCGGGCTGAACCGCATGGACTGGCAACTCGGGCTGGACCGCATGGACTGGCAACTCGGGCTGGACCGCATGGACTGGCAACTCTGGAGTGGCCTGGAGGGACAGGACCCCCTCTGGAGCAGACTGTAAGGGCCGCACCCCCTCTGGAACAGTCTTTAAGGGCAGCGCCCCCTCTGGAGCAGACTGGAAGGGCAGCACCCCCTCTGGAGCAGACTGGAAGGGCAGCGCCCCCTCTGGAGCAGACTGGAAGGGCAGCGCCCCCTCTGGAGCAGACTGGAAGGGCAGCGCCCCCTCTGGAGCAGACTGGAGCTCAGGAACAGAGACAGCGGCTGAAGACTCGGAACTGGCGGCAGCGGCTGGAGACTCGGCACTGGAGGCAGCGGCTGGAGACTCGGCACTGGAGGCAGCGGCTGGAGACTCGGCACTGGATAGCACGGTAACAGGAGACTCGGGTGCAGAAGCTGCGGCAGCAGGCTCACGACCGGGCACGGTGGCAGCAGGCTTACGACCGAACACGGTGGCAGCAGGCTTACGACCGGACACGTTGGCAGCAGGCTCACGACCGGACACGTTGGCAGCAGGCTCGGGACCGGACACGGTGGCAGCAGGCTCGGGACCGGACACGGTGGCAGCAGGCTTGGGACCGGACACAGTGGCAGGAGACTCGGGACCGGACACAGTGGCAGGAGACTCGGGACCGGACACAGTGGCAGGAGACTCGGGACCGGACACAGTGGCAGGAGACTCAGGACCGTGCACAGCGAAAGTAGGTGTGGTGAAAAGTGCGTGCATAGCGGAAGTAAGCATTGCCTAGAGAAGCGAGCTCAAAGTAGCAAAGTATAAAACCGAATATAATTTAAAGAAAAAAACTTATAAAAAATAACAAATGTAATTATCTGTGTAACTATTTAGGTTTAAAAGCTGAGTAACTTAAATGTATATTTTTATTTTTATTTTTTGTGTATGATGGGTGTGATTGAATTTAGGAAAATAACCCTGCAATAGAGAAAAAAAAAAAGAGCAGGTTTTTCAAAAAGTCTGAAGACACTTTTCTTTTTATTCCATGCATAAGGTACAGCCAGGGAAAAGAAGTGTAACAAAAGACATTTGTTGTGTCTATGCAAACGGCTTAGATTCAGGTATCCTAGAAAAAAAAATCAGGTTTCACATGTAGGTGAGAGATATCCAGTGTCTCCAGACAAATGGTCTTAGTTAATTGACCCTGACTGTAATGAGGCTATATAGCCTTAGAACAATACACAAAAGACTGGAGATAGCATTGCTATGGAGTTTTTCTGCAATGAATGAAGAGAGTTTTGTTTTTTGGTTTGTTTGTTTTATGTTGTGTTGTGTTTAGGTTCCTGTCACAGATCGATGATAAGGATTGAAAGCAAAAAGAAATATCATGTTTGTTTGTTTTTTATTTGAAACTGACTTTATTTTGTTTCTCTTTTTGTAGGTAAGGACAAAGAAAGAAGTATATATACTTAGTTATTATGGGAATTACGGAAGAAGTACAAAGCTTTCCCTTAAAAGACAAATTAACAATAATTTATTTGGTGGAGATTCATTATTTAAAATGAAGTGTGCACATACTTCGCTCTAATGTTGTTTTATGTATTTCAGGAGGACACACATGAGAGATATAAAGTATGTGTCACAATGGGTAAACTTTGCACTTCTCCATTATAGTCATGACATACTGAGTTCCATATGAGCTAATGACGGACGACACTGGATTGCACGGTTGACGTAAGACCCCCTAGTTAAGTATGGAGAGGGGTCATAGTTTAGCGAATAACTAAGGGGATTAGTGGAATGAATACAGGCATTTTTCCATAGTGTCCAATCCAGCTGTCATGTCTACTGTAAAAATCTCCTTATCTGCATTTCTGTTTGTTTTCAAATCCAAATCCTTTGTATTCTTATTATTCATTGCTCTCCTATTCTTCATTTCTTTACATCTCTGATAGTATCTCACTCTCTTTTGTATAGAGGTACAAAAAGACGTAGACATGGCCTCATTCATGGGGCTAAGACATTTGTGACATAAGACGGACTCAGGGATATACACACTAGATTGACATAAGTCACAGAAACAGTTAGGGGTTTGGTGTTATGTGTATAGAAAATGCTGGTTTTTAAGCAGAAAGTTTTTGTTGTGGAAATATGATTCACGTTTTATAGATTGCATATCTGTTTGTTTTTTTTTGTTTTTTTGTGTTTCGTGCCTCCTGTACAAAAATGTGCCTTTATATGTATGCACAAAGGGTGGAGACAGGAGATTGCTGGAGGTTAGACATACAGATATGCATCTCAGTGTAGAACATTGGAGTAGGATTTTTGCCACAAGATATGACTCAATGTGAAACCCTAGAAAATATAAAATTTTCATGTTTTATATTTTTTCACTGTTAGACAGACATGTACTGGATACTGTTATATTTTAAGAAAGTGTTATAGAGATAGACCCCTTTGCCCTTCTCACTTCGCCAAGTAGCTGAATGTGGGGTACTGAAAATGGCATGTGAGTTGGTAGAGGGAAAATTGATTGATATACATTGGTCTTCAGCATTTTTCTAGTCTAGAGGGCGACGTTGAGGTGACTGAAAAATCTTTTTATAGCAATACCAGCACCTGAGTAGGACACTACATAGAGGACTTTATACAGTGACACAGTTACCAACTGAAGTAGCTGCTAGCAAAATCCACACTTATACACACACGACTATACATGGCTGTCACACCAGGGGGAACATAGCTGTCAAATAGACAGCAGGGTTTTATGTGGCAGCTGACAAATCTATGTTTTGTTTTGTTTTCGTTGTATTGTTTTAAAATGTGAACACACACACATATGCACTCATACACATATTAGTTAATATATGAAGATTTGGGTTACTTGAAGAATTTCTCCAGGTGAAACAAATCCACGTCATCCAATTACCACCTTGCAGGATCCTCAAGTATACACTGGTGTACTGATGAAAAATATCTGGGTAAAGGTGTATTGAAATGTGTCTAATGTATTACTGTGTCATACTCAAAGCTTTTGTTATTCAATGTGATAGCCCTAGAGTAATAATAGGTGATAGGGGTATTCATGTTATTGATAATAAATGTATAATGTATGAGTAGTGGTAACAAATTACATACTTTTGATTAGCTACAAACCAGTGTGAACATAAAGTAACGGTACTAGTTAGAACGAATTGAATAGAATGAGGGTTGGAACTTTATTGAAGTGGCTGGTAGCTTTGGCCACTACTCCTCCCCACTATCGAGATCACTCCTGGGCTGCCTCCTAACCTGTTGACTTTTGAAATGTTTTTGACTTTTCTTGTCATGAGTTTGTAACTGAGAGACTAGTCTAGACCTTAAGAGGAAAGGTAAACAGTGAGACAGCAACCGAGAACGTTCAAAAAACTGTCTCCTGAAAAGTTACACTAACTGTCAGGACGTTGGACCGGGAAAGTAAGTTGTGGAACAGTAATTTCCTAGGCTCAGGTTATTTGACAGACAGGTACCAAGTGTAGGCTTCCAGCATCACGACCTCAAGGGTAGCAGAGACACACTGGCATCCATTCCACCCACTGCAGAGGAGCCAGCACCCAGAGAAGGGTCTGTTCTGGTAAGTCTCGAATGCAGTTAGTAACACCTGAGCCAAATACTAAGACAGTTGTCCAGCATAAAGTTGTGGTTTTTCCTGTTTGTGTTTCTCTCATTTCATTCTCTTCTCAGAACAGTCAATTCTTTCAATTGTGGACAGGTGACCGATGCTGGTTCAGGTAATGATATTGAGGAGTTGGGGATAAAGGAGAAGTTGGTAGCACAATCGGTCCAGCCAATTACTCTATTCAATTCAGGGATAAAGGAAAATTTGGAAACCTTGGAGCTTGGAGAAAGTACGAGGGGCTATTGTCTGAGTAGCATTACGTCCGTAAGTACGTTGACCCCATAGTTGAAGAGAGGTACATCCAGCGATGCCGGTCCAGTAATATTCGGACTTGAGCAGGCATCCTTGAGAACGATTATCATTCTTCGGTGGGTAAGGTTGTAGACCAAAAACTGCTGGGTGTGCTCTCATGTGCCTCAGTGGTTATATCGAGTAGGACTAGTTCTGTTTCCACTAAATATTTCTGAGGTACCCGAATTATGGGTGGGAGGTCACTAGGGGAAAAGTATGACTGCTAGGTCCCTTAGTCTGGAGTCTCCCAATATTTGGCAAGCCGACCACTGTTTCACGTACCAATAAACTTGGGCATTGGGAGACTGGGAAGAACGAAACAGACAATAGCCCGTCCCACAAGTGTTGATGAAAAATAACTGATGACATTATTGATAGACATAGGATGATGTTATTGATGAACATGTTGTCTGAGCTAAAAGACATGCTTTGGACAAATGAACCTGTTAGTCATGAAGAACTGTAGTAGAGTATTCTATATTGTTGATACATGTTCTATTGTACCCTGTACCATTCCAAATAAAGCATTACATGTTCTATTGCACCATTGAAGGGCATACAAAAGGTTATCTCCAAGCTCCAGAGGTGTACGGTCTAAAGTAAAACTAAACATTGTTTCTAGGATTAAGATTCTCTCTTATGGTAACCCGTCTGGAATCTACAGACAGCGTGGTCATACACCAAGGAGGACTTACATTACAGAGCAATGAAACGTGATACTGAGATCCTGCATATAAAATCTTTAAGGTAATAGTGCACTATCAAAGGGTGGAGCTGTCAAAGTTGAATAATTGGATGAAATAAACTATATTGATTGATATTGTTATGACGCAATCGCATTATAAATAACGCACACATACACTTACACATTCACTTGTAAATAGTTCACCTTAAAATAGTTCAACACACAGTTGTTTATAATCAAATGTAATAGAGTTTACAGTTAAATATAATAATGTTAAAAGCACTTTTAAAGTATCTAAGGCTCAGGATTTAGGAAATGTATCATGTTTAGTGTCATTTTGATCTGCACATTACCATCTCTCATCCTATAATTTCGGCTTTGCGATCGCTTCCTGCAATCAATAGTTAGGGAAGATAAAAGATTAAATGATCAAAATGGCATTCTGTTTTTGTGTTTTAAATTGTTTAGACTGGTTTGGGTCAGTTTCCTCGAGAGGCACATGTTTTCAGCTGTTGGGGGAAGGTGAAATCCTTTGAACTGACCTATGACCTGCATTACACTGGACTGTCCTGAATCCTGAACCAATGGAAACATGCCGTGACATCCTCAGTAGTTTTATGTATACTGAAACTGGATACTATCAAGCTGTTTTATCAGCCAAAGCTCTCTCTCTCTCTCTCTCTCTCTCTCTGCTACATGTGAGCATGGCTGTGGACCTCGGTGAAACTCTATAAGGAAAATGTAATGTATTCAGTGTTTTATACTTTCCTGTTTTAATGTAACATCTTTAATAGGTATCATGTATCGGCTATATTGTACTGTATTGTAGTTATTTATTGAACTGCTAAACAAATTGCTTTTGCTAAATAAATTACTTAGTGCTTTGGAAACACAAGACAATCGCTTAGACAATGCTTATTTGAAAATGATAAAATTACTTTAATAGGGGGTCTATCAAGACTGAAATGTCCCATATGTCTCAATTGTGTTCCCTCACACATGCCAAGTCTTAACCAGTAAGCAGTGACTTTTTTGTTCTATTTTATTTTCTGAAACTCATTTGTGCAACTTATTGTATGTCTTGTTTTCAACTTTTTTGTAGCTAAGTCTTGGAAACATTTTTCAGATTACATAAATTTAATCTAGTGTATTCTCAGTGATTCTTTGTGAATTTACGAAGTCCAGGGAGGCTCATACTACATATGTATGTGATTTAAGTGTGAAACATTAATAAGTGGTTTTGGTGACCGTAAGGACACCATAGTAAATTGTTTGTGGTGGCAGAAAAGGTGTAATCATTGCTAAAGTTACTAAGGTGACCCCAATCATGGCCAGCTGTTCAGATTGCTGTATCTGGGACAGGCTGGGCGTTCATGACAAACCCCCTCTCCCATATGTGTATTTCTCCGTCCGCCACTGTATGACTTGCACGTATCTGCAGATAAAGGCCTACTTTGAGTGCTCCTTACAGGTTTCCACCCCTTATACACTCCTTTTCACTGCTAAAGTCATACGCTGTAGTAAGTGCTCTTCATACTCAGAAGTGCACGGAATCCAGCTGCATTCACGGATATATGTCCCGATTCTGGGCATGCGCAGAGTCGGCTCAAAATCAGCAGATACGTGCCTTGATGAATCAGGTCCTAGATCTTTTACTGCTAAGCAGCTGGCATAAGTACTGGATGCAATTGCAACAAGGACGCATCGCAGAGCGTGAGATAAAGACACATTGTGGCACATGAACCAAAGACACTGGTGAGAAATAGAAGTGTATATTGTTCAATGTGAACCCCCTGGTATTGATAAATAGATCTACTGATTTTGTGTACTATTTCGGAACTGTGGCATCCTACACAGCATGCGGATTTAGGCCTGCCACTTCCTCCCATATCCATTGTCTCCTATTTGCTCAAAGCTGAAGCTGCTGAATCTGACGACAGGATAGTTATTATAAAATACAAATATAATTTAAGCTTGATGCTCTTTGTGGCTTGGTGACAGGCGTACTATATTAATAGCAACCACACTGGCTGTTATAACATTATCTATCACTGATTGTAAGTTGTTTACACCAGCAGAACACTGACGATCACTAGTAAATGTGTTTTAAAACATGCAACAATTATTTTATACTAGTTTTTACTTTTATATTTTTTTAACTATTCCCCAGTGATATTAAAAATGTTCTTTGCTGTGTGATTTATTTGCTGCCATTTATACTGGAAAGTGAATTATACGCTGTAAATGTGTTTAATGCCAAACATATAAAGGTTAGTATATGATGCTCACGCCTGTCCTGGATTTTTTTGGATGACTGCCTAGAAATCCATTATAGTTACTTTTCTCGTTTGGTAAATATTAGATATGTATTATGTTTGTTATTCAAACAAAATCAGTTACTTCTGCGGAAACCTCACCCCAGTACTGTAGAATTAATTTTCATTTTGTAACATTACTTTATTTCATGATGTTATTCTGAAAATAAAGAGTATACAAACTGACATATATGGTTGTATTTACCATACAGGCAACCTAGATGAATTAACTTACCCATTATATGTAACTTCAGTTGCTATATATCAATATACAGTATTTACTTTCTTGAATCTAGTCAAACAGCTGAAGTGAAAAGAATCTATACCTAGGGATAAAAGATAATTGTGTGCTGCTCCAAAAAATGAAATAATTACTACTTTCACTAACTAACCAAAATTAAATTAAATTGAAGTTCTCAATCTATATTTGTATGTGCATAAACATACAGCACCTGATTTATTAAGGAGCGTAAATGGCAATAACTGCCATATTTTGCGTAAAATCGAACTGCACATGCCCGTAACCAGAGCATACACCAGTAAATGCAGCAACATCCAATTCATCTTCTACCCTTACAACAGCCTACGATTTCAGAGGCGAAATGGGATATTCACAGAGTCAATATACAGTAATGGCGTGCGTGACTCGAGTGCACACAGCAGCGTCCGATTCAAGCTTTGGGCATCTCAAAGGTACATGGTTTTCAGTCCTGTCACATGCAACAGCTTCAAGTCAGGTGTGCTGATTACTAATCAGGAAGGCTGCGCATGAAAAAGCTAGTGAGCGAAACACGCATCGGCTCACCAACCCTCTTTGCTAACAGCTTCTCACATGAATCGCTCCCCAGTTATTAGTAGGAAGGGAACTATCACATAACCCCGCGATTCCTACAAATCTTTCTCTATGCCTGCCTAAACTTTTGCAGCCTTATATAGCTTGACCTGTTTATCCCTTTTATACCATCCACGGACTCTTATACTAGAATCCATGATCGTGAACAAACCAGGTGTTCGCATACAGGGTCTTTATCGTTATATGATCCGCCGGTGTCACTGCTACAGCTGCACTCTGTTAATCTGCTCTTGCATTTATTAATACCATCTAATACTATATAAACTTACGGCCGTTTAGTATGAGAGAATAGCATATATATTACCTACTCTATCGGCGCCCATATTTTTGTTCGTGCTATTTTGGGGAAATTTTAATACTCTCCAACAACAACCTTATGTATCTCATCACACTACTATAACAACTTTGTGGACATCCAAGTGGGAATAGTATATATATTGACTACTATATCGGCGCCCATATTACTGTTCATGCTATTTTGGGGAAATTATAATATTCTCCAAATAATAGACTTGATACAGCTTATATACTTCAATTTGACCATCAATCATCACTGCTGAAATTTTTGTTACGGGCACATACTCGGTATTTACCGAGGTGAATAACAATATAGGACTAGTTCCTCAATTATAGCTGTTATGCATTTGTTGATAAACATTATCATATCTACATAATTTTGTATATAAGAACCAGCAATATTTATGAGGAGATGGTGGGACGTAGCAATTTATTTGCTTTTTAATCACCTTATCACTTATTTTTATGTTATATTTCGCTCCATTTCTTTCCATTTTAATCAATCCAATAAAAGTTATGTTTTAGAGTACTGTAGGAGTGCCTCAAATCACACTGTCTTTTTCCCCTCCCCACTCCTTATTCCCTTGTCTAGACCCGTATTCATCAACAGACATATCTATACATATGCTCCTTGTTGAATAGGGATGCATGTATGTGTCACTCACCGGACCGTGAGTGTCTCTTCCCGGACATTTAGGAACCGTGGCCGTCCTCCATCCTGAGGGACTGCGCATGCGCAGCCCTTTCCATACCTCCAGTGTATGTTCCTTTAACTAAATTGGCAGATCAGGCAACCTCCCTATATTAAGCACCTGTGGTCAACACCACGTTGCCTGATCTTGGAGTCTCATTCCCCATGAGTCTCTGAAGGTGTTCCTGTGTTTCCTCGTTTATTCAGCCCAGCTGATTCCTGTGGTTTCCAAACCACTTCTACTACTGTGGTTCCCATACCACTTCTACCATCTACTGTGTTTCATCGTGACTGTTGAGCTGATTCCTATCCTCTGCCTCCGTGCACTACAGTCTTCTAAGCACTTCAACTCTACCATGTATCATTGGGACTGTTAGCTGATGCCTATCCGCTGCCTCCGTGCACTACAGTCTTTCATTCACATCCACTCACCTGTTCATGATTGTGACTGCCAGCTGATTCCTATCCGCTGCCTCCGTGCACTACAGGCTTCAACCTGCAACTCGTCTGTGTTTCATCATCGTGACTGTTTGGCTGATTCCTATCCGCTGCCTCCGTGCACTACAGTCTTCAACCTGCAACTCGTCTGTGTTTCATCATCGTGACTGCTAGCTGATTCCTATCCGCTGCCTCCGTGCACTACAGTCTTCAACCTGCAACCCGTCTGTGTTTCATCGTGACTGTTTGGCTGATTCCTATCCGCTGCCTCTGTGCGCTTCAGTCTTCAGCCCTTGTCAACTCTCCCGTGTTTCCTTGAGTCTGCTGCCACTATTGCTACCCGCTACTCTCCGTGACCAACTGTTCCAGTTCAACTCTGCTCCGGTGTCCCATCGTTACTGCACCTACTGGTTGCTATTGGCTACCTCCGTGTTCCCGCAGAGACCCGCTGCTGTTACTTCTCAGCGCTACTCATCCATCTACTACTGATCCGCTCTCCACGCCTTCCTGTGTTCCCTGCTGGTCTACCTACCTGTGCGCTGCACCTGCTAGACCACTGCTTCACCCATCCAGGGACTTTGGATCCTGTCGGCCTCCTGCCCTTCAGGTATCTCTGCACTCCTGTCTGCCTGCCTTCTCCTGAACCACGGTATGCATATCTCCCATTGACTGTGCTGTGTATTGCATACCTTGCTGGACTGTGTTGGTTCTCCTCTGGAGTGTACTATCCGCTGAGTCTATTGCCATCATTGACTGTGTTGGTTCTCCTCTGGAGTGTACTATCTGCTGATTCTATTGCCATCATTGACTGTGTTATCTCATGCTGGATTACTTCAAGAGACTTTCTACATTGGCAGTGTTGTTCAGTCATTTATACATTTATATTGTGCATATTACTGTGGATCAAAGTCAAGGTGCCCGTGTATATATTGTGTTGCAGTCTCTCCCCGTGCACCTCCTCACATATATATTCAGTGGTACAACTTGCTAGTAGCAGACCACTGACTCCTGTTTACAGTTTCACCCGTTCCAGTATCCTTTCACATAGCAGTGGTACAACTTGCTAACGCAGACCACTGACTCCCCGGATACCTCCACTTGGATTCCATTCCTTCACTCAGACAGCGGTACAACTTGCTATCCGCAGACCGCTGACTCTCATCACCTCCTCGTTTCTGTTGGACATTCCTCCTCACTATAGCAGTGGTACAACTTGCTACCGCAGACCACTGACTACCTTCACGTGTCCTTTGTCCATACAGTTCCTCGTGTATTACTACTTCCATATTGCCAGTGCTGCTAGTCATAGACTTTCCTGAGCATCTCATCATCTGCTATTTCCTGTTCCGTGATCACCCTGCTACCAGAGTACCATATTACCACCTATACTGCTCTGGTAAGCCTATCACCTGGTGATCCCTGGGTAAAGACTCCTAGTGCCCGTGACAGTAAGATCAGGCCATGACAGACCCAGATACGGAACCTACCGCTAAAGAGATGCTGCAGCATCTGGTCAGCCGTGTGGAGCAACAGGATGCTCGCCAACAGCTGTTACTTCAATGTTACCAATCTTTAACCTCCCAAGGAACATCTGGACAGACCGTTACAGCTAATGTTGAAGCTCCTGTGCTTTCCTCCGTTTCCCCAGTGCCATCCCAGGTGTCTACAGTTCCTACGCTACACCTGCCTACTCCGTCAAAATATGACGGGGACCCCAAAACTTGTAGAGGTTTCCTTAACCAATGTTCAGTCCATTTTGAACTTCAACCTCAAAATTTTTCTACCCATCGTTCCAGAGTGGCCTATCTTATCTCATTGTTTTCTGGACAAGCCCTGGCTTGGGCCTCCCCTCTGTGGGAGAGAAACGATCCAATTCTACAAGATAGTGCCAAATTCATTTCCACGTTCCGAAGTGTGTTCGATGAACCAGGTCGTGTGACCTCCGCTGCTTCCAGCATTCTTCGTTTGCGACAAGGCTCCCATACAGTAGGACAGTATGTCATTCAATTTAGGATCTTAGCCTCTGAACTTCAGTGGAACTCTGAAGCATTAGTTGCCGCCTTCTGGCAGGGGCTCTCCGATAAAATTAAGGATGCACTGACTACCCAAGAACTTCCTTCGTCACTAGAAGATTTGATCTCTCTTTGCCATCGTGTAGATATGAGATTTCGTGAAAGAGAGTCTGAGAAAACAATGGCTGTCAAAGCACCTCTTCGTTCTAACCCTCAATTTCGTCCAGCTCCATCCTCTGCGATTCCCATGGAGATAGGACGTTCCAAATTATCTTCAGAGGAGAGGAAACGAAGAGTAAAGAATAGACTCTGTATCTATTGTGCTGATTCCACGCATATGCTCAGCTCTTGCCCTAGGAGATCGGGAAATGCCAGGCCCTAACTAGTTCTGGAGAGGTGAAGTTAGGGTCCCTGGAGTCCTCTCCATTGTCTATGAAATCTAAAGTCTGCGCTTTCGATGTTACGATTTCCTTTGCTACCAAATCCTTTGAGTCACAGGCATTGATTGATTCCGGAGCAGCAGGAAATTTCATTTCTAAATCACTAGTGAATCAATGGTCCCTACCAGTGATCACTTTAAAAACACCCATTACTGTGACGGCTATAGATGGATCACGCCTCATCAATGGTCTCATCACCCAGAGTACGTCTCCAGTAACCCTTCAGATTGGTGTACTACACCATGAAGAAATTTCGTTTTTAATTCTTCCAGTTACGACAAGTCCGATTGTCTTAGGCCTTCCATGGCTTCAGTGTCACTCTCCCCAGATTGACTGGCGCACCCCTCAAGTTACGTCTTGGGGGTCTGAATGTCACCATCGTTGCCTCTCTCAAGTTATTCCTCTTAAAGTACAGCAATCTTCCATCTCATCTTCCTCCCCGGGACTCCCTCCTCAGTATGCTTCATATGCCGATGTGTTTGATAAAGCTCAGTCTGAACGTCTTCCTCCTCATCGTTCTTGGGATTGTCCGATCGACCTTCTACCTGGCAAGACTCCTCCCAGGGGTCGGGTCTATCCTCTCTCGTTACCTGAAGCTCAAGCCACATCTGAGTACATACAGGAGAATCTCCAGCGTGGGTTCATTCGACCTTCCACCTCTCCCGCTGGAGCTGGGTTCTTCTTCGTCAAAAAGAAGGATGGATCATTACGCCCTTGTATAGATTTTCGTGGACTCAACGCCATTACTATCAAGAATCGGTATCCCATTCCGTTGATCACTGAGCTATTTGATCGCATCAAGGGAGCTCGGATATTTACTAAGTTGGATCTTCGTGGTGCCTACAATTTAATTAGAATCCGTTCCGGTGACGAATGGAAGACCGCGTTTAACACCAGAGATGGGCATTACGAATATTTAGTAATGCCCTTCGGGCTGTGTAATGCCCCCGCGGTTTTCCAGGGTTTCATCAATGAGATCTTTCGGGACTTATTATATGTATGTGTCGTTGTCTACCTGGACGACATATTGATCTTCTCACAGGACCTGCCTTCTCATCACCAACATGTGGCAGAGGTCCTCTCCAGACTACGGAAGAACTCGTTGTTCTGTAAATTGGAGAAATGTTCATTCGAGTTACCCCAGATTCCATTCTTGGGGTATATAGTTTCCGGAGTTGGCCTGAAGATGGATCCAGACAAAGTAAATGCTGTACTACATTGGCCTCAGCCAACTACTCTTCGTGCCATCCAGCGTTTTTTAGGTTTTGCCAATTACTATAGACGCTTCATTCAAGACTTTTCATCCATTGCATCTCCCATTGTGGCCCTAACTCGGAAAGGGGCTAATACTAAGCAATGGTCATCTGAGGCTCTCCAAGCCTTTCAAATCCTCAAAGAGTCCTTCTCGTCTGCTCCCATTCTGCGACAGCCTGATGTGACACTCCCCTTCTTCCTAGAAGTAGATGCCTCTAATGTGGGCTTAGGAGCTATTCTCTCCCAACGCTCGGAGCAACAAAAATTACATCCTTGTGCCTTCTATTCTCGGGGTCTTCTGCCCGCAGAGAAAAATTATACTATCGGGGACAAGGAGTTGCTGGCCATCAAAGCTGCATTAGAGGAATGGAGATACTTGTTGGAAGGAGCTCGCCATCCGGTGACGATCTTCACGGATCATAAGAACTTGTCATATTTGCAATCTGCTCAATGCTTGAACCCTCGTCAAGCAAGATGGTCTCTTTTCTTTTCCCGTTTTGAATTAATTATAACCTTCAAACCAGCCGCTAAGAACAAGAAAGCTGACGCTCTATCTCGAGCTTTTGTGACGTCCTCTGATGTAGAAGAGGTTCCCAACCATACTATTCTAGACCCCAAATGTATTCCTCTGGCTGCTTCATCCACCAAAATGCTACCATTTGGGAAGACCCTTGTGCCTCCTACTCTGAGGAGGAAAATCCTTTCGTGGTTCCATGCCTCTCGTTTTTCTGGACACGCCGGTGAACACAAGACCTTTGAGATTCTCTCTCGTAGTTACTGGTGGCCTTCAATGAGGAGAGACGTCAAAGAGTTTGTTGCTTCCTGTGATTTATGTTCTCAGTTCAAATCCTCCCGCAGAACTCCAGCAGGGTTGCTGCGACCACTACCCATTCCGTCCAAGCCTTGGACCCATATTAGTATGGATTTCGTTACTGATTTGCCACCAAGTAAGAATCACAATACTATTTGGGTAGTGGTAGACAGATTTTCGAAGATGGCTCATTTCGTCCCTCTGTCCGGTTTACCTTCCTCGTCTACTCTGGCTGAACATTTCATTAAAGAAATCTTCCGCATCCATGGATGTCCGTCTGAGATTGTGTCGGATAGAGGAGTACAATTCGTTTCCAGATTCTGGCGGGCCCTTTGTAAAACCTTGGGCATACGATTAGCACTCTCATCTTCTTACCATCCGCAATCTAACGGACAAACAGAACGAGTCAATCAAGATCTTGAGACCTTTATTAGGATGTTCTCTTCAGCCAACCAAGACAACTGGGTAGAATTGCTCCCTTGGGCTGAATTCGCCCATAACAACATGTACCATGAGTCATCATCCAAAACTCCATTCTTTGTGGTCTACGGTCACCATCCGTCTTTTCCGGAATTTCCTGCCCTCCCGCCCACCCAAGTTCCTGCTGTGGAGACTGCTTGTCAGACCTTCAAAAATATCTGGTCTCAGGTCAAAACCTGTTTAAAGAAGACATCTAACAAATATAAGTCTTTCGCAGATAAGAAGAGGCGGGCTATTCCACCACTAAAAATTGGAGATCGTGTCTGGTTATCTACCAAAAATATTCGTTTGAAGGTTCCATCTATGAAATTCGCCCCTCGTTTTATTGGTCCATATAGGATCATTCAAGTTATCAATCCAGTATGTGTTAAACTTCTTCTTCCTAAGAATCTTCGGATCTCCAATGCCTTCCATGTGTCCTTGCTCAAACCTCTCATCATCAACCGTTTCTCGACTCCTCCCTCAGCACCGCAGCCAGTTCAAGTTCATCAGGAGGAGGATTTCGAGATTACTGAGGTATTGGATGCAAAAATTTCGCGAGGAGTCCTCCGTTTCCTCGTTCATTGGAAGGGCTTTGGTCCTGAGGAGCGCTCTTGGATCAAAGCTGAAGATCTTAATGCTCCGGCCCTTTTGAAGAAGTTTTATTCCAAAAATCCGGACAAACCCGGTTCCAGGCGTTCTGTGCCCACCTTTAAAAGGGGGGGGTACTGTCACTCACCGGACCGTGAGTGTCTCTTCCCGGACATTTAGGAACCGTGGCCGTCCTCCATCCTGAGGGACTGCGCATGCGCAGCCCTTTCCATACCTCCAGTGTATGTTCCTTTAACTAAATTGGCAGATCAGGCAACCTCCCTATATTAAGCACCTGTGGTCAACACCACGTTGCCTGATCTTGGAGTCTCATTCCCCATGAGTCTCTGAAGGTGTTCCTGTGTTTCCTCGTTTATTCAGCCCAGCTGATTCCTGTGGTTTCCAAACCACTTCTACTACTGTGGTTCCCATACCACTTCTACCATCTACTGTGTTTCATCGTGACTGTTGAGCTGATTCCTATCCTCTGCCTCCGTGCACTACAGTCTTCTAAGCACTTCAACTCTACCATGTATCATTGGGACTGTTAGCTGATGCCTATCCGCTGCCTCCGTGCACTACAGTCTTTCATTCACATCCACTCACCTGTTCATGATTGTGACTGCCAGCTGATTCCTATCCGCTGCCTCCGTGCACTACAGGCTTCAACCTGCAACTCGTCTGTGTTTCATCATCGTGACTGTTTGGCTGATTCCTATCCGCTGCCTCCGTGCACTACAGTCTTCAACCTGCAACTCGTCTGTGTTTCATCATCGTGACTGCTAGCTGATTCCTATCCGCTGCCTCCGTGCACTACAGTCTTCAACCTGCAACCCGTCTGTGTTTCATCGTGACTGTTTGGCTGATTCCTATCCGCTGCCTCTGTGCGCTTCAGTCTTCAGCCCTTGTCAACTCTCCCGTGTTTCCTTGAGTCTGCTGCCACTATTGCTACCCGCTACTCTCCGTGACCAACTGTTCCAGTTCAACTCTGCTCCGGTGTCCCATCGTTACTGCACCTACTGGTTGCTATTGGCTACCTCCGTGTTCCCGCAGAGACCCGCTGCTGTTACTTCTCAGCGCTACTCATCCATCTACTACTGATCCGCTCTCCACGCCTTCCTGTGTTCCCTGCTGGTCTACCTACCTGTGCGCTGCACCTGCTAGACCACCGCTTCACCCATCCAGGGACTTTGGATCCTGTCGGCCTCCTGCCCTTCAGGTATCTCTGCACTCCTGTCTGCCTGCCTTCTCCTGAACCACGGTATGCATATCTCCCATTGACTGTGCTGTGTATTGCATACCTTGCTGGACTGTGTTGGTTCTCCTCTGGAGTGTACTATCCGCTGAGTCTATTGCCATCATTGACTGTGTTGGTTCTCCTCTGGAGTGTACTATCTGCTGATTCTATTGCCATCATTGACTGTGTTATCTCATGCTGGATTACTTCAAGAGACTTTCTACATTGGCAGTGTTGTTCAGTCATTTATACATTTATATTGTGCATATTACTGTGGATCAAAGTCAAGGTGCCCGTGTATATATTGTGTTGCAGTCTCTCCCCGTGCACCTCCTCACATATATATTCAGTGGTACAACTTGCTAGTAGCAGACCACTGACTCCTGTTTACAGTTTCACCCGTTCCAGTATCCTTTCACATAGCAGTGGTACAACTTGCTAACGCAGACCACTGACTCCCCGGATACCTCCACTTGGATTCCATTCCTTCACTCAGACAGCGGTACAACTTGCTATCCGCAGACCGCTGACTCTCATCACCTCCTCGTTTCTGTTGGACATTCCTCCTCACTATAGCAGTGGTACAACTTGCTACCGCAGACCACTGACTACCTTCACGTGTCCTTTGTCCATACAGTTCCTCGTGTATTACTACTTCCATATTGCCAGTGCTGCTAGTCATAGACTTTCCTGAGCATCTCATCATCTGCTATTTCCTGTTCCGTGATCACCCTGCTACCAGAGTACCATATTACCACCTATACTGCTCTGGTAAGCCTATCACCTGGTGATCCCTGGGTAAAGACTCCTAGTGCCCGTGACAGTATGCCCGATTTATGTGCATTTTTTTTTTTAAAATAAGCACATTATATTCGTTTTGCATTCCTTGATCAAGATTACAATAACTTAATAAATTTTATTATCATATAAAATCAACATTAAATGTATACATGATAAAAATATTTCTTAAGTAATGGACTACATATCTCAAATAAAAGTATACATTTAAGTATATATATGAATACTACAAGCAATACTAATGCAGATGTATATACGGAAATAACAAAAGTCCTACATTTTAACAAGTTATACTGAAATGTAGATATCAGATGAGCACAAAAAGTTCTTTAGTCCATCAAACTGGAAGAAAGAGAAAGTGGGACAGTGACTAGGGGCCTGATTCGTTAAGGATCTTAATTGAAGAAACTTCTTATTTCAGTCTCCTGGACAAAACCATATTACAATGCAAGGGGTGCAAATTAGCATTCTGTTTTGCACATAAGTTAAATACTGACTGTTTTTGCATGTAGCACACAAATACTTGATAGATTATTTGTACACTGAAATGTAAAGTTGATATGTGTGTGCTCCATGAAAAAACAGTCAGTATTTAACTTATGTGCAAAACAGGAGATAATTGGTGCAGCAAGGTAACTCCTAAAAGACAGAGAAGCAGGCACAATAGCAGCACATCAAGTGGATCAAAGGTACTGCCGATAACACATTCAATGAAACACAATAATAAAGTCCAATCCAATCCCAGAGGCAGGAGCTGCTGAGATGAAGCAGCATCATGACACAATGTTGCAGAGGAAGCAAGGCAGACCCTAACAGTACCACCTCCCTTTAGGGCGGATTCTAGACGCTCATATTACCAAATGTGGTTAAAAGTGTCATAGTCATAGTCCACTATGTGGGTCCCGGCATGCAATTCCTCGTCCAAGGACGGAAAGGCGATGGAGACCATGCCACAGACCCTGCTCTCTTCTTTCGCCTTTTCTTCTTGCGAGGATTACCCGGAACAGCAGTCTAAACCAATTGTGTGAAGCACAGTGGTATCTCTTGGCCACAAGATGGCATAGCTGGAGATGTTGCGAACTTGCTGATTACTGTCTCAGTAATGGATTGTAAGTCGATTAGGATGGGATGATCCATGTCAATAAATGGGTTTGCCCATTTATAAGCTTCCCCTCGAAAATGCGATATTAGGAAGAGTACCTGTCTCTTAGGGTCATTAACGAGGCTCAGTACGGAGGGAATATGTGAAGCACAAACCTCAGAAGTGCACTAAGTTGGGAAAGGTGCTCCTCAAAGAAAGGTGACTGCTTGGGCTTGGCACCCTCGGCAAAAGACAGCTCGGACTTGGCACCCTCGTAAAAGGATGGCTCAGACTTGGCACCCTCGTAAGAGGATGGCTCGGACTTGGCACCCTCGTAAAAGGATGGCTCGGACTTGGCACCCTCGGCAAAGGATGGCTCGGACTTGGCACCCTCGGCAAAGGATGGCTTGGACTTGGCACCCTCAGCAAGGATGGCTTGGACTTGACACCCTCAACAAAGGATAGCTCAGACTTGGCACACACAGCAAAGAATGGCTCGGATTTGGCAAACATGGCAGGAGACCCGGACTGGACGGATGACTTGGCAGGAGGCCCAGACTGGGCAGCACAGTGAGAAGCCTCAGAGCAGACAGCACAGTGAGAAGCCTCAGAACAGACAGCACAGTGAGAATCTTCAGAGCGAACAGCACAGTGAGAAGCCTCAGAGTGGACAGCACAGTGAGAAGCCTCAAAGAGGACAGCACAGTGAGAAGCCTCAAAGCGGACAGCACAGTGAGAAGCCTCAAAGCAGGCTGTAGGGGCAGCGCCCTCTCTGAAGCAGGTTGTAGGGGCAGAGTCCTCTCTGAAGCAGGCTGTAGCTCAGGAATGGAGACAGCAGATGGCGACTCAGATGTGGAGACAGTCGCTGGGAACTCGGATCTGAAACATCGACTGGTGATTCGGAACTGAAGACAGCGGCTGGTGACTCGGAACTAGAGACAGCGACTGGCGACTCGGAACTGGAGACAGCGACTGGCGACTCGGAACTGGAGACAGTGGCTGGCGACTTGGAACTGGAAACAGAGGCTTGCAACTCGGGAGCAGAGGCAGAGGCAGAGACTGGAGGCTCAAAACCGGAGTCAATGGCAGGGGACTCAGGACTGGAGACAATGGCAGGAGATTATGAATTAAAGACAGGCAGAAACCAGTTATATCTGCTTGTAGAGTCTGTAGCTGAGATAGCTCAGTGGTCTGTAAGGCAGACATGTTGCAAGAGTAAGTGAATGAAAACTATTTCAGGAAAAGTCCCAGGAAGCTGAATCTATCACACGGCTCCAAAGCTGTTTTTTGGGCTGGTCATACTGTCACACTTCAATGCAAAAATCACAGCTAAGGAGCACGGAATATAGTGAAACACAGTGTTTACTGCTGGAAAGTACAAGCCAGATGGTGTAGGAATGAGGATTGTAGGGAGATGCAGAAAGCAAATACCAGTAACATGGATGATGCAGGTAAACAGGAAATATTAAAAAATCTAGGGCACAGGTGAACCAGGAGCACAGAAGGGAACAACAGGGAACAGCACAGCAGCATGGAACATAGAACATGGAACAGCAACAGCAACAGCAATGACCAGCAAGGTATGCAAGGAGTGGCAGGTATAAATAGGGAACACCCAAGTGCAGGAGATAATTGGTGCAGCAAAGTAACTCCTAAAAGACAGAGAAGCAGGCACAATAGCAGCACCTCTGGTGGATCAGAGGTACTGCCGATAAAATATTCAGTGAAACACAATAATAAAGTCCAGTCCAATCCCAAAGGCAGGAGCTGCTGAGATAAAGCAGCATCCTGACACAATGCTGCAGAGAAAGCGAAGCAGATCCTGACACCCGTGTCCAGTCTATAAGTAGGGAGTAGAACATTTCCATCGAACAGGTATGGCCTCCTTAGTGGAGTTGCTTAAGTGACTCAATAAAGATTTTTTATACCTGCAAATGTGAATTCTGCATAGATTAAGGAGCCAGAAAGCTCTCTGTCTCTAGTAGAAGATGTAGATGTCTGTGACCGAGAAAGATTTAGTCTATCCTAAGTGGATCGGAAAAAAAGTGTAGTCACCCCAACAGGTGACTGTGAAAGGTACCCTTTCCTGATTGTGTGTCCTGTCAGGGTATTTATTGTGCCTGATGAGGAATCATGGACAGGGTCAAGGGTCCAATTCAAGTCACCACCTGCAATTGTGATGCCATCAAGAAGAGGGTCCACATGTTCAAACGTCTGATAGTAGAAGGCAGGTTGACCTTGATTTGGGGTGTAGAGATTAACAATATACAACTGATGGTTAGAAATGTTACATTTTACTAAGAGGCCCCTGCCTTCCTTTAACCTATGGTGTACAATATCAGTTATTGGAAGAAAAGCTAACAAATTAAAGACCACAGGTTAAAGTGATAATTACGTGGTGTTTATTATAAACTTTCAATTAAAAACATATAAAAATCACATATAATATTGCATAAAACTGCTAAATGTGGCAAGCTTATACCAAACCCCCAGATATAAAGTCTGTTGCTGAAACGCAGTACCTTACAAAACACCTGCATGAGTATATATATATATATATATATATATATATATATACACACAAGTTAACCCGTGCATGATACTCATGCATTCTAGTCAAATCAAGCTACTTAAGGTCTTAAAAAGGTTCTTGTCATGCATTTGGGCCATAGCCCAGGCCTCCTCAGGGGAAGAGCGTTCACGAAAATGAGTTTGACCCCTCAACTCGTAAATTTAGCCTTTACTACCCCTCCCACGGGGGGAAGGGGGGATGATGGAAGTTAACTGACTTGACTATTCTAATTTTTTTGTCAAATTATGTCAGTATACCAAATTTCAGGTCAATTGGATGAGCCCTTTCTGAGAAAATAGTTTTTTCCACACACACACACACACACAAACACACACTAACGCACGCCTCTACACATGTGTGATCATGAGGTAAAAGTACCTCACGAAAATGAGTTTGAGCCCTACCAAATTTCAGCCCTTTTTGAATTTTTTTCCCCACACACACTAAGAATTTAGTAGGTCAGTGTATAACTCCGCCCAGCAGGTGGCGCTGCAACTTGTTTTTTTTCCACACACACACAGACAGACAGATGCCACTAAGCATTTATATTTTAGATATATATATGTGTGTGTGTGTATATATGTATATATATATATATATATATATATATATATATATATATATCTATATATCTATATAGATATATATATACAATCATACAAGTGGTTTATAAGAAACTGTGTTTGAGCAGCAGACGTTATATCTGGGATTTTGATATAAGCTCTCTACATTTAGGGTTTTTATGTGATTTTATATGTTGGTGATTGGGGACCCACGAGTGCAAAATGTAAATGAAAGACATCCCTCATTCAAACCACAAACTTTTATTAAATGTTAAAACAAACATTCATACTTGCCAACTCCGTTCTTCTTTTCTTTTGTACGATCCAATCTTCTAAGCTTTTAATCCAAGTTGCGTTATAAAAAAAATAAAACCCCCAAAAAACATTCCAAATGTGTTTGCAAAAAAAAAATCCCCACACTAATCCATCTTTAACATGCTTTGCTAGAAAAAAAAACAACCTTCCAGAGAACCTGTTTGGGCCACTGACAAAGGCATTCCCATGCTATCCAATGCTGTCAGGCATGGCGACTGGAAGAATTTCATTATACCGCAGGTTGCTTCTGTATTCAGATGCTGTTTTGGCGTCTCTGGAAGATTTTTTTTTTTTTTTTTTTTTTTAAATTCTTTTTTTTATTGGAAAGAAAATTAAACAGCTTTTACAAATATATCTGTTTTGAATTGAACGATGCATTAAAGTCATTAATAAACATTGCATATAAAGATACAGTTACACGAATGAGGTGTGTCTTTGCACCAGTATATAAAAAACAAAGTACCATTTAGTATGCTATAATACATCATGTAAGGACGGGGGAAAGGTCAAGAGGAATGCAGACAGGGAAGGAGGGATAGATCAGAGATGAGAGAGAGGGGAAAAAAGGGGGGGGGGGGGTTCACCTATTCCACTGAGAATATAGTGGTGAATCCTTAAATTCAAGCCATTTAAACCATATATAGTAATACTCCCTATATTTGTCTCTTGATGAATAGAGTATGTCATCCATTATTCTGTAGGATTCTAGACGGGCAAACCATTCTTTGATGGTAGGAATATTCTGTGATCTCCAGTGCACCGGAATCACAGCCTTTGCCGCGTTGCTGAGGTTTTTAATTGTTGATTTTTTATATTTTGAGATGGTCAATTTATTAAGATTCAATAACCAGTATTTGGGGCAATTAGGCGGTTCGACGCCCATTATTTCTTTTGAAATCAAAAGAACTGCGTCCCAAAAAGTTCTAAGAGCTATGCACTCCCACCATATATGCAACGGAGTACCTGGTGCTGACATACATCGCCAACACAAGTTTGACATCCCGGGTACCATCTTAGCCAGCAAGTTGGGGCATCTATACCACCTAGTCAAAATTTTATATTGTGTCTCCACCACCCGTACACTGACCGAGCTTGATTGAGTGCGTAAAAGGATATTTTTCCAATCTTGCTCGGGAATCGTGCAAGCCAGCTCCCTTTCCCACTCCCTAATGAAGGTAGGTTGTTGGTTATAAGCATGTTCAATGAGAATACTGTAAATGAGAGACAAAGTATGATTAGGATATAATGCAGTGGTACATATAGATTTTTTATTTTTTTTGTCAACCATGCTCAAATGGATTATTTTAGGGATCAAGCTGCCATACAAGATTGCCAGACAGTTAGAATATTTTTGGGGGTCTTGGTTTTTTGTTATAGTACAAAATTGTATTAAAAGCTTAGAAGATTGGATTGTACAGAAGCAAGAAGAGCAGAGTTGGTAAGTATTATGTTTTTTTAAGTTTTTGATAAAAGTTTATTAAAATGTTGTTGTTTGAGTGAGAGGAGTCTTTTATTTAATTTTTTCATTGGTGCAATACAGGGCCTAGCAGTACCAGAATACCCTGGCAGCCATGGGTTTGCTGGTGTAGTTCACCAATGTAAAATAGTGTTTCATTATTTTTTTACCCATTTATTACCCCACATCCACTACCTAGAAGTGTGGGAAGAGCCCTAGTACGGTCAGCAGGGGACTAGGTACCCCTAATGAGGGAGCCCTTATTTTTTTTGCATACCCCAACTCCCTTGGGAATCCAACCCCGTGTTGTCCAGCCTGGGGCTGGTTGGCATGATGACAGGGGGACCCCCTGCTGTGGGTTCCCCTGCTATAGGGTCCTAAATGCTGTTGAGCGATTTTCAGAGATATTTAGCCCCTTAGAGTTAATAGATCATACACATAAATTATCAATGAAAGAAGTCACCCTATATCAATGAGAGGCAGCAATCCCCACTGGCAGGGAACAAACCAGGGTATAGTGACATGGAACTTTCCTCTCAGGAAGAACAGAGTGGGATGTGGGGAAACAGGAAAAGGTCTAAACGGGGAAGAAAAAGCTGACAGATAGAAAACAGAAAGATATGTAAATGGTTCAATTTACTGCTTTCAGGACTCATGATGTCAAAACGTCAGCAGTGCCCTGAAAGGAATGTACACACAGTAGGGGTCACTGGAGGGCAGTGACAAAGATATCCTTAAATAGCAAAGTAAAATTGTAGGTCAACATATAAGACCCTAAGTAATAATACAAAATTAGATTAGTAATAATATACAATTAGATTAACAGCAAAATAAGAACACAAATTGTATGTGAGTAAACAAATCAAACAGAATTGATTACTGGGTAGCAAGTAGAAAACATCAGGAGTAGTGAAGAATTATCATATGGGTAAGTTGACTAACTATATGAACAAAAAGAGGCTTCTGAGATACCCCTGACTAACCACATTAAAAAAAACACAGTGTACTGAACAACATGGCAAAATGGTAACAGACAAACCTCACCCATTTGTCGGGTAATTATCATTCGCAGAGTTTCTTGAAGCACATTCAAGTCCTCCCACCATAAGCAATATCAATAGAGGAATCAGTTGCCTAGGTAGTAAACATAACAGAGAAAGAAGAAAGGAGAGACATTCATGGATCTCCAGGGGGACAAGGGCTTTTTTCCCTTCTCATTCTTCTTTTCAGGCGAACTGTCTGCGATTGAGCCTCTCCAGACAAAGAAGGCAGTAACTCCAATTGGTAAAGGGAATTAAACCAGTTAGGAAGGTCAATCTTTGGGCTATCCAAGGAAGTACAGAACAATTCCAGAACAGATGGAGAATAAAGATAAACCTATTTTCCATCCTGAGACACCTGAAGGTGAAACAGGAATCCCCAAAGATATTTCAGATCACATTTGTGTAATTCATCTGGGAGAGGTTTGAGGGCCCTGCATTGTTGATGGGTGTGCCCGCAGCATATCTACTTTATTTTTATAAAAAATTGGGTATTTCTGTGTAGGAGGCCCAATTTCCTCAGGTGTTATCTCAGACACAAAAGAGATCCTAGCAGAGGGATCCCCATTACTCAGGAAAATTGCGTGGGAAATACATTTAAAAAACACACCATAATGAATTAATACAGAATTAAATATAAACTTTTCACCTTCACCTACAGAGCCCTCAGTCAATCCTTGTCTTTGCTCATAAGCCTTCCAGCCACCACTGCTTCTTTACCACACTGATTAACTCTTTTAAATCCACCTCCAGGACTTTCACAAACTCATTTCTCTATTCAAGCCAATCAGAACTCTGCCTATCTGCTATTACCTCCTCTCCCCATCACCCTACCCTCTAGGATGTAAGCTCTCACAAACAAAGCCCTAATTCCTCGTATTATCCTTCTACTATTGCATCACCCTCTGTAGATCTAGGTCTGCTTCTCTACTCCCAATTTTCTCGATTCTAGGCCTACTTTACATTGGGCATTACCATAACTCTCTGTCCAGTAAATAAATGGATCTGCATTATCAAGTTAGCTGTGTGCAATCTGTTAACTAGTATCTGTTATGTCTGGTCTTTGTATAATTATGTATAGTTTAATAATATATTATGAAATGTATTATGAATTGTTGCTGTCTGTGCAGTGTATACTACTGTTAGTTACATGTATGGCGCTGCAGAACTTTTGAGGTGCCTTATAAATAAAAGATAATAATATTAATAATAATAATAATAATAATAATAATAATAAATAGCGAACACACAAATAAGTTTATAGACAAGTGTTGTACAAACTTTAAACAGAATTTGTATCAAGCCTTGAATTTTGCATATACAGCACTGTCTCTTTTGCCACAACATCATTTGCTAATAATATAGTAGAAATGTGCATATATTTTATAGTTCACTCTCTTCATTAAACTATTCTATTTGCTGCTCAAAACCAATAATTTTATTTCATAAAATGTCCTGCATATATGAAAAACATTTACAGTACATATTGTGAGTTTTCTTTACTGACCTTCACTCCAATGTTTGTATTCTAGCCTATAATTTAATATATGAGACTGCATAAAAGATGTAATTTAAAGGCTGTCAGTCATCTCAAAACTAACTTTCATCTTAAGCAAGAGTTTTTAGCTATCACTCCACAAATAGAATAAAATAGGATTTAATAGGATTTATGTAATTGGATTTAAGAAATAATCGGATTACATTTTTGTAGAAAACTATGAGCATGAAATGATTTGTCCTTACACACAGTTAAGTACATAAAACCCAAGACCAATCTTAATGGGCAATGATGTGAAGAAATTTAAATAATGATGTTCAAAGTTCTTGAAGTGAGTTAAACAGTTCAAATGCTTAAGATGCTTGTTCTTTAGCCAATGGCATAATTAGAGGTCCATGGGCCCCACACCTTTTCCCTCCAGCATATTAAATATGCACATCACTTGATACCTATCAATTGTGGAGTTAACCGTTTTATTTATCTGTTCACATGCTCTATTATAATTTAAAGATCTACCAGTGCTAACTGATTCGAGTTTCCCCTCCTTATTCCTTAGGTTTCCCACATCATATAGGCTGTCAAAGGACTACCTTTCAATAACCTAAAAGTTGCAAAGACAAATATAAAGTAATCACTGATTGGCTGCTTGATTCAATTGCAAAAATAGCAGTTAAAATGTAATGTTGGTTCATGAGCCATGCAGCCCAGATTTATGTGTGAAAATGGGTGGAGCTTCACCCTTTAGGAAATGGCTTCATGAATTGCTTAAAAAACATATAGTTTATATTAAAAATCATAATGTAAACATAATGCTTTGATTCCTTTTTCTTCTCCTACTGGCTATTAAACTGTAAGCTTCACAAAGGAAGACTTGTGTCTGAATAAAGTCATCATCATCATGATCTATTTATATAGCGCCACTAATTTCGCAGAGCTGCACAGAGAAACTCACCCACATCACTACCTGCCCCATTGGAGCTTACAGTCTAAATTTCCTAACATACACACACACAGTCTGAGAGACTAAGGTCAATTTAATAACAGCCAATTAACCTACTAGTATGTTTTTTTAGAGTGTGGTAGGAAACCAGAGCACCTGGAGGAAACCCATGCAAACACAGGGAGAACATACAAATGCCACACAGATAAGGCCATATCTTTGTTATAAAAATGCCAAAATATTTGAGCTAGGTGGGTTGCCAGACAAATGGGAATGCCTGCTTTAGACCGTCAATACCATTTGTTGTGGTCGAAATATTGAGGGCTATAGATTTTGAATAGTTAATTTTAAAGTTAGATAGGTCTCCAATGGTTCGGAATTCAAGTTAGGAATTGAGATAACGGTATTCGAGAGGATGGCTCATCTGCGTGAAGAGATATAAATTCTTTGTTTCCCTTCTGCAGTCCTAAGATATCTGGGTTATTTCCAATGCATCGTGCTAGACCTTCCATGTACAGTATGAATATTATTTAGGATAGGGGGCAGCCCTGTTCCATTCCTTTGGTTATCTTGATCGACTCAGAGAAGTCTCCTTTGATCTTAGTTTTGGCTGTACGTTGTGGGTATAAAGTCCTGATCTGTTCGAGTCCTATTGGACTTAAACCTAGGTGACTTAATATGTGTACCATAAAGTTCCAATCTATCCTATCAAATGCCTTTTCAGCGTCTATGGATAAAAGGATGACAGGAATATTGATGGATGAAGGATAATGGGTCAGGTCAATTATTTTTATGGGGTTGTCGCGAGCTTCTCAGCCTGGGACAAAACCTACCTGGTCAGAATGAAACACTTTAGGCAAAATTAGTTTGAATCTATTAGCTATAACTTTAGCATACAATTTAATGTCTACATTAAGTAGGGAGATGGGCTTGTAGCTAGGACATAGAGTAGGATCTTTCCCTTTCTTGGGTAGGACTGTAATATGTGCGGCTAGGGAGTAAATGTGATTTGGTGGAGATTGAGTTGAAGGTCTGAAGCATAAGTGGAATCAACTTATTTTTGAAAGCTTTGAAATAAGAAATTGTAAAGCCATCTAGGCCAGAGCTTTTCCCTTACGGGGTTGTTTTAATAGCCTCTTCTAATTCTCCTATGTAGAAGGGTTCTTTCTAGTGACTTTATATTATCTGTATAATGCGTGGGAAAATGAATATCTTTGAGATAGGAAGCAATTAGTTGTTTTATAAGGGATCTATCAGTTATTGGTGTCTCTTTGGATATGTTGTAAAGTTTAGAATAATAAGTATGAAATGCTGCTGCTATTTCATTTGAATAGTATAGTATAATAGTATAGCTTTCCTGTGTCATTTTCAATATGTGGAATGTATAGTTGAATTCCTTATTTTCTTAAGTTTCTTGCCAGGAATTTACCCAGGTTATCCCCCCATTGGTAATATCTATTGTATTTATCTAATTTTATTTTCTCTCACAGTAAATTGTTCAGTTTTGTTCTCATCTCCGCTAGTTCAGTAAGGATGATTGGATCTATAGAGGTTTTATGTCTTGTTTCAATAGATTAAATTTTTAGGAGAAGGGCGCCTTGTTGTGAAATCTTCTATTGTTTCATATATGTACCTAATTATATAACTTTTCCTCTGATAACACCTTTATAAGCTTACCATAATGAGATTTTAGATATATCAGGGGAATTGTTAAATTATATATATTTGCCAATTGCAGTCGCAATTTGGGAATTATATTGGGTGTCTTGTAGTAATAATTCATTTAGTTTCCAGTGATTGGTCTGTGACCTGTCCAAGGTATAGAAAGGGATAGAAACACTGGGGCGTGATCAGACCAGGTGACTTGGCATATGGTAATGTTTTTGATCATGTGTATATGTTTGTGGGATACAAAAAATCTATTTATGTGTACTGTAGACTCCGTGTGAATGAGACAAAAAGGTATAATCACAATCTGTGTAATGTTTGAGTCTCCAAGTGTTGACCAGCTAATGGTCATTTATGTTACGTCTTACTTTTTGATATAATTTGTCTGAATTCCCTACCCTACCAAAAGTATGCATTTATGGCGGGGAGGAGAGTCTAATTGAGGTCTCCACCTAGAACTAGTATTCCTTTACGTAGGGATTCTATTTGTTCCAGGATTTTTTCTAGGAAAGCAGGTTGGTTATGATTAGGTGCATAAATAGTCACAAAGGTAGAGCTTTGTTGAAAAATCTTGCATTTCACCAATAGTCCTCTGCCTGCTAAAAATTTATGTTTGGTCACATCTTGCACCTGTTGTCGTTTAGAAAAAGTATGTCCACTCCCAATGTTTTGTTATCTTTGTTATTGCACGTAAATGTATGGGGATAAGAGTGATTATTCAAGGAGGGTGCTAATCCTTGCTTAAAATGAGTTTCTTGTAAGAAGACTTTATTTATTTTATCAGATAGATCTTGTAATAATCTGGACCTGTTTTCTGGAATATTGAGGCCCTTAACATTAAGGGTATTTATTTTAAGTGTATCTGGCATTAATAGGATATTCTGAGTAGAAATTTAAGTTTATAACTCGCCAATTGAGTTTGGAGTGTAAAAGTAATATGACCTGGCTAGGGATGTAGTAAAGGAAGGAGATTAGGAATGAGGGAAAGGAAAAAGGGTTGGGGAACAAAAATAAGCAGAAAGTAATGTTATCTGATATATAATTTTATGTAAAATGAAAAGAAAAAATAAACCGCTTCGTCATGAAAGTTTGTGATCTAACTATGATTTGGAAAGAATTTGTGCGGTTTGGGGGTCAATGGGGTTTAGTAATTAAATGTCCCTTCAAAACGATAACAGTTAAAAATAATAAATCATAATCACACATATGCAGATATAGAAAGATGACTCTCATAAAAGCTGCTGCACGAAAAGGAGGTTGCCACCCTCATTTCTAAAGTAAACACAATAATAAGCCAATTATCTGCAGCCCTAAATTAATGAATTATATTATAACATATAACTTATAACTTATATAATGTCAAAATAACAAGCTCTTGATCACTGATTAGATTAAAAAATCTTATTTAATACATATAAAAATAAACTCATGAATAAAATATAGATACTTATTCTAGTGATAATATAAATATCAATATGGGTTTAAATAAACATATATAAACCAATATCAGCAATGCAAATATTCAACAGGTTAATTCACATTCTGACCTTCTGAATGAATTAATCACTGTCGTGAACATAGAGAACTGTAAGTTCTCTATGTCACTTGGCCAAATTTCAAATAGAATTTGTTAAATATTGC
Organism: Mixophyes fleayi; assembly: GCF_038048845.1. Taxonomy (NCBI): domain Eukaryota; kingdom Metazoa; phylum Chordata; class Amphibia; order Anura; family Limnodynastidae; genus Mixophyes; species Mixophyes fleayi. The sequence goes on along the minus strand of NC_134404.1, from coordinate 92,485,025 downwards.
ACTGACACTTTTCATTACGATCTGTAATTTCATCAGAGGGAAATAAGACAATGGGGTTTAGAGACAGACACAATCATATAGTGAGAATGCTTATGAATATCTGTGTGTAGCAATGAATATAAGCAAGTGTACATAATAGCTTACATTTAAAAGAATAAATATTTGAACAGGATTGAAAACTGAAATCAATATGGGGATTATGGAGACATTTTACTCCTCTTTAGTTGGCAATGGATTAGACTGGAATAAAATAAATAACATTATATTCATAGTGAAAGAAATTAAGGACTCATCTATAAAAGAAAGGTAATTATTTCAGGAATCGTCTTCAGTTTGTAGGGTTTAAAAACCTGTAGAGAAACTGTTTTTTGCAGTTTTGAGAAATCATGATGGTCTGAATATAAAAACATTGGATATTGCAGTAATCAAGAGAAGCCAGGTGAAAACAAAGACTGTGCAGGGATAAGTTGCAGCCAAAAGACAGAACATGAACGTAATACAATCTTTGAAGTAATGCAGAAATATACACAGTCTTTATGGAAATACAGGTATAACAGACTTACTGCAAAAGCAACGCTGAGTGAGCAATGATAATTAACGCAGTCCATGCCTGATGATACTTTGTAGAGCTGTATGAACAGCATGCCGAAACAAAGTCAGATATCAGGAACCAGCAGACTGTAATTGCAAATCCAAATATCAGGAACCAGGAGACAATAGGTTGCCAAATGTCAAGCCAGAAACTGCTTTATGCAAAGTCAGAAGTACACAGAATACAGGAACCATGAAGCTAACATGTAACGTTATCACTGGCAATTAGTGCAGGACAGATGAGGGCTTATAAAGTAATCAGCAGTTAGAGGGAGACACACCAGAACTGCAAAGCAGATCTGAGTAGCAAGCAGAATGCAAAACAGATGAAAACGTAACATTTATATCATTTTTGTACTGTATTAAAACTTCCCATCTGCACTGTACATTGTAATATATAGGGATATGTTAAGGACATGGTACAGTATGTGTGCACTTGCATAAATGGGCTGTTGAGTGTGTTTCAGCTTGTATGAGTAGTATAAAAGAAATTACATGGCTCATTATTAGAAACAAAAGATATACAAGACAACATTTTTGCTTTTAATTGGCCATATTGCTCCTTTCCCCAGTGTCCCATTAGGTCTCTTGACATAGTATTTTCATTTTAATATATGGTTTGGAGCTAGGGTCTTCTTAGGTTGCCATTTTTTCAGCTGTATCCATGTCTCATATTGTTGGACATTTATGTTTGATATAATAACTCTTTCATATTTAGGGGTAAATTTATAAAATGGTGGTTTTGTTAAACTGCCGATTGGCTGCATTTCTTCTGGTGAGTTTTAAATCGCTCGATGTATTAAGAGCAAAACTGCTGATAAACTGTCCAAAAAATGCAGTTTCGTCCAGCAAATCATTCAATATCAACATTGCAATTTTTTACTTTGACTACATACAAACCATCGCATGTATGAAGCTGCGATTTTACAGTCCGCTACAAAAAATGCCAACTAACAGCCTAAACAAAAGAGGTGACTGTTACAGGTGAGTTTAGTAAAAGCAGTTTCTATTGGTCTAAAATTAATGATGATGATGACTATAAAAAAAGCCCAAAACCTGTATGTCTGTGTGGGTGGTTAAGATGACAGATGTGGTCCATGCAATGCATACATGGTATAGCATGTATGCTGCTATTGTAGTACAAGAGGCAGAAAGGAGAGAAGGAGGGGCAACAACACCAGGTTCCGCAGGGGTTCTGCAGAAAATGGTCTTTCAAAGTCCATTTGAACTGGAACTCCCTGTCTGATCAGGAGGTAGTGCTTATGTTTTGTCTGAGCTGCGCCAATCTCCTGAATGTTTAAGAACAGGTAAGAGTAGAATAGAAGATTCCTGCCTGACATTTCTATTTCTTTTGACAACATGACCATAAAAACCACTCCGAAAGCTCACTGCCTAGGTGTAATCCTTGACTCACAACTATCCTTTGTTCTCCACATCAACTCTATATTTACATCATGCTACATACATCTAAAAATAATTTCCATAAGAATCCAATATAAAATTCTTGTACTAACATACAAGGCCATCAACAAAATTGTACCAACATACATCTCCTTACTTGTCTCAAAAATATCTTCCAACTCAACTCCTCCGTTCTGCACAAGATCTATGTCTCTCTTCCACTCCCATCACTTCCCCCCATTCTCGGTTGCAGGACTTTTTTTTGGGCTGCACCCACTTTATGGAATTCACTCCCTGGCACCACAAGACTTTCCTCTATTCTTCAAACCTTTAAGTGTTCTCTGAAACCCACCTCTTCAGACAAGCTTATAATACTCCTCTACCATCCTCTTAATCTCCCTAGGTTAGCCGACTGCCACCCTTTACACAGATAACACAAGACAACAACCCTCTGACCAACATAGTTGTGTGACTGACCATACAGCCCACTAAGTACCTTGTAAGCTTTGCATTCTAGCTAGACAAATATTCAATATGATGTAGCACTTACCCTTGTGTATCAAACCATTGTCCCATAGATTGATACATTGTAAGCTTGCGGGCCTAGTATTTGTATTTTAGCAATGACAATTAGAAATGGAGCAATGGAGCTCTTCTCTTTGTGTGTAACCTATATAGCACCGTACAATTTGACTGCTAATTCAGAAGAAAAACCTGCCAGGCTGAGTATTTGTATTTCAGAAATGACACTTAGCTATGGAGCACTCCTCTTTGTGTGTTACCTATATAACACCGTACAATTTGCCTGCAGAGTCAGAAGAAAAGCCTGCCAAGCCTAGTATTTGTATTTCAACAATGACACTTAGCTTTGGAGCACTCCTTTTTGAGTGTAACCTATGTAACACCGTACAATTTGACTGCAAATTCATAAGAAAAGCCTGCCAGGCCGAGTATTTGTATTTATAGCAATGACACTTAGCAATGGAGCACTCCTCTTTGTGTGTAATCTATATTTCAGCAATGAGAATTAGCAATGGTGCAATGGAGCTCTTCTCTTTGTGTTTTACCTATATAACACAGTAGAATGTTACTGCAGAATTACACCAAGCCTGCCAGCCCTAGGATTTGTATTTCAGCAATGAGAATTAGCAATGGAGCTCTCCTCTTTGTGTGTTACCTATATAACACAGTAGAATGTGACTGCAGAATTACACCAAGCCTGCCAGCCCTGGTGTCACATACTGCTCTCCGGGTATCTCCACCCGAGCCTCAATACACTGACTCTCACTTTAATTCTCTTGATTGTGCAGAATGTCAGCTACGGTTTGCACCTGTGCTTACTTCACCTGGGTTTGGCATGTTTAGCCATTGGTCAGTTCCCCTTTATAAGACTCCTCCTTTCACCATTTCATTGTTGGTTCTTCAAGTCTACACCTGGCCTGTTTCAGCTTCCTTTCTCTTGTTATGGTCAATACTGCTACCTACTCTGCATGCGTCGCTGACTACTGCTGATTCATTTCACATACCTGTGGCAAGCGGTGGCTCATCGTCTGCTGCATACCTGGATACCGCTGATCTCTGCTCATCTGTTCCACTCGTTAGTGGTAATCGTTGTGACCAACACCCGCTATTTACTCTGCACGCACCGCTGACTACTGCTGATTCGTTCCACATCCCTGTGGTAAGCTGTGGCTCATCATCTGCTACATACTTGGATATTGTTGATCTCTGCTCAACTTGTCCACTCGTTCGTGGTAATAGTTGTGACCAACACCAGCTACTTACTCTGCACGCACCGCTGACTACTGCTGATTCGTTCCACATCCCTGTGGTAAGCTGTGGCTCATCATCTGCTGCATACTTAGATATTGTTGATCTCTGCTCACCTTGCCCACTCGTTAGTGGTAATCGTTGCGACCAACACCCGCTACTTACTCTGCACGCACCGCTGACCTCTGCTGATCGTTTCCACATCTCCGTGGTAATAACTGTGGCTCATCGTCTGCTGCATACTTGGATACTGCTGACCTCTGTTGATCTGGTCCACTCGTTACTGGTAACTTCTGTGATAATCTCTCACTATCTACTCTGCTTGCATCGCTGACCTCCGATAATTCCTTGCACAGCCTTGTGGTGATAGTTGTGGCTCATCGTCTGCTGTGTGCCTCATGCTTCGTTGAACGCTGCATAGATGTTCCACTCCTTAGTGGTATTTGCTGTGATCAATGTTCACTATGTATTCTGCCTGCACCGCTGAACTACGCTGACTGTTTCTACTCTCCAGTAAAACAGCCGTGGTCCATCATCTGCAGTATAATCTGTACTCCATTGAACTTTGCATTTATGTTCCACTCTGTAGTGGTAATTGCTATGATCATCATTTGCTATTAGAACTGTATCTCTCTGAATGCTGCCTAAACTCATTCTCTAATTTGTCTCACTGGGAACTTCCCTGGAGGACCGCGACCTGCAGGGTGGAAGCCGCTGAAGCCCAGATTTCCTTGCGGGAATCCCTGGTGAATACCTTCCATTCTGTTAAACTCCGCGCCTCTATGGAAGTCTAGCCAATACCAGTTGAGAAAGCAGGATCTCATTCATTCTTCGTGTACAAACCTGACACCTGGGATTTGTATTTTCAGCAATGACAATTAGCAATGGAGCAATGGAGCTCTCCTCTTTGTGTGTTACCTATATAACACAGTAGAATGTGACTGCAGAATTACACCAAGTCTGCCAGCCCTAGGATTTGTATTTCAGCAATCAGAACTAGCAATGGAGCGCTCCTCTTTGTTCGCTACCTATATAACACAGTAGAATGTGACTGCAGAATTACACCAAGCCTGCCAGCACTTGAATTTGTATTTCAGCAATGACAATTAGCAATGGAGCAATGGAGCTCTCCTGAATGTCACTGTAGACGTTGTTGAACACTGCTACCCCCTCCTCTTTTTTATTCTATCTATGTAGCTGCCCAACTGCGGTACAGACTGTGCTACCCCTTCTGTGTCCCTCTGTGAAATGGCGCTAGATCGCTATGAAGGGCGGTTCTTATAGATTTCAAAAGTCGCGAGATCTGAGATCCAATGACGTAATAATGATATTTTGCCTTGTTTTCAATTCCGAAAAATTGGGAAAGTACAGAGCCGACTCAGTTTGGTACTCGGATATGCTAAGTTGGGGTGTGTTCGGTTCTCGAGGATCCGAGCCAGAGCATCTCTAATTTTTAATAGTGTAATGTAACTTCTGTCCATGTGGCTTACTTAATATTTATTTCAAATTAAAATAAAATGAAACTTACAAAGCAAAACACTTCATTAATAACCCGTCTGGGTCAATTGTGAGTATACAGTCATAGCACATAACCAGCCCCTCTCACTAATTGTTTTAATAAACACAGTAAGCATCATACTAAAATATTTTCACACATTTTCTGCTGAGTAATTTCTGCCATATGTACAGTATGCAAGCCAGGGGGGAATCTATTGTCTTTATTACAAGAATTAAAGTTCACATTTGGAGTTAGACTTGTCAGCGTGTGAGCTACATCCATGATGTATTGAAACGTGGAATAAGAATTGCACTGTCCTGTAAGATAGTATTGATGTGTACATGACAGCCTTCTTTCTTCAACAATGTGTCAGCTTGTTTTTCATATTAAATTCCTAGATTTCTAGCCACAGGCCCTTTAACCTGTTAAGAATTAGCATTTAAGCATTCTATTTGCACTGCATTTCTCTGAAAGACCACTAGGTGGCAATAAAACTCCAGCTTACATATCAATGCTGAGCCTCAAGTACAGGTAAAATATAGTCTATTGCTTATCATGTGATGTATAGTTTAGATATGGCTTAAATGTACTTGTCATGGCTCGACAAATACAGTGTCTTACTTTGTTTATTAGTGTGTGTTCAAGTGTGTTTTGTGCACTGTAACCTGTAACGTGGCTACCTACCACTTTTTTGTTTAGCCCCTAGGACCTTCTGTTAAAACCATCCATTTAGCATACTGAAATGCTCTCTGGGTGACTAATGCTTACCACAAGGTAATAACTAACACTGTAAGAGCTGTCTGTATTTCTTCCTGTAATAAACTTGTGCAGAATTGTAACATGTCACATGTACTTTGGTGCAATGTGTGCCACCAGTATTTCAAACCAGCTCCACACAATGTAAAATGAGTTAGCTATTTGTTAAATGAGTTCTAAAAACATACATCAACATGCCATTAGAGCACTAATCATATATAATGGGAACTGCTTGCCACAAATATCATATGCAATGTGCTGTGCACTGCCAACATTTTTTTTAATCAGCAAGCCATTCAGGGCATATTACATATGTAGCTTACCAGGAGCATGCTGCTTATTGCACACACAAATACAATACGTACTACAAAACACTTTTTTTGTGTCTGGATGGAGAAGATGAATGCCGACCCGTTTATGACATGTTTCTGTAACCTAGAAGTGTATTGAGAAAAGCCTCCAGAAGCGCACTGTGCAGAAGTGTAAATATCATTTCAGTGTCAGACCCCTATCAATGTAGGAGCACCCCTTTAAATCAAATAAACATTTACATTTTTCTAAAATACTGCTCAGTTCAGCTTCATTTATGTCTCGGTTTACCCTTATTTATGACTTAAATTAATAATGTGTGTAAGGGAACATCAGTACCGGCTTAATTATATGTGGCAATTGTGTACGTGAAACATTTTATTTCATTGTTTTTAGCATCCAAGAAGAAGCAGCATTTATGAACATACACCTGGGGGTAAATGTATCAAGCTGAGAGTTTTCCGGCGGGTTTGAAAAGTGGAGATGTTGCCTATAGCAACCAATCAGATTCTAGATTTCATTTTGTAAAATGTATTAAATAAATGATAGCTAGAATCTGATTGGTTTTTCAAACCCGCCGGAAAACTCTCAGCTGGACACATTTACCCCCCTGATGTACGTTAAGTCCCACGGGCCAGCCCATATGACCATTGGCCCTTCTGGCATCTGCCAGAAGTGCTAGATGGCCAGTCCGGCCCTGTCTTAAGGGATCTTGATGTTTTCTACACAAACTGGAGGGAACATGGGCACTCAAGGAAATATGCCACGAAACTGGTATTGCAGGTAATATTGTTTCTAGTGGGATAGAGCTTACGATTAGATCATACTTGCCAACTCTCCCGGCATTTGGCGATTGTCTCCCGGACTCCCGGGCGAGTGTGGCAAAATCCCGGATCTGCCCACTTCCTAGTAAAGTAGGCAGAATTAGGTCACAAACGCCGCAATTCCTGGTGAATTGCGGCATTTGGCCCCGCCCCCCGCTGTCAAATGACGTGTTTTGCATCATGACGTCATCATGGCGGGTCCAAAATGACGCAGATTTTGGAGGCCCGCCCCCATGACTCCCACCTCCCCCGCAGGCTCCCAGATACCAACATTGTAAAGTTGGTAAGTATGGATTAGCTTTAGAACAAAATTCAGTGGTTTTATTCAATGGTAGATGAGAGAAGTTCTCTTAAAACGGGAACGGCCTAATTTTAATGCAGACTCTTCCTGATTTGAGCTGATTGATTTGTACACTAGTGTATAAATTGGCAAATATAAGAACCAGGACCTTGTAGCTTTAAATATCCTTTTCTTTACCTTTCAGTGTGTTTTGGTCCAGATTCTTTACATCAATAAGGCACTGTTCCAAATGGCCCTCTGGATATGCTACATCGGGGAAGTGGTTCTTTAGAAAATTGGCCTATTCGTCCAAAAAGGTTTTTTTCTGATTCTACAAAACTTACTGGTATATTTCTTATCCATTTTGGGTCATGACAGCTCATAGGTAGCAAATATTTATTTGCGTCAACCTCTTGAAAATGTAAAATTGTGTTGAGAACTTCACCTGAAGCATAAATTTCCGAGAATGAGCACAGATACAGGTGCTATGGTCCTAATCCTGTAATTAATTCAAGGCAGGTATGGACCTGTATTAAATATATATTGGCAACACATATTTTGAGACACATAAAGAAGCCATTTGCATAAAAGAACACATGTTAAGAGTAAATAGAATCTATTGATGAGCCTCCTGTTACTGCATTTGTAATCTTAGAAATGTGTGGTTTCCAAACATCCGCTATGAGTGTTAGGCATACACTGGCAGGAAGAATGTGAAGAGAGGCCATTAAGCCAAACGCATTTAAAATTATGTGTTTGTGTCTGGTATGTACTTACCATTTCCGGATTAATTCTTCAGAAGAAGCAACCAATGGGATCCAGTGGGAGTGTCTGGCATTTCCATATAAGTAGTTGAAGCAGAGGGTCACTTCCTCTTTTCCTGTTGGAATTAAAGCTACAGTTATTGTTTATGGTGTATTCAATTCACCTCTATTCTATTTCTTTTCTTAGCTAATCTCTAGTTGTTGTGTCATTGTCTTTTTCAACCTTCGCAGTTTAATTTTCCCTCTCCTTTGCTTATTCCCTGCTTTAGTCTTCCCCCGACTTTCATTTTATCCATGTTTAGTCGCTTTTATTGCCCCTCTCAAGATGCGCCATGTCCCGCCCTAAATGTTTCCGGTTCATTCCCATCCCGTCTGGCTGATTCCCCCCTATCGCTCCTAGTGAGCTCCCCCAACCAGAATCCATTCGTCCCCTCCTATCCCTATCTTTGATTCGAATATCAACTCTTGTTCCAGCTCCCCAGGCTGCCTTACTTGTCATTCCCTGCAGGCCGGCGCAGTGAGGCACTGCGCGCTCTGGCCATTACTTTAAGTGACTCGGGCACAGTGTGGAAGGCCCAACCGCCGGAGTCAAGTCACGTGAGGAGATCTTGGGCTCTGGAGTGGGCAGCAACGCCACCTGGGTCCGGAGCCAGTTCTGGTTGAAGGCATGATATTAGAACAAGGGACAGGAGATCCCCTTCACCAGCTCCCACATCCTCAGCTGCCACAGCAGGCAGACAAGATATCGCTGCAGACTCTGCTCTGTATGTAACAGGTGGTGGGGATGAATCAGTTAAGTGGGCTTTGTTAAGGGGGGAAAACACAATGATTGTTGCTGCATCACAGTCTCAGGAGCCTGCTCATCAGGGTTAGGGCCAATTATATTAGACCCACAACCCCCCCTTCTCACAGGTTCTACGTGGAGGACAACACACAAGAAGGCACCCCTCCCTCCCCCTTTTATCATGCTTCTTGGCAACAGCCCATATATTTGTCCCAAACTGTAGGGCGACAACTCACCCCCGCTCTTTTGCTTCCGTTACACGGGGCAGAGAATTTAAATACCTCTCAGCCCCCCCCCCTCTCTTATTCACCTCTCCTTTACAAAACCAGCAGTGGTCTCCATGGGCCACTTTATTACACCAGCTTAACTTGTCCCCCTTATGTTTGGCAGATGGTTGAGCAGGGATGAGGTGTCTTGCCGAGGTGTCGTTGGCCCCATCTACTAGAAAGATCTATCATTTGGCATGACAACGTTGGTTGGGTTATTAAGGGTCTATAAACAGCGACACATCAGGACAGAAATCCTCTATGACGTGCTTTATGTGGGAGTGATACAAGGAAGGGATATCTAAGACAAATAATGCCTCCATGTTTTCAGGCATTTTGTTCATGTCCAGAATAAATAATACACAAGATCCTACCAAATCATTCATTATTTCCAAAGCACCAAATCTGTGAAATACATTCCCTTGTACAAGTAACTAGCTGTCACGGTCACTAGGAGTCTCGACCCAGAATGTGCCAGTAGTTGACTTTACCCATCAGAGGCGTGGAGTCTAACACAGCGGCTGGTCTTCTCCAGGAACTCCTGCAAGGGAGTATGGGTTTAGCAGCTTCCACTGTGCAGGTCGCGGCCCTCTGGAGAGTATGGCAAAGTTAGTGGACTACAGCTATACAAGAGGGTGGCGCAGGCTAGGTTGTAGGAGAAGCTCTGAAGCTATAGGTAATGTCACCGGAGAAGTGAGACTGTTCTGTGGTCAGCAGATGATGAGAACAAAAACGAGGATGCTCTGTGGATGGCAGGTATTACCACTGACGTGGAGATGATATTTATCAGACGACAGGTGCGGTAGCAGGTAACACTGGAGGTTTACTACGGCTGGTAAGTATACCACTGTTGTGGAGATAAGGTTATCCAGATGGCAGGTATGATAGCAGGTAACGTAGAGATGTACTGCTACTGGTAGGTAGTACCACTGATGTGGAGATAAGGTTATCCAGACGGCAGATACGGTAACTGGTAGCGTGGAGATGTACTGCGGCTGACAGGCATTACCACTGGCGTGGAGATGAGATATCAGACGACAGATGCGGTAGCAAGTAACGCTGGAGATGTACTGCGGCTGGTAGGTATTACCACTGACGTGGAGAGAAGGTTATCCAGACGGCAGGTATGATAGCAGGTAATGTGGAGATGTACTGCGGCTGGTAGGTATTACCACTGACGTGGAGAGAAGGTTATCCAGACTGTAGGTATGATAGCATGTACCGTGGAGATGTACTGCAGCTGGTAGGTATTACCACTGACGTGGAGATGAGATCATCAGACGACAGGTGTGGTAGCAGGTAACGCTGGAGATGTACTGCGGCTGGTAGGTATTACCACTGATGTGGATATAAGGTTATCCAGACGGCAGATACGGTAACTGGTAGCGTGGAGATATACTGCGGCTGACAAGTATTACCACTGGTGTGGAAATGAGATTATCAGACGACAGGTGCGGTAACAAGTAACGCTGGAGATGTACTGCGGCTGGTAGGTATTACCACTGATGTGGAGAGAAGGTTATCCAGACGGCAGATACGGTAACTGGTAGCGTGGAGATGTACTGCGGCTGACAAGTATTACCACTGGTGTGGAAATGAGATTATCAGATGACAGGTGCGATAACAAGTAACGCTGGAGATGTACTGCGGCTGGTAGGTATTACCACTGATGTGGAGATCCGGTGAGTGAAACCTGTAAATCTATAGCTATTCCTGAAAAATTCACCTCTTTAGGCTATGTGACACAGTGTGAGGATTAAGGGGCACAGTGTGATTGTGAATGGACACTGTGATGATTTTTGTAAATATTGTTGTTTAATTTTGTTTGATCTTATTCCTCTGAATATTAGCTGTAAATTATTCTTTGACAGAAATATAATTGAAAAAAATATTTAAAAAATTATTTTCCCTTGGATTTATGTGTATTATTTTTGCAAACAACTTACTAAGTATTTCTGTCCTGACCTAAATATTTATTATTATTATTTTGACCCAACTTCTTATAAAACGGTATCAAAAATGCAATATATAGCAGGAATGGGCGCTGATGCAAACCCCAAAGCTGCCCAAAGTATACAGGGAAGACCACCAACTTCCCAATAGGCACAATACACACAATAAAAATAGTATACCTCACAGCGCTAAGTGGATCAGGCATAGACAGGGTCCATCGGAAGAAAACAGTAGTTCCATAAAGGTACTAAAACAAAACAATAAATATACATAGAGTAGTACTGTAACAATAGCAGTGATGAGAAAGATGGTCTATATAGTGTTCCTTGGGGATTTTCCCTCCTCCAAGTGTAACTAGTCCATATTGCCAAATGTAGATATAAACGACGTGAAGGGGTCCCCTCAGGGGATCTGCTTACAAGATTCCTTTTGGATACAGCGCATCTAATAACATCTGCTCATAAGTTGAAATCTTTATCTTCCAGAACCACTCCAGCGATCATCACATGATAAAGAAACAAGATGGATGGAGAACGTATACAAAGATATATGAAATGTAAACTATGCATTGTAAACTTGCAATGTTGTTATTTGTAAGTGAAGTCCACAGTTAAGAGGGTCTGTATAATGTTTGAAAAAAGAACTATCCTATTTGATCACAACAAATAAATGCTTTTTTATGTTTATTTTTTTTAAATACTGTACATGCAACTTACTATATATTTTTAAAAGCAGGACAAGTTTGATGGAGTATTAACTGCAAGTAGTTGCAATAACTTATGTTACTTTTTATCATTATAAAATTTTACAGCATTTATCAATAGATCAGACTGCTAAAAACATAAACAGCATAATTGATAATAGGCACTTGTGTAACCTGGGCCACCCAGGCCTCTCCAACTCCAACCCCAAATTGCCAAATATGCATTCGACAAGATCATTTTGCAATAAAAAATAAGACACTCATCCAAATTGTGCCAGCACTGTTGCACCAGACAAATCAATAATTATAATAACAATAATAATAATAATGTGACCAGAAGTTTTCTCAGGGCATAAAATTCAACCCCTGTATCGTCTTAGATACAAAATAAGTTAAAGTAATTATATGAACTTATTTCAGCTTCTCCTGTTAATTTGTTGACTGGGACTTGCATGACTTATAATAATTAAAGGTTTCTCATTGGTTGTCTAGACTGCTTCTGCTCATGTTCTGTTGACACGAAACCCACATCAGTGACAAAAACACAAGGTAAAGTCTTTGTACGAGCTGATTGCAGCTGTCTTTGAAGAAGGTTAAATTTGGTTGAAAGATTTCTTTTCCAGTTGCTGGAATTCTGAAACTGATTTATTCTGTTGTGTTCCACATGTGCCAGCGCTAATAGCGTCAAAGTTACTGTTGCTGTCTATGTTACTGTTAAAACTATTAAGAAAACTATGCTATCATTGTAAAATTTAGATCCTAAGTTGTGAGACATTTGTACCCTTTAATAGTTTCCATCTAATATTCTGACATCATTTGAAAATTTAGTGTTTCTCATAAACCTACTAGTATTTCAAAACACCTCCATTGCACAAGAGAATGATTATCATTTTTACCATTATTTTTTTTCCAAATATGACAAGGTCAGTTAAAGTGGCCATCTTTATCAGTTTGTGGCTAATAGTGCAAACTTTTAGCAGATCCATTAGCCTAAGCTTCAGTCACTGATTCATCTAGCAAACATGGTGCAACTAAACATGGATAATTTTTCAAATGCTTGACAGTTTACAACAAGCCGCATTTGTGGTTTCTCAAATAAGCTGTCACAGGTGTACTGACAAACTCTGAAAAATGAAGATACAATATTTATACAGAAACCAGTAAACTCCATTTGGTAAGGATTCCAAGCTGCAACGACCATAGCTTAAATTGGCCACCATATTTCCAGCCCAAAGCAATAAGGTATCTACCACTAATAAGCACAATTGGTGGGGTAAAGCTGTAATAGCCTAATCTACAATTAGTCAGTGGCAAAACTGTTGCTGATGGCCAACATTGACTAGTTTGTACACTAAAGTATTGTTATACTATATTATTTTGCATTACCTAATTGGAAACAAATATCTCAGTGACTTTTAGTCATTGTTCAGAAATTATTATTATTATTATTATTATTATTATTATTATCCTTTATTTGTTAGGCGCCACAAGAGTTCCGCAGCGCCGTACACAGCACAAACAGTAGACTAACCAAGGTGAAACATTACACACAGTAAACAAAAAATACCAAAACTTCAGAGACTCCAGGCAGGCTAATGCAGTAAAGACGGACCAGAAGAACAGGTATGGAGAACAAAGGGAAGAGGACCCTGCTCAAATGAGCTTATATCCTAAGGGAGGGTAGACAGAACACAGGCACACAGGGAGCAAGTTGAAGAAGTGGGGAGAGAACAGGGGGGCTGGGAGGAGAGAGGGGGAGAGCAGGCGGAGGAGATGAGATGAGGGGGTTAGGTGTAAGGTTGGTAGGCTTTTAGGAACAGGTAAGTTTTGAGTGCCTTCTTGAAGGAGGACAAATTGAGAGAAAGACGGATGGAGCGAGGGAGGTCGTTCCAGTGAAGGGGGGAAGCACGGGAGAAGTCTTGGATTCTGGAGTGGGAAGAGGTGATCAGAGTGGAGGAGAGGCGACGGTCATTGGCCGAGTGCAAGGGGCGGGCAGGGGTGTGAATAGAGAGGAGGTTAGAGATATAGGGGGCGGTAGACTGGGAGAGAGCCTTGAAAGTGACGGTTAGGAGTTTGAAAAGGATTCTGTAAGGAATGGGAAGCCAGTGTAGGGCAAGGCAGAGAGGGGAGGCGGATGAGGAGCGGTGAGAAAGGAAGATGAGCCTTGCAGCCGCATTGAGTATAGAGCGGAGGGGGGCGAGATGGGAAAGGGGAAGGCCGGTAAGTAGGAGGTTGCAATAATCAAGGTGGGAGATGATGAGTTTGTGGGAGATGATAGAAATGCTTCACCACAACCAAGTACTTCCAGAAACTTGACAATAGTACATACCACTCAACCGTCCCGATTTCAGCAGGGCCGTCCTGATTATAGGGCTCTGTCCCTCTGTCCCATGCGGGAACATGTCTGTCCTGCGAGGGGTAATGTAGGGGTAAGGAAGATATCTAATAGACAGCCTAGACATTTACAGCATTAGGCAGCCCTCTGGCATAACCACGCCCCTGTTGTGACTTGGTCACGCCCCCTGCCCTGCTCCCAATGACTGACATGTTGGGAGGTATGATAATATAGAATAACATCATCAAAAAGTTATACAATATTTTCAGCTATTTACAATTATCTTTATATTTCATTGAAACATGGCCTCTTTAAAGATACAGGGAAATTAGGGGATGCATCCAATATGGCATGGTTATCTAATAGATTGACTGATTTGTGCTCTTCTTCTGATAATAATACCTGCAACTGTAAAGACTTACAGTAAAAGTTTAGAACATTAATAGTCAGAAATGTGGACTATAGATGATGTTATAGAAGATGTGGAATTATGGACTGTTGTTTTGACTGTTGACTTTTTCCTGTCACCCCATTTACAGTATTACCTGGAGAATATATGGATCATACACAGTGGTGGTTGAGCCCTGCCCATTTCCTCCCACAACCTTTACTTCCTAGAAGCTGAGAGCACAGTAGATACTGAATATAATGATAAGATATCTTAGGTTATAGATATTATACCTACCCACATGTCTCTCCCCGGCAGCGTGACAGAGGTTGTGGTCATGTCACAAAGGGGGCATGGTGTGACGGGGGCTTTGTCACGTCCTCAGATGACCACCTAGTGCTGTAAAGTACTAAGCTTCCAATGACATACCTCCCTTCCCCAACATTCCCACCTGTGGGATAAACATGTCCCTGGGTAGTACAGAGCCCTAAAACCGAGACTTTCCCACTGAAATTGGGACAGTTGGGTGGTATGGATTTAATGTAAGTATGATGTCCTATGTGGACTGCAAGCTTATACGTAGATACAAACACTGCACGCCATCGATAAACTTGTTTTAAAACAATTATTTTACACTAGTTTTAACTTTCACTTTCATTTTTCACCCATGTATTTTCCCGTGATGTTTCGAATGTAGACGCCTTAGTAAAAATGATGAAAAAACTAAATAAATACTAGCCCCCTATAAACACTATTAACCATAGCACTTGCAAGGTTAATAGTGTTTATACAAAGCACCTGTCCATTTTTTGTAATATTTTTTACTAAGGCATTACATTAGACACCCGCCAGGTCCTCTCATTGCCCCTTTAATTTTGCGTATGTAAGTGTTGTATATTCCCCTTCACTATTTTATTGTATATGTAGTTGTAGTTGGAATTTAGGCATTTGTAAATTGAACTACCACCAGAAGGAAGATGTCTAATTGTAAAAATGTTTTGATCAGGCTTTTAATGGGTGTAGTACAAGTTAACGATAATATAAATACCGACAGTGTTTACACCTACATAATTATTACGATAGTGAAGAAAGCGACATGTTAAAAACAAGTACTTACCTGTAAACAGACACACTGGAAATCCGATGTGAGGAGAGGGCGACACTTCCAAATGACGTAACTTGCAAGTGCAACTTGGACTTTTTTTCCGATCTACAATCTGAGAGGATTTTTTGTATTAATGCTATGTACAGTTCTCAATATATAATTAGTATCCAGAGTAAGGTATTTTCTTAAGCCACAATCTTACATATTTTTCAGGCCTGTATTTGTCTAACACTTCCTTTACTTTTTAGATGTTCTCGGTTTTTACTAATTAAAATTCTGTGTGTTTCATATATGATTGTCATGAACACGCTCTCAGCTTCTGTGACTTTGGGTGTTTGCTGTATGAGGTAACACACAATTCCAGCCCGCAGTCTCTCTCTACCTATCGCACAGGTTATAGACCTACTGAATCGCCCCCACACAGTGCCCTCACAACCCCACACACTTCAGGTTTGCCACCACCTATTGAATACGGGCAATAGGACCCCAATATACTATCCCACACTGGCACACAAGGCTTTTGGCTATCCACAGGTTAGCAAGGACTACCCCAGCAATCAAAGACTTAACTCTTCACACATCCAGACTGTTACACAAATGTAAATGCAATCATACACTAGGCTTGTTAGTCAAATGTGTTAACAAATCACACACCAGCATTCAAAAGGTTAACTTGGTCGAGCTATATTCTTCTTAACAGGCTAATTGATTCATTAGAGTATCAAGGATGCCACTTATTAAATTATAGATTTCATATACAAAGGTACAGGGCACTCAGATATAAAAACAATAAACAAGCGACATAACATACATAAGCAAAACAGTTTAAAATAAAAGGGATTACATTAAGAGTATAATTTACATGAGTGGTACAATCTGTGCCATGGGAACTTGGCTTGGAAGATGGACAGCTTATCAATGTGGATTGATTTTCCCCTAAGACTGAGAATTTGTTGTAACTGGTCTCAGCTTTTTAAAGACACCTTTTATCCCAGGGGGTTGTGGTCTGTGACACTTTTTTCAATCACCATTTGCATGTTGCCTGATTTTCTACTATGTGAACTAACTTTTCTGTGGAGCGTCATATAGACCCAATTTTATTATTAATAGATCCCCTGTGAATTTACCCATCTATTAATACCAAACAAGCCTAGGTATACGGTGTCAGTTTGAGCTTATACTCATTTCTTCAACTTCTCTGTGTGGCAGAATTCTTAATTTGACAAATGAGCTGGCCTTCATAATGCTATTGAGGAATATGTGGTTTATCACTACATATTGATTTTAAGTAGCATATTTTAAAACTGAATTATTCTTTTCTATATAAATTATAGCCAAGTCGGCACATGGTCTCTTTGAACCAGACATCATGCTGAGTGGTTCCTAAAAGTCTATTCAGGTGTCAAAACTTCATCCCAGGCCAGGATATATCTCACCGCAGGGGCCCTTGAAGCTGCCACAGGCGACACTGTTATCTTCTAGCACTGGGATGTGCACAGCCACTGAAAATACACACAACAGACTCTCTGGCTTCTCATTTTACACTTTAGTAGCTCAACTTATTAATGGATTCATTTGATATACCATATTTACACTGCACTTATGATTTAGGCCTTATTCCCCACAATTATGTGATGGGTTAACCCTTATAAATAACTAAGTTCTCTATGTTCACGAAAATTATTTGTTTGATATAATTTGTATTTTTTGTATTTGGACTCTTCTCTAGTTTTTTTAAGTTTTTATTTGTTTTTTCCCTCTTTATGATATTTGGCAATATTAGGGCTACTTTTTCTTTCACTATTACATGTACATTTTCTCTTATAAAAAAACCTACAAAAATATCCATGCATATATCAAACCCATTTACAGTGTAGCTTGTGGAAAAATATTGGTAAAATGAACTCAACTATTTTACTGACGTACGTCTACAATTTTATATGAGACTGCATAAAAGATGTAATTTAATGTAATTTAATCTTACTGCTTTCATCTTAAGCAGGAGTTTTTAGCTATCACAAATAGAATAAAATAAGGTTCATGTAACTGGATTTAAGAAATAATGGGATGACATTGATGTAGAAAACTATCTGCATGAAATTATTTGTCCTTTAAAACAGTACATGCAACCTATATCTTGATGGGGAAAGGCATGGAAAATGTAATTAATTAATGTAATGGACTCAACGGTTTTGCAGTGAATTTAACAAGTCAAATAACTTTTCTCCAATCAATGGCATCATTCTGTCCAAAGATCACAGTTAAAACTTTGGCCTACCCCACTCCCTCTCCAGCATTTCCTGTGTACACTACACTAGTAGCCCATCAGTTTTGAGGGATTTAATGTTTTTTTGGGGAAAAGAGGTTTACTTTTTATTTTTTATAACTAAGGATATTGGTTATAAACCTAAATACTGAATGTAAAAGTAACTGGCAAGTCAATTACTTTAGATTCAGTTTGCATGATATTTTAGTTTTCAGATAAAACAGGCCTCCCATTCTTGCCACAATAAGACTGACTACTAACTACGCCTGTAAGCCCTCTGTTGTCCTGAAAATGGTTGTGTGAAGACACCGGGGTTGGAACCAAAGCTTACTAGATACCCGGTCCTCTAGGTTCACAGGTCACACAGGTAAGGAGACACATCTGTGAGCTGCCTCCCCCCTTCCTCTCTGGACACCACAGCAATAACAGATCTGGCCACTGGGCGGCATTTAATCACAGAGTGGGCCACGGTTGTTCAATTGACCCACTGAGGAGGTTGCTTCAAAGGCAAAGTCTCTTTGTCACTTAAATTTGTAAATTTAAAATTTTAAAAGCTATATATATATATACAAATTTTCTATATTATTTTGTTAGAATAGATAGATTGTCTCTTACTGTCATTTCCCTGATGGTCTAGTGGTCAGGAAGTGGGGCTGGAGCCTCACGTCCGCATTGTGCTACTGTGCTTGAGCGAACCCATATACAGACTAAAGAAAACAATATAGGGCCTGAGTCATTAAGGAGGGCAAAGCAAAAAAAGGAGAAATTTTCCTCCTGGACACACCATGTTACAATGCAAAGGGTGCAAACTAGTTTATTATTTTGCACATACGTTAAAAACCAGCTCTTTTTTCATGTATCACACAAATACTTAATAACTTTATTTTAACACTGGAATTTAAAGTTTAAAGTTAAGACTTAGGACATGCCCTACCCCAACTATCAGTCTATCCCCACATTTTAAATTTACCTCCCCCTCCAATGCAACACAATTTTGTCCAGGTGCAATGTTAATCCTATCTTATGCTTTGTTCTCCTTAATGACTCAGGTCCATAGTGTATAAGTTCCCAAAACCAGATAGAAAGTGACTGGAGGCTCTCTAAACATTAGGGGAGCCAGCCCACAACATGTATAATGCCTGGATGTGCACAGAGTGTTCCAAAGAGTATATAGTGGTATGCATATATACAGGGCCACCGAGAGGGTGGGGGGGGGGGGGGGGGGGTGGACACAATGAAAGAAGACAAGAGAAGACAAGAAAGAAGCTAACAAAAGGTAAGTATAGGAATGAAGAGGCATGGGGAGGAAAGCAGAAAGGAACAGAGTGAAAAAGAAGGGGGGAGAGAGGCACAGAGTGAAAAAGAAGGGGGAGAGAGGCACAGAGTGATAAAGAAGGAGGGAGAGAGGCAGAGTGATGAAGAAGGGGATGGGGTGAAAAGCACAGAGTGATAAAGAAGGGGGGTGGGGGAGAGAGGCACAGAGTGATAAAGAAGGGGTGGGGGGGAGAGGCAAGTGTGATATAGAAGGGGGGAAAGCAGCATGTAGTGTGCAGTGTGATCATAAGGGGGCACAGTGTAGTTGTAATGAAGGGGCACAGTAATGTGTGTGATGGCACAGGGGGCTTGTTGCAATGTTGTGTGTGAGGTAGGTGATGACTAATTAATGGGTGCAATTTTGTTTGTAGGGTGATGGTGAGGCAATTTAATAGTGGGGACTTTTAATTTAAGATGGGGTGGTTTGCGGGCTATTGAATGTGGGGCTGAGTTTGGGGAGAAGGAGGTCTATTTATTAAATGTGATTATGAATTATTTAATGGCAGTGATGGTTGCGGGAAATGGGTATTGCTGGGGCTGTTTGCAGGGAGGGAAATAGGTTTATTTATTAAATGTGAATACTATTATTTTAATGTTGGGGCAGGAGGAAGGCCAAATTATTACTCGTGAGTGCTATTGATTTAACATCGGGGCTGGTTTTAATTCTCTAAATGTACCCATTTTGTTTCCACATTGTATCCAGGATCCAGAGAAGTTGCAACTAAAGAAAGCAGCAGCCACAGGTGGTGAAAGTGAGAAGAACAGGTAGGACAGTCTGTGAA
Source organism: Mixophyes fleayi (assembly GCF_038048845.1). NCBI lineage: Eukaryota > Metazoa > Chordata > Amphibia > Anura > Limnodynastidae > Mixophyes > Mixophyes fleayi. Next base: position 92,464,936 of record NC_134404.1, on the reverse strand, counting down.
ATGTTATGATTCTAGTGGGACAATCACAATTTTCAGTGAGTGTTCTGCTCAATGTAGGGGGCAGGCCAAGACTGTGGACTATTTATGTACACACTGCATTCTTTATATACTACACTATGGTGCTAGATGATCTGAAAGTCAGGAGTGCTGGGACATATGTCACGCTCTGGTAAGCGGGCAATGTACCCTTGTGTCAGTGGTGTACAATTTTTTTTATCATGCTCAACTATATGGGAGGCCCCACAAAATTGTTGTACCGGGGCCCTGAATTACTCTTTGCAGCCCTGCATATATACATGTGTATAAGGAGACTGCATAAGACTATATTACTACCTGCTGCTGTACAGACATCACATCTGTGAGTACCTGCACAGGGGCGCACAGAGGATTTTTAAGGAAGGCTTCCCCCCCCCCCCCCCCCCGAAAAAAATAGAGAGAGCTGCTGTGCATGCGCAGCAGCTCCATTTTGTCGGCACTGTATTGTACAGCAGCCGCTGCGCTGTCAAAGAAGCGTCCCTGGCGGTGCTGTATTGTACTACAATACAGTTTAGCCCCAGTTCTTCGCGGAGTGGAGGGTTTCTGGAGAACCAAAAAGCCCCCCGCGTGCGCCCCTGCTGCACAACTGTTTGTTACACATTCAATAAATAAGCACTTGGCTAAGTTTAATTTGTGTGCAGGCCCTTTCAGAGGTGCATAGATGCCCGGGGAAACCCAAATTAAGAGCCCGCCCACCCTCTCTTTCTTTAAAAAAAAAATGGATTTAAAATGTATTTTAAATTGATTTTAATGTTTACTTTTATGGAAGTTTACAAATAATATAGTGTACATATATATATATATATATATATATATATATATATATATATATACTGATGTACTCTATATATATATATATATACATATATAAATATATATATATATATATATATATATATATATATATATATATATATATATATATAGTGGAAGGAGCAAAAAAACAATTAGTTTGAACATTGCCAGTTGGAGGCCTGGGGAACTTTCCCCATTTAGCCCGCTCCTCTGGAAGGGCCTGTGCGTGTGTGGCTCGACATCCATAACCAACACCGCTAACACTTATCACAGACATCAACCCATGTGTTCTGCAAATAGGTATAACCAATATATTGTAGAGGAATACATCAGTTGGCACAAGTTACCAGGTTTTCCAGGTAGTCGATAAGGCTTCATTTTTAGCTAAACAATACATATTGCGAGGAAGCCCCTAAATGTTGAACTATAAATCTTAGTGTTAGTCCCATCATCACACAATCACTCACTTCATTAGCACCTCTGTCAGTTTCCGTTTATCTTGGCTAGGACCCAACTACTACTCACTAATTCTTCATGAATAAATCACTGCTATATTTCTTTAAAAAAAACCAGAAGATTTCCTTTTACTTTGCTAACTTATTTTCTATGAGGTGTGATCTCGTGAGGCTATTTAACGGACTGTTCATCTTTTAAAATGCATGGTCCATTACAGGAAAGTGAAAATCTAGGTTTGCTTTATGCAAAGCCCTAACACTAAAGAGTTTCCAACATTAAATAGGACTTTGATGGGGGGTCCTATCCCTGGAAACCCCAACATTCATTGTATTCAGCAGGGTCCTGGTACTCATATAAAGCCAAATTTCATTCACAGCTGCTGGGTCAGGTCTTGTCTGCTCCATGGAGACCTCAGCAGCACCAAAGGTGATTGGCTATAAATGTGAGGTCCAGAAGCCTGCTAAGTACAACAAATGATGGGGGAGATACCCCCAACAAAGTCCTTATGTAGCGGAAGGAGGATTTGGTTACAATACTATTTAAAGTGGAAACCCCTTCGACCTGTATTGTTATTTACTGTAGATTAGAGATCAGCAGATTTATGGCAATATTTCATGTGAATCGAGTTTTGTGATTTCAGGTGCAAAGTTACACTGACATCAATGGCGGGCTGGCCCGGGGGGCAGGGGGGCAGCGGCTTCCCGGGCCCCTAGGTTAGACGCCTATTAGGGCCGGGGGGTAGGCCGGCCGGCCGCCCCCCGGATGCAAAAAACAGTTTCTCCCCCCGCGGCCGCATCCGATGTCATCAGATGCAGCCGCGTCAGCGCACAGGCGGCCGCATCACATGACAGGGGATGCGGCCGCGAATGACGCGGCCGCATCCCCTGTAATATGATGCGGCCGCCTGTGTGCCCCCCGGCCATCCCTCTCCCAGCCCGCACCTGACTGACACGATCTTGACATTCCACAACTGTATTTGCAAATTCTACATTTTTGCAGAATTTCTATTTTGGAAATATAGCTGGAGAGAGAGAAGTGTCAATTCTGCTCTGTGGTGTGGTTAATAAGGGCGAAGTCCAGGCATCAAAAAATGATGTAGGAAATTTTGCATTGAACACTTAAGGCCAAAATCCACTGGAGAAACATAAACAATTTCAAAGCCATATGCAGAATGAGGCGATTATTACTATGCAACAGTTTGGAAAATATAGCTGTAGGTGATTTAAACTAAATATTTCATGAAATTATTTGTGCTATATCATATGATTAGTAAAATGTTATTTCCAGCATATTATACTGTAACATGATGGAAAATAACATTGGGTATTATGATAATGGAAACTTGGACTTAAGGTGGAAAAATATATTCCTATGTTCACTTGCAGAAAGTTTTCTTACTAATTTTCATTTCAATGTACACATAACACTCCCAAATTCCCATCATTTAATTTTCCCCAGCAAGATTTATTATACACAAACAGTAAAGAACCTGAGCTATAGGATGAGTGCAAAACTGTAGACAGGCATTCCTAAAATATACACTAATTAGCAGCTAAGAATGATGTGAGAAGTTGTTTTTTAATTTCTTAGTATGACTGAGCTGGTGGTAGATTAGTTTCCTTTGTAACTGTACAATTACAAGCATGCTTCTTCAGATAGATTTAGGCTATAACTCTTCAGATAGGAAATTGGGGAAAAAAACCTGGAAAATACAAGCATAAAGACAGCATGAGTGTACAGAAGAAGGATTGTTACTTTAAAGAAAAGCAGATGGGCAGATTCCAAACATCTGAACGACACATCAGAAAATCATTAAAATGTCAGCCATATAATACTCTTTCTCTGTAATACCAGTCCAAGTTAAGTAAATGTTGATTTTCCTGCATATGTGTTTGGCGCCAAGGCTTGTAACTTGGTGTCATTTCAGTTATTATGGACACTATTGGACCAAAAGTAGAACAGTCATGTTTTGAAGCTTTCTTGGGGAAAACTGCACTATTAGTGAACTCTGCTCATGCTACTACATAACTCTGCTTTCTTTCATGTAACTGAATGCTTCTGACACCATATATTGTTTTTCTGATTAGTCAGATATGAGGCTGTTCTATATTAAATATTAATAGCAGCTCAGATGTCCATAGCTTCTAAATGACCCGATTTCAGTAGGACTATCCCAATCTGAGGGCACTGTCGAGTCATCCAGTAGTTGACACATAGTCCTGATTAACGAGAAGTTAGGAGGTAGGTCCACCGCTTTCCATGGTGAGTGAGTACCAAAGGAGAGGCAATTGTCTCCAGCGCAGGTGCTAGGGTTCACAGCGCCCTAGGCAAAATAACGCCGCCGCTCGCTCCCCGCCCGCCGCTCGTTCAACGCCCGCCCCTCGCCCCCCGCCCGCCCCCCACTCGCCCCCCGCTCACCAGATAAAAGAATAATTAATTAAGATTAATTTAAATGTTACTTACCTTTTCTTCCTCTAGCTGCTCCTCGCGATGCATGCTGAGAGGGGAGGGGAGAACTCAGAGGCGCCGCCGGACAGACTATCACATGATCACTGACGTCAGTCAGTGATCATGTGTGACTAGTGTGAGATGGAAAAACACCCCGCCGCCGCTGCCCTTCTCTCCTGAACCGCTGACTAGATTAGAAAATCTAGTCAGCGGCGCCCTGCAGGTCCCGGGGCCCTAGGCAAATGCCTAAGGTTGCCTAATGGGAGCGCCGGGCCTGATTGTCTCTGGTGCCCGCTGCAATTGAAATGTGATTTTAGGGGAGTAGAGTGGTAGGTATGACCACGCCCATTGTGACATGAAAAGCCCCATGGTCTTTTCGAGGAGTAGTCGTGTTCGGACTTGAATCTTAGAAATGTTGTGTGGTATGGATGTTCCATTTGCTCAGTTCTGGTTTTAATTAAACAAACAATTGGCTGATTTGATTAATCTATGCCAGGAAGAACATTTAAACACATTGCTAAGCCCATAAGTACATGGGTTGCAGAAGTGTAGGGGCAGCAGAACCACAGTAAAGAGGCAGCAGAAGTGCAGCACAGGAGCAGCAGAAGCACAGGTGCAGCAGATTTACTGTACAGGGGCAACAAAATCATCATCATCATCATCATTTATTTATAAACCTGCACTAATTCCGCAGTGCTGTACAGAAAATGCACTCACGTCAGAAATACAGTAAAGAGACAGCAGAAGGGCAACAGAAGTGTGGGGGCAATAGATGTGCAGGGGCAGTAGTACTGCAGGGCTAGCAGATGTGCAGGGCTAGCAGAAGTGCAGGGTGGCACAAGTGCAGGGGCAGCGGAAGTACAACAGGAGAAACAGAAGTGCAGGGCGAAAGTGTTGTAGGGGCTGAAGAAGTGCAGGAGTAGGAGAAGTACAGTAAAGGGATACACGGGTAAAATAAATATAGGGGCAACAGAAGGGCAGGGAGGCAGAAGAACAGGGGTGCCAGAAGTGCAGGGATACCAGAAGTACAGTAGAGGGGTAGCAGAAGTGCAAGGCGGCAGAAGAACAAGTTGACAATTGCAGGGATATCAGTAGTACACTAAAGGGGTAGCAGAAGTGCACGGTGGCAGACATGTAGGGTGGCCGAAGAACAAAAAGATTGGTGATCATTTCTACCATTGGTAGAATACATTAATTTGTTTTAGGGCTATTATTCACTGATGTGTAAATGCTGCACCTGACAAGTGGAAAACATGCGAATGTTTGTAAAACAAAACCCACTCTATTCTGTTTGCTCTCTGACTTGCATCTGCCTGCTTTTGCACTGTGGTGTAGCTATTTTGGATTTTGTTTTTTCCATTTCTGTGTCACCCCACTTGCAAAAGTCTATTGATCTCCAGCAGTTCATATTCTGTACATACCAACTAGAGTATAACACAAGCAGTGATAAAATCAGTGGGTTGCATTTTTTGTATTCATGTCAATGGCTCACTCATTTCAATGGCCAATTCACTTAAGTGGAGTTGTGCGTTACATGTAGAAACTCTGTAACTAAATTAGCTATAGAAAAGAATGACTTATTAATATGAATGGAACTGCAAAGTAGTGATCTGTATTGATGCATGATCACAGCAAGGAGTCCCCTGGACTCCTTTCACCACCAACCAATTACAACCAATTAAAAGTCGCCATTGTTGGAAACCGTTTGTGATGGAGTTAAATTACTATAGACACCTGGTCAAGGGATTGTTCCATAATTCTGCGGTAGTGCTCCGAGCAGAGCAGTTATGTAATCTCTTATTGATTTTTTTTTTCTTTCCAGTGGATTAAAAAAATATTTTCTTGTGAATTACAAGAAGAAAATTTTCCCTTTGGATTACATTAAGGAGATTTTCCCTTTGAATAGCGGAAAGAAAACGTTCCCTTTGTATTACAAATATGGATCATTTCCTTTTGGATTATATAAAGATCACCTTGGTTGGAATACAAGAAAAGTTTTACTTTTTTAATTGATAAAAAAAGGGTTTGGGGAGTTTTTATTTATGTAAAAGTTAATTTAACATCTGTTTCTGTGTTCTATATACATTTTTTAACATAGCATTATACTGGAATACCCTACCAAGAACTTGACCACGTTGGTACCTACAGCCCAGAGGTAGTCTGGTATCCTTTGGGAAGGGAGCTCACACTGTTTTTTTTTTATGCCTCCTGCCCAGGGGTGAATTGGTCATAGGACTTACCGGGAATTTTACTGGTAGACCGATGGCCTAATGAGGCCACCCATGTGCCACCTGACATTTTTCCTTTTTTTATTGCATCCTTTTTTAAAAAACAAACAAACAAGGAAGATGGCTGGCACCCTTCCCTGGGACCAGCCACCTTCAGTCTAGGGGCCGCGGATCTGTCCCTCCTTCCCCCCTATGTGTGATGCACCATGTGACAGGTGCTGTCCCATGTGAGCAGATCAGAAAGCGCACCTGGAAGCGGATGACAGGTAAGTGTGAAGAGGTGGGGGGCCTGATGTCAGTGCTGTGTGTGTGAAGGGAGAGGGCTGATGTCAGTGCTGTGTGTGTAAAGAGGTGGGGGGGCCAATGTCAGTGCTGTGTGTGAAGAGATGGGGGGCTGATGTCGGTGTTGTATGTGTGAAGAGGTTGGAGGGCTCATGTCAGTGTTGTGTGTGTGTGAAGAGGTGGGCTGATATCAGTGTTGTGTGTGTGAAGAGGTGGGGGCTGATATCAGTGCTGTGTGTGATGGCAAGGGGGCTTGTGGCAATGTAATGTGGGTGTGAGGTAGCTGGTGGCATTTTGTTTGTGGGGTGATTTCATTTTATGGCAGTGATGGTTGCGGGAAATAGGTATATTTTTTATACATAAATGCTATTAATTTATTTCCGGGTGGGGGGCGGTCTCTACTGTAATTTGTGTAGGAGATAGGCTATTAATTTAAAGGTGGACTGCGGGTTGGAGCTAATCATTTAATGGTGGGTGCTATTAATTTATTTGTGAGGTGGTGATGGGGCTATTTAATTTAATAATGGGGTCTATTAATTTATGTTGAGGTGACAGGACCTTTAATTTAATGGTGGGGTGGTTTGGGGCTATTAATTGAATGTGAGTCTGAGTTTGGGAAGGAGGGATATTTATTAAATGTGAATATGAATTATTTAATTTTGGGATGGTTGTGGGAAATGGTTATATTTATTAAACGTAAATGCTATAAATTTATTGCTGGGGCTTTTGGAGGGAGGTTTTTTATTCAATGTGCATACTAGGATTTTAATGTTGGGGCTGGAGGGAGGCCTTATTATTAAATGTGGGTGCTTTTGATTTAACACTGGAGCTCGCTGGAATTTTCTAAATTTCATGTACCCATTTTTTTTTCAGATTGGGTACCCAGCATTCCAGGATCCAGACAAGCGGCAAACTGGGTAAAAGACACCAGCAACCACAGGTAGGGAAAGCGACAAGAACAGGTAAGAGAGAGCAGGACAGTCTGCCAACTGTATTTTTCTATATTGGCAGTTCCTCTGCACCATGTTATTAAATAAACACAAATATGTATAGTATATTGTGATGACATTTTCTGTTACTGGTTTACTACTGCTAAATGTAGTTGCTCATATTGTCCTACTTTCTATGTATGAGTCAAAGTGTACCCATCACCCGTGCACAGAGGAGGCAGCCATTATGTGGGTGAACCAATTGTCATGCCACCCAACTGTCCCAATTTCAGTGGAACAGTCCTGATTCATGGCTCTGTCCCTCCCAGGGATATGTTTGTCCCATGGGTGGAAATGTTAGGGGAAGAGTGATGTAATGGACAGTCTAGCACTTTGCAGGCCTCTGGTGGCATAGTCAACTTTGTACTAATCCTGCCTCCTTTTGTGCTTGCCCTTCCTACAGTTGATATTGTCACATTGTCCACATGAGGCCACTTCCACAAATTTTTACAGGTCCACCTTAAGTTCCCAAATCCGCCCCTGCTCCAATCAATGGAGGCTCCAGTGCTGGGCAGGGGAACCCCAAATTACAGGTTTCCTTGTTAACAAAGTTGAGTATTCTTCTAGCTGGGGCTGGTTGAGGAATTACTCACAACCCAATTTATTAATTTCAAATTATAGAGCTCTCATTAATTTTAATAGCCCATGATTTACATGGAGCTTATGCATGTAGCACACATACTGGAAATGGGAAATGCATGGGAAAAGTTCTGTGCTGCTCACTAATGTATGTGACACTGCATGCGAATTGCATATCAAATGCATGCACAAACATATTAGATTTAGTTGCATTTCACAAGCAGTTTGCACTAGCATTAGAGGTAACCTAAGAGGTAACCTTAGAGGTAACCTCATTTATATATATATATATATATATATATATATATATATATATATATATATATATATATATGTGTGTGTATACACATATATATATATATATATATATATATATATATATATATATATATATACAGTCAAGTCCATAAATATTGGGACATCGACACAATTCTCATATTTTGGGCTCCATACACTACCACAATGGATTTGAAATGAAACTAACAAGATGTGCTTTAACTGCAGACTTTCAGCTTTAATTTGAGGGAATTTACATCCAAATCTGGTGAACAGTGTAGGAATTACAATGGTTTCTATATGTGCCTCCCACCTTTTAAGGGACCAAAAGTAATGGGACAAACTAAACAATCCTACATCAAACTTTCACTTTTTAATACTTTGTTGCAAATCCTTTGCAGTCAATTACAGCCTGAAGTCTGGAAGGCATAGACATCACCAGACGCTGGGTTTCATCCCTGGTGATGCTCTGCCAGGCCTCTACTACAAATGTCTTCAGTTCTTGCTTGTTCTTGGGGCATTTTCCCTTCAGTTTTGTCTTCATCAAATGAAATGCATGCTCAATCGGCTTCAGGTCAGGTGATTGACTTGGCCATTGCATAACATTCCACTTGTTAGCCTTAAAAAACTCTTTGGTTGCTTCGGGTCATTATCCATCTGTACTGTGAAGCGCCGTCCAATGAGTTCTGAAGCATTTGACTGAATATGAGCAGATAATATTGCCCGAAACACTTCAGAATTCATCCTGCTGCTTTTGTCAGCAGTCACATCATCAATAAATACAAGGGAACCAGTTCCATTGGCAGCCATACATGCCCACGCCATGACACTACCACACCATGCTTCACTGATGAGGTGGTATGTTTTGGATCATGAACAGTTCCTTTCCTTCTCCATACTCTTCTCTTCCCATTGCTGTGGTACAAGTTGATCTTTGTCTCATCTGTCCATAGGATGTTGTTCCAGAACTGTAATGGCTTTTTTACATGTTGTTTGTCAAACTCTAATCTGGTCTTCCTGTTTTTGTGGCTCACAAATGGTTTACATCTTGTGGTGAACCCTCTATATTCACTCTTGTGAAGTCTTCTCTTGATTGTTGACTTTTACACATATACACCTACCTCCTGGAGAGTGTTCTTGATTTGGCCAACTGTTGTGAAGGGGTTTTTCTTCACTAGGGAAAAATTCTGTCATCCACCACAGTTGTTTTCCGTGGTCTTCCTGGTCTTTTGGTGTTGCTGAGCTCACCGGTGCGTTCTTTCTTTTTAAGAATGTTCCAAACAATTGATTTGGCTACAGCTAATGTTTTTCTATCTCTTTGATGGCATTGTTTTGATTTTTCAGCCTAATGATGGCTTGCTTCACTGATGGTGACAGTTCTTTGGATCTCATATTGAGAGTCGACAGCAACAGATTCCAAATGCAAATGTCACACCTAGAATCAACTCCAGACCTTTTACCTGCTTAATTGATGATGAAATAATGAGGGAATAGCCCACAAATGTCCATGAAATAGGTTTTGAGTTGATTGCCCAATTACTTTTGGTCCCTTAAAAAGTGGGAGGCACATATAGAAACCGTTGTAATTCCTACACCGTTCACCTGATTTGGATGTAATTACCCTCAAATTAAAGCTGAAAGTCTGCAGTTAAAGCAGTTAGTTTCATTTCAAATCCATTGTGGTGGTGTACAGAGTCCAAAATATTAGAATTGTGTCGATGTCCCAATATTTATGGACTTGACTGTATATATATATATATATATATATATATATATATATATATATATATATATATATATATACACAAGTTAACCCGTGCATGATACTCATGCATTCTAGTCAAATCAAGCTACTTAAGGTGTTAAAAAGGTTCTTGTCATGCATTTGGGGCTAGGCCAGGCCTCCTCAGGGGAAGAGCGTTACTTCCCGATGAAAGCGCCCTTTTTTAACGTGGTTTTCTCCACATGTCACCACCTCATCATTCTTCTTCATCACCTCATCCTTCATTTTCATCGCCACATCTATCCAGATGTCTATCCAGACACAGGGATCTCTCTCAGTGGTCCTGAGTATCACACTCCTCTCGCTCTGTCACCCCCGGCAACCACCAACCACTCCCCACTGTCACCCTCGGCAACCCCCAACCACTCCCAACTGTCAACCCCGGCAACCACCAACCACTCCCAATTGTCACTTCTACTTCAAGAAATATATATTTTTTTAAAATCTTTATAAACACTTTTAACAATTAACAAATTAAATTAACAAATTAAAAACATCTTAGTATACCAAACACACACTAAGAATTTAGTAGGTCAGTGTATAACTCCGCCCAGCAGGTGGCGCTGCAGCTTGTTTTTTTTTTTTTTTTTTTCACACACACACACAGACAGACTAACACACGCCACTAGGCATTTATATTATAGATATATGAGGTTACCTCTAAGGTCCCTTCTTTCTAAGTTAACAAACCTAGTTTTTCTAATCTCTAGGTATAACTTCACCCTTATAATCTCTCTATTAATGAGTTCTCCTATGTCCTTCTTATAGTGAGGTGCCCAAACCTGAACCCCATATTCAAATTATGATCTAACTAGTGATGCAATGGTGATATTATGCTTACATCAAGTTTATATATCCACGTTTTTATGTTTCCAAGTAATTTATTTGCCCTTGCAGTTCTGCTAATTGTCATCTAATATTGCTATGTCCTTTATTATTATTCCACTATTATTATTGCTATGTCTTTATTATTATTATTTGTATTATATTTAATGTGTACATAGCATATTTATTACCATGACCTAGGTGCTCAAACTCTTCACTTCTGAACGTTAAATTTAATCTTCCATGTTCACAGTTTGTCATTTATTATAAATCTTTCTGCAGAAAGTTACTATGCTGCTCTGAACTAATAACCATTAGTTTACATTTATTGTAAGCTTGCGAGCAGGACCTTCTTACCTCTCTGTCTGTATTATCCAGTATTGTTTTAATACTATGTTGAAAAAGACAGGGCTTAATACTGTTCCCTGTGGTACACCACTAATAACACATGACTATCTCAATATGTTCCATTTATAACTAGCCTATGTTTCCCTCCTTTCAACCCATGTACATAGGTGTGACTCTGTCCAAAAAGGGCATAATTTAGGTTGATTAGTCATTTGATTAGGACATTTATTGTAAGCTTGCGAGCAGGACCTTCTTACCTCTCTGTCTGTATTATCCAGTATTGTTTTAATACTATGTTATGGAATTTGCTGGTACAATATAAATAAATGTTGTTGATGATGATTTTTTTATTTATTCCAACTTTCTGATTAAGCTCTATCATACCTGCCTATGTTCTAGACCAGAAATGCTTCAATTACCTCTAATCAGGGCCTGATTAAGGGTTCTGGCCGCCCTAGGCTAATACGGCCGCAGCGCCCCCCCCCCCCCTCCTCCGAATATATAGGTGTATAGGAACACTCCTGAATATGAATGTTCAGGTGTATTCTCCAGCATTCAAATTTAGACAGATTGTGCCATTGTCTCTTACCTGTCCTTGCTCTTCTCTCTTGCAACTTTGTTATCCTCTCGCTGGCTTCTGGAAAGTTGGCTTCCTGTTTTGAAAATGCAAAAATGTATTATAATGCAAACCCTGAATGATTAGGCCCTTTAGTTAAAACAAAACACTCCATTATGGCCAGCTAAAAGTACCCCATTGGACAGGTATATATAAGCAATATCTGAATATTTGTTGTCAATCAAATACAAACCTCTACCAGCCCCATCTCACTAATATTTAGTATTCTAGTGATTGCTGAGACCACCATGTGACCACCACACAATCATGAGATTCTGCCCCCCAAAGCTGCTCTATTTTTTAAATATCCCCTGCAGCCATTTTCCTTAACCACAACCCCCCCCCCCCCACACAGCCATTTTCCTTAACCCCTGCTGCAGCCATTTTCTTTACCTCCCACCCTGCATCCATCCCCCTTGCAGCTTTTTTCCTTACCTCCACTCTGCTAGCTAGCTATCCCCCCCCGTCACATCAAAACTCCCCCAGTCACATATATCAGCCCCCCTCCTCTGCCCTCCTTCATACATATCAACCTCTCTACCTCCCTATAGATTTTCATGGCAGCCCCCCCCTCCCACCCTATAGATTTGTATGACAGTCCCCCTCTCCCTCCCTATACATATGCATGACAGTCCCCCCTCTCCCTCCCTATAGATATGCAGGGTAGTCCCCCCCCTCCCTATAGATATGCAGGGTAGTTCCCCCCCTCCCTATAGATATGCAGGGTAGTTCCCCCCCTTCCTATAGATATGCAGGGCAGTTCCCCCTCCCTATAGATATGCAGGGCAGTTCTCCCCCTCCCTATAGATATGCAGGGCAGTTCCCCCCTCCTTATAGATATGCAGGGCAGTTCCCCCCCCTCCCTATAGATATGCAGGGCAGTTCCCCCCCTCCCTATAGATATGCAGGGCAGTTCCCCCCCCCTCCCTATAGATATGCAGGGCAGTTCCCCCCCCCTCCCTATAGATATGCAGGGCAGTTCCCCCCCTCCCTATAGATATGCAGGGCAGTTCCCCCCCCCCTCCCAATAGATATGCAGGGCAGTTCCCCCCTCCCTCCCTATAGATATGCAGGGTAGTCCCCCCCCTCCCTATAGATATGCAGGGTAGTTCCCCCCCTTCCTATAGATATGCAGGGCAGTTCCCCCTCCCTATAGATATGCAGGGCAGTTCTCCCCCTCCCTATAGATATGCAGGGCAGTTCCCCCCTCCTTATAGATATGCAGGGCAGTTCCCCCCCCTCCCTATAGATATGCAGGGCAGTTCCCCCCCTCCCTATAGATATGCAGGGCAGTTCCCCCCCTCCCTATAGATATGCAGGGCAGTTCCCCCCCTCCCTATAGATATGCAGGGCAGTTCCCCCCCCTCCCTATAGATATGCAGGGCAGTTCCCCCCCCTCCCTATAGATATGCAGGGCAGTTCCCCCCCTCCCTATAGATATGCAGGGCAGTTCCCCCCCCCTCCCAATAGATATGCAGGGCAGTTCCCCCCTCCCTCCCTATAGATATGCAGGGCAGTTCCCCCCCTCCCTATAGATATGCAGGGCAGTTCCCCCCTTCACTTACCTGTAGTTGTGCCAGCGTCGCTCCTCTTCTCAGATCAGCAGATAGGAAGTGAAGACGTCCTGCTTCCTGTCTGCTGCACAGCAACAGGCAGCCTGGCGATTGGCTGTGTGTTGCTAACCACTGACCACCAATGCTTTTGATCGTCGAGCCCTCCACCCCCCTGCGGCGATCCCCAGCGGCGACCCCTCCCTCCCCCTCCCCCACCCCCACCCCGAAAAAAAAATGAATGAAGAAAAAAAAATAAAAAAAAAAATAAAAAAAAATAAAATAAAATTCAAAAAAAAAAAAAAATACCCACAGTGCAGCGCCCCCCGGGACCCAGTGCCCCAGGCTGCAGCCTGGTCAGCCTAGTGGTTGATCAGGCCCTGCCTCTAATCCACCTAAACCATTCCCAATCTACATAAACCATGCCTAATTCAGACAACACTACCACCCTTTTAGGTGCAGAAAATATTTACTATTCCACAAAACAGTAATGTTGCCTGTAAATGTAAACAGAGTGGTATCCGGTTCAAACATTTCCACATTCTGGTATTATTAACAACAGGGCTGCTAACAGGACAGCAAGACACACTGACAGGACAGTAAGACACACTGACAGGACAGTAAGACACACTGACAGGATAGTAAGACACACTGACAGGACAGTAAGACACACTGACAGGATAGTAATACACACTTAGAGGACAGTAAGACACACTGACAGGATAGTAAGACACACTGACAGGACAGTAAGACACACTGAGAGGACAGTAAGACACACTGACAGGACAGTAAGACACACTGACAGGATAGTAAGACACACTGAGAGGACAGTAAGACACACTGACAGAATGGGAAGACACACTGAGAGGACAGTAAGACACACTGAGAGGACAGTAAGACACACTCAGGGGACAGTAAGAAACACTGACAAGATAGTAAGATACACTGACAGGACAGTAAGACACACTGAGAGGACAATAAGACACACTGACAGGATAGTAATACACACTTAGAGGACAGTAATACACACTGACAGGATAGTAAGACACACTGACAGGACAGTAAGACACACTGACAGGACAGTAAGACACACTGACAGGATAGTAAGACACACTGACAGAACAGTATGACACACTGACAGGACAGTAAGACACACTGAGAGGACAGTAAGACACACTGACAGAACAGTAAGACACACTGAGAGGACAATAAGACACACTGACAGGTTAGTAATACACACTGAGAGGACAGTAAGACACACTGACAGGACAGTAAGACACACTGACAGGACAGTAAGACACACTGACAGGACAGTAGGACACACTGACAGGGCAGTAAGATACACTGACAGCGCCGTAAGACACACTGACAGAATGGGAAGACACAATGACTGTATGTCTGTAAACACGAAGCTGGCAAGTAAGAATAGAGGCACCCTGACACATTTTGATCCTATCTGTAGTTGATGGTTACTATTTTCAGTTTTTACACGAGGGATCCTTTTGAGAACTTTAATGAGCTTTCCATTCGGGGTTGGGCAAATGGCCAAACCCAACCCCAATGGCCCACCTAAACCCTTATAATATTTTATGTCCCTTCTGAAACACTTAACTTTGAATATTTATATAGTAGGTCTAATATGGAACGATATGGCAATAAAGAGCAAGAATATCTGAAACAGGTTCATTATAATGTGCAGTTACTTTATTCCCTAACATCACTTAATCAATTATGAAGGTCATATTGTACCACAAATCGGCAAAGTCTAAACCTCTTTAGAACTAGGACTAGTCTAGGACTACAACCTAAATGCCCTTGTTTTTGGCAACATGAAAAAAATCCCACTTATCATAATGCCACTATAAGCAAACAATCATTTGGAAATGCCACGCTTCTACATGCCTCCAAGAAATTAAAGAAATTAAATTTGGGACAAACTAGGCCCTGTATATGATCTACCTAAGCTGTACCCACAATATCCCCCGATTACTATATATATATACTATATGCTCAGCCACAGCTTTACTAAAGTAATATAAAAAAGTCAACTTACTTTAACCAGTGTGCCCAAACATGTTTTAACCCTTTCACATGCTAAATTTCAGGAGACAACACCAATATTTTTTTTTATGGGCATTATATGGGAAAGGGGGACACTGTAGAACATGTGCTTCACTTCAGCTGCTTTGACTAAATTAATTCAACCTATGAAATATAACCATTATTTTATTGTTCAACTTCTGAAATTTAAAGGGATGCCAAATAAAAATACTTTATGTATTTTTATGTTTTTTGATGGTATGATATATGTTTTGGGCTAAAAAAATGTATTTCTAAAATATGTTTGTGTGTTAATGGTTATTTTCTCCCCTTATTTATTAAGTGTATTATTGTAATCTTGTAATCTCAAGGACACTGCATTCCACACATGTCTTTTTCATATTCTCTACATGTGATGTGGTGAGATATAGGTTGACAGGCAGCTAAACCCAGTCCTTTCATCAAGCATTAAGGCTGTAGGAAAATCTAACTTCAACTTTACTGATGAATTACAGGGTGAGATGAAATTGGAATAAAAAAGTAGCATTTACTATCTGATTTAATAAAACAAACTTAGACTGTTCTGTACATGCATAGATAACTGAAATAGAACATTTATAAGATAATACGAAAAAGCTGCATTGCTAAGAAGCCATGATGAGGTGGGATGTCTAAATATCTTTCATGTAACAGCATAATAACACCAAATGCATAAATCACACTGTATAAATTCTTATATAATCAATTAAGCAAGCATATAAATCATATATGCAGACTAGTGATACTTGCATGAGGCCAAACATTAGAGGATGTTACAGGAAAGTCTTACTAGGCAGACAACCAGTATGACAATTTAATCCTGAGTAACTTCCTAATTACTTCATAAGCTACTTGAAAGAAACTGCTAAAGGACAACATTATCATACAATTCTAGTACATAATAAATTACCACTAGAGGGGGCTAAGAAAATGAATCAATGCAAACAATACAATAATAAATATTAACTAAAGCCATCTCATGTCCATACTTCCCATCCAGGGCTGGTAAGCCAGGTAAGTACATCATGAGGGTGCAGCACTTACTGTGGCATCCTTCCAGCCTGCCTGCACGGAAACAAAATTTATTTTTCGGTTCGGGCGCATGCACCCTTAGCATGCTAGTACCCTTCTGAACAGAGCACTGATAAGAATAGGCGATGGAGAATGGAAAAGCAGGCAAACTCCTGTCCTAATTTAAGTGTTACAGTGCCAATCCTGGGAGACTATCCTGCCGTGCAGACAGCCAAGTCATTTGTCCTGATTTTTTGAATGTTGAAGTCTATGTCCCACTCACAAAGCGGCAGTGAACAGAGGCCAACAGCAATGGAGCTGTGACTGCAGGGGATGGGAGGTGAGAGGTGAGAGGTGGTCTAGAGCTTCAGAAGCGCTAGTCATACCCAAAGTTTGGAGACGGTGTGGCCCAACTCAGAACAGTTGAGTATTGGCAGAAGTGCATGTTTTATTAGCATTCTGGCTCAAATCATTATTTTCATGTGATCCATTTGTCTCCTGGCTCACTGAAGTTCTAACTTGTGGCCACTTTCATGGGAAAGCGTGGATTTACATTGATGGCACCCTAACTGTGGGACAGGCATTGATGTTAAAGGTATGTTGATGGCACTGAAAGGGTTAAATTGTTCTAAACAACACCTTAGCTAGAAGGTTTTTATCTAAAGAAAATTGCAAATTACCTGGAAATTACATTTAAAACACCACAGTAAATATAGAAATATTCATGGATTTATAATTCTTGGTTTTAAAGGCTTGTTCTGGCTTATGCTAGTTTTCTTTTAAATGCATTTTGAGCAGAGGTGAGCAGTCCGGACTTGGAGAAATCCGACAGATCCGAGATTTTGGGTCATGAATCGGTTGCGAGCACCAATTTTCGGATCTCAAAGCGATGCAAAATGTTATCTCAAAGAAAAAATTACGAGAGTTTATATCTTCCATATAAAACCCTCCCTTGTTTTCTCATGTGTCATTTTAGAACTATATATATATATATATATATATATATATATATATATATATATATATATGTATATATATACCTTAAGACTCATTTCTTTATTCAAGTCTATCAGTCCTCCTAACTCTCTTGTCCTGGCTCTCTCCCCTAGTTAGTACCACCCTTTTTTGTGTCTTCCCCTTCCCTTTAGGTTGTTAGCTCTCATGAGCAGGGCCCTCTTTCCTTGTGTGCTCCTTCTACTGTTCCTTCACCCTCTGTACCTCTTGGCCTGCTTCGCTAGCCCTGTTTTACCTGTTTTATTAAGCTTCGGCCTTCTTCCTGCTGATTTCTACCATCCCTTTCACTATCTGTCAGATATAATCTGATTTGCTTTACCCATGCACCTGTGTTTGTATATATTTGTGTATCATGTTGTGTCTTGGTTCTGTTTTCTGTATATGTAATGTACGGCGCTGCGGACCCTTTGTGGCGCCTTATAAGTCAAAGATAATAATAATAATAATATATATATATATATATATATATATATATATATATATATATATATATATATGTATATATACATAGTACAAGTATATAGACTTAGCTAGGTATCATTCTGAACTAATCAGTATTTGCTGTATGACTATTAGCAGCAGAACCTAAAAAAAATAGATTTATTTATTTTAAAACTTATAGGGGCATATTTAAGAAATCACGGTAGTGCACTATCGTGCACTTACCGTGGAAATCAGGTCCCGATGTGCCCTCCGCAAATTTATTAAAGATGCATCGCAGCAGATATCATGGATATCTGCTGCTTTGCACTCCTGATCGTTTTTGCGAGCAGTCACCATTCTACAGTATGGTGACTGCTCTGGCCGCAATCTAACAAGTCCCGAAAAACAATCTCTCTCTCTGCAACGATAATTGCAGAGATAGAGCGGAACTACACATGCGCAACTGCACATGCGCAATTGAAGAATGAAGAGGAACGAAGAAGACCTGGAGGAGATCCTGAGACAGCGCGTTCCGAAGAGGGGGTAAGTATGATTTTTTTTTATCACAGAAACAGCAGTTTTTCGGAACTGCTGTTTCTGTGATCCGTTTTTAATAAATTTGAGAAATAGTTCAATCCTTATCCATGCGATAAGGTTTGATAACTATTTCTCATTTTTGCAGATGAATAATAAATGTGCCCTAAGTTTTCCTAGTGAATGTAATCTTGTATGGGTCAGTGACATCTGATATTTTTCAATACTTGTCCAGTTGTGTCACTCAGTGACATCTATATTAAGTATGAAAAAAGGGTGTTTGAGTGTGAGGGGTTTTTTCTCGGCATTTACGACATTCAGCGACCGCATGTAGAATATTGCAGCGGCTGCAAAAAAATGTCATCTGCCATGCCATCAACTGAATCAAGGCCATTAGATAAATTAGACAAGAAAAAAAAAATAGTGTAAGGTGCAAGAGATAAAAATGTTGAAACGCTATGCACACACTAAATTTGGAACATTAGACAACATGCAGAGAGTGAAAAGGCAGTAACAATCAGATGTCATAAGATGGACAGAGGCATCAGTAGATACCCAATTGTAATGCTCTACGTAATTTGCTGTTGCTATATAAATAAATGTAGATGTAGATAGATGAAGGTGGCTTGCACCCATACTAAAAAATTAAAACACAAGTACAATGCACTTCTTAATGGGCAGAGCATTCATCTGAGGCTTAGAGCAGAGCTTTCAAATACCTTGCTTTACTTAAGTGCTGTTTATGCTACTGGTAAGGTAGATGTGGGCTGTAATGTTGCCCTTGTGAATCAAACAAGGGGACTCTGACATATTTGTCTATTACCATGTATATCTACATCCAGTTACCATGTATCTACATACTAGTGTCCAGTTTGAGATGAAAATATCTAGATTTGTCCTTTTGGCTAAGCTCAAGTGTACTATCTGACCTAGTAAGGTTGGTTTGGGATGTCCAGAATGGGCGGGTCTCTTTGGTCTGATGCTGGAAGGCGAGTGATGATTGGAGCTCATGGTGCCTGTGCCTCTGGAGAACAAGGCCTGTAGATGACCTCAAAATACAGTGGTAGTGATACTGTAAACCTCACCTTGCACAACCCTGGGTTAAAGGGAACTGCCCAGGACTTGAGGCGATGTTGAAGACCCATGTACATAAATATGGAATGTATATAAATATGGAATTTATAAATATCGTAGCCCAATAAACAAAAACATTTTTTTAGTAGCTAAGGATATTTGAAAGAATTTATGGCATTTTGTGGTTACTGAATTCAAAAATGAAAGTAGTTTTTTCAAATTGGCTTTAGTTCTTGAGATAATGGATAACCTTAATTAATAGGAAACCTACATATGGGAATCTACCAGAATATTCTAAAAGGTTAGACACATGAATTTTCTATGTGTTCACTCTGCGATCATTCTAAAATATTTACCCTTGGTCACCCAACCAGCAGTTAGTTGACAGTTGACAGTTGAGCGGTTTGTCTGTCTATTGTGTTTTTTCTTGTCCATGTAATACATTTTTATATATGTAATTAGTGTAAATAACTCACGTTGTATACAGAGTGGTTGTAGTGACACTTTGTATATAGAGAGTACTTCAAGCAAGAATAAAGTCAATTGGTTGACAGGGAAAAAATCATTCTCCCACCATTCCATATTAAGCTGGGACTAATAAAACAATTTGTGAAGGCCTTGGACAAAGATGGTGATTGCTTTAAATAGATTTGTAGATAGTTCTCTAGACTAAGTATGGAAAAACTAAAAGCTAGATTTTTTTGATGGTCCTCAAATTCATAAACTTATCTAGTATTCTAATTTCACTAAATGTATGGATGGTGTTGAAGCTTCTGCCTGGTGCTGTTATGTCTCAGTTGTTAAGAACTTCTTGGGTAACCACAAAGCAGAAAATTATGAAGAACTAATGCAAAACATGCTCACAAACGTTAAAAATTTGGATACTAATATCAGTATAAAGATACACTTTCACCATATCCACTTACACAGATTTCCAGATAATTTAGGTGATTTTAGCAATTGATAACGGAAGAGGTGTCATCAAGATATAACAGGGATGGATGAACAGTATCAAGGCACATGGGACAGACACATGATAGCAGACTACTGCTGGAGCCTCCACCTTGATTGTCCACATAACCCACATGCGCTCATTGTAATTATCCAAATCAACTTACTATATTTATCTGTTATTATACCGAATAAAATGCCATTATGTATTGTTTACTTTTGTATGATTTGAGAATATTTCAATGGGATTTGTAAGTAGGCTCTGCCTGATATTACATTTTTTACATTTTTATGTTTTTCAAATGGGTACGAACTATCTAGAAAATTAGATCCAATCTAGCAAATTTGGAATCAGCACTGCAAAGTTACCCCACAATGACTCTATTATGATTAGAAATAACATGAGTGTTGACTAGTGTAATATATATATATGTTAATATATATATTAATGAAGTGTAAGAAATATGTAAAACAGACAGTTCAGATAGACCAATAGTTGGCCTTCTC
Source organism: Mixophyes fleayi (assembly GCF_038048845.1). Taxonomy (NCBI): domain Eukaryota; kingdom Metazoa; phylum Chordata; class Amphibia; order Anura; family Limnodynastidae; genus Mixophyes; species Mixophyes fleayi. The sequence goes on along the minus strand of NC_134404.1, from coordinate 92,444,132 downwards.
ACACAAGTAAGTGTGTATAACTGACATTGACACAGATTTGGTTGCCGAAAACATCTTTTTTGACAAGATGATACAATTGAAAGTCCACATTCTGAGAAATTAAGAGGGCAGAATATGGCACTGACAAAGAATGGATGGAGATATGATGGCCGATAATTTATACTATTTGATGGAGTTACAAAATCTTTCAGTATGACGAGAGGGGCACAAGACCTCGGCTACGTTCAGCGGCATTAGTAGACATTAAATAGATGGGAGGGCACAATGTTAAAATCGAGATGGCATTGTCCTTGGGCCCAAATATCCCAACCACCCATATGTTGAAAAGGACATTCACATAGTTTAGCAAACCAAGCACTTCATCGACAGCGACTGATATTTTCTGGCTGAAGTGCTTGTTTTGTTTGCCCCCCTCCCGCAAGCCAATATTTTGGTTCTTATACTGGAGAATAGATAAGGATGTTAACAAATTAATCATGGGCATTTGGATAACAGTGGTCACTAGTCATCTTCCTCAATGATCACAAATGACAATTTTATCATGACCCTCATGAGCATCCTCATAGATGTCTACATCAATTTAATTTTCATATTTAAAAAAAAGGAGATACACCAATTAGGTAACTGTTAGGCAGTATGTGTGACACATTGGCGAGGGTCAGCTGCAATACTTTGGCCAAAATTGGTGAAAATTTGGACAGTTGTGAAGAGATCATTAGAAAATAGACAGGAATTGAATGGAAATTAATATTAATGGTATAAATAGAAATATAAAAGCAAAAACAGGTCAAAATCTTATCATTTTATCTATTTTTCACATTGTTAATTAAATCCAGATCCAAAACCAAAACATTTCATGATTTTGGGGAAAAACTTGTAACAAAACCAAAACATGAAGACGTTTTTAGAACCAAAACCACATCCAGAAACAAATCACAGGGGTCAGCGCACATCTCTAATATGTGGTTCATCAAACGGATCAGAACACATGGAACTTCCTATTGAAATAGTTGTAAACGTAGACTAATATTACCTAGAATCCACCTACAGTATTTCATCCCAAAAACACCCTGAAAAACATACTTTTAAGGGTGCAAACAACACAAAAATCCAACATTACACATGTAATGCTCATTTCAACCATTGTAAACAAAGAAACACCATATATAGAAAACAGTGAGCCTAAGAGGGACAAAATGAGGACATTTTTCTTTTCATTCCAATCTATGTTAGTTTTAGTTAACTGCATTGGTAGCTCATGAACACATGTTAGAATTGCATAGCAATAAAAAGACGTTCACATTTAAACAGTTGTAAATATTGAAGGTTCTGAGGCTAAGAAAAACAGTCGACTTACTTTTATTAAAACTTAATGTGCCAAAACACAATTTTTCACTCCAAAAGGAACTGGAATTTGTCTAGAACAGTCCAATAAAACTGAACATCAGTGCAACAAGAGCTCTTATTAAGAAGGCAACCAAGAGGCCTATGTCAACTTTGACAGAGTTACAGTGTTCAGTGGCAGAGATGAAAGCAATTGTCCATGGGACAACAAAAACCAGCCACTTTACAAATATGTGTTTTATGGGAGGTCAGAAAAACTATAGATACTGCTGTTGAAAACACTTACATTAAATCTCACCTAGAAACCTCCAGAAAGCATGTGTTGTCAAATGTTAAGAGGGTATCGTTTTAGTGATATCCATATCTATTTGGTGTGTTTCATATACTTACAATGCATTTCACTGGAAAATTGAGCATACCTGCAACTCCCCTATTTTACAAGGACAGTCCTGGGAATTCTTTATTAGTTCCATGTCCACTTAGTCCCAAGAACTATCCCTGAAAGCTCTTTGAAAATGTTTTTCCAATGTTGGTAACTATGTCTACAAAGGTCAGAATTAACCTTAAACGCTTAAGTAACAACATATCCAAATTGTTCACTGTTTATTGTGGTGATATGAGTGTAGTTGTATATTCCATGTAACCGATTTCTTCAGAAGTAAAAAAAAAAGGGTTTGGTACAGTAAAAGCAAGGCTAAAACCTTTTAGCTAAAGTGTATAAATAAGTAAAACTAGCCCAGCACTTGCAGACAGGAGAGTAGGAGAGAAGGCCATTATGATTGTCTACCTTGTATGTCCCGGTTTTATCTATGCCCTACTTTCCCAACTGTCTGGTGTTATGGAGTACTGTGGTGCCTTACAAACTAATAATAATAATAATAATAATAATAATAATAATAATAATAGTAATAATAATAATAATCTGTGATTATTGCCATAAGGCAAAAGAGATATGGAAATCAATTTATAGAAATTGAAGAGTGATAACAAGATAACCTATATCTACAAGTTACCTTTTGACACAGTCCAACTGTTAGGGGCAAGGTTTTAAGATATCACAGATAAGGCAGGAGGGGCGTATTCGGAATAACGAAAGGGGACGGTGGCAAAGTAAGCCCAGTCGGTTCCCAGCAACAACAGACAGGGTGGCATAGGCGGTCCATCCTGTCGCATAATTGTTTTCATAACCTATAAGCATTGTAATTTTTCTATATTAAATCTAAGAATTAATAAGTGCTGTCCTTATAGCTCCAAACAAATTCACTGCCTTTTATGAAGAAGATTGCTTGACCATGTTAACCCTTATAATTCTGAGGTGTGAATTGTGAATACATTTGTATACCAAGCCTAGTGTGCTCCTGCATGTACATTTGTGTCATAGAGCCTTGAGGCATTAAGTGATAACCCTTTGATTGTTGGTGTGTGCCTTGCTAACCTGTGAGTAACAAGGAGCGCTCATTGTATGTCAGTGTGAGACAGAATATTGGGGTCCTATTGCCCTTATTCAATAGATGGTAGGAAAATTGAAGTGGGTGTGGTTGTGTGAGCACTGTTTGGGGGTCAATTTGGCAAATCTGTAACCTGTGCGATAGGTGAGAGGAAGATTGAGTGCTGGAATCGTGTGTAACCCCATACAATAAACACTGCCAAGTCACGAGTGCTCAGAGTGCGGTTTGTGACTGGTAATGGTAGTTAGGAGAGGTTTCCTGACAAAATAGAGGTGATATATTGTTTGACTGTGTGAAGATAGTACAAGATATTAAATCAAGGAGTGGCTAGAGGTGGCTATTCCTGACATAGGAGCTATACCATGTACATATGAAAATGTGGGTGTTATTGATTTAATGATGGGGGAAGAAGGGCGAGCGTGTTCCCTTGTTACACAGCTTTTCAGGAGGGGAATAATAACTATATGCTTTCTAAACAGGCTCCCAACTTTCAAGGGTCAGCACCGTCTGCCTGTCCTGATTGTGCCGGGACAGCAGTGATTTGAGGAAGTGGTGTTTTTAGGGAAGATGAAGGGACTACACCACTTACTTTCCATGGGGAAAGTTATATCCCCCCCACCCCCCCTGTGACTGAATTTTTGCTTTTTGACCTGCATAAGATGCAATACGATGCTTACCTTTGGAGTGAGGATATGTTACTTTTTATTTATTTATTTATTATTTTCTTTTTATTATATATTCATAGAAGTTAACAAACAAGAAAGTACAGTATACAATAATAATTTTCAGATACAAAATTTCCCCAATTGTACACTGTAGATTGCAACATTTTTTCTTTTTAAAAGGTACAATGAGAATGTGCCAGTGGGAGGAGGGAAAAGGGGGGCGGGTGCTATCTCAGGAGACCTATGATTTCTGCTGTACAATATCAATAAAATAGAATCAATATGATAAGAGTACATGGGGGGGGGGGGCTGCACCTGAGAGCAAGAACATAGGGAGACAGATGGGAAAATTAATGGGTCCATTCTTCAGAAGTCTAAACCTATAAGCTCATGGTGACAAGGATAAATGGAACTAAAGAGATACTAGGTGTCACTCTAATTGTGAGGATATGTTACTTTTTAATAGCTGCAGCAGAACATCAAGTTAACACTGACCAATGTATTTTATCTCCATGGTTAATAAATGAAAGCCTCACTTTGAGGATTAGTAGTCTTTTTTTTTTTTACCATTTTCATTGCTAATGATATATCTTATATATAAAAGCCTAGTGTCAATTATAATGTGCAGATCTCCAGTCTTATTATATCAATATTTTTGGTCCAGGCGACACGCTGCTTGTAAAAAGCCCCTTTACACTTTTGCTATTTTCAATATCCTGTATTTTATGCCAATTTGCATATGTGTCTATCCTGTAACTGCACTCTCTAAATGTTATTATTGCCATTTTATTTAATGGTGTTTTTAGTTGTAGTTGTTAGTCAATTCGATGTGACAAAACTGAGTTCCTTGGACCAAAAAAAAGGTTGCTATGATCACTTTCTATTAAAAGGGGACAGTAGATTGCAACCTTTTTATTAATTCAGTCTCTACATAAGATTTGAGAACAAACATTATGGCTGTCAGTGTGCAATGCAGGATTTTTTAATTTTTTTTATCTTTCTTTTGACGTTGTTTTCTAGTATGTCCTCTTTAATATATTGTACATGTCAGTGAATGCTGAATACTAGATCATCTGTAAATTATACATTTTTAAGTGAACTGAGTAAAGTATAATGAGCTAAATGCTGCACCGCTAAATAAGAGAAATTAATAAAAGAATACACTAAAATATTCCTTTACAAAGATGAATTTGTGCACAGCAGAAATTGCATCTATGATCAACATATATGCTTCCCTGGTGAATTGTTCCTAGTGATTCACATTGGATTCTCCAGATCGTTATACTTTACTTTCCAGTAGACAACAATGGCATATTTAAAATTAAAGGTAATCAATCAACCAGAGCCGTAACTTAGAATTCTAGCGCCTGGGGCGAGAAAGACAAATGCCGCCCCCCTAGCCCTCAATTTTAACCAAATTAACCTAAAATATTCCTAAATTGCGCCCTCCTTCAGCGTTGCGCCCTGGGCGGTCACCCCTGTCGCACAGCCCTAGTTACAGCCCTGCAATCAACATCCATGTATTCAGTGGCATGAGAGAAAAAAATAATAATAATAACTAGTGCAAACTAGTCTTCTGCTTAGCACATAAGTTAAATACTGACTGTTTTTTCATGTAGCACACAAATACTTGATAGTTTATTTGTACACTGAAATTTAAAGTTGATATTTGTGTGCTACATGAAAAAACAGTCAGTATTTAACTTATGTGCTAAGCAGAAGACTAGTTTGCACCCCTTGCATTGTAACATGGTTTTGTCCAGGAGACTGAAATAAGATACCTCTTCATTTAAGATCCTTAATGAATCAGGCCCTAGGGGCTTAAATACTGGGGACCGCATGAATCCCAATACTTTTCCTATGGAATTTTTGTGCAATTATCAGCGGATATTCTATCATAAACTGAATGATCCTTAAGATTGTATGTGCCTTGACCATGTATGGAATATGTAGGATACTCTAAGTGAATGCAGCTAGAAATAAATTCTCTTTTTTTTAATAATTGTGTCAGCACCGAATTATAGTGCTACTGAGAAGCCTATACATCAAACCTCTTAGTTCCCTAGACATGATATATGTGTTTATACACTAAACCAGATTTTGTTTAATATTTCACTAGTACTTGTATGACCATTTGTTAAAAGTCTTGAAATTAAATACCTTTCGAAATAGCTGCAACACACTTTGAGGGCTAGTTACTAAAATTGTTCAAATATTTACTTTTATTGTATAACTAGCTCTAGACAGATAAAAGCTAAATGCTGGTTGGTTAGAATGGTATCAGGGCAGATTTGCACCTTTGAGCGATGACCCTCTTGGAACATCTGTGAATTGTGTTAAAGGTACAGACAGGGCTATTTTAGATTGATGCTGCACACATGAATTATGTCCTACTTCGCAAAACACATGATGTATCATAACATTCACAGTAGATCATATGGAAATAATATCAGCAGATAAGACAAAACAATTTAGAAATTAATGTTAAATCTTATATACCTTTATCTTATTTAACTTTAAAAGTTTATTATGGTACTAATAGGGCCAAAAAGGTATTATGTAACTAAGTAACTCAGTGCTGGAACAGGCACCACAGAGTTAGGAGGATATTAATGATTGAAAGATGTACTAATGGACCACTAGGACACACTTATGATATAATGGGGCACCAATGATTAGTTTGGCACGAATTACTAAATGTGTCCCCAATTAGGAACCAAGGGTTGAAATGGTCATTACTGGGGAACTAATATTGAAGAAGTGGACTAATGATTTAGTGGAGCACCAATATCTGAAATGGGTCTTCTGTGGCACTAATATGACTAAATCTGGTACAAATAATCAAATAGCACGGGGACAGAACAAGAAAAAAATCATTTTTTCAATAGTAAAGCATGTTTTTCATTTTATTTTTAAATAAAGTTATTTATCTTATTTTTCTACTTTATACAAGTTTGTTTGCTTAACTTTGCACAGTTGTCCCAGTGACATTTTTTAATTGCCAATAGATTTTATAATGCTGCGAATCGCAGGTAACCATGGCTGAACTATAAAATATACTTTTACAAAGAAGTTTAAAGAAGATTTAGAAATGGTGCAAAACAACCATACACTGACGTTACAAAAAAAAAACGTCTTACTATTAATTTGTGTTTCTAGAATAGCCTAAAAGAATTAGGAGGCTGTGTATTACATTTCAATCTTGACATGAATGGTTGATATAGTATTCTATAAACACCATAATGAATTAGTCAGCCGCTGGTTTGCAGCTTACAGCAGATTTCAAAAGAACTAAAGGGTCCTGTCTAATCTCTTCTCACCACTGGAATGATTTCTCAAGTTTCATTTCGTGTTAACATGGTTGTTCCAGTGATAACATCAATCGTTTTCATGTGTGCTGTTAGCTGAAGTGACCACCAGTGCAATGTGGAGTTAATGAGTCACCATGCATGGTTGATCTACGATCCCCTCTTACCACCACACCTGTTATCCCAGGGGAGGTGGACTAGTTCTAATGGTTTCTTCAGATCCCACTGCTTGTCCATCAATATTTTCATGGTTGTGGAATTTATTTCACAGAAAAAGTTCATGAGGAATATCCATTACTTTGACTGTTTTGAATTTTGTAAGTTATATTTATTTCTCATTTAGAAGCAGGTTTTGGGTTACATGCAAACTTTGCCTAGGTGCAGAATTTGCAGCCAAACAAACCATGTTGCATTACAACGAATGCAAATACAAACACTGTTTTGCATACAGGGCAAATACTGTGCACACATACTGGCCAGCTCTATTCTCACACTGTATTTTAGACTTGGGCTCTCTCACAACACTGGGACTGATTCATTAAGAAACGTAAAACCTGATGCGTGCTGTATTTTGCATAAAATTTGTGTGTGCATGCTCAGAAACAGACTATACGCCAGCGCATGTAAGTGTATGCAATTCCCCTTCAAACGCAAAGGACATTTCTGTCAGTCTTCAATTTCAAGGGCGAAACAGGGGAGAGAAGGAGAGTATGTACGAAGGCAATGTACAGTAAGGGCGTGTCAAGTTGTGCACATCCATCTGATTCAAGCTCTGGGCATCTCTGAGGTATGTGGTTTTTAGCCGTTATCATTTGCACTAGCTACAGGGCAGGTGTAAGTGCTTACTGTAGGTGATGACGGTCGTCTATGCATGCTAGAAAATGTGTTGTCAATTAAAAACAACTGTAAAAATGCATTTTATGTATAGTAGGCATTAAAAACATCATGATAAATGTATTTCATAGTTTAAAAAAACGAAAAGAAAACAGGCCAGTCCTCTTGTAGGGTATGACCCACGCATAGGCAGTCTGAGCTCATGTTCTTTATAGAATGGTCGACTTATCATTTCTTTCATATATTTTTAACCTGGGGAGTGGATCTTGTTGGGCAATCCATTGGGCGCATTGATGCGCTTACTAGTTTTCAGTACATATTTCACTCCCCCACCAAACCCTCTCAACAGCTCATTTTCCTCCCTGCATTACTTTGTCCAACACCATTGTACAGTTGGTAAGTGTGTTGGAAGGGATTAATATATAATTATTATATACTATGGGGAGGTTACAGTTATGTTGGGACTGGTGTGGGTGGGTTAATGATATTTGAGGAACAGAAGGGGTTAATGTTATGTGGGAACTGGTGTGGGGTGTAAATTGTATGTGGGGACTGGTTTTGGGAGGAACATCTTATGTGGGGGCTCCCATTGGGTATTAATGTTATGTAAATGCTAGTAATATAATGTGTGCTTGGTGAGAGATATTTATTTTAGGGGTTATTAATGTAAAGTGGGGTATCTGTGTTATATTTCTGTGCTATGAATTTGATGTTGGGCAGGTTAAATGGAAATATGTCTAAATATTAAATGTCAATGCTATTAATTTGATGCTGGGGCTGAGTGTGGGGCATATCAGGGCCATCTTTTCCATTGGGCATGATGGGCAGCTGCCCGGGGGCCCTACGGGCAAGGGGGCCCCATAGGCTACAAGGGTCACTGAGCAAGTACATCTATCTATCTCTATATATCTATATCTGTATACATCTATATATCTATATCTAGGGGCCCCGGTGCACTGCTTTGTCCGGGAGCCCATAATGTTGTTAAGATGGCCCTGGGGCATATTTATTAAATATAAAGGCTATTTAATGTAATGGCTGACTGAGAGAAAAGAGACCTAATTATTAAACATGGGTGCTATTGGCTTAATGCCAGGACTGATTCAGGAAAGGGGGTGCTAAAGTCTTTATTTATTGCTTCGCTTTCCAGTTGTTGAATAGTACATTTCCCTTCCAGGATCTAGACAAGCCGTAACTAAGGCTGGTTACAGACTACAGAAATTTCTCCCAATGCGACATCTTTAACGATTTTACCAACGGCAGAAAAAGAAAAGTCCCGGTCAGCATGCCAATTCATGTTTATACTATACATGTTTTACATGATTTACCTTCAGATCTGTGCTTTTCATCTGTCATAACCATCGGCTGACTCTGCGAACTCCATAGAGATCTATGGACACTGCAGGTCCTGAGTGCATACACACTGCAGAATTGGAATGACATTGTTCCATCGTTGAACAACATTTTTAGTCCAGTTTGGAAATCAAATTAAACAATATGATGTGCTTTGGAACGATAATTGCTCATCGCTGGAGCGTACACACTAATGTGATATCCGGCCGCATGCAGGCCCGGCGCTCCCATTAGGCAAGGTTAGGCACTTGCCTAGGGCGCCGGACTCTGGAGGGCGTCACAGAATGGTAAATGACTTTAAAACTGTGCGGCGACCACTGACCATACCTGTCACAGCCGCCGCACAACATTCAGATGCACGGGGTGGGGGAGGGGGAGGGGGGGGGGGGGGGGAGGGAAAGGCTATTGCTCACCACCGCCGCCTCTCTGCTCCGTCTCCTCCCCTCCACTCACTAGTGTCAGGGAGTGGAGGGGAGGAGACGGAGCAGAGAGGCGGCGGTGGTGAGACAAGGTAAGGAACACGGGGTGAGTGGGGATTTTTGCGGGGGGGGGGGGGCGATTTTGTAAAAATGCCTAGGGCGCCATGGACCCTAGCACCGGCCCTGGCCGCATGGCCGATTATCGTGTGATTGGCCTGATAATTGGCTGAAAACAATGTAGTGTGTACCCAGCCTAAGCTTACGATACCCACAGCAACAGGTAGTCAAATCTGCAGGTAGAGATCCGGTTAATGAATATCATAAAAGATAATGGGGAAGTTAATGCCATATACCAGCATAATCACCTACCTCCTTCTCCTACAATCATGTTTAAGAGCATTGCCACTCAATTTAATGAAGAGAAGAATGTTTCTTTAAATGAATGAAATGTGTACAAGGGAATAAAATCATTTGCCAGCCAATGACAATTGAGACCAATGTGGTGTGTGCAAACAATAAATAATAAAGTTGTTGTCCAGCGCTCACAAACAAACAATATATAAATCACTATATATATATATATATATATATATATATATATATATATATATATATATATATATATATATATATATATATATATATATATATATATATATATATAGGAGAATTTTGTGCGCAATATAGCTATATTGGGAATAAGCTCACCTGCCATGTCAAGGCATTTCACCTACAGGAGACACCTGAGTCCCAAGCATTCAGAATAACAGATTCAGTGTATGTAATATTATGCATTTAAACTAAATCATTCTCGCTGTGATCTGGAGCTTCACATATACAGGTATTTGTATTTTTTGTATTTTTATGGAACAAGAAAACAAGTTACAAGTTAATGGTCATTGATATAAAACATGTACAAAAAAGACAGGTATAGGTATTAAAGTACACGAAGATTCAAATTATAACAATAAATGTAAAAGTTTCAATATTGATTATATACAAATGTTAAATGTCTGTCTGTGAACTTTGAATTATGAAAAATCAACTTTAGTGCCAGGCATATGTCTCATCACTTATGTTCACATCTTTTGAAGTACATACTGTTAGGATTTTTAAGCCATTCTCTATGCGTGTTGCCATCTGTCGCTCCCCTGGACCGCACTAACAATTTCTTGAACACTTCTCTGCATGGCTCCCTCACTTCTTATCCTCTGACATCCCCACCATCATCATGGGAGATTTCAACATCTCTATTGCTAATCCACATTCCAAACTACTCTCTCTAACATCCCCACTTGTCCTCTCCCAGTGGATTGAATCTGCTACTCATCAGGATAGCCACTGTCTTGATCTTGTTTTCTCTAGACTATGCTCAGTTTCTGATTTCCTCAACACTCCTTTCCTCCTCTCGGATCATCACCTTATTAGCTACTCATTCACCCCCAGTTCTTTACCCTCCCCAGTGTCAAACTCTCCCAAGCCTCCTCACAACCGTAGGAATATCAACTCTATTGATTTTCAACAGTTTTCCACCTCCCTTCAACACCGTCTGTCCCCAATTTCTACATTCTCCTCATCTGATAGGGTTTGGTGAAAATGGGGTACTGCCCTAACAACTGCCCTTGATCAAGTGGCTCCAGTTATTCTACATACTCTGCATAGACTTCATTGCCAACCATTGCACAGTAAAGTAACACGAACTCTACAAAAACTTTCTTATAAAGCAGGACGTCATTGGCATAAGTCTTGTACCTCTAATGATTTCATCACATATACGCACAAATGAAGAGGAAGGTTCTATTCTCTTCTCATCTTCCTACTCTACCTCCTGTCCTCTTGATCCCATACCCTCACAATTTGGTAGGTTCCTGTCTTCTGTGTTCATTCCACCTCTAACTAAAATCTGTTATCTCTCTCTCTCTCTCTCTACTGGTATTTTTCGATCACTATTCAAGCATGCAGTGATTACTCCTATTTTGAAAAAACAAAATTCTGACCGAAACTCTCTCTCTCAAATTACCGCCCCATGTCTCAGCTCCCATGCCCCTCCCAGCTTCTTAAGAGAATTGTCTACACTCGCCTCACACACTTTCTTATAGCAAACAACCTACTGGATTCTCTTCAGTCAGCCTTTCGCTCTCAACACTCCACAGAGACTGCGCTGACCAAGGTTGTCAATGATTTGATCACAGCAAAAACTGAAAGCCATTACTCTCTTCTTATTCTCTTGGATCTCTCTGTTGCATTTGACACAGTTGACCACTCTCTCCTCATACAAATGCTACAATCCCTAGGTCTTGAAGGCACTGTCCTATCCTCGATCTTATCTGTGAAGATACCATGTTAATCTGGCCCAATGCTACCCACTTCACGCTGGCTGGCCACCCACGGGTGCCTTCCAAAGCCAGGGAAGTCTACCCAGTACCTTCTAGGATTCGTATAGTCATTCAGGCAAATGCAGTTATAAAAATACAACAGTATATTTATTGTCATACAAACACTAGAATATTATGTACACACAGTAAATAAATGCCAGGCAAGTTTACCACATCATCTGTCCCTTACCCCAATAGCTTAAGGAGATATAGTCACCTGGCTGTCCAGACTTCACGACCCATGGATCTCTCTCAGCTGCATATATAGAGACTCTAGTAGAGAACGACAACTCAAAAACTAGATCTTGCATGCTTCATGAATGAAATCCCAGAATGAACTCCCCCTCCCCCTCGAGTGGCTCCTTATAGCTCGGGTTTAATTTCCACAGTCTTTCCCCTCCCTGGGCAAACCCCTGAGTCTATTCTTCTTAACCATTGGTCAGTGCTGGACTAGGGGGGGGGGGGGGGTTTGGAGAGGGGAGTGAAGATGAGCTGTCCTTCCACAGAACCTCCCCTGTTAGATGTCCTATCTGGACTAGCCTGGTGAGAGCAATGGACACTAATTAATTTTCCCACTCCAACACCTGGCAACCTGATCCCTACCCATAATCCCCCTGGCTTCCCTTTAAAGACAATGAATAACCTTACTGCAAGTCATCAATATATAACACACAATATACATATTTACACTGAGCTGCAATGGCCCGTTAGCCCAGGGTTTCCCAAACCCAGTCCTCAGGGCTCCCCAACAGCGCAGGTTTTCTGGATCACATGTGACATAATAAGGACCACCTGTGGATTAGTTACAATGTGTCAGTAATGAATACAGCAAGGAGATATGGAAAACCTGCACTGTTGGGGAGCCCTGAGGACTGGGTTTGGGAAACCTTGCCCAAACCTTGAACAAAAGCAATGGCTATAAAAAGTACTATAATACACATTATGTGAGAAACGAGACACAGAATGGTTAGCGTATCACACTCGTTTCGTCACATATACCTGCCCCACTTTTTTAGCCCTTGTTCCCCAGTGGCTCCCTTGCCCGAAGTAAACCTTTCTCCCAAGTCTCTGGCCTGCTGTGGTTTCTCCTGGGTCTGATGGCAAGGTAGACAGCAGTACACAGTTCCTCAATCTCCCACCCAGGTCCCATGGCTGCAGGCATATCTTCCCACCCAGTTAAAGTCGGGGTTTATACTCCCCTATGTCATAAGATGAGTCAACAATAAAACTGGGCCACTCCGGTGCACACATCCATGGTAGGAGAGTTGTAGTCCAACATCCCTTGGGTGCCTTATCCACCCTTAATTGAACAACTGCAAATAGTCCCTTGGCCTGTCCTCTGTTTCTGGAGACCATGCTCGCCTCCCCCACATATTCAAGTGAAAACTGTGAAGTGGCAGGAAAACTTTCTGGATCTTTGTCGTTTGTTTCTGGCAAAGATCCAATCCCCTCTCCCCCAAACACTCAAGGAACAACTGCCCAGTGGCAGGCAAACATGGGGGCTCCGTTAATTTTTTGCTGATTGGGAATCCTCTGTCCCCCTCCCAAACCATTTGTGGGTTCCCCTGTATGTATGTTGGTGTGCATCTCCCCTCCCCCAATACCACATCCAATTGTTGCACTACTTCCCTCGCCTCTGGCGCATTGGGGTAGTGTGGATTCTCATTGGACACAGACTTGTCCTCCTGGCAGCAAAACAGAGTGGATGGTCCTGTGCAGGCCTCTGGCATTGGGTCCTGGATTCCTAGATTTGGAGCTGAAATGCAATGCTTCAAAGCTTGTGGGGCTGGTGAATTTTGCCGTGCTGGTGCCCTCTCAGACACCCACTCAGTCAACATTTCCTCATCTGCCAATTCTGCATAGGGAAAGGTGTAAAAGTAGTTTTCCCCGGGCCCCATGGTAGTGGCCTCTGACATGACAATTTCTTTATCCTCTCCCATTAATTCTGTCATACAGTCTGCAATCATGACTTCTGTTGAGATCATATGTTAAGCAAGGTTATGATTCTCTTCTGCCACAATTGGGTACAGCTGTACATCACATTCACCAGTGAGCACACATGCGGTATCTTGCGTTACTTCATTAAACAAAACATTTTCAGGCACAACAGGGGTGGATAACTGGTCTTTTCTGTAATTCTGTTCTAACTCAGACACAGTCTCAGGTTCCAATAACACTGGCAAATTATCAGAAGATGCTACTACATGGTACTTACTTGGTAGCTCTTTTCCATCCGAGTCACCAAATGGAAGGATTTCTTCTAATCCTTTCTGAGTAGTCAGAGGCACAACATCCTCACCAAGCAGTTCTTCTCCAGTCTCCCCCAAGATAGTAGTTTGGGCAACTGTGTATAATCCACTGGGATGGACCTCCCCCTGATTAACAGACTGAGCAGCCATTTTTTGAGAGTGTGCCAAAAGATATTGCAATTGGCATTTTTCAGTATTCAATCGATAACACTGATCCTGCCACATTTCAGTGTCCGTAAGTCCTTGTCGCCATACCTCATCCTCTGCTTCTTCAAAACTCTGTTGCAGATATTGCATTTGTTCCCAGAGAGGTATGTGGGGACCTAAAGTGAGCATCCATTTCCTATAAACACTAAAGGCATTGATGGGATTCTCCTGATCTTTTAACAGACGTTTGAGAATATACCTGTGCGTGCAGTACAGGTAAGGTACACCCTGGATCTGGCATTCCACTATCAGCTCCTCCATACTCATTGTCTCTAGTGGATCTTTAGAATCTGCTAATGGGACTGATTCTATTAGTACATTTGCAGGGGATTCATCAGGCATGTCCCTGTGTTGTAACAGTCCATTTCTGTCTTGTTTGTACTGCTGAATATTGTTGTAACTGGATTTTCTCTTGGCCAGATTCTACATAGTACAAATAACTTCATGTGTAAAATCATCCCATGCTGGTTCATCCCGAAAATTAGGCACTTGCTTCCTCTTTCAACATTAGGAACACATCCAACAGGTTCTCCAATTTATCCTGTAGACTGGCTCCTTCCCACATAATAATCTTTGGGCACTCCTGATCCCAATAATAGAAAATGTGCTGCATTGTGGTGGGGTGGTGCAACACATCCATATCCCCATCCTGCAGACACTCCCACAGTCCTTCATCCCAGTACACCTTTCTCCTGGTTGTACTGGACTGCTTCATCCCTTCCTTTGGGAACTTTTTCAACACTGGGCTGTGATCTGCTCTCTTGTTCCCAGAGCTCATTTTCCCCTCTTTGAGACACGGTTCCATCTTCCGCTCTCCTCTGGCGGGCTGCGTCTCCCCTTATCAAATCGGCACTTAGGCAGCATCTTTCTCGCCTAAAGCCCACAACGCTTTTCATGACACTTTCTACCTTAAAGCCTTTAGGAGTAAGTTTAGGATAATGTGCTAACTGGTTTCTAGTGCTAACTGCTTTGCAGAGCCCTGGAATGTATCACGATACAGTTCCCCTGCAGGTCTACCCAGAGAGGACCTGGCACTGAGTGACCCCACTGCTTGCCACCAAAAATGTGAACATGTAATTGGACAATGCAGTTGTAGTCTGGTGAGCTGGGGAACAAAAGCAAGGGCTATAAAAAGTACTATAATCAAAATTATGTGAGAAACGAGACACAGAATAGTTAGCGTATCACACTCGTTTCATCACATCATCCAGCCAAAAAAAATAAATAAATAAATAAATCGCTCTTTCAGTGTTAATTTCTGTGGAGCCACCTCTGCTCCACTTCCTTTATCAGTTGGAGTACCACAAGGCTCAGTCCGGTCCTCTGCTATTCTCTATCTATACCACTTCTCTTGGAAAACTAATAAGCTCCTTTGGATTTCAGTATCATCTCTTTACTGATGATACACAAATCTATCTATCCTCTCCTGTTCTTTCACCATCTGTGTTGTCTCGTGTTACTGACTTTCTGACATTTCATTTTGGATGTCACCAACTCAAACTAAATCTTTTAAAAACTGAATTAATAATATCACTCCCAAACACAGAAGTTTCCTGCCTGACATTTCTATTTCTGTTGATAACATAACCATAAATCCCACCCCGCAAGCTCGCTGCCTAGGTATAATCCTTGATTCACAATTATCGTTTATGCCCCACATCGACTCTATGTCTAAATCATGCTACATACATCTAAAGAACATTTCCAGAATACGCACATATTTCACACAAGACACTGCATAAACCTTAATTCCTGCACTCATCATCCGCATTGACTATTGTGATTCCCTCCTTACTGGTCCTCCCAAAATAAGGCTTGAGCCCCAACAATCTATTTTGCATGCAGCGGCTAGATTGATTTTTCTTGCAAACCATTCTTCCTGTGCTGAGGCACTCAGTCTCGACATTGGTTGCCTGTTTTTCAACGAATCCAATATAAAATTCTTCTACTTACATACAAGGACATCAGCAAAATTGCACTGACATACATCTTCTCACTTGTCTCAAAATATCTCCTAACTCGACACCTCCGATCTGCACAAGATATGCGTCTCTCTTCCACACTCATGACATCCTCCCATTCCCGGTTACAGGACTTTTTTTGGGCTGCACCCACTTTGTGGAATTACCTCCCTCGCACAGTAAGACTTTCCTCTAGCCTTCAAACCTTCAAGCGTTCTCTGAAAACCCACCTCTTCAGACAAGTTATGATATTCCTCAACCACCATCTTAATCTCCCTAGGTTACCCTATTACCTCCCTCTACACAGCTAACACAAGACAACAACCCTCTGACCAACATTTCTGTTTGACTGATCACACAGCCCACTCAATACTTTTTACCTTTGCATTCTAGCTGGTCCAATATGATGTAGCTGTGACCTTGTGTTTCAAACTCCCATTGTCCCATAGATTGTAAACTTGCGAGCAGGGCCCTCTTACCTCTCTGTCTATATGTATTACCCAGTATTGTTTTATTAATGTTTGTTCACAATTGTAAAGCGCTACCGCATTTGCTATATAAATAAATGATGATGATAAAAAAGTATGTATATCCCCAAATAAGCCTGTTTTCATCTCTTCTACAACTCATCTTCTTGTATTGATATAAATGGCTCACATTCCAGAGAAGACATCACACATCCTTTCATAAATAAATACTTATTCCAAATGTGAATGATTTTCAGTCTTTGAAAAAATATACAAATTTAATGCATAACCTAACCCAAAGCAATTTTACTGGTATATACAGTATACTGTACTATATCCCAATGAGCACATTTATAGTACAGTACTTCCTAATCAAACAATGTTTATCCCATATACAGTATATTGAAAAACAGTTAATGTATTTATGAATCTATTTACACATTTACTGTGTGTGTTGTCTTATATGGTCCTCTGATTGGCTGTAAGAACTGTCAACGAAAATTTGTGACTTCATTCTACTACTTGGGGGTGGTTCTAATGAATGTCAGTATTATGTTAAAAACTTCTTTTTTCGATTTGTATCTACCTATTTCTGATGAAAGTTTGAGCCTTTATCTCCACTGTATCATTCACCCAACATGATTCAAAAACTGCCAGTGTGAAACGTGATTCAAGCTGTCATGCCTGGATATTGGTTGTTGGTGGGTGCTGATTTGTGATGCTCATGTAACTCTCCCATAGTAGTCATTGCTGGTTGTCCTATGGCAAACAAAAATTTAAGGCGATATTGTGTGATCTCTTAGTAGATAAACAGATGGAGCATGTTTGTTTTTCTCAAAAGGTGCAATCTGACACCTCCTGAGATGTGAAGAATCTCACCCTTGTAACCCAGCCTAATCAATAGAAATACTGTTGAAGTGTGGTAAAGTTACATGGGTAACAGGTGCTCAATCTCTATGTTTTTTCAAAAGAATCATGTTCCATCTTTATAAACTTACCTTACTTCACAGCACAATAGGTAACTTAAGAATTAATTTATTTTGAAATATTCTCTATAATCAATGGGCCTGAGTTATTAAGGAAAGTAAAGCAAAAAAAAAGGAGTAAATGTTCCCCTGGACACATCCCTTGAACCAATGTAAGGGGGTGCAAATTAGTTTATTATTTTGCACATATGATAAATACTGGCTGTTTTTTCATGTACCATACAAATATTTGATAGCTTTATTTATACACTGAAGTTTAAAGTTGATCTAGAACATGCCTTACCCCTCTATAATCTGTCCTCACATTTTAAATTTACACCCCCCTCCAATGCAACGTGGTTTTACTAAGGTGCAAAGTTACTCCTCTTTTTTTTTGCTTTACTTTCCTTAATGAGTCAGGCCCAAGATATACATGGAAGCAGCAAGCACATTCCACAATTCCAAATTCTATATGTGATCCGAAAACCTTCCCTCTTGTCTCGCCATTAAAATAAACATTGCCAGATACATAAATAAAACCATGGCAAAGCATTTAATAAATTAACTTATTACATCCTGACCACAATTTATTTGACATTAAGCTAAAGACATTCCATAAGTATGGAGCATTTGCACAGTCTGCCAACGCAGGTCACTTTGCTTTGGTTTTTCAAACCACAATGAAATTTGGAGCTTGTCAAATGCATGGAAACTGAACATTCCCAAAAACCATCACAAGGCTAATAGGTGGAATCCAGTTCCATAATTTCCTGCCAGACTACTTCTGGTCTTGTTTGTTTAGCTTGTGCAGTCTCCATGCTTCCACCAAGTGTCTGCCTTAAGAGGCCTACCCTCTAGATAGCCAGCAATATGCAATATTTCTACATTGCGGTGTACCTTGTTTAATCTATGTAGCTATGTGATTATTTATTCTTGTAAACACATTATGGATTATGTTAGTATGCTCTATACAAAACAGAAATACATACTGTGGTAATACATAATAAACTAGCAATGAACAAAAATTAATACGCGAGGTGCACAGTGCTAGATCTGTTATTGACACATAATATGCCACTGGTTTCTTTAAAACATTAAGCAGAGACTTAAGTGGCTATATTTAAAAACAGATGAAACTACAAAAGATTTTTCACAAAAAAGTTATTTACAAAAAGTGAAGGATCATCATCATTTATATAGCGCCACTAGTTCTGCAGCGCTGTACAGAGAACTCACTCACATGAGTTACTACCCCAATAGAGCTTACAGTCTAAATTCCCTAACATACACAGACTAGGGTCAATTATGATAGCAGCCAATTAACCTACTAGTATATTTTTGGATTTTAGTACAAAACTGTAACACCCGGAGGAAACCCATGCAAACACACACAACTGCACACATATAAGGCCATGCTTGGGAATTGAACTCATAACCACACAGAAAAGGTCATGCTTGGGAATTAAACCATGCATCTATACTATGAGATTCATCAAACGAATGTATATTGAAGAAAAACCGCAGGTCAAAACTAGTTTCCCAGTACTAGGAAATGTAACATTTTCACCTGTGTGTGTCTTACATGTGCCCACAACACTTACTTAACCATGTTTCTTATGTGAGTATAGGCAAATGCAGAATGGAAGACCATAATTAATAGTAGATATAGCTATGTTTGATTCCTAGAACATGGTTCTATGGTTACTGCAAACAAACATTCTGGAAAATATTAAAACCTATTATTTACATCTCGAAAACAGCTGACAGTATGTAATAACATAATGTGAAATCATTTTACATAGATAAGACAACATTCATGGTTTTTCCTATACTCCTTCTTATCCTTTAAGTAAAAAACATATGTCTCTTTCATCACAAACTTCCCCTCAGTGTGACACTTACCTAATGCCTTCCAGACATCATGGATTTAATCAGTAGTGTCCTAGAAGGGAGGATTTGACCTGTGAATGATCTACCTATCCAAAAGAGCAGCTAGAACCAGTCTATCAAATTAATGGCATTTCTAATAATGCTTTTAATAGAATTATATCAGGCATTGCAGTATCTTGGGGGCACCATCACAATATGTAAGACTAACATTGTTGTATGACTGTGATGTGTAATTTTCAGAGGAGGAGGATATACAAGTAATCATTGAGTGACAAACAAGAACAAAACCGAAGGAAGACCCCAATGATCAGCTAGAAAGATAAATACAATTAAATAAATCATTCCTGGCTTCCTTATGTAGTCCAGAGTTGGTGGCTCATTGCAGAACACATTTGCCATCTTTACAGGACATTATTATAAGTCCACAGGAGCTCCAGATTGCACACAAATGTGTTAACATGTGCAAAATTGTATGGACACTTGTACCTACATCACAAGCCTCTTGTAGCCTTTCAATAGATTTACATAGAGTTTTGCATGCATGGAAAATAATTCAGCCTTATCTGAAATACCTCAAATAGTTTTAACAAGTTCCTGAACTTTTATATTAAGGCCACAGTGAGGGGTCCAAAGTGCATTGCACAGATGGTACTTTCAACAGACTGTAAACACTTGTAAAATTAGGGTCCATAGAGTCATTTGGTGAACCACATTTAATACTACCTTCTTTCTGCATAAGAGGACAAGAGATTCACAATACTACTATTGGGATCCTGCACCTTCCACTATTTCACTTTCAGTCTGTTGTTTCCTGCTTACCTCAGTTTCACTTCAGATATTAAGACAATGACACTGTCCTCATTAACACAATCACGCAGGTGAACAGGTCACTGCCTCCCACAATATCAGCACACTCATGTCCTGTTCTGTGAACAGAATGATTATCTGATTGACACAGGGAAGAACAGGAGAGAACAACCGAATACAATAAGGTGGCCAGATCGTAGGCAAAAACAGTAAAAATTAAGCACATAGAGACTGATTACAGGAATTATTGCTGAAGAAGTTAAGTTTAAATCATATAATTGTGCAGATGTGTATTGTTTCAAAAAGTGTGAGAATTTTTTTTTTTTTTCAGAGCATATTTTGACTTAATATAAATGGGTCTACTACTAGTAAGATTTACAACATGGTAATTCAGGACACATTTCCTGACACTTCGAAAGTCTGTGATAGAAAATTTGGCTGGCATTGTACGTAAAGTAATGTGAGCACAGGTCAAATAATTCACTATAGTAGTATTTTGCCTTGAACTTTAGCCAAGAATAACCAAGGTCTGATGAGGAAAGCAGTTAAAGTCTACTGTGGAGATTAATTGGCAATTTTTATGAAGTAATATGCTTTATAAAATACATAAAGTCAGATTACAGTATGGTTGTGTAGATGCATGCAGGGTTCATTTATTAACTAACTTTAGGGATGCACTTTGAGTGGTATCCAGTTGTACAGAAGCCCCTCCCTTCCCCTATGAACCTCTGGCTTCTAGGAACCACACAGTTAGTATCTGCATTAAATTAACTATATCACATTGTCTACAGTCTAGGAATCCTTTTCGTGAACATCTGTCTATGTTTTACTGAAAATTGTCCTCAACAAAATGGCCAACATAACTGATCTTACTTAGTTTTTGGCCCTAGTGGGCTATATTTACTTATGTATTAGATCTAGTTCTCTACTGTATAATTGATTTATGACATGTGCTACTGTGCAGTTTCTTGATGTACAGCGGTAGGGATGCAATTATTACCCTAATTTTAAGATTTTTTTTTTTTTTAAAGCAGCAATTACCATTTTCTCTTGGTTTGTCATGGACTCCCATGGTAACCACAGTCACGCGGCACATGATATAGTGAGCAGAAAGGCTTTGCAACATCCCTCTGAGCTCTGTCTACTCCGTGCAGTGTAAATTCATCCTCCTCTCCCCTGTGCCTTCACATGACATGCTGAGAGCTGTGAGCCTGTCTCCGAGTAGCAAAATTTGGTAACTTGGTCAGATTTATATATTAATATTATTATCTTTAATTTATAAGGTGCCACAAAGGGTCTGCAGCGCCGTACATGACATATACAGAAAACAGTGACCCATGACACAACATGATACAAAAAGTGAAGAACAAAAATATATATATATATATACACACACACACACACACACACACACACACACACGTGTAACATGGTAATGCAAATCAAATCTTTTGGGACAATGAGTAAAAGTGATGGTAGAAATCAGAGAGAAGTAGGCCAACGCATAAGAAAACAGGGCTATGGAAGCAGGCCAAGAGGTACAGGGGAATAGTAGAAGGAGCACACAAGGAAAGAGGGCCCTGCTCCTGAGAGCTTATATCCTAAAGGAAAGGGGGAGACACAAATAGGGTGGTCAGAGCTGGATTAAGGTTGTGGGGGGCCCGGGGCAATTCAGACAGGGGGGCCCCTAAGATCTAAAATTAAGGTAGTGGTTCCCAAACTTTTCAAGTTTGCGGCACCCTTAGAGTCTCCATAATTTTTTCAAGGCATCCCTCCAAAATAATTACCTAGCAGTCCCATTTTATAAGTAGTTGGGTCAAAATAATGTAATAAGTATTTAGGTCAGGACAGACATACTTAGTAAGTTGTTTGCAAAATAATTCACATAAATCCAAGGGAAAATAATATTTTTATATATTTTTTTCCTATTATATTTCTGTCAAAGAATAATTTACAGCTCACTCTGTGCCCCTGCATCATCTGCACACACTCTGTGCCCCTCTGCATCCACACTCTCTGTGCCCCTCTGCATCCACACTCTCTGTGCAGGGCCATCTTAACAACATTATGGGCCCCCGGGCAAAGCAGTGCACCGAGGCCCCTAGATATAGATATATATATGTATACAGATACAGATATAGATATATAGAGATAGAGATAGATAGATGTACTTGCTCCGTGACCCTTGTAGGTTTTTTTTCTTTTGCAGGATTATTTATTCTCATTAAGAGCTGTGCCTATGGGGCCCCCTTGCCCATGGGGCCCCCGGGCAGCTGCCCATCATGCCCAATGGAAAAAATGGCCCTGTCTCTGTGCCCCTCTGCATCCACACTCTCTGTCCCCTCTGCTTCCTCTCACTGGCCCCTCCATTGCTGTTTCCTATCACCATTCCCCTCCGTTTCATTACTTACCATACTTGCCCTTCTTTCTTCTATCCTTCCTTCTATCTTCCTACCAATTCAGCGGTGCCCGGGACCCAACATCCTCTCTCCTGCCGCTTGTCACTGAATGTCGGGCATGATGCAGTCACGCTCAACATTCAATGAGAAGCAAGGAGGGAAAAAGAATACCTGGGTACCGTGCGACGCAAGCTTGTTAATTTTGTATTATTATTTTTACTTTCACAAACTAAAATACTGTACATTAAAACAATCCTCAAAAGGCCACATTAAAATGGGTATTGACACCACACATTAAATCTAGCATTGAAACCGCACATTAAAAATACCATTGATAACGTACACTAAAACGAACAATTATACGGCAAGCTAAAGCTAGCAATGATATCGCACGCTAAAACTAGCACTGATACCACACCTTAAAAATACAATTTATAATGCACATTAAAAATAGCAATGATACCGCACATTTAAACTAACATAAAAATGTTAAACGTAACACCAATTTTGACTATATATATATATATATAATTATACATAATGTACTACAATTTTATTCAAACTTTAATATAACTATACGGCTTTAGTAATTACTTTACTAATGATTAATAAAATATAATCTGCCACTCAATTTGCTCTACCAGCCTAATATTAATGTTTAATGTATATTTATGGAAACACTAATGATAAAATAAGCAATCATATTTAAGAAGACCCCCCTCATAGCATAATTATTACTTGATTGCTTGATTAAATATGTAAAATGTAGCCAGAATAAATATATATATATATATATATTAAATGTACTCTTTCTGTTATGGGTGGCTACATTTTACATATTAACTCAAGAAATACCCATGTTATTAATTCTTTTCTACATATATTTAGTTTTAGTATAATTTTTTGGTCACTCACCTACTGTCTCTCTCAAGTCTTCATGCAGAGGAGGAGCTGCTGCATCTGCACATGCACAGCAGCTCCATTTCGGACATTTTAGGTATTACAGCAGCCGCGGTGCTGCTAAGAAAAGAGTGGGCGCATTCGTCAGCTGTCAGATGGCCGCGGTTGCTGTCAAACAGCAACTGACAGCTGGATAGTTACAGGCAGAGGTGATGCGGCCGGCGGGTCCCCCCCCCTGCCGGCAGAGAGAGGGATGTCATGGCTGGTGCGTGCGGCTGCTGTCAGTTGCTGAACTGACAGCTGGATAGTTACAGGCAGAGGTGATGCGGGTGGTCCTCAGAGAGAGGGGGGCCCGGGGCACGTGCCCCCCTTAATCCGGCTATGAGGGTGGTACTAACTGGGGGAGAGAGCCGGGACAAGGGAGTTAGGAGGACTGATATACTTGAATAAAGAAATGAGTCTTAAGGGCACGCTTGAAGCCTTTGAGAGTAGATGCTACCTTGATGGAACGTGGAAGATTGTTCCACAGCTAGGGAGAAGTTCAGGCAAAGTCCTGGAGAAGGGAGTGAGAAGAGGTGATCAGTGAAGTATGTAAAGTGCGGTTACATTATGCCACATTCCTTTTTTTCAATAAAATTTTATTACATTTATGTACAGTTTACTTTTCTAATTGTCCTTTTTATATATGAATACTGCACAGTACCAATTCTGCATACATTTCAGGAGCTTTTATACGAGGACAAGTGCACTTCCAATGCTCTTTGTGTAGCTTGTTGCATAGTGATGAAACTATGGGTGGCTGATATGTCACAGCTAAGGATATTTTATGGATCCCTTTTGCAACTATTTGGATGTTATTAGCAGTATATGGTGGAGGTTGAACAAAACACAGAAGATGATAGTAGCGTTGCAATATAGTATATTGGTAGATGGTATAACAGCAACAGCGAAAGATATGTACAACTCAGCACGCTGAGTACACGACAGTTCACAGAATACAATGAAATCACGAAAGAAGTTTAGTTGGTAACCCATAGCAACGGCATGAAGAATGAATGCACACAACTCGAATAACGGAACTGGCAACTAGCTTGGCAATATATTCCTAATAACAGTCCAGCAACTAATAATCAGCAGAGTAATAATAATAGCTGTGCCAAACATAGAATCACAGATGACAAGGTAACTTGATTGTAGTTCAGTAAAGAATACAGGCAGCCGAGCAGAGAGGTAGTTGAGCCAATCAATATGAGTGCAGGTGTAATAGGCAACTCACGAGAGAGTTCAGTGTGCAGATGTAGAAGTCCAGTACACAGGTAACAGCAGTAGGAGAGTCAGTAAGCAGTGTGGAACTACAAGTACCAGGTATGGAGGTTGTAGATGTAGAAGTCCAGCACACAGGTAACAGCAGTAGGAGATTCAATAAGCAGTGTGGAACTACAAGTACCAGGTATGGTGGTTGTAGATGTAGAAGTCCAGCACACAGGCAACAGCAGCTACAACCCAGACCAAGGTAGACTGAGTCACACAAAGATCAGGCAATGAGTCCATAACCTTAGGAGGTTTATATAGTGCTCCAGGACCAATGAGGTTTAGGGAGTGGTCCAGATCACAGTAGCTAGGAACACCTGTGAAAGTAATGTCTCAAAGAGAAGCAAGCAGAATCATGGTTCTTAAAGGGAAAGTCACAGAGCCGGGACCTGACTATAGGACCGGCGTGTGACATGATATTTGCCCTGGGCCCCATCTACTGTAAAACTGGCTCTGGTTCTATCAGTTAGAATGGTGTACCTCTGATTGTTTCATGCTCTGACAATGTTCTCCATCTCATCTGCACTTTCACATAGCAATAGCTACCAATAGGCAATTATGCTGCAAATGCTGAATGTGGTGGGAGTGGAGCTGAGCCACATGATGGACATACCTGTCGACTGTTTTTCTTTTGCACGTGAGTGAAGTCACTGGCCTAATTCATTAAGGAAAGTAAAGCAAAAAAATTAGTAACTTTGAACCTTGGCAAAACCATGTTACAATGCAAGGGATGCAAATTAGTTTATTATTTTGGACATAAGTTGAATACTGGCTGTTTTTCATATAGGATGCAAATACTTGATAGCTTTATTTTACACTGACATTAAAATTTGATCTAGGACATGCTCTACCCCAATTATAAATCAGTTCTCACATTTTAAATTTAACGCCCCCCTCCAATGCAACATGGTATTGCCAAGGTTCAAAGTTACTCGTTTTTTTGCTTTTACTTTCCTTAATGAATCAGGCCCACTGTGTGGTCGTCACAAACCAAATGTTTCATAATGCCCCCATAAATTGGTAATTGGAACATGTCAATGTTCCAAAGATTTCTTGATTAGTCAATTAAAATTACACTATTAGTAGAGAACATTGAGGGGTACTGATGATCATGTAAATAATAATGTTCATATATTTGTATTGTCAGTAGCATGACTGATGTCCAACCGAAAATGTTATGTAAATATGTAGCTTTATGTAAATATTGATATGATGGCATACTGGATATACCAGTCATCAACTTCATGATGATGACTGGCATTTGAAGTGTGAATAAATAAATAACTTTTATTAAATAAACATGGGTTGGTTTTTGCTAATGTGGGTGGACAAACAGTATGGTGCCCCATTACAAAAGCAACAACCAGCACCAGGCTGTGCCAGGCCGGACTTGCACATTATAAAACCAACAGTGCTCGGTTTCCCTGTCATAGTGGGATCCAGCTTAATCCTGAGTGACACAGGTCTGAATTGCCTACAGGAATCAGGCCTGCAAAAACAAAATGTGATAATCAGCCCCATGCTGCAGACTACTGGGGCTCATCATAACCAGACTGGCCAGTGGTAATGGGAGTAATTTGTTAAAATTGTAAGAAAATTAGTTTACTGTGTGAAATTGCAATTCCCAGCAATTCCTAACATCTACTAACTGAATGGGCATGCTGATGCTTGTAGAATTTATACAATACTGTGTCCATATTTGCCTCTGTATCAGTTAAGTGGGCACTTATTTTAACAATCCAATTGGCTGGATTATATATTTATATATTTGTTTGTTTACTATCTTCCAGTTTGTATATTACCAATCTCTGACCTCAAGTTACTGGGGAATTAATTAGTTAACACAGCCATTCATTTTATTAAATATTAATTATGCTATTTAGTTATTAAACTGTATACTGATAGTTCTATTTTTGTTAGCCCACACCACTTGTCTAACAATACACTAAAAGTACTTTATTTGGAGTGTTAATTGGCTCAATAGTTTATGTATATTTAATGTTTACTATATTCCAGTTTATAGATTACCAGACTGTGACCTCCAGTGACCTGGACGTTCATTAGCCAATGTGACCATTCTTTACAATGCATCCATTAATTTCATATAAGTTTATTCAACATTAATATGTAGTGCCTATATTCATAAATGTACTCACAGGTAAACAACTGATTATAGGCTTTTAATTTACAGAAGTATGCACTGTATGTCTGTTAAATGATTTGTAATGCCATTGTTAATTATTTAGAGAACGTCAATGTTGCCAAACCAAACATAATTATATTGCTTAACCTTTTTAGTACATTAATTTGTTTACCTTTCACTCAGAATGTCTGAAGCTATTCTATTCATTATTTATTGAAAGACAATCTAGGTATCATGTCAGAACTGCTGTTTCTAGATGTGTGTATACCCAATTCTCATACTTTACATGCATCTCCCCTATATATCATGTTCTGTCACAATGTTGGTGTTTCACAAAGCAGCAATAAATTGACCCATGAGTTGAAAAATATTGTTGAAGTGAGTTAAATAAAATTTTACATAGTACATACTGTACAGTTGGAAACTCTTGATGATACATTCCTGTAGCTACATTATTTCACTTAATTGTAATCGGCATAACTTGAATAGGTGACTGATTCAACTGCAAGTTTCTTTATTGAGGTGATTTTTAAAAATATATTTACACAATGTTTTTTCATGAATGCCCAGAATAATTTAATCTAATCAATCTGGATAAAATCAGGTGACCTATAATAAAATAAACAAACATAACCAGTTATCTGGCATAATAGCACATAATAATATATTAGTATTTAGGGGGAGGGGTCTTAGGGACCTGATTCATTTCTGGGACCACTATGGTGGCAAAGTTGCCACTCCACTGGTCCCAATTTTTTACATTTACCTGGCACCCACAGCCCAGGTATGACAAAAAGAGCCCCAGTGATTTTCAGCATGACTGTTATAGTAAGGGCTGCTCTGACCTTTCTGTAGAGTGACTAACACAGCCTGTTGAGGTGGTTAACAGTTTAGTAGGGTGAATTTAATTTAGTGCTGCAATAGAAGACCCCAGCTGCTTGATCATAAAAGGGAGTTAAAATGCATGTGTATTCACAACAATTCACAAAATTGCTTAGCATACACAATGGACCACATAGATAACAATTTATGGTAAATGATAGCCACATTAAATGCCTTGACAGGGGTAGTCGGGGGGTAAACTCCAATTTTGTCTCAGTGGTTGGTCAAATACACCAAGATATCTCTCACTTACAAAATTTAGGAGAGCAATACATTTAATATGTTAATATTGTTTCATCATTGACTGCATCTGTGTACAATGTTATAACTTTATTTAGGCAATGGCACTGTAGAGGTGACAATCTAATTTACACTACACTTATCAGGTTAAGGGTGGCAGAGTTATAGGCCACATTAGACTCTTCACTATTGAGCAATTTTTAAAAATAAGGAAAGTAAAACAGCTTATTTGGTTTAGTAAACAACAGATTTGATCATAAGTACATTTTTTTGTGACAAAACACTTACATGTAAAATAGTTGTTAATGAGTCTTTAACCTGACCCCCCCCACCCCCATATTCTCCACATCAACTGAAAAGACTCCTGCTTCTTCAATGTCTACTGCTATAGGCAAAGGCCTATTTTGAAGTCAGATTGTACAGTAGACAGCAAGCAACTACAATATTAGCCACCACTGCAGGGACACAGAGGAGCACACCACCAGATTTATCAAGGCACCTGAAGCTGGTGTCATTAGCCAGGAGCGACATCCATATCCTGAGTCACCTAGAATGACACATAGAACACATCTTTCATTTAGTAAACACACATTCCAGTTAACACATGTGAAGCATAGGAAACAAGGTGCATTCACAAAGTAATCATCCTCATCATTTATTTATATAGCACCAACATAATCCGTAGCGCTTTACAATTAATGGTTGTTTTACATACCCAGTAGTCATCCCGCTGTCATTTCGCTTCTCTCAAACTTGTCAAGGAGGGCTTACTGGTATAGGATATGGTAGTCATGGCATGAACCAGGATAGTCAGCCACTGCACTCATTATACGCATGTTAGCATCACAAACCATCTGCAAATTTAGGGAATGATAGTGGAGGTAGTGGTATACCCTTGTGTTGATGTGGTTTCAGACCAATATGTATGCAATCTATGGCTCCCATGACATTAAGTAGTCCTGTGTGCCTAGAGAAGGCTTTCGTGAGCTCATGAAATTGTTCCTCTTTGCTGTGGAAGTAGAAGTATGTATGCAACAATCTATTTAGAGCACTTGCTGCAGAAATGTGCATTGATATTGTTGGCATTTCCACAACCTCCTGATCTAAAAGGGAGTTCATTGCCATACACAATTGTAAAAGGCGAGCTCAGGGAGGACAGAAACCTCACGTGGAGCAGAAGGGTATCATAGGCAATAACCTTTTTATGGGTATCATAGGCAATAACCTGATGGGCTGCAATTTGAGCAATCTCAACTGTCGCAACATCCTATTTTTTGTTGAGTTTTTTCCGGTGGGTTTTCCAGCAGTTTGTAACAACGCAAGTCTTTCAATTTGTAGTCTTAGTCCCATTCATAGGGACTAAGAGGTAATATGGATATAGATGGATTTCTCTCATATTGCTGTACATGGTTATACCTACAGGAGAAACCAGCTTCACATATTCTACCACGATGGGGATATAAGGGTTAATAGTGATAAAATCAGTCGCAAATAGTAACATTTTCTGGAAAGTTAAGGAATTTATTTTCAACATAAATACCACTGCAAAAAACACTTCTTGAAGAATGTGATGAAAAAAAAGCCTTGAGAAACGGACATTAGTAGGAGCCAACACATATGATAGTAATGAGAAAAGAGGTACGGAATTAATGACATTAATTTTAAGAGCTAAATTCTGCTGTCTCTTAGTTTTCCTATTCTGCAGTAGGTCTGGTAGTCAAAATAAAGTCAGTGGTTTGGCACATAAATGCAGCTTTTTCCATTAAGCTATTAGTAGTAGAACGGACTTGATCATAGAGGGAATACATTGCAGAAATATGCACATTATTGTTGAAACTCATACAGCTACTGTGGGGGCGTAACATTATTTTGATACCATTGCACATATATTATGGTTCTTCTGGATTAGAAATAATCCATGACATGGAAATCTTTTATACAGCAATCATGAAGTATGTATCAATTAATTATATTGTATCAATGTAGCTCAAGTGGGGTCTCCCACTCTCTGACCCATTAGAACAAAACTACTCTGTGTTGATTACAGTCTGACATTCAGCCTTTCATTAGCTTTGCGGATCTTCATGGAGCTTATCCTTAGCATCCTATTTGTTTTCTTATTTTTTTCCACAGGGATTTACAAAAGGGAAGAAAGAAGAGGATACCAACAAGGATTTATATTAGATTGGAGAAATACATTTGTGAACAAAAGTGTTTGCGGGTGTTTTTCGTTTTAGTAAAGGACTTTTTACACATTGTTACATGCTTTTTTACTGTATTCTTTTATAGGTACACTACAAATCCCAGCAGGTCCTGGATGCCAGAGCATGCTGATGCTTGCAGTGGACCTGTAGCAAAAATGTAATTTAAATATTTAAAGGTTGTTACCTCACACCCAGTACTCCATGGGTGTTTGGGAACAGGACAGGGCTGTTTTTATCTATATTTATTTTGAGGGCCTGATTCTCCAAGGGAATTAAGCCCCATGCTGAGTAGGATAGAGTTGATTGCCATTATCACCTGTTATAGTGTCATTAGCCAAGTCCTATGCTAATGCTAAATATGCTTTTTTTGCATGCAACTTTTAAAGCATAAACTATGTCAGCCAACTCTGCAACAGGCCAAAGGCTCCAAGGTTGCCATGGGTTTGCCCAAAAATCCTGAAAGGTTTTGGTTTTGGATCTGGATTTATTTATAAATTGTGAAAATTGTGAAAAATAGATAAAATTATGTGATTTTGATCTGTTTTTTCTCATGTATTACTATTTATGGCATTAACATTAATTTACAGTCATTTATTCATAAAATGTCACTAAAACTGACCCTCAGAAGATTGCTTCTTTCACAAGAAAACCTTGTATTTTAAATTAATCTAATGGTGTTTTTGGGGTGTGCTGCTCAGAGCCATACAGCAACAGCACCCTGTTTTTTTCTACTAAATAGAAATAGAAAAAAATACAAGTTCCGGAGGATGTCCCACTAGCTGGAAATGCTAGTTCAGAATTATATATATATATGACAATAGATAGTATTACATTATATATATATATATATATATATATATATATATATATATATATATATATATATATATATATATATATATATTTATATATATATTTATATATATATATGTATATATATATATATATATATATATATATATATATATATATATATATATATGGTACTATATGTAGTCCTATATAATAGTAGTATGTACTATAGTATAATGAATAGATAGATAGATAGATAGATATTATACTATATTACACACATACATAGTAGCCAGTATTCTATTGAAATGCTCTGACAGACTGATATCCAATAAATCAGCAAACTATTCTAGCTGACTGGTCGCTACACAAATAAACTGCATTAAAGATAATCACAGCTATTGTTTACTATGTAAAATTCCCTATTTCACCCTGTCTAATATTCTATTCACTCTCCACACGCTACTTTAGGAGCACAGCCTGCAAGCCCCCTTCT
Organism: Mixophyes fleayi; assembly: GCF_038048845.1. NCBI lineage: Eukaryota > Metazoa > Chordata > Amphibia > Anura > Limnodynastidae > Mixophyes > Mixophyes fleayi. Next base: position 92,412,473 of record NC_134404.1, on the reverse strand, counting down.
TCGCTACATGCTGTTTGTCAGGCAGGGGTGGGCTATATATATATAGAAAATATCACGACTTTTGGATTGTTTTTTCCCATAGATGAAGCTTTGCCTTGTTTTCAGATCCAATTTGCTCAACATTCAAACTGCTCATCTCTAATTCCAACAGTATTTAAAAATAATATCAATGTTTTTTATCCTTATAGACACATGTCTTTCAACCCCATGGGATGGACAAACAAAATAGGAGAGAGAATAAAAAGGTCATCACAGGTAATTCCCAGTGCTAGGCTATTTGTCAGTGTGCAAACCTACTACTCCTGCTCCCTAGGCCAGGACTGTGCACCCTTTACACAAATGTAGAATGTTGTCAAAGTTCCCAGAATGGATATATTTTAAACCCAGTGTTCAGTTGGGATTAGGACAAGTTTGCAAACTGCCAGGAAGGATGTTATTAATACTCTGACTTAATTGGTGGTGCTGTTTGATGGTGTGATCAGATAGCAACTTGACCAGAAAATAATAGAAACACAAGATGGAGCATGGATATGTTCATGTGTTACAGTTTTTGGAAACGTTGATGTGTACTCCCTTTGGCTGTAAGCCCTAACTTCTTATTTATAAAAGGGAAATAAACAAAGTCACCAAGGAAATTGGACTGGATACTGAAACATCCTTTTGGCTTCTTTTTCAAATTTTTATAAAAAACTAACATTGTGTATAAAACTACATAATTTTTTTTGTCAAGTAATAAAATTTAGGGAGTCACAGAGTTAAATGTTGACAGCTTTGTACCTCTATAAAGCAGTAATGGCTGTATTTTCCTGACGGTACCAACAGGATGATCTCAAATATTGTTCCGGAAATTCTGACTCCTCAGATTCATCACAGTTTTTCTGTTCTGCTTTGGCAATTGAAACAAGATGCAGAGGGCACAAGGGGGTGTAATACAAATTGCTGTGATACAATATATTACGAATGAACATCAACATGGGTGTATATACTAGTATTACATCAAACAGAGGTGAGACAATTATTGATATTTTTGTGAGAAGGGCAAAGTTACAGAGCTGAGTGAACTGGTTAGTGAAAGGGTTAGAAGGTTACTCTTATTTAAAACTAGGGATGTGCACCGGCGACTTTTGAGGTCTCGTGTTTTGTGTTTTGGATCCGGATTTTCGTAATGTTTTGGGTTCGGATTTGTTTCGCAAAACACCTGCCGAAAGGTTTTGGTTCGGATTTAAGGTTTTGGATTCTGATTTTTTTTGAAAAAAAACTAAAAAGTGTAAAAATCAAGTTTTTGGGCTTATTTTCACTCCTACGCTATTATTAACCTCAATAACATTCAATAACAATAATTTCCACTAATTTAAAGGCTATTCTGAACACCTAACACCTCACAATATTTTATTTTTTTTAGGACAAAACGTTGCAACGAGGTATCTTTCTGGACTGCGTAGGGGAGTGTTCCCCACAATATAATTAAAAACCCATCAACTGGTCTGAATTACACCCAAAAATAGTATCTGGACTGCGTAGAGGACTGGCCACTGGCCACCACAATATAATATATAGAAAACCTTCAACAGGTCAGAATTATACCCAAAAATAGTATCTGAACTGCGTAGAGTAGTGGGTACTGGGCACCATAATAAAAAATATATAGAAAACCTTCAACAGGTCTGAATTACACCCAAAAATAGTATCTGGACTGCGTAGAGGACTGGCCACTGGCCACCACAATATAATATATAGAAAACCTTCAACAGGTCTGAATTACACCCAAAAATAGTATCTGGACTGCGTAGAGGACTGGCCACTGGCCACCACAATATAATATATAGAAAACCTTCAACAGGTCTGAATTACACCCAAAAATAGTATCTGGACTGCGTAGAGGATTGGCCACTGGCCACCACAATATAATATATAGAAAACCTTCAACAGGTCTGAATTACACCCAAAAATAGTATCTGGACTGTGTAGAGGACTGGCCACTGGCCACCACAATATAATATAAAGAAAACCTTCAACAGGTCTGCATTACACCCAAAAATAGTATCTGGACTGCGTAGAGGACTGGCCACTGGCCACCACAATATAATATATAGAAAACCTTCAACAGGTCTGCATTACACCAAAAAATAGTATCTGGACTGCGTAGAATAGTGGGCACTGGGCACCACAATAAAAAATATATAGAAAACCTTCAACAGGTCTGCATTACACCAAAAAATAGTATCTGGACTGCGTAGAGGACTGGCCACTGGCCACCACAATATAATATATAGAAAACCTTCAACAGGTCTGAATTACACCCAAAAATAGTATCTGGACTGCGTAGAGGACTGGCCACTGGCCACCACAATATAATATATAGAAAACCTTCAACAGGTCTGAATTACACCCAAAAATAGTATCTGGGGGTAAATGTATGAATCTCCGGATTCTTCATCTCCGGCGTGTTCAGCCTCTTCAGCGCTTAAATTTAAAGCGGTGCTGCATTGTAAAGGGAAACTTCCCTTTACAATGCAGCGCCACTTTAAATTTAAGCGCTGAAGAGGCTGAACACGCCGGAGATGAAGAATCCGGAGATTCATACATTTACCCCCTGGACTGCATAGAGTAGTGGGCACTGGGCACCACAATAAAAAATATATAGAAAACCTTCAACAGGTCTGAATTACACCCAAAAATAGTATCTGGACTGCGTAGAGGACTGGCCACTGGCCACCACAATATAATATATAGAAAACGTTCAACAGGTCTGCATTACACTGCACATACGGCTGCTCCTCCATCCTCTCCATCATATACATGTTGGAGTTTCAGCGTGTGAAAACCTCTTGTTTTTGATAATGTCAGTGCATTTTGAATATTTTTCAATTTGCCCCACAACACTGAATGTACTTTATCTATGATACGCATCTATCTTTCTTGACTGCGTAGTGTGAATCAGTGAACTTTGTAATAGCAGTACCACTGGACTTATACTGCTGAATCAGTGAACTTGGTAATATTGCAGTACCAATGGGCTTATACTGCAGGATTGGTTTTGCAAATTTTGTTGTAATTAATTTTTTTTTTAATTATTTTTTTGTATTTTTTTTTATAACTTTTTTTTAATTTTTTAAACACTTGGGAATAATGGGGAAATAACTATGCCCTTAGAAGCACAGAGCACAGGACACAGCACCACTGGACTGAACAGGACACAGCACAGGACCCAGCAGCACTACTGAACTCAGCAGGACAGAGCACAGGACACAGCACCACTGGACTGATACTGCAGAATGTGTGAACTTTGTAATATTGCAGTATCACTGGACTTTTACTGCTGAATGTGTGAACTTGGTAATATTGCAGTACCAATGGGCTTATACTGCAGGATTGGTTGTGCAAATTTTGTTGTAATTAAAAAAAAAATTAATTAGTTTTTTGTATTTTTTTAAACACTTGGGAATATTGGGGAAATAACTATGACCTTAGAAGCACAGAGCACAGGACACAGCACCACTGGACTGAACAGGACACAGCACAGGACCCAGCAGCACCACTGACCTCAGAAGGACAGAGCACAGGACACAGCACCACTGGACTGAGCACAGCACAGCACAGCACAGAACTGAACTGAACAGCACGAGATATAGCAGGACAGAGGACCACCTAACACACCCTCCCTCTACCCTGATCAATGCCCGAGTGAAGATGGCGGCGACTAGCGGGGAATTTATAGGATCCGAGTATCGCGAGATCCGACAACGGGATTATGAGTCAGAGCCTCAGTTTCAGATTTGAATTTGGCGCCAATACCCGGATCTGTCTCGGATCGGCAACGTTCGGGTGGGCTCGGATTTCATAAATCCGAGTGCGCTCATCTCTATTTAAAACCCATCTGAACGAGTGCTTTCTACACACAGAGAGCAGTGACCAGTTCTTAGCTCCTTCTTCCCCAGATCACTCAGCTAGAGAGCAGATTACAGTTAGGTAATTGAAATAGTAGGAGAATTTTGACTCCTGTTATCAGTTATTTGCAGTGGACTGAGAAGGCTAACAATAAACAGCCTGCTGTCAAAATACATAATGCAAGTTCTTTACACTACATTGCTCTTGGTGAAAAGTGGTTACGTGTAATCAGTGCTCTATCCAAATATTTGAACTGAACATAAGTACATCTCTACATAACCTAACTATGTACTCATTATAATTACACCATATGGGAATAGTATTACAGAAAATTACACTTGGCTGCTTTCAGATTATTGAGCTATGTGAAGAGTGACATAGGTTGTAGAAAATGCATAGTATTTAACACGCACATGATTCTTATTTAAGCAAAGTTTATATCAGCTTACAGAAATAAAAGTGGTTAAAATTGGTGACTAGTCTTGTTAGAGAAATGTTAAGAATTTGTTCAAAAAGATTTAAACCAAATTCTGTTTATCAGCCATAGAATATTCTTTTGCTTTAACTAACAATACAGCCAAACTATTATATAGGGGCTTTAGTTATATGGCTGAAAGAGCAATGATGTGCTGTAACCCATAGCAACCAATCTGTTATCAGATTTGAGTAGTTTAGTACAATCAGGATAGTAAAGTTAATATCTGTTACAGTGTAAATATTAGACAAAAACAGTGCAAATATTATGAATTGATCACTACCAACCCCACACACAAAAAAGCAAATCTCCTGTTAATTAACATTGTTTAAACTAATGTTTATTTGTAAATGGTAAAAAACATACAGATCTGTGTCAATATTAGTGCAACTGACCTGAGTGCCCAGTTAATTTCAAGGTGAACACCCACTGCCTGGTCTTTGGAACGATACTTGTAAAAGGGGATGCTCTTATTTTTACGGCTATAGGGATGCTCTGGAAAATTTGATGTGCCCAAAAGCTGAGGCGAGAGTTTAGTGGACGAAATAAATACTGGCAAAACTTTTATTAACATATACAATACAATAAAATCAAACCCAAAATTTAAATAAACTACACTCCTCGTTTTAACCATAACATTTATTTACAAAAAAAAAAACCAATAATACTTACCAACATCTGTGTTCTTCATCTGTAAACTATTCAAATCCTGTAAGCTTTAGGGATCCACATATATAATAAGCTTTCAAACCCCAAAAAATATTTCAAAGATCCTGTAGCTGTTCTAACTATAAAAAACTGTAAATGGACCTGTGGTTACGCCTTCGTTGTGCACGCTATCCTCTAATTCTGTTCTAAGATACACTCATTATAAACTCTCACTTTTATGCACTTTTCCTTAAATACATTAATTTCTTATTCAGTCTTTTAACTACACTAAATAACACTTAAGCTTTACAGAATTATTTATCCACTAACCACTGTATCTCAGCAGTACAGCACAATAGATATTGATTATAAATAACCAATACTCACAACATATGTATGTATTCAAATCAAAGTATTTTACTGTTAACACAGAAAACCCTGTATTCACAGTTCACACATATATCATAACATTGTTCAACATAACATAGTATATCAATATATAATAAACCCTAACTTCACAACCTTTATTCCTTACATGATCCTTGCACTATTTTCTTTACATGTGTATCTTTAATAGGAATTAGTATTTATAATATTGATTGAACTATCACAGATATCAAACAATAGCTACACAGTTATATGTATATAAATAGTTACATCAACATTACAAACACATATAGCTTTACCGATATATATTATTATCAATGATACTTATCAAATCCTTGTATCCTGGATCCAATTCTTTGTCTGCAATGTAGGGAACGTTCCTGTAGTATAGATTCCTTTTCTGTAATGTAGTGTATATTTTCTGTAGTATAGTGAATTCCTATCCTTTTCTGTAGTGTAGTGTATTCCTATAGTATAGTGTAGTGCATCTTTTCTGTAGTGCAGTGTATGCTCATTGTCCAGGGGTGTGCAGGCAGCAGAGAGCTAGAGGGAGTCCTGGGTCTGGCTTTTATGGTCCAGACCAGGAAACTCCCAGCCTCCATAGTGGCAATGTGTGTGTGGGGATTCACCACACGGTGGACGCTGTGTGTGGGCCATCCTCGACATATGCGCTACACGACTGCTAAATTTATCGATCGAAGGCAATGCCGGGACTTGGTATTTACATCAGTAATGTGCGCGACACTGACATTTTCAGAATTAAAGCGGCAATACCATCAGTCGCCTCATTTAAGATGTAATTAGAATCCAGAATGAGAATTTCCAAAGTAACAACCCTATTCCTATTCCTATTCCTATCCCTATCCTTAACCCTAACCCTAACCCCTAACCCTAACCTTTAAATTAGATGCTAAATGTGGCGACTGATGGTATTGCCGCTTTAATTACAGAAATGTCAGTGTTGTGCACATTACTGATGTAAATACCAAGTCCCGGCATTGCCTTCAATCGATAAATATAACAGTTGCATAGCGCATATATCGGGGATGTACTCTGTCTTTTTTAAGTTAAGTCTGAATTTTTTATTTATCGGGTTTATTACATTCGTCTTTATTTTGTAGGCATTTACTATGTCGGTGATTAGAGTCACGGGAATATGACTACCACCACAAAATACAATACAGACAGCCTTATAGAGCCCTCAGTACAATAGAAACAGCATTCTAGTACAATACATACAATACAAACATACTTCTACTGATATATAAAATGCAGAGCACATTCTAGTCAATGATTTACAATACAGGCAGCATTCTAGTGATCTCTATACAATAGATATCATTATTGAATGATCTCTATATAAAAGAAATCATTCAATTATTGATATACAATTATTCCGTTACTGATATACAATACAGAGAGCAGAGCCTTCTAGTGTCTGATATACAACACATGGATCATTCTAGAGATTTATAGTATATACAATAAAGAGCATATATAATTACTGTTAAATAATTCAGAGAGCATCTGTCTGGCCAATATACAATATAGAGAGAATTATGGGGACCTACATGCAATACAGAGAGCATCTGTCTAGCAAAGTGTCTAAAATGCAATACAGAGAGCATCTTAATTACCACTATGCAATACATTCTCATGAATTCTAAATAACACAAAGAGCATCTTAATGTTAGGAACCCCTCCAGCCGGTACAACAAAACCCGGAGTCTGCTCTGAGGTCTGGTGTTCACTGTTGCCCCTGGTGGTGGGGACAGACTTGACTGCAGACACACAGAGGGTTGAGAGATGAGTACAGGCTAAGGAGAACCCAGGGACTAACAGAGAGTTTTCCGAAGAGGTTATTTGGAGACCTAAACGCACCTCTTCTCCAGCACTTGAGTCTGGGCCTTTTCCCGCCTTGCTGGGACAGGAACATACTAGGTGGCCTGATTGGCCACAATGCAAGCAAAGGCCTAGTGAGCATCTTCTGGAGCGTTCCTCCGGAGGCACGCGATAAACACCCAGCCGCATGGGTTCAGAGGTATCTAGCAAAGGAAAACCGGAACTAGGTGATGAGCCAGGAGGTATTGATGACACATGTTCAGCTTTCCGCTCTCTAATTCGACAGTCAATTTTAATGACATCAAATCTTCAAGGGAGGCGGGTACAGGATACTGAACAAGAGAGTCCTTAATTTGCTCGGTAAGGCCCAAACGGAATTGACTCCGCAGAGCCGGATCATTCCAGGCACAATCAGTAGACCAACGCCGGAATTCCGCACAATATTCATCAGCGGAACGACATCCTTGCCTTAATGCCCGGAGATGAGACTCAGCTGAGGCCACTCTGTCTGGGTCGTCGTATAGCAACTCCAAGGCCTGGAAGAAGGCATCCACGGTTTGCAAGGCTGGACTTGTTGGTGAAAGGGAGAAGGCCCAAGACTGAGGATCGCCCTGGAGTAGGGAGATAACAATCCCTACTTGTTGCTGTTCGGAACCAGAGGAGCGTGGTCTCAGGTGGAAGTATAACCTGCAACTCTCCTTAAAGTTGCGGAAAACGGACCTGCTTCCTGAGAATCGATCAGGCAAATTCAGCTTTGGCTCTGGAGATACGCCAGAGAAGGCTTGCTGAGGTTGCGAGTCTCTGGAGGCCTCTTCTTGAGCTGACAAACGCTGAGCCAATCCCTGGATCATTTGATACATGGTGTCAACATGGCCAGCCAGCATTTGAAATGGAGACGATTTGATTCCGCTTTCCTCCATTAAATTTTGTCTCCGGAATTTCTGTTTTGTCCGGTTATAATGTTAGGAACCCCTCCAGCTGGTACAACAAAAGCCGGAGTCTGCTCTGAGGTCTGGGGTTCACTGTTGCCCCTGGTGGTGGGGACAGACTTGGCTGCAGACACACAGAGGGTCGAGAGATGCGTACCGGCTAAGGAGAACCCAGGAATAGAGCGTGATGATAGACAGCAGCGTGGGGTCCAGGCCAGAATTGGTGCTGGCAGCAGACAACGTAGCCGGAGAACAAACCAAGGTCAGGGGTCGCAGGCACAGGTTCAGAAACCAGGGACAGGCGTAAGATCAGGGTCACTAGCAAAGGTTCAGATTCCAAGTTCAGGCAATAGATCAGGGTCAGAAGCACAGGTTCAGATTCCAGAAACAGGCAAGGGTCATACACGGGTAATCAGTGTAAGGTAGAAGCACCAACACAGGAACAAAACAGCAGGCAGCAGAACTGAAAACAGGATGCTATAACCGGCAGTGAGGCCCAGTCCTCACTGCCTTAAATAGTGCTAACAGATAGTATTCCCAGGACCTGACTGATTAATAATAATAGTGAAACCAATAGGATCTAATGCACCCAGCTGCACTAATGATTACACTGCAGCGTGATTAATCAGCAAAGGATGGCTGGGTTAATACAGCCCTGCGTGCGGGCGCCCGGCTGTTTGACAGCTGGCCGGGCGCGGCGGCAGGGAGCCTGAAGCCTCCCGATTGTTGCCCAGGCAACCGGGACGTGGGAACCGGAAGTGACGCCCGGTCATCATGGAGACGGCCGGGACGTCACGAGCAGGACAGGAAGGGTCGCGGCGGCCGCGGGCACCGCCGCAACTGCTGACACTTAATAGATAGTATTCATTTTAATATCTGATATGAAATATAGAGAGCATTCTCAAGACCAATACACAAAACAGCTATTTTATGCAAACCATGATCTGGCACATTTCTGTTGGTTTTCCAAATGAAGGCCCCCAGATCTCTGGTGGCTTTATAATGCAGACCCCTGAAATCTCTGGTGAGTTTACTATGCAAACCACAAACATACAGTGGCTTTACTATGCAGACCTTAGATGTCAGGTGCTTTTAGTTTACAGACCACAGACCTATGATAGTTTTACTATACATACACTAAAACTATTGTTGCTTTACAATACAGCTCCCCAAATCTCTGGTAACCTTTCTATACAGACTGCAGACCTATGGTGGCTTTACTATACAGACCCCAGATCTCTGGTGGTTTTATAATGCAGACTCCCCCCATAATCTCTGTTGGGCACAAAATCAGACATCTGATAGCTGGTGGCAACCAAATTAAATGACTTTCCCCTCCTGTAGTCTAACTGTTCTGCAAGTTTGGCTGTTCTGGAATGCCATCATATCCACTAGACAGCTTGCTGTATTCTGATTGGTGTATTGTTCCAGCCGTCAGCTAATCAGCTGCTAGGTGCTATCTACTCAATATGAAAGCATAATCAGTAACTTAGCAGATGCACAGTTCATAATCCTGGCTTGTGTCTGAGAGACAGGATAGTCCCTGGCCATTTATAATAAAACTCAATCAGAACAGCCAGGCAGCATCTTCTGCCTGTCTCTCAGCTGCGCACTGTGGCTATGCACATGTGTTGGCCTCGCTGCCCAACCTACCTGCTCCCAAAATCTCATTATACAGCACTGTATTATATGGTGGCACTAGACAATATATAGGATTATAACAACTATGCTAAAGGACAGTTCTAATCTCAGTATGTAGTGTCCATTTCATTTCAACCAACATCTGCTTTAGTAAAAATAAAAACATACCAGTACAGGTCATTTAGAACTCTGACAATAGTTTTGGTTCAAATCATTGGGTTTACAGCAGCTTATCTCATAAATGTCACATAACTTTTTAGCCAGTCCATGGCTTAGTGTTGCATTAGACTGTGAGGGTGTGTATCTCCACTGGTGTCCAGGGCTCCTGCATGTCTGCCTTTCATCCTGCAGATTTACCAAAGCTGTAGAAAGACAGCATCAGCCATTTAAACTTAATTAAAGTTCATAGCTCTAGAAAGTTTGTCAGTGTAAAAGGTTATGAGTCTGTTAAAAGGTCCCAAAGACAACAAAATCAACTGAATTTACTATGTCTGAAATGTTTTTAGCTACCCTAATTTAGCTATATCATAATTTGTTTAGTCAGTGAAATATTTTCTGCTGATTATAAAGGGAGACAGAGTTGATTGTGAAGAATACGAAGAGGTAAATCATTAAAAAGGTCAATTACCTGAAACAGGGATCTTAACGTTCTGAAAGAGAAGTCTGTCTTATATCTCTTGGGTAGAGCTGCATTTATTGAAAGTCGTCATGGATTTCTGCAACTGTCAAAAGGTCATGCTAATATTTAACAAACTTTTGAAAGTCTACAGTGTAGACAGGACATTTTAATAGTCTTATATTTATGTTCACAAAGAATTTGCCCTTACAAAAGTTCTTCCTGTAAAATTACTGTAACTAGTTTAACTCTTTCACTGCCAGAGATCTGCTGACTTGGCTGAAGCAGGTTTTATTATTTTTGTACGCACCAATAAAACATGTACTACATACTGTAAGATTCACTGCAGCGTCTCTAGGCCGCATATTTTCCAAAAGTATAAATCCTATAAAATGTAAAACTAGTACTCTTGTTATCCACGCTATGCTCCTGAAAACGTTGGTCAAATATATATTCTCAATAAACAAATACTCAGAAAATTGGCATCTAAAAGTGTCATCAAACACAAGGTAAAATACAATATTTCTACAAAAGAAAATACAACATATGTCTAGTTTTTCAGTTTGTAAATCTATCAAAACCACAAGCATGTAAACTTGTATATTACACTCAACCTTAATCGTGGCTTAGCTTTTTTTCTCACAATTAATATTACCCTCAAATGATAACCCTAAATGTATTGTGTGACTTCATGCACTGTAATTTATATGTGAACATTATTAGATATTTTGTGTAGGCTTGTATAAGATATATGTGTGTATTTTAGTTTCCTATGTTTTTGGTGGGTTTTACAACTTTTCTGTTTTTCCTAATTCTCCCTATTGTAGGAGCCAAATCTTGTAAGAACCTTTTATATTTCTTTCTACATCATAGTCACAAGAGAGCAGGATCCGGATTAGCTGTGATATGAGAGCCCAATGGCAATGGGTGCAGAAATTGATAAATCCAGGAACAGATGAAAATGACTAGTGGGTGAACTAAGATAAACCTGGGCTCTCTTATTTCACCAGCAAAGTCTTGCTGGTCCCAAATGGGTGACATGGAGGCGTCACAGTCCTCAAACATAAACAAGAATGCTCTACTTCCCTACCGGATTCATTGAAACCAGAACTGGAAGTGATTGGATGACCAAAAAGTTACCATTTCACTTTTGAACATTACTGTCACTGGTTATGATGGCAGTGATAACTCTAAGAATTCAGCTGTGTATATGTCAATGTGTTTTACGGATGTTGTACTACACTTTACGTGTAATGTGTAATACTGTACAGCACTATGGATTATTGTTGCGCCCTATAAACAATAATAACTGACAGGTTTAGATGTAGGTTTAGCTCTGGCTGAAATGCCCCTTCCTAAAATCTAAGTTGAGTCTTATTAGGTGAGGTAGTTACTAGTTTCGGTCCTCTGCTCCAGCATGTCTACCAGTCAACATTTCCAATTTTCCTAGGAATGCCCTAATTTTCATTGGAGGCTTCAGTGGGCAGGAGGCGGTGTTTTATTTTATCTTAAATTTTCAAATCAGCAATGTTGACAGGTATTTTCCAGTTCATTCCACCTGTGAATGCAAAACAGTGTTTTCCCTCTGAATTGTATAATAAGTATTGAAGTGAATTTCTGCCTAAATTCTTAGCTCTCTGCGAAAGAAAGAATGCACAGTAACAACCTAACCATGGAGGAGGAAGGAGACCCAGACATCCTGCCAGATCTCTGAGGATGACAAGTGAATGCTCTCAGGACCTGACTTTGTGTATTGGCTAAATATCTTGCCCTCCAAATCGAATTATAATTTCTGATTTTAAACATAAGGTAAATATAATGTTCTGTAGTTGATATCATAAAAATAAAATACCAAATTATTATTTTTCTCTCAATGATTTAGAATCACCATGCATGCAGGTACACTGAGTACCTTTGCACAGCAGTGTTCTCTCACTTGTTGATATATACTTGCTTTATCCAACGAGTGTGCCTTATACTGCCTTGGCTAAAGACATCGCATAATAATTAATGTTCACTGACCCCCTTGTTCTGGTTTTGGTTTTGGTTTTGGATCTGGATTAACTTCGTGTTTTGGTTTTGGTCTTGGTTTTGGCAAAACCACCCTTGCGTGTTTTGGTTTTGGTTACTGATTTTTTTCTAAAATCCCTAATTTTTTTTTGCTAAAATCACATATTTTTGCTTTTTTTTTCCCCACTACATTATTATTAACCTCAATAACACTAATTTCAAGTCACTTGCAGTCAATTTTGACCACCTCACAGGTCACAATATTATTTTCACACATTTTCAAACAGAGACTGCAGCGACCTGACTGGATGCTAAGTGACAGAGCAATGACTCAAACACACAGCAGTTTCTAGCACATCTAGGAAACATTGCCACACAGCTGTGTCAGTAAAGAAAAGTGGTGCAATTAGCAATGGAGCTCTCCTTTTTGCATGTTACCTATATAACACAGTACAATGTGACTGCAGATTTAGAAGACTAAGCCTGTCAGACCTATTATTTCAGTCCGCCCTGGGATTTGTATTTCAGCAATGACAATTAGCAATGGAGCAATGCAGCTCTCCTGAATGTCACTGGAGCCTTTGAAGAACACTGCTACCACTCTTCTTTCTATTCTACCTATGACGCTGCCCAACTGCACTAGAGACTGCCAAGAACTGTGCTACCCCTTCTGTGTCCTTCTGTGAAATGGCGCTGGATCGCCGTGAAAGGCAAGACTTATAGTATTCAAAGCTCGCGAGATCCGACATCTAACGACGTAACAATGACGTTTTGCCTCGTTTTCAATTCCGAGGGCGTGCAAAAGTATCAAGCCGAGCTCGGATCTGCTAAGTTCGGGTGTGTTCGGTTCTCGGGAAAACCGAGCCTGAGCATCTCTAATAATAATGCAGCTACCTATTGATTCATATATTGCAAAAAGTATTATGTGCTTGCTATAGTCTTATATATGAGCATTTAACCTTATGCACACCAGATATATTAACCACAAAGCAGGAAGAATACATCATGGTTCAATAATATAATAAATTCATTAACAAGGCTGGAAAATGAACCAAAACTACCAGCGGGGTAGTTTTACAAACTAAAATGTAATGAAATATAAATACATCCACATTTGTTTTAAAAATCAAATGGGAATCTTATTTCTTGTAGTCCAAATATAAATGTAATTTAAGAAATGTGAACAGATGGCCATGTTGTGATAGAAAATAATGGCTAATGAACTAACTACTATTAGCTATAGCAGTCAATATGTAATCAACCAATCAGAGGCAGCTAGAGAGTGTTGCTGAGAGACATCGTTGTGTATTCAGCCCACCAGCACCTGCAAGAAATACACCACCTAAAAGGCGTATCTCGAGGTGCGTACACTCCTTATTGTATTGGAGAAATTATGTTAACACTCCCTTTTGGCAATTCAACAATATGCATACATCTATATACAGGCTTATGCATACATATTTTTGGTCCATCTGCGCAGTATGGAAATGCATATCTTATGCATAAAAATGATGTACGTCCAAGTTTCATTGAGCCCCCCATTTACCACTATTTTACTAAAATTGAAATTTTCACGACTTGATATTACTTGAGTACCCAAACTCACTCTCTGCACTTAAAGGTACAGTACACTTTTCTCACTAAGACTGTTCCTGTCATTGGAATCCAGTAATCAGTATCTGCCATTCAAAGACCATAAGCCCTGACACATATCCTCATGGAGTTCTACTACACACCACAAACATGTAAGCAGCTAGTATATAGGGTCACCATGAGACAACACAATGCAGTGCTTAGCAACTGGTCTGTCACACCGATTGCTGATGTCTCCTATATTTTTCTGCTTACATCTTCCAATTGTTTCTGCAATGAAAGGTAATAATGTAAACAAAACCAGTGAAACTACATTTAATGACGCTGATAGTTTTATAAATGATCATTGTTGTCACTGTAAGAAATATAATGCATATTTAAATGTATGATAGTTGCCAGACTTGAAACACTCAACTGTATATAATACTTTTTTTGTTTGTGTTGATAATTAATGTTTGTAAATTCAGTGACCATTTAAAATAGAAACACATCAATGTGAGGGAAGTACAGACGGCAAGTTGTCACAATGATGGTTACCAAACGTACCAATGAGCTGCCTCACTTTTGAAATCTTCCAATCATCACCTCCGACTCCTGTGCAAAGTACGGCCAGCAGTCCACTAGTCTTTAATCATGAGTGCAATTTATACAAAGGAATTGACTTAGTGTGGTACCATATACCTGATACACATGATGGCAGAATTTGGCATTTAAACGTTTTGTTTATATGTGACGTATATTTTTATTCTTCACGCTCCTGGAAAGATGGGATATGTTAATAGACTTTTAAATGTCCTGCAATTAACATCAAGTAATTGTTTTACAAACAGTCTAAATCAGTGTCAAAAGATTTATTTTATGGTTCCCATATGCTGCAGACATACAGTAGGAGATGAAGTCATGTGTAATGTATTATATATATATGAGGAATGTTGTTAACACACATTTCTGTCTTTGGTTTAATTATATGGTTATTTGATGTGTACTGCGAAGTTTAATGTTATTGTTTCATTAACAATATGTTAATATAGCCAGATGTTTAAGTTTACATTTACAATAAAATCAGTCTCCATTTTTTTCTGCTCTTAATGTACTTGCTGCTAAATACAAGTTTACTCAATTCTCACATACTTTATTAAACTACTTTTGTGTTCTGTCAAAATATAGTTGAAAATGTTTATTGGTAGGAATGAAACACGTTCAGTTTGCTACCGATTCTTTTGAACTCTCAAAAATCACCACAGGGATAACTGGCTTGTGGCTGCCAAGCTTTCATAGCAACGTCGCTTTTTCATCCTTCGAAGTCGGCTGTTCCTACCATTGTGAAGCAGAATTCACCAAGCGTTGGATTGTTCACCCACTAATAACAATCTCAATCTCCAACGGTCAAATGTTGTTTCTTCGTACTTCGTGATGTCATGTGCTTAATTCTGTGTCATTGTGCCTTAGTGTACTAGTAAATGTATTACCATGACAAGATGGCTGCTTCTTTTGCTGTTAGGGTGTGTGCCGATCAGGGGCTTTCCTTGGTGTATGTATACAAGATAGTAATTTGTCCCAAATGCAAAACTGAGACACTGGGGATTGTGTAGAGAAGTAAAATAGGATAAATTAAATATGTAATTATGCTCTTCCTATTTCTATATACAATTGTACATGTTAGAAGTTGTGGTAATTAAAGTATATTAGGTACTTTAGGCCACTACACTGTATAACATCATTGCAAGGTGCATAAATGCCACCTGGAATATAAGCAGAAAAAGACACATTCATGAAAAAGTGCATTTACTGCATGTGATCATTCAAATGCATCTCGAGGTATATCCAGCTGTACTTCACTAGCATTTGCGCCAGGTGTCCGTCAGGAATAGTGTAATAGAGTGTCTGTATACAAGAGAAAATAATGTCTTGACACTGTTGTTAAAACATGCAAAAATAGCATGTTCCATATAAAGTATAATTAAAGCCAAGCACAAATACAAAATACTAATTAAATTAAATACAAACATCTGTTGTTTTCCTGTTTAAAAATCAAATAGGAATCTTCTGTCATACTGCAGTCCAAATGGAAAAATCAATTAACTAATGCAAATAAATGGTCGCAAGTTTGTGTAATATAGCAGCTGCACTAATGATTTTAGTACTATCAGTTAGAGGGGTCATCAAAAGTGGCCAGCTAGTGCTTCTGATCATCATCATCATCATTTCTTCACTCTACCAGCCCTACAGCACCCTCAAGAGATACAGCTCCTGACAGGTTTGTGTGGTTCTGTACCCGGCTTCTTGAGTCACAATGACGTGAACACTTCCTTACTGTACAGTTCCTACGGTCACCTGCCCCTTACCATCTCTCCAGTACGCTTTCTTTTATATGGAGCACATGCTCAGTACAGAAATGCATATATTGCGCAGATAAAATCAATGTACATTCAATTGCATATGAGCCTCATTGTCCTGTGGTATGATATATTAAACGAGCTAAGGTCTATGTTACCAGAGTAGAGGTGACTGTAAAACTGCTTCATTTCGGCACATCCTCAGTGGTGGCGATGGCCAAGCAACTGCCTTTACTTTCACTGGGAAGACTTTTGCACCATCCAGACGCATTGGCGGATCCAGGGGGGGGGGGGGGGGCTTGCTGCCGGCGGCTGCACACTGTGCAGGTCCGTTCAGCAGTGACAGTGTGCTGCCCGGCTGCTCGGATTGTGTTTTAAACACAATCAGAGCAGTGGGGCAGCACACTGTCACTGCCGAGCGGACCTGCACATACTGTGCAGCCGTCGGCAGCCTTAGAAATTAGAAAGGGGGCGGGGCCTAAATCGCCCCCCCCCCCTAAAATCGCCCGGGGTATAGCAAAAGTCTGGATCCGCCCCTGTCCAGACGTCATGTAGGAAATACCAATGTGAGAAATCTATATACTATAGTGACACAACAAGCACGATCTTAGCAGAAAAGTGTTAAATAGAATTAATTTAGGGTATGGTACAAAATTAGGCTTTTGTATTTGTGAGCATGGACAGGCCTCTCAGAGACCACAATCTTGTTAGCAGTGAAGCTTAGCATCTGCAAAGAGGAGCTTCAAAAAAAGCAGAAAACTGTAGGTGCGCTCAGCTGTGTATGTGTACGGTCCAAAAATGATGCACTATACTCCAACATTTTTCCAGTTCGTGAATGATTCTAATAGCTTTGGAATTATAGAGAGTATGTAGAGCAATGTGATGCTGGAGATGTGTGTAAGGCTCCCACATACCTCATGTTTTCCTAAGTCATGTTTTTTTGCCAGTGAAAAGCTTGAATTCCAAATTCTTATTTCCATAGAATCAAGACTTTTGCTTTGAAGGTGGCTGTGGATCACAATCAAATTACATTCTGCCCAATCCAGCCTAGAAGATCCTCACAACCTCCTGAAACATCTCATGAGCCAGCTGCTGTTAAAAGCAGCAAATAATCCTTTAACATACAGTATGGCATTCAGCCCGTTGCATAAACATTTCATATTAGCTTAATATTATGTGGCTGATTCCAGACTGAAAGTATAAAGCTATTTCATACTTGCCAACTCTCCCGGAATGTCCGGGAGACTCCCGCATTTTGTGAGAGTCTCCCGGACTCCCGGGCGAGTGTGGCAATCTCCCGAATTCTGCCCACTTCACTAGGAAGTGCCCCACTTCCTAGTGAAGTGGGCAGAATTAGATCCCAAACGCCGCGATTCCCGGTGAATCGCGGCGTTTGGCCCCGCCCCCGCTGTCAAATGACGCAATTTGCGTCATGACGTCACAGGGGGCGGGGCCGAAATGACGCGATTTCGGCCACCCCGCCCCTTCACGCCCCCCTCCACTGGCTGGCTCCCGGAAGGGAGCTGAAGAAAGTAGGTAAGTATGAGCTATTTAATTATGTCTAACTATGTGACCCAAAAACAAATTTGGTTGATATCAATATTTCTGTCTTCAGACATGCACTATTAATATTAAGCATTAGCAAATAACAGTAGGAAAGTTACATTTGTGAGTGCTAAAAACAGAGCTACTTAGCATTATAGAAACGTGTAGCAGATTTAATATAAGCAGTCAGATGAAACATGAAATATTATTTGTATTGAGTGTAAAGAAGTGCCAAGGCACACAGTGTGCTTCTTGGCTCAGAGACACAACAACTCTGAAGCTTACACTGTAAAACAGCCAATCTCCTTGTGTATGGGATTTTGGCCAGAATATTAGCTTTTGCAGAGCTCCTGCCTATATATCACTAAAGCTGCTTTTGTAATAGCCATCTGGAGGAATTTTGGCTGACTAAGGCTGAAGGGCTATAGGAATTGCACAGCTTGCAAAATGTTTTATAGTTGCTTCCTAAAACAAAAGGTATTCAAAAAGTTCAAAGCTCAAAAGATTAAATAAATATTAAGCATGCCTTACAAACAGAATATAAGTTGCTTTGTAACTATGAGTCAAAGAGAAAGTTATAAAATATTGTTGTTAACAAATGTTAAAATTAAATAATTAAAGATGGTGAGCATGAATGGCTATTGGTAGATCATATCAGATGTCACAGCTTAAATGTGTTGCATATTTTGCCAAATGTAACCTAACATATTTTTAAATTGATATGAAATGCATTTCCCAGACAGTGTAATTGGAACAAAAGGAACAATACATTTTGAGATTATACCTATGTGGTGAAAGGCTGAAATAAAGGATTTCCGAGTATAATGTGGAGTCATATTACACATATGAGTAATGCTCATGTCATTTAATTTTGTCCATGAACCTCATACTACCCCCAGTACACGGCAACCCATGTAAAATTTAAAGTACAGATGGAAACATGAAACCTCTAATCATTGAATGATTTGCTGCAATTAGTTAGTATTAATGTTTCTTAGTTTGTAGCAGTGTTTGTATTTTTCATGGTTGCCAAATGCATTAAAACAATTATAGGAATAGTTTCCATTAATCCATTTCCATTAATTCAATTGTAACTTAAAAATGAACAGCTACAAAAAAAGCTATCAAGATACTATTGATTTCAAGGGTATGATCTGGCTCCATGTTGGCAAACATAAGTCACTGTGCATACAATGTTCCATTTCACACTTGCTGTTAGAAATGTTAGGGGACTGAATGTTCTTCAGCCATTGTTCTTCAGCCATAGCTGAAACAAATCACTGAAGATTAGACATCTACTTGTAGACCGGCCTTTCACATAGACATTTTTACTGCACACTACATTTTTATTTATTAGTTATTAGCTTATTATATCTCTTATAAACCTCAACAACATGTGTGTGCACTTGTATCCTAGTTCAGGTCACTTGCGACAGCTTTTCCCCACGTGTGTGTGTGTGACGAAATATAGTAATGACTGATTGTTATTTTCTGTTGAATTTATGTATCACAATGTGAATATTTTGTGTAACCTTTCAAAGTGTATTTGTTTAACTGATCTGGGTCTGACCTTGGCAAGTGTCAATAGTCTTTTGAAAGTAACCAGGCCCAGAGACAGATAAACTCTCTGAGTAGTTTGGGTATGCAGAGGAGTTAGACTTAGCCAGGCAGAAACAGCAGAGGTGAGAGATTCTCTGAGGTGCACAAAAATATATCTTAGTGATAGATAATTTACTTCAGGGAAAACTCTGTGTCATTTTGGGAATCAATCTGACTTAATTGAAAGTGAAATTTCTAAGGTGGGAGGGGGAAGGGGGGGGGTGAAGAGCCAACAAGAAATGTACCAGTAGTACCAGTACCAGTAGTACAGTGTTCATTTCTTTGAGGAGGTCTATCACGACTGAAATGTATCATTCTTCTCAATGTGTACTCCTCACACGCCAATTCCTGAACTTGTAAGTAGGGACCTAGTATTTCCTATTTTATTTTCTTAAACTCATTTGTGCAACATATTGTATGTGTTTTTGCATCTAAGCCTTGGAAACATTATTCAGATTAAATTTAATCTAGTGTGTTCTCCATGATTCTTTGTGAATTTACGGAGCCCAGGGAGGCTCATGCTCCATGTGTATGTGATTTAAGTGTGAAAAATTAATAAGTGGTTCTGGTGAACGTAAGGACACCATAATAAATCCTTCATGGTGGCAGAAAAGGTGTATTCATTTTTAATTAACTAAGGTAAGACCAGTCATGACCAGCTGTTTAGATTGCTGTATCTGAGACAGGCTGGCGTGTTCATGACAAACTAGTTGGCAGCTTGGTGGGATTGATAATATTTTTCTTTTTATCATAAGAACTTCAGTGAATTAGTGGTGTGTGATTCTAAAGAGAATCAGCATCCTAACTGACCGGATATTACGGTTAAGGCTTACAAAATTTTAAAGGACATACTGCACATATAGATCTGTCCCCCTCCCTTTTTCTTGTTTTTCTTTTCTATTTTTTATTTGGTGGAAGTGTGAGGTCTAGGATAAGCAGATAAAAAAGGACGAGCTTTTGGCTTTGTGTGTTGAAAGAAGAATTGATATTATCCCTGTCAGGACCCGAGAACAACTGATTCAAGTGCTTGTGGAGGCTGATAGGGAGCCAAGTGTCGGAGGAGGCAGTGGAGAAAATCCCTCTGCTTCAGGAGAGCAGTCAGCACTGGACATTACCACAAATACCTCTGTTCAATCAAGTGAGGACTCTATCCTAGACAGTTACCTTCATACTGCTCTCAAACAGCTGAAGGATGCCGACACTGCAAACTTGCTGCAGCTGATCCAGCAATTCCAAGAGGCTGCCGAACGCTGGGCTGCTGCAAACCGGGAGGCTGCTGAATGCCGTGTCAACAGGGAGGCTGCCACTAAAGAGCATCAAGCAGAGCGCTAACACCAGCTGGAACTAGCCAGGCTCGACAGCCAGTCGGCGGACCCAGGTCCGGGTAGGAAAAAACCCAGGCACGATCAATTTACAGTTTTGTAAAAGGACGGCAACCTTGATGCGTTCCTGAGGGGATTTGAAAGGACTTGCTAACAGTTTGAGCTGGACCCCAGTGAATGGACCAGCTACTTAACCCCTGGACTGAAAGGGAAAGCTTTGGAAGTGTTTGCAGACCTTCCCCAGGAACTGAACGGCGATTATGTTGCAATTAAGAAAGCCTTGTTACTTTATTTCAACATAACTCCTGAGGCTTATCAGCGGAAATTCCGAGACTCAAGGCACAGTACCTCTGATACTGATGCCAGACTGATAGCGTAATTATCATCCATGATGCATCAATGGATTGAGGGATTGCAGGTACTGGACTATGATAAAACTTTTATTCTCCTGGAACAGTTCCTCACACTGTGCCCAGCTGAGGTAAGGGAATGGGTTGTGGATTGTGACCCTAAGACATTGCAAGAAGCTGTCCGCCTGGCCGACAAGTACACAGTTACCAGGGCTCCTGTAATGAAGAAGAGTTGGGGAGCGCCAATGCAAACTACGTGGAAAGAGAGGCAACTTGGAGGATCACCCCTGAGTTTCCTGTCAACCAAACCAGCTGTTGCTGCACCTTTTGGGGGGGGCAGGGGAAAACCTATTTTGGCAACTGGCTGCAGGTGTTTTACATGTGATGAAATGGGGCACATCAGTGTCAATTGCCCCAAAAAGAAGAAAAAGAAGAAAACAACTCCTTCTCCTGTGGGGGACCTGGCAGAAAAGCCAGTTCCGGCCGTTCTGTGTACGGGAGGACCTCAAGAACACCCCAGAGACAATCTGCAAGTGGTTAAGGTAGGACACTAAGTCACACTTGGGTTGTTAGACTCTGACACAGACCTGACTCTTGTACATCCAGCTATATTGAGCCCAGAGAACATTATGCCTGGGAAGACTATTGCTGTGAGAGGAGTGGGCGGCCTACATTCTGCAGTACCCCTAGATAGAGTTTATCTAGATTCGGGATCTGGCAGAGGAATACGAGACGTTGGGATACTAGATAATGTGCCTGCCATGGTATTGTTGGAGACAGATTTGGGAGGCTGCACACTGCTTATATAAATGAGTGTGATGTCATTTCTGATGTACTGATGCAAACTAACCTTAATCTTTCCCAGGTGAACTCTGCTGACCAGCATAAAATAAGTGCAAAAATGTGTAGTGAAATTTCATGTGCTGCTGAGAATACTCATGCAGATTTGCACGTACCTGTGATGCAGAGGATGGGCTTATGTGTCAATGTGTTTGATGATAATGCTCTTGTTGGAGAGACTAACCCTTTAAATCCCCTAGGTTGTGAATTTGATCAGGGCAAAGTGTGTGAGATTGTGCCTAAATATGATACCATGTCTCCTAATGTTTTAGTTAAGCAGGTGAATTACATGTACCCAATTCTGAAGGTGTCCCAAAGTGTGAAAATGTATCAAATCTATTAGCAGTAGTGCCCCAGAGAGCAGCACAGAGGAGCTGTGCATTAACCCCAGAGAGTGTGAAGGGATGTTCACTAGAAAATAACCCCCCTCAACCCCCCTCCCTCACTGTAGAAATTGCAGGCTCAGGCAGTGATTTGAATGAGCCACCCCATGCTGTGTTCCACACTGCTATGCCTGGAAGTGATACCTTCAGGGCAGAACAAAACACTGATCTTACATTATCAGCAGTGAGGAGAGGGTCAGCCAAACCAGTTTTAAAGGTGAAGAAGACAGAATTTTTTGGGAAAATGTCCATTTGTAAAGAGAGAAAAATGTCACGAGCATGCATCCAGATGTAGTTGCTGACAGACAGCTTGTAGTACCACTAACCTATAGGAAGGGTTGCTGAAAGTGGTTCATAAGATATCTCTAGCAGGACATTTAGGTGTTATCAGAACTAAAGCTTGTTTGTTACATAATTTTTACTGGCCTGGCATGCTGACTGACATAGCCAAGTACTGTCACTTGTGCCATGTGTGCCAGGTCGCTGGGAAGTCTGGTGATGTGGGGAGGGCGACTCTCATTCCCCTGTCCGTCATATCAGAACCCTTTGAACGCATTGCTGGGGATATTGTGGGTCCCCTAGCCATTCCCAGTAGCTCAGGGAAAGAGTATATTCTGACTGTAGTGGATTATGCTACTAGGTACCCAGAAGCAGTAGCTCTTTCCTCCATTTGTTCAGACAAGGTGCCCTTATAACTATTTTCTGCAGGGTGGGGTTCCCAAAAGAAATGTTAACTGATTAAGGTACCCAGTTCATATCTAACCTCATGCAGAGTCTGTGTAAAAAGATGCAGGTGAATCATTTAATTACTATCCCCTATCACCTGCAGGCCAACGAGCTGTGTGAGCGCCTTAATGGCACCCTAAAACAAATGCTTAGCACTTTTGTGGAGTCGCAGGGAAGAGACTGGGAGAGGTTCCTGCCGCACCTCCTCTTTGCATACCGTGAGGTACCGCAGAAATCCACTGGCTTCTCGCCCTTTGAACTACTGTATGGGCGTCGGGTGCGTAGCCCTTTAGATTTCATTAGGGAAAAGTGGAAAGGGAAATTGATCACCCCAGAAAGGTCAGTGGTACACTATGTAGTGCAGTTCAGGGAAACATTGCAGTCCTTAATGGGGATGGCACAGAGCAACCTGAAAGCTGCACTGGCGAAACAGAAGCTGTGGTATGACTGCATTACGAGAGAACGGTGGGGCAAAAAGTTCTGGTTCTGATTTTTATGCGGCAGAACAATTTGCAGGCTGCCTGGGAGGGCCCCTACACCATAGTACAGCACATTAATGATGTAAATTATGTTGTGGCAAAAGATGAGGGTCAAAAGAGGCAGAAGGTATATTATTATTTTATTATTATTAATTTTTATTTATAGGGCGCCACAAAGTATCCGTAGCGCCGTACAAGGACAAACAATGGCACAGTACAAGGTGAAACAGCACAGTACAAGTAACAGTAAGCACTATAACTCTGGGGGCTCAGGCACAGCATGAAAGAGAGGGAGGGAGGGGAAAAGTGAGTATAGGCAGGTAACTATGGCCCAAGAGGGTGGGCACGGATGACAGGTTGAGAGTCACTGAGGGGAGCAGAGAGAAGCGAGAGGAGACAGAGGGCAGAGGGCAGAGGGACCGAGAGGAGGTGAGCAGAGTAGCTGGAGAGCGCAGTTAAAAGTGATGGAAACAGGAGGTAGGAGAGCCCTGCTCAAAGGAGCGAACAATCTAAAGGGAGGGGAAGACAGACAGACACATGGATGAGACGGAGAGACAGGAGAAACGGAGACGGAGTCGAGGAAGGGGGAGAAGGGAAGAATGGATGAGAAAGAGAGGTAGCCGACCGGTGGGAGTTTAGGCATGAGACTGGAAGGCTTTAAGGAAAAGGTGGGTTTTTAATGTTCGTTTGAAAGAGGACAGATTAGGGGAAGTTCTGATGGAGCGGGGGAGCTTGTTCCAATGGAGGGGTGCGGCGCGGGAGAAGTCTTGGATACGTGCGTGAGAGGAGGTATATCACATCAACATGCTCAAAGCTTATCATGGCAGGGAAACTTGTGTATTAGCTGTGTGTAGCTTGCCTGAAAGTGATCAGGAGTCTGATCCCTTGGTGGATTTAGCAGCTGTTGCTAGAGAGAGAGGGTCTTTACCAGATGCTCACTGCAGTGTAGAGCTGTCTGACAGTCAATTAGAGCAGCTCGCGGACAAGCTAAGGCCTTATCAGTCTCATTTCACAGGGAAACCTGGAAAAACCACTTTGTCACACATCATGTAGACACAGGGAACCAGACCACCCTCAGACAGTCAGCATATCGTACTTCCCTAGAAGTGATTCAAGCCATTAAAAGGGAGATAGATGAGATGCTGCAGCTAGGGGTAATTCAAAAGTCTCGCAGTTCTTAGGCTGCCCCAGTGGTACTGGTCCCCAAAAAATGTGGAGGCACAAGGTTCTGTGTAGACTATAGGAGGTTGAATGACGCCACAGTGTTTGATGCTTATCCTATGCCTAGGATAGATGAATTGTTAGATCAGCTTGTCTAGCCACACTACATCAGTATCATGGATCTCAGTAGAGGGTACTAGCAGATCCCTTTGTCTCCTGAGACCCGTGAGCGGTCCACATTTATCACCCCATTTGGGCTATTTGAGTTTTTGGTCATGCCCTTTGGAATGAAAGATGCCCCTGCATCCTTCCAGCACCTGGTCAATTACCTGCTAGAGGGTCAGGAGGGGCATGTAGTTTCCTGACTGACATTGTGGTGTTCAGCCAGACCTTGGAGGAGCACCTGATCCATCTGAATAATGTGTTAGGTCAAATTACTGAGGCAGGTCTGACTATCAAGCCAGAGAAGTGCCAGCTTGGCATACGTGAAGTGCAGTACTTGGCGTAGGGGGAGGTACCCTCTGCCCAGAGCCAGGCAAGGTAAAGAGCCAGGCAAGGTAAAGACAGCATGGCCGACCCCTACCACGAAAAAGCAGGTCTTGGGGTAAATGTATCATACTCCGTTTTTTTCAAGTCGCCGGAAATCAGCGAGTTGACAGGTAAAATTTAAAGCGGCGCTGCCTTGTAAAGGGAAAGTTGCCTTTACCGGAGAATGATACATTTACCCCCATGTCTTTCTCAGGTACAGCTGGGTATTATTGAAAATTTGTGCCCCTTTATAGTACCCTAGCCAAACCTCTGACTGAAAAGAAATTACCACAGGTGGTTAATTGTGAAAATGCATCTACAGCTTTGAAATCTGTCTGGTCTCACAAGCCTGTTCACACACAAACAACTGATGTGTGGAAGGAAGATATCAGTGAGGACCTTAATTCTATAGTCAGTTCCAGGTTTTGTTCCTGAAAACCTTTGTTCCTCAAAATACTGATTTAAAGTATTTTTTGAAATTACTTTTATAGAGTACAGTACAGTCTACTAGCAATGAAGTTAATTATTATATTAATTTTAGTTATAGTAATATATAAGATTCAGCATAAAATGCAAAACTACCATTTATTCTAGTCACCGATCACCAGCAGCTAAACCATAAATCACTGGAAATATTTTACTGTTTAAAGCAAATTACATTAGAAATGGTTGATTAATGTGGCCATGTGTTACTTAAGCAGATGTTAGCACTTTCAGAGGAAATAGCATATCTACTAGTAATTGTTGCAACAAATATGAACTGTCATTAACTTGAAATAACATTTGCTACCTAATATGATGATTAAGGTTTAGTAGTTATCAAGGATATTAAATCTAATTTATCTTAACAGAAATGTTTGTTACAACAGCTTTTTTTCTATTGCAGGCAAATTTCACTTTTAAGTGGATTTATTTTACCAAACTGTATTATTCACAATTCATTCAATTGTAAAAATAAAGCAACTGAATCAAAGTGTGAAGGGGTTGACCGAGTCAGCAGCAACTGAAATAGAGTCCTTATCATTTCTTCTGAAAACTACCATAAACATCTGTACTATACACAAGTAGTCTACACTATAACATTCAATATAGGAAACATACACGGTTCGTGAGTTCTGTGGACTGAGAATCTCTTCATTAGAAAATACCTGCTCATTTCTGAAAGCTGTGGTCAACAAGCACAAAATAACTTCAGAAAGTACCTACCTAGCAAAGAATTAGGATAAAGAATAATAAACAGGCAGAACCAACACTGTAGCCCACAGCACCACAATACCACACGGCCACAATAGGTTGTGCCTTAGTACCCTTCCCAGGCTCATATCGGATATCTCTATTTCAAAGGTGGTAGCTTGAATCAGTTTTAGCTCTGCCATCGAGAAAAGTCCTGCCCAGATATAGGCATTGATGACATTTGTGAAAAACATGCAATTTAGCGAAAAGATCTAAATACAGGCAGGAGAGCCTAAGGGCAGCATGGAGTGTACAAAAAATGTTTAGAAGGGGTGTATCTATGTAACAAAAAACTAGGCCTGGTTTTACTAGACTAGTTGTTTGCAGGGCCATCTCTGTGGATGTTTTAGATGGAAGCTCTGCAGGCACCATAGGTGGTGCCTCCCCTCTCGGAGTAGGTAGCTCCACCCTCCCTTTAGGATGTTGCACCCCTACCCTCAGGCTCTGTTCCCCCCCATTCCTTGGGTTTTAAGACCCTGCTGCTACTTCTTCCATTGGTAGACAGGAAAGGTGGTGGGACCATATATTCTGCTCCCTTCAGTCTGGGAGTATGGTACTGAGCCGTGACATCATAGAACAGCGCCACTCTTTCAGCTATGTAAGTAGCTGCTGGCTACTTCTCCTCCATGTCACCATGTGGTAAGAAAATTTTTATGTAAACATGTTCTAAGAAAAATGCTAGTGGGAAACACTGAACTTTGACCTATCAATTTAGACTTGTTTGCTAGCAGTATATAAGGAAGCTAACAGACTAGAGTGCCCTATTCTTGATAAAGACCCAATGGAAGTGGCTGAAACGCGTTGGTTAAAGGAACTTCTCCATGGGACAAAAATACATCTCTACCAATAACAGAAACATCAGGCATTCCCGGGAACTTCATCTGTATTTACATTATGAATGTTTACTCTTCCATATGGTAGGGAGTCTAAAGTATCTAATTGTGATCTAGTGTTTTGATTTTAACTACTACCATTTTTTGAGATGTAGTCTACATGATAAAATTTACTTTTTAAACAATATTGCACTAGATCTGTTTTGCTTTCTGTTTTTCTGTATATGGTTGATTGCCAAATATATTTGGGAAGAAACATCAGAGATATTGGGAAAGAGATACAGCCAAGAACTGTGATACAACGCTTGACTTAAGATTAGCGCTAGTAAGTGCAATCACAAGTGGTGATTTTATGGTTAAGGAAAAAGATTGTCACTCACTATAGGAGGAGAAAAGACACTTCAATTAGGCTAATATATACATACACTTCTAATGAGTGAATTCCCATCAGGGAACACGAATTGGGAAAAGATTTTGGTTTGAAGACTCACATCACTATTTTCATCAAGTGTTTGTTAATATGTACACACTATCATTGAAACAATATCACTCTATGTTATATTAATTCTTTTTGTATAATATGTAACAAAAACAATTTGAAAATTTTAGAAGAGTGAATATCACTAAACCATTGAAGGAAGAACATACACATCAAATAATGTAAGTATTTTATAATTTATTGACACTATTTATTGTATTATTTTTAATTTTGTGTTAACAAAATCAATAGTGCTGGAAACTCTATCTCTTAGTTTTATACGTAAAAATTTGCAGACATAAAATTGGTCCACAAGAATTAGTTAATTTTGTCCCATTACCTCCCGAAGGTGTTAGGAACCTTAGATAAATCTCTTAAATATACTAAAGGTAGTAAGAAAATGCTACTTATTATTTCAGCAGTGGCAAAGAAATGTACTTTACAGTCATGGATATGTTCTTAACCTCCAGCTTTAATATTATTTTAGGATAAGATGTCTTATATGTTTAGTATGAATTGGGTAGAAGCTTCTATATACAAGGAGAAACATGTGAAGAAACTATTTGATACATGGGGAAGCTATATAAATTCATTATCACCTAATATTAAACATCAAATTTATAAATGTTTTTATTCTACAAAATGGTATGAAATTAGGGTATTAATGGAAGACCCTCCTATCTATAGAGATACCTGACATTGATATGGTATTCTCATAGATATTTATATATTTACCTTATATAAAGGCCACGTTGGAGTGTTGATATGTTGGTATGTTGATACTTTTATGGATTTATAGCTTCTGTATGGAAAATATGTTCTATATGGTGAAGGAGGAAGATATCATTGTTTAAGGGTTTAAATGTATAAAAGTTAATATGTGGATTTTGTTTGTATTTATATTGTAAATTCAATAAAAAATGTAATGGAAGAAAAAAAATGGGTTCACGAAAAATGTGATTGTGCGAAGAAGTACAATAAGGAGGGATTGCTGCTCAGCTCCAGTAGCATTTGTGCCAGGTTCATCATCATCATTTATTTATATAGCTCCACTGATTCCGCAGCGCTGTACAAAGAATTCATTCACATCAGTCCCTGCCCCATTGGAGCTTACAGTCTAAATTCCCTAAAATACACACACAGACAGATACTAGGGTCAATTTTGATAGCAGCCAATTAACCTACTAGTATGTTTTTGGAGTGTGGGAGGAAACCAGAGTGCACCCATTCAAACACGGGAAGAACATACAAACTCCACACAGATAAGGCCATGGTCGGGAATTGAACTCATGACCCCAGTGCTGTGAGGCAGAAGTGCTAACAACTTAGCTACTGTGCTGCCCAGTTTATGTCAGGCATACATTAGAAACACTTACAACCATTTTTTTAAAACTTTTATTTAGATAGCGAAATATGCATTCATTATTAGGTTGTATTAGGAATATTATAAAAAAACTTGAATATAGGAGATATTACTACTTTTTTCGTATGAATAATAAAAAAAATTCTTGATAAAATCGTCTCACAAAATCATATAATATGTGCACAAACAATGAAGAAACCACTTATCAGCTACAGAGCTGAAGCCGCAATTAGTCAATCAGAAGCTGCTGCTAAAGCTGGCAAGCACCATCAGCATCAGCATGTATTTGCACCTGCTTTTAGGCACCTGCAATTGATACAGATACTGACATATGAATATGCATCTCTGTGCTAACCTGCATCTGTTCACATTTATGCAAACATCCTCTTACTGTACTCTGCCTATATTAGACTGCCCCTGTCCCACCTTCAGTCTCAAGCCAGCGCAAACGTCAGATGTGACATACACGCATTTGCGTGCAGCTTGTATTGTGGACATGCACAGTATAAATTTGTGTATTTTACCCTATACGTACATTATACAACTTAGCATTAGGCCCAGAATGTTTTGGTACTTCTAATAGAAGTGCAGAATGACGGATTCAATACAATGTTGGTCTCTAGAACATATTGTGTGTTTAAGCGATGGTTTTAAAAACTGCAGAAACTTAGACACAAACAACCATCCGAAATCTAATAATTTCATTTTCAATTTTCCAAGAAACTAAAATAAATTAAAGTAGTTACAGTTCAATTATAAAAAAAACTATGTCTGTATTTCACGTTCCAGCCATTTATTATACATTATACAGCTCCCCTCCTCATACAGAATAACAATAAAAAAACATATGTGATATTTCAACTAGTTATATAACCTAGAAAAAGAATGACTTGAATAGTTGCACTGTCAGTACATTCAATCCATCTTTTCTTTATGACTTGCAGTTCTCCAAAATATTTATGGTTTACAGTCTGCCAAAATACTGTGGATCCATACAAGCATTTTTCTTATTCGTCTGATGTATTACAAATCAGGAATGACAAAAACTTCCCCAAACAGGATTTCATAAAATGTGACGTGTTTTCCCACCTCACCATATAAAATGCTTTCTCTTTTTCAGTAAATCAAATTGACAGCCAATCAGATTAATAACAAACATATTCTAGTATGAGAAAACTTACTACATATTTCATCACTGGGCACAGCGATTCATTAGAAGTAATTTAACATGTATATCATTTTCCAAGAGAGTTGGTCGTCAGACGCTAATTCCAAAAAACTTTAAAAGGTGCTAAACTGCTGTGTCTGAAAGTACAATACACAATCCTAACTGCAGATGCAGGTGCACAGTAAGCAGCAAGACCATATGTATACGTGACTAAAGACAGATATCTGTTAAAACTTGCAGTAATATAAACTTTATAACATAAATTCTTGTGGAAACATAGGGATCTTAGTGCACATTTCGATCAAACTGTGATGGCCCATCTACCACGTCAAGGTTACCTCATTCAGATGGGTACCTACACTAATAAATTCTATGTTTATAGCATGGGACTTACTTCTCTTCAGAACTACAAATAATATCAGAATGGATCCGACTATATGCTGCACTGATTAAATACACTTATGGATAATGGGTGAGGTGCTGGGCCAAAAAAAAATCACATCCTTCAAAATACACAAAATTCAGGGGGCTGTCCTTCCTTTTCTCTCCCCAATCATCTTGCATTTTGTCTGCCATTGTTTCTCCTTCCTCTTTTACCTCTCTTTATTCTTTTTGCCCACTGTCCCCTTGCTTTGAACCCCCAATGGAGTACTATGCTCCTCTTTGTCCCACTGTCTATCCCAACTGTGTTTTCTTTCATCTGTCACCTCTTATTTCTAGCCTGCTCCTGTGCATATGTAATAACCCCCCCCCCCCCCCATGTGTTATATCTGTTTCCCTTGGCCACTCTCTGATCTTTCATCTCATTGACTTTGTGTGTTGTTCTTCTTCTCTGTTCCACATCCATTTTTCTTATCTATCTCTACCTGGCCTCACTTTGTGATTATGTGATGCTGTCTGTGCACTACACTTCTTTTTTTGTGATGCACAAACGGTATCTCCCCATCACAAACCATGATGTACGTTTGATTGTATATATTTTTGGCAGATCACTGACCACTCACTAACCCTGCAATATAGTATTCTATTGCAGTAAGTAGAGATGAGCGGTGAAATCCGACAGTTCCAAGATTTGGGGTTCCGAGTGAAAACAAGTCATGACACTGTTTATTGGATCTTAAAATGAGGCAAAGTGTAATTTACGCGAAACTATTGATGCAAAATGTGTGAGAGTTTTGGATCAATATCATTTTTATATATATATATATATATATATATATATATATATATATATATATATATGTATATATATAGCCCTTGTTTTCTCATGTACTATTTTAGAACAGTTTGTAGGGAGGATGTTTGCTGCAGTGCTCTGCTCTGAAAATAGCATTCAGGGTGAAAGAGGGACATAGAATATAATAGAATTGTGTGATTCTATTAATGCAAATCTGTAGTGATCAATCAACTAGAATAGTTTACTGATCAATTGATTTAATTTCAATCTTTCAGAGAGTTTAGACGGAGTAGTGGCTATTGGTTGTTATTATATAATTCTGAACTAAGTAGTAATTTTGTGTGCGGCAGTGACATCTGAATTCATTTTGACGACAACTGGGTATTTGCGTGTAAGTGTCAATGCAGCTGCACACCCCAAAAAATGCTAAATATTCTAAACTTTTTCTATTTTTGAAATACTTATCAATTTTTAAAGGGTCACTCAGTAGCGTCTATATTTAAAAAAGGGCTTTTGCATGTGAGTTTTTTTCCTGGGCATTTTCGACATTCAGCGACCCCATGTAGAACATTGCAGCGGCTGCAAAAAAATGTCATGTGCCATGCCACCAACTGAAGCCAGTCCATTTGATAAATTAAATAGCAAAAAAATGTAATGTAAGGTGCAAGAGATGAAAAAATGTTGAAATGCTACGCACACACACTCAATTTGGAATGATAGACAGCATGCATCATGGAGAGTGAAGAGGAAGTAACAATAAGATGTCATTAGATGGACAGAGGCATCAGTAAATATTTAGACAATTACATACCCAATTGTAAAGTGCTACGCAATTTGCTGTCGCTATATAAATAATTGATAGACAAGGTGGCCTGCACTCATACCAAAAACTTCAAAGACTAGTACTATTCACTTGTCGATGGGCAGAGCATTCATTGTTAGGCAAAGGTGGAGCTTTCAAGTACCTCGCCGATATATAAATAAATGGCGATGATGATAGACGAAGGTGGCTTACACCCATACTACAAAATTTCAAAGAATACACAAAACATTTTGAATGTTAAAGGGCATCCATCATAGACAGTGAAACTACAGTAATTGGCAGAGGTCATTAGATGGATAGTTGTATGAATGAATAGTTAGACATTTATAAAAGTAAATAAATGAAGGTGGCCTGCACCCATACCAAAAACTTCAAAGACTAGTATTATATACTTCTCAATGGATACGAGTAAGGTAAATCTGTGCTGTAATGCTGTCCTTGTGAGGTGCGAGGAAAAATGAGCCTAGATTTCTACCGTAATTGCTGGCATTGTGTACAGCCACATTGCCAGCAATTGACTTCCCTCCATTGTGTATTAAAAAACAGTGTTGCTCTCACCTACCTGTTATTGCAGCTTTCACAACCTGGTACTGGATTCCTGTATGGATGCTGGAATGTTGGGACCTGTTTGAAAAATATATAGGTACATGAAATATGAAAAATAATAAGTGAACAAAGTATATAACAAGCACTACACTTACTATAACACTATCACGCGATATATAATTATATAACAAACTAGGGTTTTGCATCCCCTAACAAAGATAAATACACAATAAAACTTAAGAGGCACTCAAAAACCCTTAAACATAAATTCAACAATGATGAGAGTTATATGTGCACACCTTTAATAAAATAAATCATATATGTTTAAGTGTTTTTGAATGCCTCTTAATTTTTAGTATGAGGTATATAATATATACATTATAATAAAATATTACATTTAACACACCACCCCCTCAGGCACATCACGCTACCCCCACAGCCACATTATGCCACACCCACATACACATCATAACCCCCAGAGTCATCATATCCCCCACAGATACATTATAACCCCCCCAGACACATCTTAAAACCCCCAATCCAAGAAACATCTTACCCCCGTCCCCTTATCTAAACTGTGTTGTTACTCCATGGTGTACAATTGCTGCAGGCAGAGCTCCACCTCCTTGCTCTGCAGGATGCTGAGACAGTGTGTGATATCCCACACACTCCGGTGACTGGGAGCTGCTGCCAGCTGTTAGCTCACTCCCTCTCCCTTAACATCAACCCCCAACCCACCATTCCTGGTGCTGGAAAAAATATTTTTAAAACATGGTAGTGTGAGTACAATGATAGGTTAATCAACATCCTATCACTGTACTGCCATTGCTGTTTCTTCCAAATTATAAGCACAAACAGTCCTAATAGCAAATATACCACTGGTTGGGGCTAGCTTATCAGATTTCAGAGGTCCTTTCAGTATTTCAGCAATTGTCCCCCTGACTTCCTTGGGAGCCTACTCCTGGAAAATGCTACCATTATTTTTAACAATGAAATGGGTCTAGAGAGGTTATACATAATATACTTTTACTAATTCTATTACAAAGCTGGTTGTGATTTTAAAATCTGCTTATACAATCTGGAACTGATAAAAACAGAACTGCCTGTGTAGCAATCTTTTTTCTTTGGATTGCATGTTTGATTGGTTTATCTTAAATCAAATTCTGCCAAAAGTGTTGTTATCCAAACCTAAATTGGTTCAGCAGGATCTATTAAATAACACATTTTACTGCATCTTGTATGTTTACAGCTAATCAGACTGGTCTGTTTCTTATAATACCACAAACAACATCTTTTTACGACAAGCACTAGCAAGACAGACCCCTTCACCAGAAAAACACATAGGGAAAGAAACCTTTATAGTGCGGCATCACCCATTACAGTGCTTAAGCAGCAGCTGTGAAATAGAAAATCTGCAAATCACCTTAAACATATAAATCAATAAAAAAAAAAAAAACAGCAGTTACTATGACACTTCTAAATGTATGTAATACATGCAATGTTGATGTCTAAGATACAGCTATAAGATTTGGTTTGTATAAAACAACATTTAAAAAAAATGATGATCATGAGTTCAAGGAGGAATGAAAATAAGCTCATGCAGTGGTTAACTATGTTCACAGAGTTTATGAAGTGGTATGAGGCTGTGGCCTTTACGCATAAGAAATTCTTAAGTGTAAGGTCATGCCAGGAGTCAAGAGTGGCTGTGCAATTGTCGAGGATGAGCAGTAGGGTTGTAGTTATTCCCAGAGAACCGAACCCACCTGAAACTTAGCAGATCCTTTTGCGCACCCACGGAATTGAAAGCGAGGCAAAACGGCATTGTTACGTCGTCGGATCTCGCGGTTTTGGATTCTATAAGTACCGCCTTCAACGGCGATCCAGCGCTTTTTCACAGAGAGACACAGAAGGGGTAGCACAGTTCATGGCAGTCTCTAGTGCAGTTGGGCAGCGTCATAGCTAGAAAAGAGAGAGGAGGGGTAGCAGTGTTCTTCAAAGTCTCCAGTGACATTCTACTGAGTTATAGCTCACACAGAAACAGGACAGCTCCATTGAATGACGGGCGTAACATCATCATGCCCGACATTCAGTGAGAAGCTGTTACGATTTTGATGCCTTAGTCAGTATTAGCACAGGCTTACCTAGGGCGCGGAGTCTAACGGCCTTCCGGTCTTCACCAAGAACCACCGCAAGGTAGTGTGGACTTAGCTGCCGAAGAACCGCAGGTCGTGGCCCCCAGATTAGCCTACTGACGTAAGGGAGAAAGTTCTAAGTGATGGCAGGCAGACAAGAAAATAGACAATGCGGTGCAAGTACAGGCACTAACCGTTAATTTCCAGGCATTGTAGGTCTGGAACAGTAACCGGTAGATGCACGGAGGCAATGGGTGCGTGGCAGGGTCCAGAGAATAGTTGGTAACACAGCCGAGTCGGTACACAGAAGATAGTCCAGTTGCGTAGTGCCAGGGATAAGCCAAAGAATAGTCAGGTCACAGCCAGGTAGGTACACAGGAGTAGGAGGAATAGAGGGGTTAACAGGGAGCAGGTTCACAGGAGTCAGGACACAGAAACTGTAGCCAGGAACAGGAAACACATTGCTTTGACACAGGCAGCGTGTCAGAGCAGGGGAGATATAGGAGTTTGAATTCCCCGCCCAGGAGTCACATGATCGGCAGCAGAGAGAACCCGGAAGTGCGGCAGCGCTAACAGAAGAAGCGCTGAAGCGATCGGACACCGTTGTCAGCTCCCGCTGACAGCGCAGCGGAACGGGAACAAGGTAAGTTCCTAACAGTACCCCCCCTTCAGGGGTGGCCTCCGGACAACCTATAAGGCTTTAGAGGGAACTTGGTATGGAATTTCTTCAACAAACTCGGAGCATGAAGGTCTTGTGCAGGAATCCAAGAACGCTCTTCAGGACCGTAACCTTTCCAGTCAACCAGGAACTGCAAGGAACCTCTGGAAATCCGAGAATCTAGAATCTCCTTCACCTCAAATTCCTGATCTGGTGCAGAAATAGCAGCAGGAGGTCTTCTTGAAGAGAAGAATTAGTTAACAACAAGTGGTTTGAGAAGGGAAATATGGAAGACATTGGGAATCCTCAAGGTAGGGGGTAATTTTAATCTAAAGGCCACCGGATTAATGACCTCAATGATCTCGAAGGGACCGATAAATCGGGGAGCGAATTTCCTAGAAGGAACCAACAAGCGAAGATTCTTTGTAGACAACCACACTTTGTCACCAGGAGTAAGTAGTGGAGACGGTCTTCTTCTTTTGTCAAATGCTTTTTTACTGATGGCAGAGGTGTGAAGTAATTTGCGTTTGATAAGATCCCACCTAGACGAGAAGTCCGATAGAAGGGAATCCACTGCAGGAACCCCAGAAGCGGTTAACTCTTTGAAGGGTGGAACTTTAGGATGAAATCCCTGAAGAGCAAAAAAGGGAGAAGTGGAGGTAGCGTCGTGTGAATTATTATTGTGGGCGAATTCTGCCCAAGGTAATTAATCAACCCAATCATCATGTTTAGCTGAAATGAAACATCTGAGGAATTTCTCCAATTCTTGATTCGTCCTTTCAGTGAGACCATTACTTTGCGGATGATATGCAGAAGAGAAATTTAACTTAATTCCACAAAGACGAGAAAAGGCCCTCCAAA
The DNA here is from genome assembly GCF_038048845.1 of Mixophyes fleayi. Lineage (NCBI taxonomy): Eukaryota > Metazoa > Chordata > Amphibia > Anura > Limnodynastidae > Mixophyes > Mixophyes fleayi. Next base: position 92,375,903 of record NC_134404.1, on the reverse strand, counting down.
ATCTTGCCACAAACTGAGTTCCTCGATCAGACACGATAATATCTGGACAGCCATGTAGGCGGAAAATTTCTTTAATGAAGAGTTGAGCCAGAATAGGAGCAGAAGGGAGACCTTTTAATGCCACAAAATTAGCGGCTCGGGAAAGGCGATCAGTGACCACTCACACTACTGAGAACCCTCTGGAGGAGGGTAAATCTGTGATAAAATCCATGGAGAGATGACTCCAAGGTCGATCCGGAATTGGCAGAGGCTGCAGCAGACCGTATGGAGCTTGACGAGGAACTTTATTTTGAGCACAAGTGGAACACGCCGTCACAAACTGTCGAACGTCCGAACGGATAGCCGGCCACCAATAACTACGGGAGATGAATTCCAAGGTCTTCTTTATACCGGCATGACCAGAAAAACGGGAGGCATGAGCCCATTTAAGGAGTTTAGTTTGGAGATGTGGAGGAACCAAAGTCTTCCCGTGAGGAATGATCAACCGAGTAGGAGTAGTAGCCAAAATACATTCTGGATCTAGAATAGACCTAACACTCTCTTCTTCGGTATCCATAGAATCAAAGGAACGAGAGAGAGCATCAGCCTTCTTGTTCTTGGACCCTGGTCTGAAGGTAATGATCATATTGAATCGTGAAAAAAATAAAGACCATCTGGCCTGACGGGGATTGAGGCAGGATGCAGTTTGTAAATAAAGCAGGTTCTTGTGATCCGTAAAAATAGTAACAGGAAATCTGGCTCCCTCCAAATGATGTCTCCAAGCCTCCAAGGCCAATTTGATAGCAAGTAGTTCTCTGTCTCCAATGCCGTAGTTTTTTTCGGTGGGTGAGAATTTACAAGATAAGAAGCCACAGGGAGAAAACTTCCCAGTAGAATTCTTCTGAGACAAAATAGCTCCCACTCCAGTGGAGGATGCGTCAACTTCGAGAAAAAAGGGGAAGGAAGAATCTGGCTGTTGAAGAATAGGTGCCGATATGAAGGCTTCTTTAAGATACTTGAAGGCCTCTACCGCCTCTGGTGGCCAGGTCTTAGCGTTGGCAGATTTCTTGGTCAGGGAAGTGATGGGTGCAATAACAGACGAAAACCCTTTGATAAAGTGGCGGTAATAATTAGAGAACCCAATAAAACGCTGGATGGCCTTAAGTCCAACCGGTTGGGGCCAATCAGAAATCGCCTTTAATTTCTCAGGGTCCATACGTAATCCGGAGCCAGAAACCACGTGACCAAGAAAAGGAAGATGCGTTTTTTCAAAGACACACTTGTCCACATTACAGTACAGATGATGCGACCGAAGGCGTTGAAGAATCAAGGAGACATGATGGCGATGAGTAATAATATCAGGTGAAAAAATAAGAATATCGTCTAGGTAGATGACAACAAATTGATACAGGAAATCCTGAAAAACTTCGTTAATGAAATTTTGAAAAACCGCAGGAGCGTTACAAAGTCCAAATGGCATGACAAGATACTCAAAATGCCCATCGTGCGTATTGAACGCCGTCTTCCATTCATCCCTTTGTTTAATACGGATAAGGTTGTAGGCCCCTTTCAAATCCAGTTTAGAAAAAATTGAAGCTCCCTTGATCCTATCAAAGAGTTCAGAGATCAATGGTAAGGGGTACCTATTCTTTTTCGTTATGGCGTTGAGGCCACGGTAGTTTATGCAAGGACGCAATCCGCTGTCCTTCTTTTTTACGAAAAAGAAACCTGCTCCTGCTGGTGACGAGGATTTCCGGATAAAACCCCTGTTTAAATTCTCCTTAATATATAGGGACATGGCCTCTGATTCGGGTAGAGATAATGGAAATACCCGTCCTCTAGGTGGTATCTTATCCGGCAACAATTCAATGGAGCAATCCCAAGGTCTATGAAGGGGTAACTTGGAAGCCTCCTTTTCACAAAAGACGTCAGAAAACGAATGATATTGAGGAGGAATACCGGAGGGTGTTGGAAGACAGCCCATAGCGGGTCTATGAATCCTGGGAAGACATCGGGAATGACACTCTGAACCCCATGCAAGAACTTCCGGTTTCTGCCAATCTAAAGTGGGGGAGTGAAGTCTGAGCCAAGGTAAGCCTAAGATCAACGGGTTGATAGCCTTTGGAATAACTAAGAAGGAGATTTCCTCAGTGTGTAGGGCTCCAATGCGTAGAGACATGTTGACAGTTCTGTTCTTAATGGATCCTCCAATGATACGACTGCCATCTATAGCTGTAATGGCAATAGGTGGATCTAAGGGTTGCCTAGGCAATGATAACCGCTCTACAATGTCAGCTCGTAAAAAGTTCCCCGCTGCACCGGAGTCAATAAGCGCTGGAAGAGACAATTGTTTATCAGTATATTGCAGAAGAACTTGGATAGAAAAACTAGAATCCATAGGAGAGAGAATATTCATACCTAACTTAGTCTCTCCGTCATCAGTTAGGTCCGATCGTTTCCCGGGCGCTTCCCACATTGACTCAGGACATGACCGGGTTCCACGCAATAAAGGCATAAACGATTCTTGAACCGCCTCTCTCTTTCCTCCTGGGATAAACGTGCTCTTCCCAACTGCATAGGCTCTTCCTCCGATGCAATAGGACTTTGGAAGCGAGGAGACAAACGGAAAGTAGATCGACGGGAACTCTCTCTCTCCTGAGTGCGTTCACGGAAACGTATATCAATCTGGTTACAGAGAGAGATCAAAGCATCCAGGGTAGTGGGTAACTCTCGGGCTGCTAGCTCGTCCTTAATACGATCGGACAAGCCTTGCCAAAATGTGGCCACTAAAGCTTCATTGTTCCAACGAAGTTCGGCCGCCATAGTGCGAAATTGAAAGGCATACTGGCCCAGAGTAAGGGTACCCTGGCGCAGACGGAGGAGTCCAGAAGCTGCACTGGAGACTCGTCCGGGTTCATCAAAGATGCGTCTGAAGGTTTCCAGGAAAGTGGCACAATTATGGAGAATGGGGTCATCATGTTCCCAGAGAGGAGAAGCCCAGGCAAGCGCTTGACCAGACAATAAGGAAATAATATAAGCGACTTTAGTTTTCTGTGTAGGAAAGTTTCCGGGCAAAAGTTCGAATTGAATAGCACACTGGTTCAAGAAGCCTCGGCATTCCTTGGGATCCCCATTGAACTTGGGTGGGTTCGGTATGCGGAGTTGAGAGGTTGTGGGAGCAGATACAGCTGAACTGCTTGGAGCGGGGGCAGGTTGTGAGACCGGAGCAGGTGGAGGATTAGGAGCTGCCACCTGAGCTGCTTGGAGCGTATCCAACCTGTTAGACAGAGTCTGCAGAATCTGTAATAACTGTACTTGATTTTTCCCCTGTTCCTCAATCTGAGCCGCTAAGTTATCCAGTAGTACTCTCGCAGTGGGATTCCCTGTCGCTTCCATCAGTTAGATAAGGGGGATCAGAGCAAACTGTTACGATTTTGATGCCTTAGTCAGTATTAGCACAGGCTTACCTAGGGTGCGGAGTCTAACGGCCTTCCGGTCTTCACCAAGAACCACCGCAAGGTAGTGTGGACTTAGCTGCCGAAGAACCGCAGGTTGCGGCCCCCAGATTAGCCTACTGATGTAAGGGAGAAAGTTCTAAGTGATGGCAGGCAGACAAGAAAATAGACAATGCGGTGCAAGTACAGGCACTAACCATTAATTCCAGGCGTTGTAGGTCTGGAACAGTAACCGGTAGATGCACGGAGGCAATGGAAGCGTGGCAGGGTCCAGAGAATAGTTGGTAACACAGCCGAGTCGGTACACAGAAGGTATCAGGTATACGGTGCCAGAGGGAGATCCAGAGAATAGTTGGTAACACAGCCGAGTCGGTATACAGAAGATATCAGGTATGCGGTGCCAGAGGGAGATCCAGAGAATAGTTGGTAACACAGCCGAGTCGGTACACAGAAAGATAGTCCAGTTGCGTAGTGCCAGGGATAAGCCAAAGAATAGTCAGGTCACAGCCAGGTAGGTACACAGGAGTAGGAGGAATAGAGGGGTTAACAGGGAGCAGGTTCACAGGAGTCGGGACACAGGAACTGTAGCCAGGAACAGGAAACACATTGCTCTGACACAGGCAGCGTGTCAGAGCAGGGGAGATATAGGAGTTTGAATTCCCCGCCCAGGAGTCACATGATCGGCAGCAGAGAGAACCCGGAAGTGCGGCAGCGCTAACAGAAGAAGCGCTGAAGAGATCGGACACCGCTGTCAGCTCCCGCTGACAGCGCAGCGGAACGGGGACAAGGTAAGTTCCTAACAGAAGCACCGCAGAGAGCAGTCGGCAAGAAGACAGAAGAGAAGAAAGAAGCCGATAGAAAAGGTAAGTGAAGATATGGAAGAAAGTGGGAAGCATGGCAGAGTGAAGGGGGAGCACAGACAGCATGGCAGAGAGTGAAGGGGGAGCACAGACAGCATGGCAGAGAGTGAAGGGGGAGCACAGACAGCATGGCAGAGAGTGAAGGGGGTGCACAGACAGCATGGCAGAGAGTGAAGGGGGTGCACAGACAGCATGGCAGAGAGTGAAGGGGGAGCACAGACAGCATGGCAGAGAGTGAAGGGGAAGCACAGACAGCATGGCAGAGAGTGAAGGGGGAGCACAGACAGCATGGCAGAGAGTGAAGGGGGAGCACAGACAGCATGGCAGAGAGTGAAGGGGGAGCACAGACAGCATGGCAGAAAGTGAAGGGGGAGCACAGACAGCATGACAGAGAGTGAAGGGGGAGCACAGACAGCAAGGCAGAGAGTGAATGGGGAGCACAGACAGCATGGCAGAGAGTGAAGGGGGAGCACAGACAGCATGGCAGAGAGTGAAGGGGGAGCACAGACAGCATGGCAGAGAGTGAATGGGGAGCACAGACAGCATGGCAGAGAGTGAAGGGGGAGCACAGACAGCATGGCAGAGAGTGAAGGGGGAGCACAGACAGCATGGCAGAGAGTGAAGGGGGAGCACAGACAGCATGGCAGAGAGTGAAGGGGGAGCACAGACAGCATGGCAGAGAGTGAAGGGGGTGCACAGACAGCATGGCAGAGAGTGAAGGGGGAGCACAGACAGCATGGCAGAGACTGAAGGGGGAGCACAGACAGCATGGCAGAGAGTGAAGGGGGAGCACAGACAGCATGGCAGAGAGTGAAGGGGGAGCACAGACAGCCTGGCAGAGAGTGAAGGGGGAGCACAGACAGCATGGCAGAGAGTGAAGGGGGAGCACAGACAGCATGGCAGAGAGTGAAGGGGGAGCACAGACAGCAAGGCAGAGAGTGAATGGGGAGCACAGACAGCAAGGCAGAGAGTGAAGGGGGAGCACAGACAGCATGGCAGAGAGTGAAGGGGGAGCACAGACAGCATGGCAGAGAGTGAAGGGAGAGCACAGACAGCATGGCAGAGAGTGAAGGGAGAGCACAGACAGCATGGCAGAGAGTGAAGGGGGAGCCCAGACAGCATGGCAGAGAGTGAAGGGGGAGCACAGACAGCATGACAGAGAGTGAAGGGGGAGCACAGACAGCAAGGCAGAGAGTGAATGGGGAGCACAGACAGCATGGCAGAGAGTGAAGGGGGAGCACAGACAGCATGGCAGAGAGTGAAGGGGGAGCACAGACAGCATGACAGAGAGTGAAGGGGGGAGCACAGACAGCAAGGCAGAGAGTGAATGGGGAGCACAGACAGCATGGCAGAGTGTGAAGGGGAGCACAGACAGCATGGCAGAGAGTGAAGGGGGCTAGAGCTGCATGGCAGAGTGTGAAGGGGGGCCAAAGCAGCATGGCAGAGTGTGAAGGGGGACCAAAGCAGCAAGGCACAGGGTGATAAAAGGGGCCCAGAAGAAGGGTGGTCAAAAGCAGCATGGAGGGTGCAGTGTGATCATAAAGTGGCACAGCATGGTGATTAAGGGGCACAGTAATGTGTGTGTGATGGCACAGCGGGCTTGTGGTAATGCAATGTGTGTGTGGTAGGTGGTGGCTAACTAAAGGGTGCTATTTTGTTTGTAGGGTGAAGGTGGGGCAATTTAATTTTATAGTATGGACTATTAATTTAAGATGGGGCGGTTTGTGGGCTATTAATTGAATGTGGGGCTGTATTTGAGCAGAATGAGGTCTATTTATTAAATGTGAATATGAATTATTTAATGGCAGTGACAGTTGTGGGAAATAGGTATATTTATTACTTGTAAATGCGATTAATTTATTGCAGGAGCTGTCTGGAGGGAGGGAAATAAGTTTATTAAATGGGAATACTATTACTTTAATGTTGGGGCTGGAGGAAGGCCTAAGTATTAATTGTGGGTCCTATTGATTTAATGCCAGGGCTGGTTGGAATTTTCTAAATGTACCCATTATTTTTTCCAAAAAGGGCCCCCAACATTCCAGGATCCAGACAAGCCGCAACTAAAGAAACCATCAGCCACAGGTGGTAAAAGTGACAAGAACAGGTAGGACAGTCTGTCAAATGTTCTGAGTCTAGTGCAGGCTTGGCTAACCTGTGGCACTCCAGGTGTTGTGACAAGTCCCAGCATACCCTTCCAGCAATAAGCTGCTATATATTGGCAAAGCATACTCGTATTTATAGTTTCACAACACCTGGAGTGCCACAGGTTAGCCAAGCCTGGTCTAGTGGGACAATCCCGATTTTTGGTGATTGTTCTGCCCAATCTAAGGGGCAGGTCAAGACTGTGTGCTCTTTATGTACACACTGCATTCTTTATATACTACACTATGGTGCTAGCTGTTCTTCGTGGGCTGACCACTCCCAATCTAGTGTCTGGTCTCACCTCTATGATGGATGACCACACCACCTCTGGTGGGGCCCCTAGCATTGCAGTCCCCCGGTGGGCCCTTCACGCCCCAGTCCGACACTGAGTCACACTGTACTGTGTTATCTAGCTAACACACAAACAGGACAGGTCCATTGCTTATTGTCATTGCTGAAATAGAAATAATAGGACTGGCTGTCTTGTTCTAAATCTGCAGTCACATTGTACTGTGTTATCTAGCTAACACACAAACAGGAGAGCTCCATTGCTAATTGTCATTGCTGAAATAGAAATAATAGGACTGGCTGTCTTGTTCTAAATCTGCAGTCACATTTTACTTTGTTATCTAGCTAACACACAAACAGGACAGCTCTAATTGTCATTGCTGAAATAGAAATAATAGGGCTAGCAATCTTGTTCTAAATATGCAGTAACATTGTACTGTGTCATGTAGCTAACACACAAACAGGAGAGCTCCATTGCTCCATTGCTAATTGTCATTGCTGATATAGAAATAATAGGGCTAGCAGTGTTCTTCAAAATCTGCAGTCACATTTTACTGTTTTATCAAAATGGATTCACAACAGTACACAGAAGACCAGGAGCACCAAGCAGCTGCTGGCACCAGTCATGATGAAAGCAATCCCTCTACGTCATCTACTAAAGCCTATGTTAAAGTGCATAGTGTTTTTAAGTCAGGGAAACAAAAATGTAAAAAAACACCTTTTACCTTGGTAAAGAAAAAAATACCTGTAATCCAGGCAAAGTTATCTGCAGAAAAAGTGTCATTACATTTCTGATTTTTTAATTCCAAACCTTTGCACGGTAGTGTATATAATATGCATTATTGAGATATACTGTTTACTTATGTGTTCTTTTACTATTGTATTATGCTTTGAAACAAAAAAACTATTATAATTTACCATTTGCTGTTTATGGAGTTTATCATTTCCTATATACCAGCTATAATAGTTTCCCCAAATCCATTGCATTAGTACTACTATCAGTAGGTAGTCAGCAATTCTCTCCCCTGACCTATTCAGTTATGGAGAGCAGTCATTAGTTATACGACAATTTCTCCATTCACAAGGGAGAATAGAATAGGGAAACGCATTCCCCAGGGTATCAAGTGACTGATGAAGATAAAATAATATGGAACGTTTTCTCCATATTTGTAACAATATTTGATTAACACCTTGGACATTGGAAGGCTATAATTTACCCACTGAGAATTTAATTGATACATTATTGGATACTAGTGGTGCACACAAATACAGAGAGGCTGATTCATTACTAATATAATAATCTGACTCAGATTAAGAGAGGGTTTGATTGTTAAAATATAGAGACGTAGACACAGAATTTTAATTTCACTTTAGTCAGTAATTTACACAAATATTTTGCTGATTTGAAGTTGCACTGGAATTTTAATATAATTATAATAAAAGCAAAATTTTAATGACAATAAAGGGAATTTTTATGCAATCTTGATAACTTGAACATCAGAGACTGTGTGTACACCGTTGACAACCAGAATCTGTGTCTTGTTGCTTAATGTTTGTACTTTGGCTGGCAGACAGCATCTCAGATTACTTTGGGATTGGAGTTTGGTAGAAATGCCTACAAATATAAGGATAAAGTGAGTGATGAAAAACATTAAAGAAAATACACCAATGTGTAACAGTCCACACAGCCTTTACTAGTGTGGCAATTATTTTTCTAATGCTATATTTATGTGAGAATTTTAAGTTCTGATAATACTTGATTTTTATTTACTGGTTTGCTTGAATGATTTAAAATTTGAAATATATTTGTCCATTTCTCCCTAGTTGGAAATGATTGTCTGAATTTTGTATAAAAGGAGTGACTAGCCACTATGGTACCATGTCACTGATAAATTCCTCCTTTGGATTAAATGCTTTTGAGATGTAACGAGCCTGGCACATGTGCAGTAAGTGGCTGTGAAGACTAGGCTTGGAACCAGCACTTCAAGACTTAGAGAACTCTTTGGGCTAGATTTACTAAGCTGCGGGTTTGAAAAAGTGGGGATGTTGCCTATAGCAACCAATCAGATTTTAGCTTTCATTTATTTAGTACCTTCTACAAAATGACAGCTAGAATTTGATTGGTTGCTATAGGCAACATCCCCACTTTTTCAAACTCGCAGCTTAGTAAATCTAGCCCTTTGTATTGAACCACGATGGATAAACACTGATCCGAGGTCTGAGTACCCCTATTATCACCCTAAGACTGCCATTGTTATATGCTTCTTGCTGTTTTATCCTATATGCCAATCTTCTAAGTCGGAATAAAAAGTTCTCTATTGCACTACTTTGCACCTCCTTCCCTCAAATATATATTGTACAGTAGGAATTACCAAATGAGTGACTCCTTACTCCAGTCTCCGGTCTTCTTAGCCAGTTGCAGTTTTATTTTGTCACAACAACACTGTAACATAGTCATTAAATATTCCACGGCTTCCTGACACCCCACCAGCCTTAGCTGTTGTCCGGCTGCTGTTCAGCGTTGGAAGCCCCTCCCACCAGAACAACAATCCTTTTATTCTCAACAATCACACCCATGTTATGCACCTGTGAGTAAGATCCATCCATAAGGTTACAGCAGGATTATTAAACCTATCTGTGCCTTTCCCTGGTGGACGGGTTCTGTTCCGGTTATTGGGCCGTGGTAAATTAGCCCCTTTTGCACAATATATATTTGCCATGGTTAGATCATTCAGTTGTGTGAACTGATCGTTTAAATGGGCAGCAACAAAATTATATTTCATTTAGATTTTAATTTATTTACCAAAACGTTACACTCACCAAATATCTTTGATTTGTTTTGCCATAGTCTGGTAGAGCTTAAAAGTCCTGTTATCAAAGTGGCATTTATTAGATATGTTAAATAAATTCAATTAACATTCTATGTAAAATAGGATGACACTTTCATACATTATCTTATCAGTTTTCAATTGGGACTCAGAGAAGAGCCATGGCCTCACAGGCTATCCCCCCAAAATTTGCTATGGCGCTTGGCAATGCCGTGTTATACACACCTTATGAAAAAGGAGTGGTAAAATGGGCTTCTCTGTCTAGTCCCCCTCGCTATCTTGAATCATGGAGAAAGTAACAATTTAAGTAACATTATAAGTTTTATGTGGGTTGTTGGATATGAATAGAGAAGGATTCAGTGAGAATCCCTGTTATACCAAAACAATTTAAGGGTCAATTCCAGAAAAAAAGGTCACCCTATAGTATCAAAAACATTTTCAATAACCAAATTCAGCAAGACAACTGCAGCTTTGTGTCCTAACTAATGTTAGCCCAGTCAAATGTTGTCTGAAGCCTGTCAGGTAGCAATAAAATATAATTGATTGTGGAAGCCAAGCATGTGTAGAAACCTAGCAAGTCTGGAAGCAATTATTTTGTTATATAGTTTATGCTTGATGTTTAGGACTAACATTGGCCTAAGATTTTACAAGGAGAATGATCTTGTCCTGATAATGGTAACATCTAACATCTCTATTATCAGTGAAAGGGTTCTTGGGTGGAGAGATCACATATTGCTGTGTTTCTAGCCACTAGCTATCACTTTCACATTCTGTATTGCTGTCTGTTTTTTAGACAGCAAGAAGTTTTCATTGATGATTACAGTGTGGTATGTGGGCAATTATTCACCATGGGGTGTTCTCTGGTTCGAGTCATAAAGTCCACACTATTATAATAGAATTTTAGAATGGAAGCAGTGCATCCTTTATAGGGATGTTCACTGACCCCCGTGGTTTGGTTTTGATTTTGGTATTGGATCTGGATTAACTTTGTGTTTTGGTTTTGGCAAAACCGCCCTTGCATGTTTTGGTTTTGGTTTTGAATCCCGTGGTATTTTTTCTAAAATCCCTATTTTTTTTGCTAAAATCACAGAATTTGGCTCTTTTTTATCCGTACATTATTATTAACTTCAATAACATAAATTTCCAATCATTTCCAGTCAATTTTTGTCAAGTGACAAGAACACTGGTACCCCTCCTAGCCTGAGCATCATCTCTACTTTATAGCTACTCCCTTGGACTCTGGGCTAGAGGTTGAGAGCTTCAAGTCTCATGGCCCTGCTGATGTAAGCCATTTTCAACTTATGTCCATAAAACTTAGTTTGTTTAAAAAAAAAAAAAATTAAGGTCACCAATAAGCAGTGTTTGCCAAACTATGTGTAATTGTACAGTAAGCAACCCTGATCATGCCCACGACCCCATGGATGTCTTCAGAGAGCCGTATGTCAGTTCTGTGAGAGAATGCTTTCATAGCCTTTATTTATTACATATTCAATCCTAATTATAACAAGAAGTAAACTAACAAAATGTGACCCTCATTCCTAAGCCATTCACACACAAGCATATGTGTTTTCTCTCTGCTGCACAGATCATTTAAGTTTCCTCTGTTGTCATGGAAGAATGGAATGGAATGTGCAGGGATCAACAGTATGACCCGATCCCAGTATAAAGCTTCACATGTTTTAATTGTTTTGATGTTTTTCATGAAATTGAATATAAAAGTGATCTGAGAATTGTGATGTTTTATGTTTTTGTCACCACAATGTTTATTTTTAAACCGATTACACACACACACACACACATCTGTATATATATATATATATATATATATATATATATAAACACACACACACAGGTATGTTCTTGGGGAGGGGGGGGGGACTTATTGAGAAGCTGAACCCTCCTTCAGGACCGACCACTTTATTGCCACACGTGGATCAGAGGATTTATTCCATCCCTCCCCACTGTACATCCCAACCCTTTCCGATCCTCCTCTCTCCTGCAATGCCATCTATCACATGTGTGGCAGGCAGCACATGATGGGATGTAGTCAATCTGTCGACGCTGAACCTGTCGACAGCCAGATTGCTGACCACAAAATGCCGACAGCCAACGCTGTCATGGGGTAGCCCCAGGTTATAAATAGACCAAGCGGCTGTAATTCTCTCATTATGCAGCGGGAACTCTTTATGTTAAGAGCTAATTTGCAACGTGTTCAAAAGGGTTTTTTAGTTTGCCAAGCAAGAAGCAAGGATGTCCTGGATTATTTGAGTTTTCTTCAAAGCTACAGGACAGAGCATGTTTTTTTTTTTACTTTTTTAAGGACATGTGCCAGCGGGTCCAGCGATGGCATTGATGTGCCAGCGGGTCCTGCGGCTGTATTGCTTTAATGCTTTATTAGCCCAACACCCATCAACCACAGGTGTTCTGAGAAGCTCCAGTGTTTTCAGCACAGTGTTGTTTTTTCCTGGGAGGGAGGGGGCTTTGGCTGCATTTTTGGGGGAATTTCACATTATGACAGTCTGACTCTGGTTGTGGTTTTTTGCAGAGGACCACACGCTGTCCATCCCCAAACAATAGCAGAAACCATCCCAGGCTATGCTCATTTTTGGGAGTAAGTCATACTGTTTTTATTTATTTAGGTATTTGATTACACATTAAAGCACCATTCAACATCATTGAGTTGATTATGATGAATGGCATTTTAAGTATGCCTCCGCATCATGATATGGTTCAGGGTATTATACACTTTAAACATATGTTTATGCAGCAGATGCATTTAACATATTATGCAACAAAGAACAAACGTAAACTTTACTTTTTTTTGCCTCTTACTGAATGGACCTTACAGTCTGAATTCTAAAGCCAAATGACTTACCAGTATATTTTTCTTGTCAGAGCACAAAAAAAATGAACTTCATAGTATTTCAACAGAGATAGCTTCCTTGTTATAATTAAACATATGACCTAAGTGCAGTGAGGTGGCAATCTTAATTTATGCACAGTGCATTTTTGTCACACCAATGTTCCCAGTATACTGGCAGGTATGCCAAACATTAAGCAAAAGCACACACGATTTTTAAATAAACTTGTTTCCCACTTTATTAAAAAAAATATGCTTAAGTCATCAGGGTCTACTTACTATTAGACCTCCTTTGCAACATGAAGCAAGTCTCTCCATGAGCTGGTATCTCCATGCTGACATGGATCTAATAATAACAAATATATTAGTTATTATTAAACAATTAACATTGAGTCTAATATTTCTGAAAAATAGGGGAAACTTATTAGATAAGCCATATAATATAAAAAAAAAGTGTTTTCTTCATAAAGATGCAAACCACCACTGGTCTTGAAGTGATTAATAGCTATTGTGGTGCAGAAATATATTTTTTAGGTTAAATCTGTTTTATTCATGAAAAAGCTCTGTATCTGAATACAAGGATAAACAATGGTAACACATGAACCGGTAAATAACACCAAGCTGTTTACAAACGTCATAACATTGACAGAGTACATCAGACGTAGCTGAATGTTTACAACATGTTGAACAGCCAAGTTATAGTTTTGTTAGCGTTTTTGTGGGCTAAGAGATGGATGAACTTGTTGAGTGGGTTGGAGGGTGGGAAATCGGCAGGGCTCGTAGGTCCTACACTTCATGCTGACGTTTATCATTTGTTAAATAATTCAGTTCACAAAATTGTAAAAATTGTTGCCACGGTGTAGTGTAGTGTAGTCTAGCTTTGATTTATAGTAGATGTCATGTCCTTGTTTGTAATGTCTACAGCTTAGTAAAGAAATAGGGCTACAAATCTAACTTACACAAAGTTACGGCGATAATTAAGGCAATCCATACGTAAATATTTTACTGTATTCTATAGGAACAATTATGGCGAGATAAACACTATTACTGCTTTAAATTTCCCCTGCAAAGCCCCCGTATATCGGTGACTTGCATAAAGCGCAGGTTAATACATTTTCCCAGGTGTGTGACAAGATTATTGAAACATTTTGCAGCAATATGCAAGCAATGTTCTGATGAAGTTTCCACCTTTGATGGAAAGTACCAAGGTGCATGGAGTATGTTAGGATTCCAGAAGTGGATTGAGAATGATATCTAGCCAGCTTGCTTTAGAGAATATAGACACATTTTTAAAAGTACTGTAATCCACAAGTCATTGTCAATGGGACCAATACATAAATTCTGGCTTTTTTCAGTTATCTGTAACAAGAGCTACATTTTTAAGTTAGCATGAGGGAGTAAAGTCATTAGGTCAACGGTCTGGTGGAGCCTTCTTTATTAAAATTCATGACTGGAAATTCTACAACTGAAGGGTGTCTCTGAAGTAAGACGGCTCACATGTTGTGGTTTTCAGCACTACAATCATCCTGAGCCAGCATGATAAATCAGTGACTTAATAAAAGACGGGCAATGGGCTGTAATGCCTGACAAAGGGATGAGATATGGTTTCCTTGCTTACATTGGCCCAGTAGACTCACACATGCTTCAGGCATAGTTCACTCTTGCGTTAGTGATGGAGTTTTTTATTTCAATATCGAATCATAAGACCAGGTGCAGACTGTTACATTCCATATTTATATCAGCAATGGTGAAAATACAAGTTAACTCTAATAGCAACATACATGGAATGGGATATGCACCTTGTAACGTATTGGTACAATGACATTTAGATACCACCATCAAAATATCAATTATTTCATTAAAATTTAATGAGACTGTTCATTAAATATGAATGACTTCTCTGTAGGTGAAATACTCACTGTGGGCCTCATTTTACAGAAGGGGCCAAAAGCTTGCAGCCCAAATAAGCATAAAATTATGGCCTAACGCATGTATTTTGAGGTGCACGTTCATGAGCGTTTCAATATACTATGTACAGATACTGTCACATCAAGATACAGACTAACAGTCCACATTTGGTGTTATGTACAGCTCTAAATCTGGCCTCTGTATGTGCAACACAAGCAAACATTTTTTTCATAAAAACGGGTCAGTCACTGCTAAAGAAGATAAATTTTATTTATGTTATAGTTGATTCGGTTTACATGTAAAACAAACAAATAAAATCAATCAAAATGAAAAAGCAGTAATGTGTGAACACACGCTTACTAACTGCAGTCAGGAAGAGGGGTTGTACAATCTGATGTCCAGATAATGTGTTGTGTTCATTGTCACGGAGGATAAATAATATATTTCTAAGAAACTATAATATTTGACAAATGTGAGCTCTCAGTTTATGAATCAAAATATATGGACCTATTTTACCTGCTGAAACATATTCAACTAGGGGTTTCACATTGCAAAATTCCCAAGTATTTATTTGGAAACTGGAGCATCGGTCTTTGTGACCTTTTACGACATAAACACTAATGGTACATGGTTGCCTGTTTTGTTTAGTAAAGACATATAAAACAATGTGGAAAATAAATGTAGGAATAATATTTAATATTATTTCCATTCTTCCCCATTCACAAAATATTTGGTGCAGAATACACTCTTACCTTGGTTTTTACTGCATTATTGTATTGGGAATTGATACCACTGAAGAAGAAATACAAGAATGTCTGTTGTTAAAGATATATAAATACAGAACAGTAGTTTATCTCCAAGTACACAATCTGTCTGTTTGCTCTTGTTTTCTTACATAGAATGCCAGAGCTAGATTATTTATTTCTTTATTAACCTGTATATAGCAACAGCATATTCCATAGCGCTGTACAATTAGGAACAAGTATGGATGGTAACAGACAGACAAAGAGGTAAATTGTCCCTGCTGACAAGCACATGCCAGAAAGTTTGTACTGTACATCTTATTACACTGAATTCTAGAGATTAAAGTGTCACAATATTATTACACACCTTTGTTCGATGTTTTATTGATGTAAAATTATCAGTGGCATTCTATGCAATTTAGATAATATAATAATTTCCTTTCTGCTTTAATCAGGCAAAATATTGATACACTGATGTAAAGCTGGGTACACACTACAGGTTTTTCTTCCAATTATCATGCCGATCCCACGATAGACGACTGTTTGGTAAGTTATCACATTATTGTGTGTACTTCCTTGATCATGTTTTATCATACCAAAGCACATTGTATCGTTTCATTTGGTTTTATAAACTTACTAAAAATCACGATCATCGATGGAACAATGTCATGCAAATGTGGAAGTGTGTACGTCAGAGGCGGGCTGGGCAGGGGGGCAGGAGGGCATCGGCCCACCGGGCCGCTCAGATTGTGCGCTTTTAGGGCCGGGGGGCAGGCCGGCCGGCCGCCCCCGATGCAATTTCTTCTGATTTTTTTCTGCGGCCGCATCTGATGTCATCAGATGCGGCCGCGTCAGCGCACAGGCGGCCGCATCACATGACAGGGGATGCGGCCGCGTCATCATTGACGCGGCCGCATCCCCTGTAATGAGATGCGGCCGCCTGTGTGCCCCCCTGCCTGCAGCATCCTAGCCCGCGCCTGGTGTACGTACTCAAGACCAGCAGTGCAGGCAGATCTCGATAGAGTGCACAGAGTCACGATCTTTTCAGAAGATGGTTATGAGAGATGAAGAGCACAGATCTGAACGTAAATCTTGTTAAATTTGTTTAGTGTGTACACATGAATCGGTAAGCTCATCAGTGCTGGCAAAATCGATACCGAAATCACATTTGCAGTAATTTACTGTAGTGTGTGTATACAGCTCAACGGTCTACTAATATTTCAGTTTAATAATTGAATGTTCTATTAATAATACATTATTCTATTAATAAGGCCCTTACACATCCTTAAAATGTACTGCTGTTTAGATGTCTAGCTTGAAAGGTTTGGGGGCCCATATGTTTTATGTTACAACATTATATAAAGTAATGCACAGGAATATATGTTATACAGATAAGTTATATTTTCATAATCCTGTATATGGTCTAAATCTGAGACCAGGTCAGGCAGCAGACTCCTAATTGATTTCAGACCTGGTTTATTGAAACACTGAGAAAAAGATTTTGCTTGCACTGTCTCACATTCTAGGTTTCCTGCACAAACTGTAATTACCAAATATTGTAGACAAAAAGCATGTGCTTGTTTTATGGGTCAATAACACATTTCCTTTAAAGCAGCCTTTACATTTGAAAGCAATTGTACAGAAACACAGCCATGTATACTGTATTTACAACTAATTTAACTACCAGAATAAAAGCACTTTAGTGTGTAATATACTAACATCAGAATTCTATACCAGCCTAGTGGAAAATTACACCTTTACAAAATCATACCATTGATGGGCAACCTACATTGTTGGAAGCTAATACAGTACATGGCCTAATAATTCTAACATGCTATTTTTATTTTTCAATCCTTGGTAATATATTATAACATTCTGCTTATTTTCCTATCTTAAAATATTACTCTTCTACATTGAAGAATATACGTTTTGTCATTTTTTTTTACCATCACTATTTCCATTTATGGAATTTTTTTAGCCAATGTCCTGGTATCCAGAAAACCTAAACCAAAACCCAAAAAAGTACAGCATTGCTGCTGTTCAGTGATTAAAGAGGACCTGTAACTTGTCAGATGACGTAATTAATCCAACATACATTAAGTAATAAAATCTGCCTTTTTTTAGTTTTTAATGCCCTATTTTCATGCCCAAGCTCTGCCATCGTAACTCACACTACACACAGATGGGGCTTTTCTATGCTGAGCACAGATACTAGCAGTAACAAAATGAT
The DNA here is from genome assembly GCF_038048845.1 of Mixophyes fleayi. Classification (NCBI taxonomy): domain Eukaryota; kingdom Metazoa; phylum Chordata; class Amphibia; order Anura; family Limnodynastidae; genus Mixophyes; species Mixophyes fleayi. The sequence continues at coordinate 92,358,610 of NC_134404.1, read as the reverse complement.
CGACACTGATTGTGTTGCTATATATACCCCAACTTTTTTTTCATCTACTCCAAAATCCTGCAGATTCTCAAGGATTGAGCTGTGTGGCTGTGTGTTTCAAGGCTCCATCTACGTCTGGGCTCTTTTTCTGCTTAGGCACATCTCTCGTCATCTGATTTCCCACATGTGAGGCCTAGGCCGGTGCCAGCTTTAAAAACTGTACCTGATCAATAGGTTCTCTCTGTCTTTAGTGTACTTTTTGCTTGATCCGGCTTGCATGCCAACCAATCATGGCTACCTGTGATACTGACCTTTGGCTTTTTATCTGACCTTGCATCTGAGCAACTTGTGCAATATAATCTCCTATGCCATAGCTACTAAGTCTCTGGTGTCAGCTGCTGCAATGCATGGTGAACCTGAGGGTCTTGGGGAGCTGCTGCTGCAGTGACTGTGTGTTGATCTAATTAGATATGCAAGCAGTTCAACTTACAGTATAAACACAAGAAAGGACCATATGCAGCCAATGTCACTAGAGCTTGGGTAAACTGTGCAATCACGTACCATCAGTATGTCCACTAGTATTAATATACCACCAGTATGTCCATCAGTAGCAATACACCACAAGTACACCCATCAATAGATATACATCACCGTTATGCTCATCTGTAATAATATGCTGAAGCACTATCTGTAGTTTCCTGTACAATGTACATCAATAATAATATCACCAGTATGCCCATCAATAATAATACCACCAGTATACCCATCAATAATAATACCACAGTATGACCATCAGTAATAACACCACAGTATGCCCATCAGTAATAATACCACATTATGCCCATCAGTAATAATACCACCAGTATGACCATCAGTAATAATACCACAAGTATGACCATCAGTAAAAATACCACAAGTATGACCATCAGTAATAGTACCACCAGTATGACCATCAGTAATAATACCACAAGTATGACCATCAGTAATAATACCACAGTATGACCATCAGTAATAATACCACCAGTATGACCATCAGTATTAATACCACCAGTATGACCATCAGTAATAATACCACAAGTATGCCCATCAGTAATAATACCACCAGTATGACCATCAGTAATAATACCACAGTATGCCCATCAGTAATAATACCACATTATGCCCATCAGTAATAATACCACAGTATGCCCATTAGTAATAATACCACCAGTATGACCATCAGTAATAATACCACAAGTATGACCATCAGTAATAATACCACAAGTATGACCATCAGTAATAATTCCACCAGTATGACCATCAGTAATAATACCACCAGTATGACCATCAGTAATAATACCACAGTATGCCCATCAGTAATAATACCACATTATGCCCATCAGTAATAATACCACCAGTATGACCATCAGTAAAAATACCACAAGTATGACCATCAGTAATAATACCACAAGTATGACCATCAGTAAAAATACCACAAGTATGACCATCAGTAATAATACCACCAGTATGACCATCAGTAATAATACCACAAGTATGACCATCAGTAATAATACCACTAGTATGACCATCAGTAATAATACCACAGTATGCCCATCAATAATAATACCACCAGTATACCCATCAATAATAATACCACAGTATGACCATCAGTAATAACACCACAGTATGCCCATCAGTAATAATACCACATTATGCCCATCAGTAATAATACCACCAGTATGACCATCAGTAATAGTACCACAGTATGACCATCAGTAATAATACCACAGTATGACCATCAGTAATAATACCACAAGTATGACCATCAGTAATAATTAGAGATGGTCACAGACCCCCGTGTTTTGGTTTTGGATTTGGTTTTGGATCTGGATTACCGTCGTGTTTTGGTTTTGGTTTTGGTTTTGCAAAACCGCCATTGCGTGTTTTGGTTTTGGTTTTGTTTGGTTTTGTTTTGCAATTTGTTATAAAAATTACATTTATTGGTGCTAAAATAACATAATTTAGGTATTATTTTGTAGCTACATTATTATTAACCTCAGTAACACTAATTTCCAGTCATTTTTTATTCAATTTTGAACACCTCCAATGTCACAATATGATTTTCATACACTTGAAAAGAAAAATTGTTGCAGTTCTTGCCAGTGATAACAAAAAGGCCATTGTCATGCCTGGGCATAAGACCAAAAATCCACCTCTTAAGTGTGGAATTATTTTTACACGAATCCTGGCAAGAGTTGTCTATCCATTTGTAGCATTTTTAAAGCCACACTCAGTAGAAGTAGGGACCTTAACCATCTGGGATCCTCATCCATGTTTCGTCATTTTTCAGCAAGTTATTGGAAAACTGTTGGGAAAATCAGAAACTTCGGTTAAAAAAAAAATAACAACAAGCATTCCAGCATAATCTACCTCCCTTTCTCTCATCTACATCCCAGCACCTGCAATCTTCCCCCCCAACAATTGGCAATTAAACAATCCGCTGCAAGAGGAAGCAAGAATGAAACCTGTCACCCAGTCGCAAAGCGGATCACAGACGCCCTGGGTACTATGCTAGTGTTAGATCTGCGTCCAATGTCCACTATTAATACAGTTGGTTTAAGACATTTAATTGAGGTGTTATGTCCCTGTTAGCAAATGTCATCACTATACCATTTTACTAGAAAAGCTTATTCTCTCCTGTACCGGAAAGTTCCTAAAAATGTCATTATTGGGTGACAAAATGGTATTCTACCCACTGTACACTTAACCACAGATATGTGTACAAGCGTAACTGGGCAAACAAAAGATTATATGACTGTGAAAGCCCACTGGGTTGGTCATTCGCCTTCCCCAGCATGGACAGCACCAGCATGTACCCAGGTATATCACATTTTTGAGAAGGAGGCTACTCTGTGTATCAGCAGCTTCACTAAGAGGCATACAGCTGACAAACTGTTCCAAAAACTAAGGGATGTCATTGAAAGATGGCTAATCCTGCTTGGAGTCTCCTGCGGATATGTCATTTCTGATTACAACCCCAATATTGGTCCAGCAGTACAGCGGGGTTGAATTCCATCACATTTCTTGTTTTGCACACACTATCAACTTGGTGTTACAGAACTTTTGAAAAATGACATGCAGGAGATGCTGTTTGTGTCCATAAACATTTAGGGTCAATTTGTGGTTTCTGCAACAGCATGTAGGAGAATGCAGCAGCTTCAAGAAGACTAGCATTTGAGGGGAATATACTTTAGTCCAGCGAAGTAGTTACCTGTGAAGAAAGTGCAGACACGGTTAGCTTGAGTTCAGTGATTGCCTTAATAATAGATTTTGAAAAGGTGCTACATAAAATTATAGTGTGCAATAAAACAAAGTAAATGTGCTAACTATAATTTAATTGTAGATTAAATACTTAATTTTCTTTGCAAGGATCCCAGACTTATCAACATCTTGTTGGGACGTCTTCTCCTTCAGTTTCTCTGGCAACTGCTTGTTGTAAAAGAAATTGCTTTCCCAAGACACCCAGTGGTGATGCAGATGAGTCCGCTAAACATTTTGATATTTGCTGTGCTGTAAAAGAATGGCCCAAAAATCGTGACAGCTCTGCCCTAAAATCAAGTAGTCATTCCCTTTGGAAGGCCATTATCAGCAATTACATCATACTACACAGACTTCTATGATATTGGGATGAATTAGTATTGTTGGAGGAAGATTATCACTAAACCCTGCCACCTCTCCAGTTTCGCAGTGAGCTATGGTACAATAAAATTTAACTGCAGATTTAGACCAAGACTGTCAGGCCTATTATTTCTATTTCAGCAATTACAATTAGCAATGGAGCAATGGAGCTCTTCTCTTTGGGTGTTACCTATATAACGCAGCACAATTTGCCTGCAAATTCTACAGACAAGCCTGCTTGTCTTCCCCTCCACCATCCTTTGCATGTTAATAGTAGGATTGGTTGGAATTATGGTCAAGGTCACACATTTTTTTGACAAATCCTTCAAACCAGGCCAGATGTCAAACTGTTGTGGTCTGCCCCCTGCGTCATCCCTGCTTGTGTTTGGAAAGTGCATATTGGTACCAGAACCTCACATGCCAGAACTGCTCCCACTGGTGCCACACTGCTGCAGGACTTACACAATCAACCGCATCCTCATCGTCGGATACCCAAATCTCCCCCACATCCTCTTCTAAAGACAAAGTGTCATTCTCACTTGGTGTATCACCGGCTACACTCGGGCTGTTCAGGCACACATCAGCAGAACTGCTGAAAGGGCCCTTCTTTATGGGTACACTAACAGAATGGTCACGATTAGACATCCCACTGTTGGATGGACTCTCCACAGGGATTGGTGTCATTTCTGATTCAGAGCAAACATTATCTTCTAATGCCTTACTGTTATCTTGCAGCTCGGCTTTGACGCGTAACAGTAGTTGTGCACCAATTGTAGGCTGGGTAACTTTTTGGGATCTGCCACTAATAGCCAAATGTGAAGGCCTCATTCTCTCTTTGCCACTACGTGTGTAGAATGGCATGCTTGCAATTTTTTTTTTATTGTTACTTAACGTTTGCTCAGTTACACTTCTTTTTCGCTTCAATACAGTGAATTTTTTTTTTTTTTTGTTTTTTGCACTAATTTGGAAACACTCTGTTGTTTGACATTCCCTTGGCCAGATGACGTACTGGGAACACTAACATCAGAACTGGTAAAAGAACCTGGTTGCTCATTCTAATCATATGTGGGCTGCTTTGAATCCATTCTGAGCGCAAAGCACTGGGGAGTGCTAAAAATTATTTGGTAGATACTGCTGACAGATATGACTTTTGACTAGGGATGTGCACCGGCGACTTTTGAGGTCTCGTGTTTTGTGTTTTGGATCCGGATTTTCGTTATTTTTGAGGTTCGGATTTGTCTCGCAAAACACTTGACGAAAGGTCTCGGTTCGGATTTAAGGTATTGGATTCGGATTTTTTTTGAAAAAAACATAAAAAGTTTAAAAATCAAGTTTTTGGGCTTATTTTCACTCCTAGGCTATTATTAACCTCAATAACATTCAATAACAAGCATTTCCACTAATTTACAGTGTATTCTGAACACCTCACAATATAGTTATTAGTCCAAAACGTTGCAACAAGGTATCTTTCTGGACTGCGTAGAGGAGTGGGTCACCACAATATATATTAAAAACCCTGAACTTTTATGATTCGCACCAATAATTGTACCTGGACTGCGTAGAGGAGTGGGTCACCACAATATCTTAAAAACCCTGAACTTTTATGAATCGCACCAATAAATGTACCTGGACTGCGTAGAGGAGTGGGTCACCACAATATATTAAAAACCCTGAACTTTTATGAATCGCACCAATAAATGTACCTGGACTGCGTAGAGGAGTGGGTCACCACAATATATATAATAAGAAAACCATCAACTTGTTTGATTCGCACCAATAAATGTACCTGGACTGCGTAGAGGAGTGGGTCACCACAATATATTAAAAACCCTGAACTTTTATGAATCGCACCAATAAATGTACCTGGACTGCGTAGAGGAGTGGGTCACCACAATATATTAAAAACCCTGAACTTTTATGAATCGCACCAATAAATGTACCTGGACTGCGTAGAGGAGTGGGTCACCACAAGATATATTAAAAACCCTGAACTTTTATGATTCGCACCAATAAATGTACCTGGACTGCGTAGAGGAGTGGGCACTGGGCACCACAATAAAATATATAAAAAACCTTCAACAGGTCTGCATTACACTACACATACGGCTGCTCCTCCATCCTCTCCATCATATACATGTTGGAGTTTTAGCGTGTGACAACCTCTTGTTTTTGATAATGTCAGTGCATTTGGAATATTTTTCAATTTGCCCCACACCACTGAATGTACTTTATCTATGATACGCATCTATCTATCTTGACTGCGTAGTGTGGTAGCCCCGGTACACAATTTGGTACCGAGGCCACAATATAATTAAAAAACCCTCCACGTGTCAGAATTCCACCAAACAAGTATCTGGACTGCGTAGTGGGGTAGCCCCGGTACCCAATTTGATACCGGGGCCACAATAAAATAAATACACCCTCCACGTGTCAGAATTCCACCAAACAAGTATCTGGACTGCGTAGTGGGGTGGCCCCGGTACCCAATTTGATACCGGGGCCACAATACCTCCTCCAAACATGCTACAGACAATTCGTCATTGACAGACCCCAGACAGACAGGGTCGTAGTGTTATTGTTTGACTTTGTAAACCCAAAAAAATGTCCCTTTTGCACTTGCACATAGTCGTGCAATGAAGACTGACTTTTTCATTTAAAGGCACGATCTTTCAAGTGTAGTGTTTGTAAGTCTAAGTCATATTATACTTTTGGTAAAATTGGTTTTTTTTGTTCCTCTTTATGGTAATTAATTAGTAATAGAATTAAAGTAGGAAATAGAATTAAATAGAATTAAAGTAGGAAATAGAGTGGTATAGAGTTGTAGTGTGGTATAGATAGAGTGGTCCACACAATATAATAATAAAACCCTCAACTGGTCTGAATTCCACCAAACAAGTATCTTGACTGCGTAGTGTGGTGGCCCCGGTACACAATTTGGTACCGAGGCCACAATATAATTTAAAAACCCTCCACGTGTCGGAATTCCACCAAACAAGTATCTGGACTGCATAGTGGGGTGGCCCCGGTACCCAATTTGATACCGGGGCCACAATACCTCCTCCAAACATGCTACAGACAATTCGTCATTGACAGACCCCAGACAGACAGGGTCGTAGTGTTATTGTTTGACTTTGTAAACCCAAAAAAATGTCCCTGTTGCACTTGCACATAGTCGTGCAATGAAGACTGACTTTTTCATTTAAAGGCACGATCTTTCAAGTGTAGTGTTTGTAAGTCTAAGTCATATTATACTTTTGGTAAAATTGGTTTTTTTTGTTCCTCTTTATGGTAATTAATTAGTAATAGAATTAAAGTAGGAAATAGAATTAAATAGAATTAAAGTAGGAAATAGAGTGGTATAGAGTTGTAGTGTGGTATAGATAGAGTGGTCCACACAATATAATAATAAAACCCTCAACTGGTCTGAATTCCACCAAACAAGTATCTTGACTGCGTAGTGTGGTGGCCCCGGTACACAATTTGGTACCGAGGCCACAATATAATTTAAAAACCCTCCACGTGTCGGAATTCCACCAAACAAGTATCTGGACTGCATAGTGGGGTGGCCCCGGTACCCAATTTGATACCGGGGCCACATTACCTCCTCCAATTTCCAAGTGTAGTGTTTATAACATCTTAACACTACACTAATTCTAGCACGTCAAAACCTCTTGTTTTAAATAATGACAGGGCATTTAACTTTTGATTTAATTTATTGAATTTGTTGGCATTTTCTTTTACTTTTTGAACATGGCAAACGACTGTTGAATGGTCACATAATGCCAAAAAAAAAGTTGCAAGATGGAATTGTCCTTGGGCCCTCCCACCCACCCTTATGTTGTTGAAATAGGACATGCACACTTTAACAAACCAATCATTTCAGCGACAGGGCCTACCAAACAACTGTGGCTGAAATGATTGGTTTGTTTGGGCCCCCACACCAATAAAACAATTCATCTCTCCCTGTACAAACTAAACAGGCTCTACTGAGGAAAGATGTCGTCCTTATCCTCAACCTCTGATTCCTCTCCCCCTACAGTGTGTACTTCCTCCTCCTCACACATTATCAATTCGTCCCCGCTGGACTCCACAACCACAGTCCCTCTGTACTGTCTGGAGGGCAGTGCTGTACTTCATTGAGGAATTGATTATTCATTTTTATAAACATCATTTTTTCAACGTTGTGAGGAAGCAACCTCCTTCGCCGCTCACTGACCAGGTTCCCCGCTGCACTAAAAACTCTTTCCGAGTACACACTGGAGGGGGGACAACTCAGTTAAAAAATAGAGCCAGTTTGTACAGGGGCTTCCAAACTGCCTTTTGGAGTTCTACCACGTCACTACCTCTAGTTAATTTAGATTGCAAGGCTTGTAAATATAAATACTTTGAAGATAAAAAAAAGCAGGCTGCACAGACTGTGGAGCTAGAAAGTGAAATTAAATGGACCACGTTACTTTGGTGGCTATCTATGCCCCCCCCCCCCCCCGCCCTACACTTGTAGTTGAATATAAATAAAGCAGCCTGCATAGACTGTAGAACTAGCAATTCAAATATACAAAGAAATGGACAAAGGCAGTTTGGTATCTGTCTGCATCAGATCCCCTCTCCACTAGGAGTAAAACAGAAAACTTTTCAGCCGTTATATAATCTAGAATATAAATAGAAATTGAGAAATGCAATTTGGTATCTGTCTGCATCATAATCATCAACATCCTCCTCAGCGCCAGCTACATCAATATCCTCCTCCCAGTGCACAACATTCACACCTTCATTAGCCAAATCTGTAACTGGACTGTGGGTGATCCTTCCAGCATATGCAGAGGGCGTGCTGCAAATGCTGGATGGAGTCACCTCTTCCCGTACAGTGATGGGAAGGTCAGGGTTCACAACCAACAACACCCTTGGACTCGCCTTGGGGATTTGTGATGTCATCTGTTTAGAAGGCAGAGTTCTTTGCTGTTTTGTTGTTGTTGCTGACAGCATAACTCTCTTAAATTTTTTGTAGGGGGGGGGAGGAGGGCTTTGATCCTTGGGTGAAGTTGGACCACTAGTCATGAACACGGGACAGGGCCTAAGCCGTTCCTTGCCACTACTTGTCGTAATTGGCATATTGCCAACTTTACGTTTCTCCTCAGATGATTTTAAGTTTCTTTTTTTGCTGTTTTTTGAGAACTTGGGCTTTTTGGATTTTACATGCCCTGTACTAGGAGATTGGGCATCGTGCTTGCCAGACGACGTTGATGGCATTTCATCGTCTATGTCATGACTAGTGGCAGCAGCTTCAGCATTAGGAGGAAGTGGGTCTTGATCTTTCCCTACTTTATCCTCCAAATTTTTGCTCTCCATTATATGTAGCACAAGATACTGCAGAATGTGTGAACTTGGTAATATTGCAGTACCAATGGGCTTATACTGCAGAATTGGTTTTGCAAATTTTTGTTGTAATTAAAAAAAATTTAAATTATTTTTTTGTATTTTTTTTTATAACTTTTTTTTAATTTTTTAAACACTTGGGAATAGTGGGGAAATAACTATGCCCTTAGAAGCACAGAGCACAGGACACAGCACCACTGGACTGAACAGGACACGGCACAGGACCCAGCAGCACTACGGAACTCAGCAGGACAGAGCACAGGACACAGCACCACTGGACTGATACTGCAGAATGTGTGAACTTGGTAATATTGCAGTACCAATGGACTTATAATGCTGGATTGGTTTTGCAAATTTGGTTATAATTATTATATTTATTTTTTTTTTTAAATTTTTTATTATTTTTTACTTTTTTTTTATTTTTTAAAAACTTGGGAATAATGGGGAAATAACTATGCCCTTAGAAGCACAGAGCACAGGACACAGCACCACTGGACTGAACAGTACACGGCACAGGACCCAGCAGCACTACGGAACTCAGCAGGACAGAGCACAGGACACAGCACCACTGGACTGATACTGCAGAATGTGTAAACTTTGTAATATTGCAGTACCACTGGACTTTTACTGCTGAATGTGTGAACTTGGTAATATTGCAGTACCAATGGGCTTATACTGCAGGATTGGTTGTGAAAATTTTGTGGTAATTAAAAAATATTAAAGTAGTTTTTGGTATTTTTTAAAAAAACTTTTTTTTATTTTTTTAAACACAGGGGAATATTGGGGAAATAACTATGCCCTTAGAAGCACAGAGCACAGGACACAGCACCACTGGACTGAACAGGACACAGCACAGGACCCAGCAGCACCACTGACCTCAGAAGGACAGAGCACAGCACACAGCACCACTGGACTGATACTGCAGAACACAGCACAGCACAGCACAGCACAGCACAGCACAGCACAGCACTAAACAGCACAGCACAGCACAGCACTAAACAGCACAGAACTAAACAGCACAGAACTAAACAGCACAGAGGACCACCTAACACACCCTCCCTCTACCCTGATCAATGCCCGAGTGAAGATGGCGGCGACTAGCGGGGAATTTATAGGATCCGAGTATCGCGAGATCCGACAACGGGATTATGAGTCAGAGCCTCAGTTTCACTTTTGAATTTGGCGCCAATACCCGGATCTGTCTCGGATCCGACTCGGATCCGCAACGTTCGGGTGGGCTCGGATTTCAGAAATCCGAGCGCGCTCATCCCTACTTTTGACAGCCAGAAATATTTATGCACAATTAGGGATGACACCCCAAAAGCACCGAGGAGTGCTAAAAATTATTTGGTAGATACTGCTGACAGATATGACGTTTGACAGCCAGAAATATTTATGCATAATTAAGGGGGACAACCCAAAAGCACCGAGGAGTGCTAAAAATTAATTGGTAGATACTGCTGACAGATATGACTTTTGACAGCCAGAAATATTTATGCACAATTATGGGGGACACCCCAAAAGCACCGAGGAGTGCTAAAAATTATTTGGTAGATACTGCTGACAGATATGACTTTTGACAGCCAGAAATATTTATGCACAATTATGGGGGACACTCCAAAAGCACCGAGGAGAGCTAAAAATTAATTGGTAGATACTGCTGACAGATATGACTTTTGACAGCCAGAAATATTTATGCACAATTATGGGGGACACCCCAAAAGCACTGAGGAGTGCTAAAAATTAGTTGGTAGATACTGCTGACAGATATGACTTTTGACAGCCAGAAATATTTATGCACAATTATGGGGGACACCCCAAAAGCACTGAGGAGTGCTAAAAATTAGTTGGTAGATACTGCTGACAGATATGACTTTTGACAGCCAGAAATATTTATGCCCAATTATGGGGGACACCCCAAAAGCACTGGGGAGTGCCAAATATTAACAAAAAATAATAAACCTCTATCCTCCTCTCTTCTCTAGCGATTTTTGTTAGAGCTATTGCAAGAAGAATATTGGATTCTCTGTCCCTGCTCTAATCAGCCTGTGACTACACCCTGCTCTCTCCCTCTGTCAAATGGCGATGGATTGCTGTGGAGGCGTGTATTTATAATGTTGAAGTATCGCGAGAACTGAGCCACAAGATCTGACGACGTCACAATGACGTTCGGCCTCGATACCCAAAGTTCGGGTGAGTTCGGTTCTCGGGGAACCGGACCCGGCCATCTCTAGTAATAATACCACCAGTATGACCATCAGTAATAATACCACAAGTATGCCCATCAGTAATAATACCACAAGTATGCACTTAGATTGTACGCTCCTCTGAGCAGGGTCATCTCTCCTCCTGTCCTCACCACTCTTAACTCGGCTCTCCAGCTACCTAGCCCTCCTCCTCGAGGACCCTCTTCCCCCCCCCGGCCCCTCTTGCTCCTTCCTCTCCCCTCTGGGGGTTTCCCTGTCATCCGGGCCCTTCCTCTCGGGCTCAGCCGTATGCAGGACCTTCCCCTCTCCCCTCCTCCGCCCCTCTAGCTGTGCTTTGAGCTCACTGAGTTACTGTGCTTATTGTTTACTGTACTGTGCTGTCTCACTTTGTATTGTAACTTTGTTTGTCCCTGTACGGCGCTACGGACACCTAGTGGCGCCCTATAAATAAAAATTAATAATAATAATAATAATCAGTAATAATACGACCAGTATGACCATTAGTAATAATACAAATATGACCATCAGTAATAATACCACAAGTATGACCATCAGTAATAATTTACAGTAGCACTAACAGTAATTACTTTTTCACTATTACAAATGACTGAGCTAAGAAAAGTCACTGTCACATTTTAAAGCGATAACTATTGATGAATGTGCACTGTGGCGACAATTTATATACAAAAAGGTCAAAGCTAATTGCCACCATATTGCCAAAGTATCAGAACAAACTGGAATATTGTACTTCCAAAATTATTTATGAGTCCCCCCATGTTCTTGACCTGAAATTCCTTATTACAATTAGACTTTACAGGTTCTTCATAACCCATTGTTATATGATGTAGTTTTCCTTGTTCCCCCTACTACTGAGCATGCGCTCAGCTCCTTCACCATGGATGCTGCTTTTCATTAGTATCATATTTTTCTATGTAGGGTTTGTGGTTAGAGTCCGGTTCAATGTTGGGGGCTTTTTTGCTCCATTTTTATTACTCTGGACCTATAAATCCTATTCAATACTTTATAAACATTGTTACATACTACAACACAATATTTAGGAACACTCTACCTATTGAACAAACAACCTGTTGGATCCTCTTCAGTCAGGCTTTCGCTCTCAACACTCCACAGAGACTGCACTGACCAAGGTTGTCAATGATTTGATCACAGCAAAAAATAATAACCATTACTCTCTTCTAATTCTCCTGGATCTCTCTGCTGCATTTGACACTGTTGACCACTCTCTCCTCATACAAATGCTACAATCCCTAGGTCTTGAAGGCACTGTCCTATCCTGGTTCTCATCCTACATATCTAATCGCTCTTTCAGTGTAAATTTCTCTGGATCCACCTCTACTCCGCTTCCTTTATCAGTTGGAGTACCACAAGGCTCAGTACTAGGTCCTTTGCTATTCTCTATCTACACCACTTCTCTTGGAAAACTAATAATCTCCTTTGGATTTCAGTATCATCTCTATGCGGATGATACACAAATTTATCTATCCTCTCCTGATCTTTCACCATCTGTGTTGTCTCGCGTTACTGACTGTCTTTCTGCCATTTCATCTTGGATATCTTCTCGCCAACTCAAACTCAATCTTTCAAAAACTGAATTAATAATATTCCCACCCAAAAACAGAAGCTTCCTGCCTGACATTTCAATTTCTGTTGATAACATGACCATAAATCCCACCCCGCAAGCTCGTTGCCTAGGTGTAATCCTTGATTCACAACTGTCATTTATCCCCCATATCAACTCTATATCTAAATCATGTTACATACACCTAAAGAACATTTCCAGAATACGCACATATCTGACACAAGACACCGCAAAAACATTAATTCATGCACTCATCATCTCCCGCATCGACTATTGCAATTTCCTCCTTACTGGTCTTCCCAAAGTCAGACTTGAACCCCTACAATCTATTATGCATGCAGCGGCTAGATTGATTTTCCTTACTAACTGTTTTTCCTCTGCTTAGCCACTCTGTCAGTCTCTACATTGGCTGCCTGCATTTCAACGAATCCAATATAAAATTCATCAACAAAATTGCACCGACATACATTTCCTCACTGGTCTCGAAATATCTCCCCACTCGACACCTCCGTTCTGCACAAGATCTACGTCTCTCCTCCACTCTCATCACATCCTCCCATTCTCGGTTACAGGATTTTTTCCGGGCTGCACCCACGTTGTGGAATTCCCTCCCACGCACAATAAGACTTTCCTCTAGTCTTCAAACATTCAAGCGTTCACTGAAAACCCACCTCTTCAGACAAGGTTATTATATTCCTCAGCCACCATCTTAATTTCCCTAGATTACCCTATTACCATCCTCTACACAGCTAACGCAAGACAACAATCCTCTGACCAACACTGCAACACACACACCCCACTCACCTTTTACCTTTGCGTTCTAGCTGGTAAATTGTGCAATATGATGTAGCACATGCCCTTGTGTTTCTAACTCCCATTTTCCTATAGATTGTAAACTTGCGAGCAGGGTTCTCTTACCTCTCTGTCTGTATGTATTACCCAGTATTGTTTTATCAATGTTTGTTCCTAATTGTAAAGAGCTACGGAATTTGCTGGCGCTATATAAATAAATGTTGATGATGATGATTGAGTGAATAATTATTTACCTACAATTATTGAACACGTTTAATTGAATAACACTGAAACATTTTTGGATACTGTTTTGCTTTTTTTTAATACACCAATGTGTGTAAAAGACTGTACTTGTTTACATTTAGTAGACATGTGCAACAAATAGAACATTTATGTACTACATCACTCAAAACTTATTTATTGTTATCAACATTAGCACTTTCAAATTGCAAGACTGCTGCATTTGCTGCAGCTTTCCGTTGCTAGTATTATCTGACTTACTTCATCCCTTTTTAGACAATTATTCTCTTCAAGGTTCTGTTTATTACAAATTCAGTCTTTATTGACTTATGCAAGCATTCTTATCAACTTTCTGTCTGAATACAAACCCAACATTTATTCACCTACCGCTTAATGATCTGCTTTCATTATATTTACCATGGTTGCTTCTTTTTAATTGTCCTTAATGTTGCTCTTGTAGCACGTATGTCATTTGTATTGTTTCTACTTTTGTATGTTAAAAACAGTATAATTATTCCCAAATGACGGTGGCAGTAGACATTTTTCTGTGTTTTTTTGCAGTACGGGAATTAATCTGTTATGCACAATGCGGAATGCTTGGGACTTTCCGGATAATTTTTTATGCTGTAATTGGGAGCACCATACCTCAAATATTTTGTTAAATTCATCAAACTACAAATCGCATATCAAACTGGCTTTGCAATCTGTAATCCATACACACAGCGCAAGTTCTCAAGCACATGGAAAACCAAATGGAAAACTGTACACAGACATTTTATACATACTTGCCAACTACCGGGGGCGTGACTGGAGGATGGGAGGGGGCGGGGCGAGGCCAATCGCATCATTTTGGCCCCGCCGCTCGTGACCCCGTCACGGGGGTGTGGCCAAAATGACCCAATTGGCCTCGCCCCGCCCCCTCCCGCCCTCCAAAATGGCGTGAATCACCGAGAATCGCATCAAATTACACGATTCTCGGTGAAACCTGGGATGCGGGAGAAATGCCAGAGACTGACCCGAATTTCGGGAGTCTTTCGGACTTTCCGGGAGAGTTGGCAAGTATGATTTTATAAACATGGTTGATATTGGCAAGATGGGATTTCTTAATTTACAGTTGATCACTAAAATGTAGTCACAAAGTAATTGCAATATTTTATAATATGCACAACTTTATATACAGTAGACATAAGCATCTATTCTAGAGCATAGATGTGACAGCCAGGAGAGGTGTTTGCAGGATATCGGGTCTGGAAGCCATATAGTTTGTTTTAAACCACATGAAGTTTACCATAAACCACGTGCCCTTTGCATCTGTTAAAACTACCACTTACATGACAGGATTTTATGCAAACTGTAAATTAATAAATACTGAGATCTGTGATTGATGGTAGTTTTAAAATCACATAATAAAATACACTTTAATATACCCTTTATTTTTGTACTAAATTCATACTGTTTTCTCTCCTCTCTCTTCTGCATATAGGAGTCATTTGAAATGCCACTGAAATAGGGAAAAAACAAGTTCTAAATAACTATAAATAACTAAAAAATAGTTACTACGTTATTATATGTTCAGAACATACATGCCCACTTTTAAGAGATCCGGGGGAGAAGTCATGTGACAAGGGGTAGGAGGGGGCGTGGTGACATTTCGCGTCACCATAGCCCCGCCCCCACTATAAAAAGCCAAAACGCACGGCATTGAAGGGAGGGGGCGGAGGTTAATGACGTGGTTAAGCCCCGCCCCTCCATTCAATGCCGTGAATGTCGACAAATTTCGGGAGTTTTGCCTACTCTTCCGGGAGTCCGTGAGGACTCCCCGAAATTCGGGAGCCTCCCGGGAAATCCGGGAGAGTAGGCAGGTATGGTTCAGAAGAGCTGTGAGCAGGGGCAGGTTGGGCTGGAGGGGCAGGGGGCTAACTTGGGCTGGGTCACTTAGCCACCTGTATACGTTTTCATTTAAAATAGGCTGCCGAGTCGAGTCTTGTACCCTGGGCTGAAATTTGCCAACCCTCCGCTGGCTGTGAGGGATACTTCATTACCTAGCCTGTGGCAGAAAATATTATTGGTGTCATTCTAATTCCTTATTCAAACAACACAATCATTTATTTTTCTGAAATATAAGCTGTAGCAAATGATTACCATCACATTATCCGAAAAACTCACTGGATGACACAAATACAAAGGAGTCTTTTAGTAAAGGCTGCCTACATTACACTGTGGGGAGCAAACACTTACTTCCATGATTAAAATAGCTTGGTATGTAAGAGGAAAAGCCATATGTGGGACCATAAAAATGCTTTTCAAAGCCACATCAAACACAAGACAAGTCTTTATAACATTGTAACTGTCACTTGTGTAAAAATATTAAAACCCAGAGGATGAAAGAGCAGGACAGTAGAACCAATTTTTTCCACCATTAAAAACACTGCCCTCAATATGCCCATAAAACCTGACTATGTCTGAAAGAATGAATGTGTTATCTTTATATTCAGCATGTGCATTCACCTCATAAAGTTTGACTTTGACTTTGATTATCAATCAGGTCTGTGTGTGTGCGTGTGTATATGTGTGTGTATATATATATTTATACACATACAAGGCCTGATTCATTAAGGAGTGCAAATAGCGATGCATCATCATCATCATCATCAACATTTATTTATATAGCGCCAGCAAATTCCGTAGCGCTTTACAATTGGGAACAAACATTGATAAGACAATACTGGGTAATACATACAGACAGAGAGGTAAGAGAACCCTGCTCGCAAGCTTACAATCTATAGGAAGCATGGTATATTTTGCACACAATTACTCTGTGCATCCCCAGAACTGGACCATACGCTAGAGAATGTGGCAACATCCAAATAATCAAGCACAAAGGGCCCTTACTACAGCCTACGTTGTCATGGGTGAAACAGGGAAGGGAATTAGGTGTATGCACAGTAAGGGTGAGCCAAGCTCAAGTGCATGCAACAGCGTCAGATTCAAGCTTTGGGCATCTCATCGCTACGTGATTTTTAGTCACATCTCTTGCACCAGCCACAGGTCTGGTGTAAGTACTAATTATTAGTGACACAGAATATAAAAAACAACATCAGGGGTAAAAGCAAAGTTCTAAAACTATTTCTTATTTTTTAATGTTTTGTCATTAATGACTATGGGCCTGATTCATTAAGGATCTTAACTTAAGAAACTTCTTATTTCAGTCTCCTGGACAAAACCATGTTACAATGCAAGGGGTGAAAATTTGTATTCTGTTTTGCACATAAGTTAAATACTGTCTGTTTTTTCATGCAACACACAAATACTTGATAGCTTATTTGTACACTGAAATTTAAAGTTGATATTTGTGTGCTGCATGAAAAAACAGTCAGTATTTAACTTATGTGAAAAACAGAAAACTAATTTGCACCCCTTGCATTGTAACATGGTTTTGTCCAGGAGAATTAAATAAGAAGTTTCTTAAGTTAAGATCCTTAATGAATCAGGCCCTATGTTATTAACAGGTGACATTAATAGAATTTTTATTTTCTGTGCTTTCTTTTGTGACATATGTATTGGACGTATCCTGCACTGTCTTGTCTGTTAGAGCAGAGAGGACCTAGACTCGTATCCACCAACAGAGCTATCTTCAGATGTGCTCCTTGTTGAATACCACCATGTATATGTGTGTTTATTATGTTTGTTTTGCATTTATTAATGAATCAGGTCCACAGAGAGAGAAGTACTGTATATCCTTCATACCATTGTCACTATTCTGATATTTTAATACCAGGCATTGTAGCCATATTTAATCAGTTTTCTGTTTTTCAGATTTATTTGGATATGTATTAATGAAGTGAACAGCTATATAATTTGAGCAAGATGCAGAAAATCCCTGTTATATTTTGCTACCTAGAATACACGGGAAGGCTATATGTTTCCTTCTTGTTTGGGCTTCATCTTTAAAACATTTAGTAATATGATAGAATGCCATTAAACTGTTGATGTGGGCAAAGGTGTTCTTTTACCAATATTTCCATAGCTACCTAATTTCCAGGAACAGTCTCAGGTCTTAAGTATCTGTCTGTGGTAAATATCTTTGATATTTTCTTAGTTTGTGTACAGTAGGATTTTAACAATCTGCCCAATTTAGCTCCACCCACCACAGAGTCGGGGAGTCTAATGTGGTGAAGATCTTCTCCAGGACCCCCGCAAGGAGGTTTGGTCTTTTCTGCTAGCCCCACTCAGGCCGCAGTACTTCAGATGGGTACCAGGCCACACTGGCAGGCGACACTGGCAGGTGTAACAGATATTCACAGGCAAGAAAGATAACTGGATAGAAGAAAAGTACCAGATACTGGATAGCAGGATAGCTGAGAAGCACAGAACACTGGATACCAGAATATGTAGAGACATACCAGACACTGGATACCAGGATATGTAGAGACATACCAGACACTGGATACCAGGATATGCAGAGAAGTAACGAACACTGGATACCAGGATTACCTGAGAAGCACAGGACACTAGATACCACTATATGCAGAGAAGTACCAGAATACAGGACACCAGGAAACACTAGCAAGCATAGGGAACAGTCACCAAATGATCTAGCAACAGGCTATCTGGACATGAAGGTCAGGCACTATCTTGCCAAAACAGAGGGTTTAAATAGGTTGGGAGGAAAAGAGAGGAGGGGGACAAGCAGTGAATACCGGAAGAGGAAAGGTTATAAAAGATGGGAGTGTGTATTTGCCCTTCCGCAATCCAAGACGGTGGTCGCCATCGCAAGACGGAGGTATTGGAGCTACCGAATGGGAGCCCAACGGAGGTAGCCAGCCTTGCGCACTGGACCTCGGTAAGTCAGATGTAGAAATTAAATGCATCATAGAATCCGGAAGACCACAAAAAGTATTCCACCTGCAACACGTTAGGTTGCTGATTAACCTGTATTTTAATTTTGTTTTATTAGACTTTATTTTGTACATGTTTTTAATAAATGTTTTAATTATTGCCAGTACTTTCATGTTGTGGTTCCTTCTGCTATGTACGTTCGTGTTTTCCCTATTGTGTATAGTCTCTAGTTTGGGTGGAGAATTAAACACAGGTTCCCCTAATTACCCGTCACTATCTTCTAATGGTCTTTTGACCTGATAAAAGTAATTTTACTATTTTACTTCAGTCACCAAACTAGTGAATTATCACTGCCGGATTTATGTAAACATTGGTTATTTGTGTGCAGTTTGAAGATTTGTAGGAAATACATCACCATCATTTCCCAATCTTGTTCAAAGAATATACTAGAAAAAGAAGTGATATCTTAAGAGATTTTACATAATCATGAATAATGCAGATTTCAGATAGCAGAATGCTGCTATGCAGATTAAAATATTGTGAAACACTTGCACTTAATAGGTTAGTCCAGATGGAGATTAATTAGGTAGTTTCAGACAGTAGTTTGCTCTGTGTGGCCTGAACTGAACAGTGCTTAGACCTCTGACTGAGTCTGTAGTCAAGGTCTAGTGATGTAGCCAGAGACTATTAGAAAAATTTATGGTGAGATGCTTTCCCCAGGAGTGTCTGAAGATTGAGAGCATTGTTTGGTGAAGCTGAAAGTACCGTCTTGGTTCCCACAGATGTCAATCCATCAATATAGTATGTGTTCACAAACATTTATGTTGCTCTTCCTGAATTATCCTTGGCTTACCTAACTAACCGATGTATTGGCTCGTTTCATATTGTTTATTATCATTTATTTATATAGCTCCACCATATTACGCAGTGCAGTATAAATAATATGTAATAATTCACTTTAGTCCCTGCCTCATTCAAGCTTACAAACACACCAATATATATATATACTCTAGGGTCCATTTTATCAGCAGCCAATAAGCCTACCAGTAGGTTTTTGGACTGTGGACTAAACTTTAGCACTGACAGAAACCTGGGCAGCCATCCAGTCAGAGCTCTTGACTCAAGAAGTGCAGGAGCTGGTTGATGGAGGGGGATATTACAGTCTAATTTTATTTCTGGGTGGGGCTCTCTTTTAATCTAAACTCATCAGGCAACACCAAGCTGTCAAGTAATAGTATAAGCTGTTTCGGTGTAATGCATTTTAAACTGTATGAAGCAAGGATATAAGAGAGAGATAATCACATCTGATGTTAGTGATTTGCACACCCCTAAGCCACATGGCACGTCAAACATCCGGTTTTACCCCTTACATCATGTCAGAGCCCTTTGCATTGGACCCAGTTCTCTAGGGGGGAATGTAATAAACAAAAACAATCAGGTCCATGCACCATAGAGATGACCAGCAAAATTTTGGTTAGCTCTGGGCCCATACTGGTGCCCTTTGCCCTTAGTACTAGGGTAATACTGTAAAAATAGAGTGCAAGCACTTTTTGCACTACAAATACCAGCATGCACTCACAGCCCATGACTGTTCTTGCACACTACAAGTGTTGCCTCTGAACATAAATAAAAAATATTGCCACCATAGGTTAAAAAATAGGTCATAGTGCTCCAAGCTGTATTAATAATACACAGTGGCCCCAGTAGCATTATAACAATTCAAAATGACTCCTTTTAATAATTATTAAATTGATAGTGCCACGGCACTGTAGAAATAAATATGGCCTCCATAATTTGTTATTAAGTGTTCCCTTCATACTATAAACTTACTTAAAATCATCTTTTTTTCTTGTAATCCATAAGTGAAATTAGTTTTCCTCCGGTGAGCCCAGCTACATACTAACCAAGCAGAAATGAAGATTGGTTTTATACACCACTCTACTGTCCCAGATATGAGGCCTCATCTGATTGGCTGCCCAATTATTAAGTAGATTGACTCACCAGAGATTTTGTTCTTGTCACAAGCTGCGGCGGTGTCCTGAGCCGCGGCGGCTCATTGCTTTCATGCAGGCCATGACAACTGGTAGGTCACTTCCTCCTTGTCCTGGCCGGCAACAGGGCAATGGGCAGGATGCTCTCTAAATCAGTGCCACGTACTGGCAACTGCTGACAGCCAGTGTGTGCACATGGGGGCCTAATTAATTAGTTAGCGCCTGTTAACTCTTAGTTAGCTCCTGGGGCCAATTCACAGGGCTGCTGCCATAATCTTCTCATTGGTCCGTATTTAAGGCAGGGAGGGCTTAGACTCCCTGCCAGTTATAGCGTTGGTGCTGTGCATTTACTGACCTGCTCTGTAATCCTGTGGATTCTCTGCTTAACTTCTGTTTGACTCCTATTGTGACCCCTGGCTTGTTTCTGGACCCTGATTATATTCTGATTTCCCTGACCTTTGGCTTGTATTTGGATATCCGTGCTCGCTTCCAGCCCTGACCCTTCGGCCTGTCCTTGATTATTCTACTAGCTACAGACCCCGGACCCTGGACTGCTCCTGACCATTCGCTTCTGTTTTGGCTACTGCGTCCTACTTACCTGCTGCGGTATTGCATATAAGCTCTCACTACGCTAAGAGTTAAGACCTGAGGACATCCAAGTACCTGTGAGCATGACAAGCTCTATGGGAAAGGCTACAGGTAAAGGCCACTGTCACCTGTTCTGAAAGTTCATGTCAACATCCATTAACTGCAACTGTCTATTTTTATTTTTATTTTTCATTTCACCTGATCTGATCAAGAAAAGAAGACTATTTTTGGTAAGTATTTCATAGGGAGGGAACAGTTAATAATTTTACTGGGGCACTATGAATCTACCATAACCAGTTATCCAAAATAGCTATTTTCAATATAAGCAAAAGTGTTTTACTATTAGAATATGTATTTGGGTGGACATTTCTTTTAGGTCTTGTACAAATGGGAATTATACACAATCTCCAAAATGCACTATAACACTGTTAGTCTGAAAAATAATGTAAGCTGAATGGTCATGTACACACACACTGTGACAGCAAGGACCTCAGCGGACATTCCATACAGCTGTCCTTTCATCCACATCACTGGACCCTTCAAATTTAGTTATGTACCTTGGGACTTGTACATTTTCATTTTTATTTTTGGTTGTGGCTATGTATGAAATTTTTATTTCATAGGGCTTGTATATGGATTGACACCATCTAGGTTTTTAAATAGAATCAGGTAGATTAACCTACAACGTCACACATGGACTTGCAAAATGGTAGATATACAATTTCCTGGTCTCTATCCACCTCCCTCTAGACAAAGCGGATGTCAGTAACTCCTAAATGCCACAAATGCTTGTAATGAGTTAAAATGAGGAGTTGCTCTTTATCGACTGGGATTTGGAATTTTGTTAACCAGTTCTGGCCACTATTGTTCTCTCTTTTAGGGGTCTATTTGTTAAAGTTTTCTCCCCTTGTAAAGCCCCGAAAACAAAGTTTTCGGGGCTTTACCGTTAAAATCCTTATGTATTAATCCAGCATAGCAGCAGATATCGGAGATATCTGCTGCTTTGCACCCATTAGCGTTTTTCTGAGCACTCCCCATAACAATGTATGGGGAGTGCTCAGTACCGCTATGTATTAAAGTGTGGCAGGTGAAGTATTTCTCTTTTTTTTACTTGTTAATGTACGCCATCTGAAGCTGGCGTACATTAATATAAGTGAAACTTTACACTGAACACAGCTCTGCTCGCTGCACAGCGCATGTGTGGAGGGATCACATGATCCCTCCATCACATGCCTCAGGTTCCTGCAGACAGGGATCTCTGTGCGCATGCCCGAGTTTACCGGTCGGCGCATGCGCACAGGGATTGAAAGAGGGACGATCGGTACTGCAGAGAGAGGAAAAGAGAAGAATCCAGTGTTAGGTAAGTGTAAGACTTCACAGGAGCAGCCGTTTTTCGGAACGGCTGTACATGTGTTGATTTTTAATACATACGAGAAACTTTTCAATCCGCATCTATGCGATGAGGATTGAAAAGTTTCTACAGAAAAAAACGAAGGGTCATAAATAGACCCCTCACTCTGACAGTCTTGGAGGTACCAGCCCACCAGGGGAGAGCTACATGCGGGGAAAATCCTAAGCACTGCCCATCACCAATGATCTGGGGCTACCCCAGGGTGGGATCTCCAATGTGGGAAACTTGAACACTTTAAAAGAGCCAGAGGGGTTAGAGTGTGTTCCAGGGTTGCTTTAGCATTGAGTCTTGTCTCTCACCAGCTACCTTGTGATTTCTGTTCCAGTTCCTGTAATCTAGATGCCTCTACGGTACAAATCCTGTCTACCTGACTGACTGTGGAGAACCTCTGATCCATCCAGAGTTGCTCGCAGGCCTATTTACCTAGTAAGCCTGCTGGAGCAGGGAGACTTGGGTTCAGATCCTTAACAAGTCGATATAGAGCTTTTGGGCCAAACAGCAGGAATCATCAACCCAGAAGAGGACCGCTGCAACCGTTTGGACAGGCGAGTGTTTTGGAAAGGATTCATTGCTCCGCTATATTAGTCAGCACCCACTTACTGAACTATAACTTGCCCAAGAACAGCATAATGTCACTGGGTTCATGCACAGTAAAGACTTCTCATCTATATATCTTTAAAAGCACTGGGGGATATAAGTGGGTGCTTTTTGAAGTGTGGTGAAACACTTGGGGGTTGTTTAAAGGTGTATTTATCATTTTGGCTACTGATTGCATTTGAAGTTCATCTGTTGTAATAAAGATACAGTTGTATCCTGCCTATCTCTCTTTGTCTGTGTGACCCCAATCCTCTAGATACCAGGACTTCCCTCTGGGCTCCTTCCCTAATCATCACAAACACTTGTAACAGGCTTTTTCCTTCAGTCAATTTCAGCATACAGACACATTAAATCCACCATAAAATACATTGGAATTGTATGGGAACTAAATGTATATAATGCACTTGTTACAAAGTGTTTGTCCACACTGAATACTGCAGGGAAGCTTTGGGACACATTCTTTAGCACGTTATAAACACGTTTCAAACACCCTTTTAAAGGTCTTATTTATACTTTAAGTGTTGATTTAAAACACCTTTGTGTCTGAGTCCTAACAAAATATTTTAGAGTAGAACCAACTGTATGCAATACACTACTTGGTTCCTATTAACAACTTCTAACTTTTGAAAAGGCCAAATACATTATATTAGATTTATGATTTCTTTTATTAAAAATATGTTTTCTTTTGTTCTTAAACAGTTGCACACAGCATAAGACGCAACTGCATTTATTTTGGCGTATTAAAAACCTTTTCTGAGTCAGACTAGGACATCACACCCAACATAGGAACAATTTTGATTGAAGTAAGGTGCAAACAAATATAATACATACTGGGAGTGATTCAAGACCGAACGCAATTTGCATGCAGGCTGCATTTTAAAAATGAGCACAGAACTTAATCATAGGTCCAACCGTATTCAAATCCAATCCCCTCTCAAGATACGTTTCCATTTGAATCTGGGTGTAAGTACGCTCTGCCTACACAGTACTTGCAGTATGTAGACATAAGGAACAGATTGCAGTATACGCATAAGCATATGTACAATATAGGGTCACATCAGAATGCATAAAAAAAAATTATATTATAAAATAAATGAACAACAATAAAATCATTAATAAAACTATGGATTTAAAAAACAAATTATATTTGCATAACATTAAATACATAAGATGCCTTTAATGTGTACTGTACATATAATGTCTATTTTACTTGCATACACATGTTTTGTGCCATCAAGTTGCACGCATATGTGTCGTTTTTAAAACAAAATCTCTTGCGCCAATCATCACTATCAGTCAAGCAAACTTACAATTAACCCAGGACTTGAATCAGCCGCATCTGCATCAGAATGCCCTCGGCATGCTCTTTCTGTATAATCACTATGTTAGTCCTCCCTTTCCCTCTCCTGTTAAGATCTCGTAGTTGTAGACTATCGTAACTGTCTTTTATGCTCGGACATAACTTGCACGCAATTGCGTTCATTGGTGTAAGGTCCGTTTCTGAGCATACGCAGAGCTATTTCACACAAGATATGCTACGCAAATGGATGTACGTCCGAACAGGTGCACTATGTCTAAAGCTTAAATATAAAACACAGATAGTCTTCATAACATTACATGGTTCAGCAGAATTTTCGCCAAATTTTGCTGTGCCAGTTTCTCAGGGGAAATTGAACATGGAACACAAATTCCCCAACAGGTGTAGCAGTGGAGGGAGTAGCTTGGTGAAGTAGGAAGGGGGCGCTTGCTGACACTAGGCTGGAGAAGAGGCGAGGGCCAGCAATAACATCAAGTCCTAAGACATGCAGCATGGGAGGGCGCTATAACTGCACAGCCCAGTAGGTTACTTCCATTCCCGTGGCAACAGGATGGCAGCACAGCAGTGAAGTATCTGCTTAGATAGAGCGTTCCATGATAAGGAAGGAAGGGCTACCCCTCCAGCAGGACAAGCACACCAAAAGCTGCAGCACTGACATACAAGAGTGAGTACCTGCATCTTACATTTTGACAAATGCATGAGTGCCAATAAACTGCCGATCCCTCTCTTTTCTTTCTGATGGCAACTCTGAAAAATTGGTCATGATGCATCCGACTTAAATCGTAAGGACTTATGTTGGTCTGCAACATATAGATAATATATAGCCTCTGGAGCATCTCACCTAAGGACCAAACATTTCTTTTACATTACAGTCTATTTTTTTTATGTTAATTTTACCATTTAAATACATTTATGTAATCTGACACTTTTTATCATTGCAGGTTTTAGAATGTAAATTAATTTCACACTATGAAAATCGCTAAAGCTTCTGGGTCTTCCATACCAGCACTTCTAAATTCCCACTTCGACCACTGGGCACAATTGCAATTTTTTAAAGCAGTCTGTTTATCTTTCCTAACGAAGTGGCCTAACTAGTTTTAAAAATGTGCAATTTGTATCTATTTAGTTAACTAATAAAGGGAATCAATTTAATTCACCTTTTTGTTTTATTTGTCCCATTAGTTTTTGCATGTTTTACCTATCACATTTTCTAGTAGACTATGAATAGAAAGTTATAATGTTTCAAAATACAATAAAATTTTAATTAATTAGACTGTAAAAAAAAAAAATATTTATCTATTTTTTTGTCTGCTTCCAGCTATAATAACTCTGCTTCAGCTATAGCACTTTGGTGGGGTATGTAGCAGCCATACTGTAACCTGGTAGCAGCTGCTAGACAGTACAGTTTTGGATCAGGGAGGGAGGACTAAGACCGCCCTAGGTATTCATCTCCCTGTGGAGATATGGCTCCTGTCCAGTCAGGTGCTGCTTTCACCACATATCTTCCTTCAATATACATTTTAAATACTTACCCAGGCAAATATTTAAAATATAGAATTAAAAGGAGGTAATTATGTGAATGACAAGGGATGTGTTGTAATTGAAGTGTTGATCTAGGGTAATGGCCTTTAAAGGAGGGTTGGTGTACCAATGTGGATAACCTTTAAAGACAAAGACAAAATGGGTTAATATATTTGGCAAATATAGATTAAAATATTAAATACCCTTAAACATCTCATTCCAGTCTAATCAGACTTCTGCTCCTGTATTTTCATCATTTGTTTGTCTACCTGTGAGCAATGTTCCTAACATTTCGAACAGGTTTTGTGGGGTAAATACACTCAACATCGTGCATTAACACATTCTTTATTACTAGAATATATATATGTACAATACTATGCAAAAGTATTAGGGAGGTATGGAAAAATGCTGCAAAGTAAGAATGCTTTCAAAAATAGAGGTGTTAATAGTTTATTTTTATCAATTATCAATATACAAAGTGAGTGAACAGCAATCTAAATCAAGTCTATATTTGGTGTGACCATCCTTTGCCTTCAAAACAGCATCAATTCCTCTAGGTACACTTGCCCAATGTCAGGGATTTTTTAGGATTATAGTCAGATGAATGATTAACCAATCATACCAAACAGGTGATAGTGATCATCATTTTCATATGTAGGTTGAAACACAGTCATTAACTGAAACAGAAACAGGTGTGCAGAAGGCTTAAAACTGGGTGAGGAACTGCCAAACTCTGCTGCAAAGGTGAGGTTGTCAAAGACAGTTTCATGTCACAGGTCATATATCATGGCAAGACTGAGTACAGCAAAAATACACAAGGTAGTTATACTGCATCAGCATGGTCTCTCCAAGGCAAAGATTTCAAAGCAACCTAAAGGACCGTAGACGCAGTGGTTGGCCAACTTAGTGCATAAGATGAAAGACACATCATGCTTTCTTCCCTTCAAAATTGGAAGATGTCCAGGAGTGCCATCAGCTCAGAACTAGATAAAAACAGTGGAGCCCTGGTACACCCATCTACTGTTCTGAGAAGTCTGGCCAGAAGGGGTCTTCATGGAAGAATTGTGGTGAAAAATCCATACCTTCGACATGGAAACAAGGCTAAGTGACTCATCTATGCACAAAAACAAAGGAACTACAGAACAATGGCAGCAGGTGCTCTGGACTGATGAGTCAAAATTTTAAACGGTACAATAATGAGTGTCTGCAGTCAACAGTGAAGCATGGTAGAGGTTCCTTGCAAGTTTGGGGCTGTGTTTTCAGCAAATGGAGTTGGGGATATGGCCAGTATTAATGGTGTCCTCAAATTTTATATATATATATATTATATATGATATTATAGCAATAGATTATATAATAATGTTCTATTACAGTTCTAGCGCAGGGGCTGATTTATCAAAGTGCAAAAAGTCCTTTTGCTTTAAGAAACGGATGTTTTTGCAAGCAAAAGGTCTTGTTTTTGCTTCGCCCTGTATACTACTAGGGTTATCGTCGGTAATAACCCCTGTTGGTGGAACTTATTTATCAAGCATTGAGGCTGTTCTGTTAGAGCCATCAGATATTGTTACCAGAACAGAAACATTAAAATAAACCTCTATTCTTGGAATAAAGCATTTCTTTAATGAAGTACTATTTACATTAGTATTATTAACAAAAAGTATTGTTAATTAAACAGACACCACTGTAGCTAGCCAGCACCATACCGCTTATTCCACTTGAACCATTATATTCAAATCCTCTGGCGTTGGCTCTAGATTCACACAAGCAAAAGTTTATAAAACTGGTCAAGCTGAAGAAGCTGCGCTATTGCGCGTCTGTATAAATAATCAGTACCAAGAGAAAAAAAATTACTTTAGTCATTTAAATAACTTTCATTTCCATTAAAAAAGAAATCTATATAAAACTTACAAAATATGGTAGACTACCTAACTCCCTTGCAACCCTCACCATTCCTTCCTTGGTCCCCCCTCCAGTCCCACAGTTGTCTCCCCATAATTACAAAACAATATGGGTAAACTTACCAACCTTTATTTGGTATGTTTTAAAATACCTACCATAATCACAATATTTGTATAATGATCTATGCTTACACAAAAAAATGATGCTATTTTTTTAATCAATAAAACTGAAAAAGAGTATATTGAAAACTGAATATACGATTACCTGAATAAAAGTGATTGAAGTTTCTTTCTTTCTTTCTCTCTCAGTTTTTCTTTCTTCTTGCTGTGCTTTCCTTGCTCTTCTCCTGCGTGTCTCAGGTTTTCAGTACTGGCTGCAGGGGTGGGTGTTTGTCCTGCCCTTCCTAAATGGGAGTCTACTATTGTCCAAGAAGCTCCCATTGTATTGGTGGAAAAGCCACCAGTATATATTGGCTCTACTTCATGGAAGTCTCCTAGTGAGATTGAGGTTCTCATGTATATTATTATCCGATTGAGGCTACCCAATCATATGGGGATGGGTGGTACTGGGGAGGAGCAGAGGCAGGGCACAGGGGCCATCAATACACGGCCACGTCGCTCACACATAGACATAATCATTTGTTGCTACATGGCTCCTGTAGTCTAGGAGAGGAGCCTTGTAGCACTGGATAAATGCGGTGCAGACAGCATATAGGGGGCTATCACATGCTACTCGATGCGGCCACATCATCCATTGATAGAATATTGGTACTGCAAGTCGCAGTACCAATATTATATCAATGGATGATGTGGCCATATCGAGTAGTATGCGATGCAGCAGCCTGTGCGCATCCTACATAGGCTCCACATTCGCCACTGATCCACCAACGACCCAAAATGGACTTTAGACGTCCGGCCCAGGAGACACATGCCCCCCTACCCCCCAGCCCAGATCTCCCCTGTAAATAGGTATATTATCCTATAAGGTTGAATTTATTGCACCAGTGCAGACTCCAAGATAACTAATGGTGCCCTCACCTTGTATTATCTGCATAAATTGGCCTTTGAATTTTTCCACTTTCTAACAAATAAATAAGAATATTAATAAGCAGCAAATAGGGCAAGGCAGATAATTGATATATTTTATCATTAAACAAGTTGGATGCATATCCTTTGTGTCATATAGAGGTGCATTTGACTACACAATCTTCCTGCGTCAATTTGACAGTTTCACTACTTTGATCTGTTGGACAACTGTGCTCCGTCTATTTTCTCCCAGTCCTTGGCTTCCTTTTTGTCTTAATTCATTTCCTCACATAACAGCTCCGTCTACTTGACAAGAAGTTGTGTCTTCACTAACAGAATTAAACTAGTAGATAGTGCGGCAGGCACAGACCTATCAGCACACTTGTCTCTTGAAATAGTCTGGGCTGCTCGGAATGTTCTAAAGATTCGATTAGCTTTGGGTTGTTTTATTCCTGCCTACTTCAAAACTGGGGATATCTGGGGATATCTGGGTGAGCAGATGTATAAATACAATAAGTTGGTGGTCCTAGTCAAACACCACTGTATAAATATGCAAATAGTCAAAGCACCAGTACTTAAAAATTAAAACATTGCTATTGCAAAATAATATATATAAAATTTAAAAGGTAATAAAATAAGGCAGGAATGTGAGAAAAGAATTCAGTGTATAATGTGACTGAAAATAAATTAACTGATATGAAAACCCAGCTGGTCTCATATATAGGAGCAGGTTACTAACTCATGTTTGCCAATACAAAATAGTTGTATCATTTTTATATTGTCTTGAAACATCCCAGATGTGTTCCCACTAAGAGCAGAGTCTAATTAGAATCATGTTCTTCTTCACAGGATTGTTGTGGACTTGGCTGCTTAGGACCCACAAGTCATAGCCCTCTAGTGTTGCTTGGTGACTGACCAATGCTTGAAACTGTTGCAGTATAATTCTCAAACCAGTTAGACACCCGAACTTTACCCGAACTTTGGGTATCTGAGTACCGAGCTGAGTAGCTCGGTACTCTCCCGCCCGCTCCGAATCCACATCGAGGCCGAACGTCATCGTGACGTCGTCGGATCTCGGGGCTCGGTTCTCGCGATACTTCAAGATTATAAATACACGCCTCCCCAGCAATCCATCGCCATTCGACAGAGGGAGAGAGCAGGGTGTAGTCACAGGCCGATTAGAGCAGGGACAGAGAATCCAATATTCTTTTTCCAATTGTTGTAACAAAAAACGCTAGAGAAGAGAGGAGGATAGAGGTTTTTTTTCTTTTCAATATTTGGCACTCCCCAGTGCTTTTGGGGTGTCCCCCCTAATTGTGCCTAAATATTTCTGGCTTTTAAAATTACTATCTGTCAGCAGTATCTACCAACTAATTTTTAGCACTCTCTAGTGCCTTTGGGGTATTCCCCATAATTGTGCATAAATATTTCTGGCTGTCAAAATTACTATCTGTCAGCAGTATCCATCAACTAATTTTTAGCACTCCCCAGTGCTTTTGGGGTGTCCCCCCTAATTGTGCCTAAATATTTCTGGCTGTCAAAATTACTATCTGTCAGCAGTATCTACGAACTAATTTTAAGCACTCCCCAGTGCTTTTGGGGTGTCCCCCATAATTGTACATAAATATTTCTGGCTGTCAAAATTACTATCTGTCAGCAGTATCTTACCAAATAATTTTTAGCATTACAAGTGCTTTGGGCTGAGAATGGATTCAAAGCAGTCCACATATGAGCAGAATGAGCAACCAGGTTCTGTCACCAGTCCTGATGTTAGTGTTCCCAGTACGTCATCTGGGCAAGGCGATGTCAAACTACAGAGTGTTTCGAAATCAGTCCAAAAAAAGAAATCTAAATTTTTTTTTACTGTGTTGAAGCGAGAAAGAAGTGTTACTGAGCAAAAGTTAAGTGCCGATAAAAAAAAAATTGCCAACATGCCATTCTACACACGCAGTGGCAAAGAGAGAATGAGGCCTTCACCTTTGGCTATTAGTGGCAGATCCCAAAAAGTTACCGAGCCTACAATTGGTGCACAACTACTGTTACGCGTCAAAGCCGAGCTGCAAGATAACAGTAAGGTATTAGAGGATAATATTTGCTCTGATTCAGAAATGACACCAATCCCTGTGGAGAGTCCATCCAACAGTGGGATGTCTAATCGTGAGCATTCTGCTGATGTGTGCCTTAATAGCCCGAGTGTAGCCGGTGATACACAAACTGAGGATGCCACTTTGGAATTAGAAGAAAATGAGGGGGAGATTTGTGTAGGCGATGAGGGCGCTAATGAGGATGTTGATGAGGATGAGGTTGTTTGTGTAAGTCCTGCACCAGTGGCAGCAGTTCTGGCACGTGACAAGAAAAAAGCCATTGTCGTGCCTGGGCATAAAACAAAAAAATCCACTTCTTATGTGTGGAATTCTTTCTACCCAAATCCAGACAACAATTGTATAGCCATTTGTAATGTATGTCAAGCCACAGTCAGTCGAGGGAGGGACCTTAACCATCTTGGAACCTTGTCTATGTTACGCCATTTAACGAGAGTTCATGGCAAATTTTTGGGAAAAGCTGAAAGTTCTTCCCAAAAACTTACAAGCACTCCATCATCAGCTAAGGCCCTCCTCCGCTCACCGACATCCCGACGGCTACAAAATACACCCACCACACCATCCTCATCAATATCCTCAGTAGCGCTTGGAGTTAGCCTGGCATCCCACTTAAGGCTGGATGACTCCTGCACTATTATTGATTCCTCTGAAGAAAGCGTTAGTCCCACTGCTGCTGCTGTTGCTGTTGCTGGGGGTGAATCGTCATCCCAGAGGCAGGTCAAGAAAAAGAGCAGTCCTACATTTCAGCAATTAACTGTGAAACAATCATTTGCGAGGGGAAGCAAATATGACAGCAGTCACCCAGTCGCCAAGCAAATCACAGACGCCATGGCTGCAATATTAGTGTTAGATCTGCGTCCAATCTCCACAATAAACGCAGCTGGTTTTTCACAGTTAATTGAGGTTTTGTGTCCGCATTACAGAATTTCATCGCGACACCATTTCTCCCGTAAAGCAATTCCACAACTATACCAAAAAGTGTGTAAAAATGTAGAGATTGCGCTGAAAAATGCCATTCTGCCCACTGTCCACTTAACCACAGATATGTGGACAAGTGGAAGTGGCCAAACCAAAGACTATATGACTGTGACAGCCCACTGGGTTGGTCATTCACCTTCACCAGCAGGAACAGCAGCAGCAGCATGTACACCACTACGTAACATTTGTCACAGGCAGGCCACTCTTTGTATCACCGGCTTCAATAACAGGCATACAGCTGACAATTTGTTACGCAAACTGAGAGATGTGATTCGATGCATGGCTTATACCACTTGGACTCTCCCCAAGGTATGTCATTTTTGATAACGCCAACAATATAGTGCGAGCATTACAGCTGGGTGATTTCCAACACATTCCCTGTTTTGCTCACACCATCAACTTGGTGGTGCAGAGCTTCCTACGAAATAACTGTGAGGTGCAGGAGATGCAATCGGTGGCCCGTAAAATTTCAGGCCATTTCAGGCATTCAGCCACAGCATGTAGATTACAGCAGCTCCAAGAGCAGTTTAACTTGCCCTGCCACCAACTTAAGCAAGAGGTGGTAACTAGGTGGAATTCCACCCTGTACATGCTTCAGAGGATGGAGGAACAGCGCAAAGCCATCCAAGCATATTGCACAAGCCATGACTTTGGGAAAGGAGGGGGATGTATTTCACTCTTGCACAGTGGGGAATCCTTTCAGTGCTGTGAAAGGTGCTGAAACCATTTTAAGTTGTGACGTGTGAGGTGAGTGCAGACTCTGCTAGTTTGAGCCAAGTCATTCCTTTAATTAGACTATTGGAAAAGCAGCTTGAGAAAATGAAGGAGGAGCTGAAAGCAAGCAATTCAGCAAAGTATGTTGGCCTTGTCGATCAAGTACTTAATTCGCTTCACAATGATCCTCGAGTTATTAAGATCTTGAACTCGGATCAGTACGTTTTGGCCACTGTGCTTGATCCAAGATTTAAGACCTACATTGAGTCTTTACTTGTAAATGAGCGAGATGTGAACTTTTGGAAGGAGCTATTGCTCAGCAAGTTGGCCGCTGAACTGGGCCTCGGCTTGACGACGTGTCCTCCTTCACTTTCTCAAGCTACTGCTGCTCGTAAAAAAATTATTTTCCCAAAAAGAAGCAGGGAAGACGCAGGGGGCAGACCAGAACAATTTAACATCTGGGCTGGTTTAAAGGATTTTTCAAAAAAATGTGTCACTTTGCCCAGAACTCCATCCAATATGAGTATAAACATGCAAAGGATGGTGGAAGATTACTTTCAAGAGGTAGTTGATATGGAAATGTCAGACAGTCCCTTTCCTTACTGGGAAGAAAAGCAGGCCATTTGGAAACCCATGTACAAACTTGCTTTGCAATACTTAAGCTGCCCACCCTCCAGTGTGTACTCTGAATGAGTGTTCAGCACAGCAGAGAACGTAGTCAGTGATCGCCGTAGAAGGTTACTTCCCAAAAATGTGGAGAAAATTATGTTTATAAAAATGAACTACATCTTCCATGAGGAAGGCCTTCACCATCCAAGACATCCAAGCACTGACTGTTCTCTAATGGCGGATTCAAGCGGCGATGAATTGATAGTCTGTGATGATGATGTACACACTGATGAGGGTGAGGATGAAGCTGAAGATGATGATGATAACATCTTTTTAAAACTTTCTATGTAAGTGTAGGGTGTAATCTACCCCCAAAGAGGAAAGGGACTTGTGGCATTTCCATATCACGTACCGTCTTGAAAGGCTGCTGTTTGGGCAATTTCTCCTTAAGGGTAGGGTGTCATAGACAGAGTGACCCCAAACTGGCTTTGTCCATTTCTCTTATATTGTACAGTCTATAATGGCTGAATTTTTTTGTATTTTCGACAAGTGGAGAGGGGCCTATAGAGCCAGAAACCAAACTGGCTTTGTCCATTTCAATTAATATTGTACAGTCTATAACGGCTGAATTTTTTGGTTTTTTAAACAAGTGGAGTGGGGCCTATAGTTTCAGAAAGCAAACTGCCTTTTTCCATTTCTATACATATTTAACTATAAGTGTAGGGTGTAATATACATCCAAAGACAATGGCTGCATTGCCAATATGCATAGATGGAGAGGAAGACAATCTATTTTGTGTGTAGAATAAATGAAGGCCTACCTACCAGGAATTAAACTGTTTTTTGGATGATTTATTACCTCTACAATTAGATTACTTATCTATGAAACAGTTGGAGCACTAAATTTGGTTATTTTAGGCCCAAAAACATTGATTTTCCAACAAAATAGCAAAACAAAACCAAACAAAAACAAAACCAAAACACGCAATGGCAGTTTTGCAAAACCAAAACCAAAACACGACGGTAATCCAGATCCAAAACCGAATCCAAAACCAAAACATGGGGTCAGTGACCATCTCTTGTTTGAAGCAAAGTTCACAGCTCGATTTAAAAAAAGTGTTTAAATACATTTTTCATTAAAATGTGTATTTAAAATATTAATTTTGAATGTGTTTAAAAAATAAAAACAATAATTTTAGCAGTATTGGTAAACATGAACTTTGAACAGCAAACCCATAAAACCATGCCACACATTTTGTACTGAAAGTTTGTGTCAAGGTCCATAGCCAATTTTACTACATGTTCAAGATCATGTAACTGGTTAAATTCAATCAAGTTTCAAACTAGTTCAACATTTTTAGGTATCTCTACTGGCCAAAGGCAGGGCAGGAAACTCAGATCCACAATCAGAATACAATCCAAGGTCGATAACCAAAGCAGATGCTAAATTCAAATACCAAATAAGGGAATCAGGGTCAGAAGCAATCAAATATAGCCACTGATTGGTCAAGAGACAACTGCAGGTAGAAACCATATGACTTTAGGTTCCGTGAAAAAATAAGGAAAAGAGAGTAAAAGTAATCAAGAGATTTGGATGATCTCAAAGGCTTGAGACTCTGATGAGGGCCCAGTGTTATCTGGTCATTTACCTTGTCCATCAAACAACCGATCAACGCCCACCAGTGTAGACAAAATCCACAGACATCTCACAATGTGGCAATCAGGTCAAACAATCAGCCCTTAAAATGTGTAGCTAGCCTTATATGGATAATAACTATAGATAATTTCTAATAACTATAAATATGATTAAAGACAACTATTCCTTACTGATAACTGGATGTATTACACTAACATATGGTCTCCCTCACCACTTGATCATTTTACCATCTACTTACCTGCAGACTACATCGATTTATCTACATTTGATGTTGTTATCCTGTTATTTACACTAATAATTGTTCAATCTAGACTACATACTCATATATAAGGAACCATTCAAAATTATTATCCAAAACTCATGTTCTGTATTTATTCACAGATTTTTAGGATGCAATAAGGCAATAACTAAATACAAAAATAAATGTGTTATATATGTCATCAGAATGATTGAGCTAAAGTTAGGATATGTGACTGTAGGATTGATTATTTCATACACATTGACTAGTATGCATGCCAACAATACACAATTTGATTTGACCTTCATTTTTGGCAGTATGGTGCAGAATGTTGAAATGTTTTGTAAAATTCTTTTTGCATAAAGACTATAACAGAAAAGGAGTTTCAGCAGCTTGATAGGAAAACTGTTGCTTCAAATCAAGTTAAGTGTTTTAGTTTTATATATTATATCACATAATGAAAAACATTCACTATTATTTACTTAGCACATGCAATGAATTAACATGCTTGTTTATCTGCCATGGATATTGTCTCCCACTTTGCAACTAGTTTGTAGTTTAGTGCACATGTCATATGTACTTTATTAATGTTAATCCCATTGTAAACTCAACTTTTATTTCAGTTTATATTTATTACTGAAATCTAAATATCACAAAAACAAATACAATTCATATGGGCTGAGGAAAAATACTAATCTACTAATCTTTTTTTTTTTGCATAACTATCTTCAACTATAACATTTGCCATGGGACTTATTGGGGTGTCATATGACATTAGTAACTGTCACTTTGTAAAGAAATCATATATAGTCCAGTAGTGCAGAGTCCCTCTGGCCGACTAAAGGTGATTGTGATCATTTTCCTTTGCCTACAAGCTGTGGCTCTCCAGCATACACCACCAACCACCAACCACAGAACATGTTTCCACTGCTCCACAGTCCAGTGTTGGTGTGCTTTACACCACTCCATCTGAGGCTTGGCATTGGTCTTGGTGATGTGATGCTTGCATGCAGCTGCTCGGCCATGGAAACCCATTCCATTAAGCTCCAACAGTTTTTGTGCTTACATTAATGCTATTGGAAGTTCGGAACTCTTCAGCTATGGAATCATAAGAGCGTTGGCGACTTTTATGCACCATGCGTCTTAGCAGTCATTGACCCCGCTCTGTGATTTTACCTGGTCTTCCACTTCATGTTGTTCCTAAACGCTTCCACTTTCTAATAATATCACTTACAGTTGACCATGGAATATCCAGCATGGATGAAATTTGACAAACCGACTTATTGCAAAGGTGGCATCATATCACTGGTACCACAAATATTTGCAAATGGAGACTGCATGGCTAGGTGCTTGGAGTTATACACCTCTGGCAACGGTTCTGATTGAAACACCTTCAATTCAGTAATTAACAGGTGTGGCCAAATACTTTTGTCCATAGTGCGTGCGTGTGTGTGTGTGTATATTTGCATGATACAAAAAGCCTTCCCTCATACGATTATCTGATGGGCTTAAATAATATTTCACTATTTTTGCATCTTAAAAGCAGTTCTGACTTCTTGTAAACTTGCAAGGAATAGATAGATAGAATATAATAGAATAGAATAGAGTTTTGTAGACCATACTGTGTGAGTGTAGCTGGATTCCACTTCTTCATCAGCTGGAAACCCCAGTGACGTTATAGTCAGGTGACATTCCCTTGTAGAAAGAAGAACCTCTACGTCTAATAACACTAAAATCAGTTCTCCTAATGTGCCCCATCTGTTACAGCATGTGTTAACTGGATTGGCATCTAAGCCTGTGTTATTGTATGTAAACACAGGCTGTTGCAGAGAGAATGTTTGATTATATTAATGTTATTAAATGAAATACAGGCAGTGTCGGACTGGGGCATGAAGGGCCCACCGGGGAATGCAACACTAGGGGCCCACCAAAGGGGGTGTGGTCAGCCATCATAGAGGCGGAACCAGACACTAGAGGGGGAGTGGTCAGTCCACGAAAGACAGCTAGCACCTTAGTGCAGTGAAACTATAAGCCCCAGCATGCATTGCCAATATATAGCAGCTTATTGCTGTAAGGATATGCTGGGACTTGTAGTTTCACAACACCTTGAGTACCAGAAGTTATCCAAGCCTGCACTAGACTCAGAACATTTGACAGACTGTCCTACCTGTTGTTGTCACTTTTACCACCTGTGGCTGCTGGTTTCTTTAGTTGTGGCTTGTCTGGATCCAGGAATGTTGAGGGCCCTATTTGGAAAAAATAATGGGTACAATTAGAAATGCCAACCATCCCTGCCATTAAATCAACAGCACCCACATTCAATTATAGACCCAAACCACCTCAGCATTAAAGGTCCCATCACCCCCTCCCTATAGTGTTCTCTGTGCAGCCCCCCCTCACTAGAGTTTAGTATAGTCAGCCCCCCTATAGTTTAGTATAGATAGGCAGCCCCCCTATGCCACATAGTAGTGCCCCCAAAACAATGCTATGCCACACGGTAGTGCCCACAATGTTACGCCACGCAAGTGTCCCCGATTCATATTATGCCTGCAATAGTCCTCTCAATTCACACACATTATATATATATATATATATATATATATATATATATATATATATTGAGAACAGATGTAATGGGAGACCCCATATACTTTTTAGGATGAGCGCTACCTTAGTACTTTCTGTTAAAAATAAAAAGAAGGTGAAGAGGGTGATGCTGCCACTATTCCCAGGGGGTAGAGTATCCTGACAGTACTCAAAAAAATGAAAATTTACAGGGTTTTATGGGATGGGCGCAAATCAGGGGGGTAGTGGGACACACAAGGATACAAACATACGCATTTGGACTGTAATGTGTATCTAATACTGGGTGTGTGTAATGATCAACAAAGCTAAATTAATATCAAAACCAATACTAATAACATTGTAATCCAGTGTTATCAAGATAAAAAACTGTAATACATCATTTTTTAGCACAAACAATATAAACAACTGGTTAAAGTATACTTACCCAAAAGTTGATTGATGCAGCCTCTCTGATCTTCTCCCTTCAGCGGCGCGGGAACATCAGCTGACAGGGTGAGTGGGCGGGTCACATGATCGCAGCTGCGATCGCATGGGAAAGGTGAAAGATGACTGGCTGTCAGTGACAGCCAGTCATCCGCAGCAGCGGGGACGCCAGAGAGGAATGCGAGCACCCTGGTGTGAACAAAGGGCCTCCAGGTAAGCTCCGCCCACATCTAAAAGGGGGTGTGGTCGGGCCTACCGGTAAATTTTACTGGTAGTCCTGTGGGCCAGTCCGACGCTGAATACAGGCACACATTTATACATTTCCATATAACAGCCCATTAACAGACCAAACAACTCATAAGTGAACCTAATTGGTGTACCTATAAACATGAGACTACAGTACTAACCATGTATACAATAACTAGTGGAGGAACCATGGTTAGTTTGTCAGGGTTTCTATAATACTTTATTTTCTCTCCTGTATAATACAATATATTTATCGCAGCATGTTATTAAAGTAAGGCCGCTTTTGTCTCAAACATTACAACTGAAAATGCACTTACAACTACAAAGACTTTCCTAACGTGGCAAAAACGTGAAAAGGGTTCTGGCCATGAAGGAGCCCAGTCACGTGCAGCTAATAAATCAGGTGTAATTGACAACCTTGCCCTGTGAGTGCACAAAATCATTTAGTACAATTATTTGTTTCTTTTTAAAGTAATTTTAGATCCCCACTTCAGCCAGTTATAGAATGTAAGCCAGGTGATTGAGGAAGGACATATTACAATTTCCTTCTAATCCGTAGATGAAAACTGCATCTTACACAGATATCTAAGCTGACGGACATCACTATCAGTTCGTAACCCTAGGGTGATGGAGCACCCACAGGTTCCCTAACAGGCACATATGCGTCTGAATCTCGGTCTACATAAGTTGTATTTACTCCAACACTCACATCACACACACGAGTGGCCATAAGTGCAAAATGCGACTCAGTCTTCATATGGCGCAACCGTAACTGATGCTTTGTGGGTATGTGCAGCAGTAAAACGACGTATTTTATGCAGAAAGCGCTATTTATACATGAGCCCCATTGTCCCATAAAGAGGTTTTGCAATGAATGAAGGAAGTCATTATACTGTATTTGGTTTCTCACGTGGTTCCTGTATGACTAAAGGCTGACTCTAATGGAATTACAATTGGAATCATATATAAAATTGTCAAAAAGGGACATTTTTGTTAGGAGACTGAAATGTTGGTGATGTGTAGAAAATAATCAAATCAAAGTGCACTGATTCAAGACAGTATCATATATATATATATATATCTTTCATCAGTATTCATTGTCCAACCAAACAACTTAGTAGATGTCCCAAGAGAGAAAATCAGACCTCCTGTGCATGTGCATGGCATCTGGATTGGAGCAGTGGTTACACAGTACCAGACAACAAGGTAGTAGAATTCCCCATCAGGACATCCTGATGACTTGAAGAAAGTTGAATTTAGGGCAGTGTGTCAGTAGCAGTAATAAAGAGTCAATTACAAACCACGTGTCTATATTTATGGTTTTGCGGATTCTTTGGAAACTGCACATAGTGGAAGAGGTAAAACTGTTGCTACAAAGTCCAATCCACTTCCCCTTAGGATTCCCCCTTCACTACACTGTTCTGCTAAAATACTGTTTGGTTTATCATTACAGTCTCTTAAAACTAACATGACAATGAGGGGATATTGAATCTGTCTATACAAGTGTCACTTTTGCGTGTTTGAATGTTTTGAATACACTGGTTGAAGAACACCTATAAATGTGCTTTGAAGCTGGAGGGTGCAATGGGCATCTATCAAAAGGGTAGGCCAAGACCCAACCTCCAGCACCTCAAATGTGGTTACACTGCAATTGGTACATATTCAAGCAGCATGCATACAAACACTAATTGCAGTGCAGCCAAGCAGCCTGTATATATCATAGGTGCCAAGATTTTCATTGCTGATCTTCTAACCCAAACCATATGTCATTTTTTTATCTAGCAGATATAAGATGTTAATTCCTAGAAACTACTACATCATTCCACTGTCCTTTTTTCCTACAGACCAGTTTTATTTCTTTTTAGGAAAAAACGTAAAGGAAGAGAATCCAGCAATTCCTGCTGGGAAACATAAAGAGTAATTATAATTATATATTATGGTCAGAGGCATGGCTGGTATGCCATGTGCTATGCTGTAGTACGGATCTCTTGACAGTTGAGCAGACATAGAGGTTCATTTAGAGTTGAGCACAGTTTGCGAGATACACTAGTCATTATAATCAAGTTGATAATGATTACTGCCATTGTGTATTTTTAATAAATAAATAAAACAGCATAGCCCCCAATCCCCTGCTTCAAGAGTTAACAGAGCAGCAGAGCTCATAACCTTGTCTGGTAAGCGATAATGCAGGGGGATGAAAAGGATGAGCACATCCAGCAGCAGGCTGTGACAGGCTGGGCTGGTCCCATTAGAACAAGGAAGCCCACAGCTGAAACCCTACATGCCCAGGAAAGAACTATACGCAAGTGAATACAAGAACATCCAATTTGTATCCGAATACAAAGGATACTTCCTACAGCCTATGATTTCATGGGTAGAACAAGGAGGAGGCTAGGCGTAGGCCCGTAGTCAGTTTATAGTAAGGGAATGCTAAGCTTGAGCATGGTAGAACATGCTAGACTGTGTTTGCAATCAGGAGCAACTATAAAAATGCATTTTATTTACAACAGACATTGATAACATCCTGATAAATGTATTCCATTGACGAAAAAAAATGAAAAAAAACACCTTTTTTAATGTTTTTTTAAGTTAATTACTATATTATTAACAGGTGACATTAATGGAATATTTTTTTTTCTGTGTGTTCTGTTGGGACTTTTTATTCCACATAAGTTTTGTCTATATCCTGCAGTGTGTTGTGTCTGTCTCAATACACAAGTGCCATATATGCAGAGCATGCCTACACCCATATTAAACAAGAAAAGTTTTTTCAGATCAGCTTCTATTTGAATACGGACCAACATATGCCCCAATTTACATAAGTTTTTTTTTAAAAAAAACCGCACAATGGGCCTGATTCATTAAAGAAAGTAAGGCAAAAAATGAGTAAGTTTTCTCCTGGAAAAAAACATGTTAGAATGCAAGGTGTACAAATTAATTTATTATTTTGTACGTTAGTTAAATACTGTCTATTTTTTCATGTAACACGCAAATACTTGATAGCTTTGTTAGTACACTGAAATTTAAAGTTGATATAGGATATGCCCTACCCCAACTATAAATCCATCCATAAAGCCATCACATTTTAAATTTACATCCCCCTCCAGTGCATGTACATGGTTTTGCCAAGATGCAAAGTTACTCATTTTTTTGCTTTATTTTCCTTAATGAATCATGCCCAATAGGTTCATTTTGCATGCCTTAATGAATCAGACCCAAAGTCTGCTAAAATATGCAATGTCGTTCTAGCTCTCCTTCAGATTTAATGGGAATAATAAAATGAATGATGTGAAATATACTGTACATAGAAATAGAAAATTAAATATTAATTAACTGTTGCTAATTATATAACTGTAAATCACTTTTAAATATAAACACACAGGTAGGGTAACAAACACTTCTATTTTTGCTTCGTTCCTTAGGCTGCATGCATACAGCTGACAGTGCTCAGCAACCATATTATCACATAAAATCATTACACAGCTTGTTAGCGATTTATGGCATCATCGGGAGGGCTCAGACCACCATGTGGTCGGCTATCCCTTCCACATAGCCCAGAACTACTGAGAATGCAATTATACAACATAACTCATGGACATGAGGGTGACATGTCTACCATCGCTTCACTACTGAATCCAGACCGAGGAAAGTCGGACTAGACCACCTACAGTGCTGATTGTTTTATTTTATTGGTTATTAGTTTTTCACACTGTTTATCTCCAGATCATAATACATAACATTTTATACCTTGTATTAAAGAACTTCAAAACAGAGTTGATTGATCTGCTAGTACTGACATTTAGAACGTTGCACACATTGTGTTACCAAAAATACAGTCAGCATATCGGGTGTCAGTGACATCAAGTGTTGTGCATGTAGTAAGTGTGTCACTCCTGTGAAAATTTTGGGAGAGGATGCTGTTCAGTGAGCTCCACTGTATTTGTGCATTAGCTCTCCAGTGTTCAGGGAGACTGCAGGGGGCAGAGAGGAGACACATAAAGATGATTCAAGAAAGGAATTCCAAAACTATATGAAAAAATAAAAGATCAACTTCTGCTTTTACTGGAAACAGATGGAGACAGACCTGTAAGGAGCAAAACTACTGCAAGCTCAAGAAAAGAGAATTTAAATGACACAGGTTGTTTGGATGTATATTTATCATAAAGAAAAACAAACAGCCAGAAGTGATTTGTGTGATCCATACTTTACAATGCCTGGATAAGTCCATAATGTACATTTCTCTAATACACTATGGGGATTTCTAAATCCATCAAAACAAGGAAACCTCACTGACATCTGGAGGGGGATTACTGTGCTCTAACCTGGGTTGTTCTAGTTTCTTATGTGAGGACTGGATACTGTACCTATAGCCTGCACTGCAGTCTGCCCCATCATAGAGGAATCCTGCAACAATCAAGCATCAGGTATTTCTTACTTACTATATAATGTGTGCGTATTTGTTAAGACTAAACATGTTTGTTTGATATTTGAACTTAATGAATAAAACATTTTATTTTCTGCCCAATATATTGAACTAAGTGGTACTGTGCGCGGAGTATGGTGTACATTAATAATACACAGATATTGGGACTTTTTACTCATATAAACGGATATGTCTTTAAAAGTGGGAGAACATTTTTACAATGAATTCGTTTTTGTGTGAACTGTTCCTTGTACAAATATTGTGCACTTTTTCTGGCTCGTCATCTGCTCATGTTTGTGCATAAATGTTCAGAGCATGAAATAATACACATTGCATAAGCATTGATGGTCTTCCTGCACTGTGTACACACGTCTAGCAACACTTGGATCTAGAAGTGATCTATTTGAATGAACTGAATATCAAATCTATTTTCTAGTGCTTGGGCATAACAACTAGGCTAACATTTAGCAAACCAGAGACCTGTACCTATAGCAATATGTAATAAAACTTATTGAACGATTTAGGTAAATATTACTGGAAGTACAATAACAGTGATTGCACAAGAAAAACATGTCAGTTTTTTGAAATAACAGTAGAAGGTTTATGTTATAATCTGGAATCAAACAGAATAAAAGGATTATAGACAATGCATTAACACATTGGTAACATTAAGGGCACACTGGTAACTGAGTAATGCATATCACTTACTGTACATCGCTACACTGTTCTCACATTGTACAATAATGCCTGGGTGTACAATATGTCTTTGCCACCATGCTAATCCATGCACCTCAATATACACATATAGGATTCATGTTTCATGTACAAAACTGTAAAACTAGAACCCTCATTCTAATGAGGAGGGGAGAGGAAAGGTAATTAAATGATATCAGCATATTTTCTTCTTGGAATTTCAACTCGCCAACAGTATTCATCTTCTCAAAACAGTTCGTTTTCTTTGGAATAACTGTTTGGCAACCAAGAAGCTGACGTGTTCCCTGGCATTGGGCTATTCAAAGACAATTTTAAAAAAAAGTTGTTAATGGATGAAACATGTTTTGTAAGCTACAACTGGAAAAATTCAGGTTTATTCAGTGATGTTTATAAAAGACAATTAAAGCTATTTATAAGCATTGCTGAAAGGTGCAAAAAACAACCAGTCAGACATTTTCTTTTATTCTCTAACTTGCACTATACGGATAAAAGCTAACTGCTGATTGGTTAATATGCTTTTAGTGCAGTTTTGCACTTTTCAGCAATGTTGGTATATAACCCTTAATGTAACAGGGACATAAGACATTCTGACTGCCCTATAGTCATGAATTAGAACCAAGATGGGCTTCAGATGTTAGTTGGACCCTACAGTCATGGCCAAAAGTTTTGAGAATGTCACAAGTATTGGTTTTCACAAAGTTTTCTGCTTCACTGTTTTTAGACCTTTTTGTCAGATGTCGCTATGGTATACTGAAGTAAAATTACAAGCATTTCATAAGTGTCAAAGGCTTTTATTGACAATTACATTAAGTGCAAAGAGTTAATATTTGCAGTGTTGACCCTTCTTTTTGAAGACCTCTGCAATCCGCCCTGGCATGCTGTCAATCAACTTCTAGGCCACATACTGACTGATGGCCGGCTATTCTTGCCTGATCAATGCTTGGAGTGTGTCAGAATTTGTGGTTTTTTTATTTGTCCACCCTCCTCTTGAAGATTGACCACAAGTTCTCAATGGGATTAAGGTCTGGGGAGTTTCCTGGCCATGGATCCAAAATTTTGATTATTTCATCCCCGAGCCACTTAGTTATCACTTTTGCCTTATGGCAAGGAGCTCCATCATGCTGGAAAAGGCATTGCTTATCACCAAACTATTCTTGGATGGTTGGGAGAAGTTGCTCTTGGAGGATGTTTTGGTACCATTCTTTACTCATGGCTGTTTTCTT
The DNA here is from genome assembly GCF_038048845.1 of Mixophyes fleayi. NCBI lineage: Eukaryota > Metazoa > Chordata > Amphibia > Anura > Limnodynastidae > Mixophyes > Mixophyes fleayi. The sequence continues at coordinate 92,313,661 of NC_134404.1, read as the reverse complement.
AGGCAAAATTGTGAGTGATCCCACTCCTTGGCTGAGAAGCAACCCCATACATGAATGGTCTCAGGATGCTTTACTGTTGGCATGACACAGGCCTGATGGTAGCGCTCACCTTTCCTTCTCCAGACAAGCATTTTTCCAGTTCTCCAAACAATCTGAGAGGGGATTCATCAGCGAAAATTACTTTACCCCAGTCCTTAGCAGTCCAATCCCTGTACATTTTGCAATGCTATCAGTCTGTCCTAGATGTTTTTCCTGGAGAGAAGTGGCTTCTTTGCTGTCCTTCTTCATACCAGGCCATCCTCCAAAAGTCTTCACCTCACTGTGCACTCATACCTGCCTGTTGCCATTCCTGAGCAAGATCTGCAACGGTGATGCCTCGATCCTGCAGCTGATTCAACTTTAGGAGACGGTCCTGGCGCTAGCTGGACGTTTTTGGGCGCCCTGAAGCCTTCTTCACATCTATTGAACCTCTCTTCTTGAAGTTCTTGATGATCTGATAAATGGTTGATTTAAGTGCAATCTTACTAGCGGCAATAACCTTGCCTGTGAAGCCCTTTATGTGCAAAGCAATGATGACTGCACGTATTTCCTTGCAAGTAACCACGCTTAACAGAGGAAGAACAATGATTTCAAGCACTGCCCTTTTTTTAAAGCTTCCAGTCTGTTATTCTAACTCAATCAGTATGACAGAGTGATTTCCAGCCTTGTCCTTGTCAACACTCTCACCTGTGTTAACGAGAGAATCACTGACCTGATGTCAGCTGCCCCTTTTGTGGCAGGGCTGAAATGCAGTGGAAATGTTTTTGGGATAAAGTCCATTGTCATGGCGAAGAGGGACTTTGAAATTAATTACAATTCATCTGTTCACTCTTCATGACATTCTGGAGTATATGTAAATTGCCATAATAAAAACTGAGGCAGCAGACTTTGTGAAATATAATATTTGTTTCATTCTCCAAACTTTTGGCCATGACTGTAGTATGCAAAATGAGGTCTTATCTAAACAGAATATACTGTAACTATTTCTTTGATATAATCCACACTTTGAAACACAGACTATTGTCTGAGTTACCCCAGATTTCTGCCAATTATTCTGGTATATTCAAATTTCCTACTAAAAAAACACATTCTGTTTTCTTGGCTAAATGGCTAAGTCTTTATTGTGACCTGAATCAGTCCTTCTCAGAAATTACCAGCAATCCATTTAATTTGCTTACCTTGTCATTTGAAAACAAATTTGATGTAATTTTATATATTTTTTTGGCTGTCTCATAAAAAAAGATATGTATTAGCTTTAAATAATTCATGTTTTTTTCCCTCAGGGTGATGCTTCATTAAAATAATCATTAAGGATGCAACCAATAGGCAGAAGTGATTCATGTCTACCTGGCTACCTTATCATCCTCTGGCTTTCTGTCCTTCCTGACAACAGCATGGCATGTCCAAAACCCTGTGCCTGTTATGTTCAGACGGAAGTCCACTGCACGTTTAGGTACCTCAATGTCATCCCTAAACAGATCCAAGCTGATGTGGAACGCATCAATTTAGGGTATGTTCAAAAGTCACATATTGTGAAATAAAATAGATGCAAACTTATTTTAAAAAGTTAATGGCCTGTTAAATGTCGATGTTTGACGTATTTTGTGTTAAACTGCACTGTGCATGCCCAGAAACAATCTATACGCCAGAGAAAGCAAGTGTATGCCATTCATCTTCCAGCGCAAAAGACAATAAAGATAGGCTATGATTTCATGGGCGGAATTGGGAGGGGAATAGGAGTATGCACGTAGTTAATGGTCAGTAAGGGCGTGCCAAGCTTTGGGCATCCATAAGGTATGTGTTTTTCCGTCGTATTACTCGCACCAGCTACAGGGCCAGTGTAAGTGCCGGGTGATAATGATGACAGCTGTGTATGCATGCTACAACATGTGTTTGCAATTAGGAGCAACTGTAAAAATGCATTTTATCTACAGTAGACATTAATAGCATACTGATTACTATATTTCATGAAGAGAAAATAAATAAATAAAATAATTTTTTTGTTTAATGGTTTTTCATTAATGTATATATTATTAACAGGTGAGAATAATTTACTTTATTACTGTGCGTTCTCCTAGGACTTTATGTTATATATATGTACTGTACATATTCTGCAGTGTATTATGTTTGCATACCTAGACCCATGTTCACCAAGAGACTTTTCATGAGATCTGCTCTTAGTTGGATACGGACGCACATAAGCCCTATTTACGCTTGCTCTTAAATAACGCACATAAGGTTTGTTTTAGCGTTCCTCAATGAATCAGGCCCAAAGCCTTCAATTCATTTTTGTATCCCATAGTGTATTAAAAAAGCTAGCTATATATTATTGTTAAGCAACCTGGCTATCCAGCTTCTATGGAACCATAAATCTCAGGATGCCCAGACACACTTGTAGTCGCACAACACCATACTTACCAACTTTTGAAAGTTGGCTTCCGGGAGCCTGCCGGGGGAGGTGGGTGCGATTAGGGCGGGGCTCCAAAATTTGCATAATTTTGGACCCGCCCCCCGTGGTGTAATGACGCAAACGCGTAATTTTACAGCAGGGGGCGGGGCCAAACGTCGCAATTCACCGGGAATTTTGGACATAATTCTGCCCACTTCACTAGGAAGTGGGGAGATGCGAGAGATTGCTACACTCTCCCAGGAGTCAGTGAGACTCTCGCGAAATGCGTGAGTCTCCCAGACTGTCCGGGAGAGTTGGCAAGTATGCACAACAGCTGAAAAGCCACAGATTGTATATATTTGTATAACTACAGGTTGCAGCATGACATAACAGCTTCATCATTGTCATCATCATTCCTTTACATAGCGCCACCAATTCCGCTGTGCAGAGAATATTTATCACTTCCATCAGTCCCTGTCCTATTGGAGCTTAGTGAGTTCTGAGCTGATCTCATGTTCAATAAGACTAACTCTTATAGTTAACCACTTCTGTGAATTGCTGCTCCCCTAACAACTTTAGCAATCAATTACGAAAATGTAGAGCATTGGGCAGTAGCAATTATTAAGGAAAGGTGTGAGTTGTCGCCTGCTAAGCTTTTGACGTAAATAATAGCTATGTATTTCTAACCTCAGCCCCGTGGATGTACACATTGTTAGGGACCGTCTCACTGGTGGTCATGAACCATAACCATTAACTTCTCTATTTATTTTCTTAACAACGCACCAGGAGAATTTCAAATACAAGTATGAGAGAATGTTCCTGAAGAAACTAGGGGTCTGCCGCTACTTTAATAACATAAAAGACAACCCCCTCTTGAGAAATAAATAAATAAATGTCTCACAATGAGCTGAATCGATTCTTAAGTGAACAGAGAAAAAGCTAAGAGTTACTAATAATCTCCAGATGTCCACAGTTGGTGTTCTGTGGTCTACCAATAAAAGTAGCCATTTATTTCAGTACTTGTTTCTTGCTGTATATAATATTTCCGTGGTGTAAATCTGAGTGAGGGTTTTAGTCAGCAATATACACTAAAATAACCGACAATCCAATTCCACCTAACGTCGTGTGCATACATTTATTTAGATAATGCTAACGTAACTGTTAAACTGTGCAAGAAATGTTAGTGTACAGGGCAACTTTTTCTTCCACTGCTTAAGGGTGATGTCACACATGGCTCCAAAACACAATAATGCAATTAGAGTAATCTACAAAATGTTGGCAGCCTGACCAGTCTGAAAACATGACGGTATTTACATTCTATATTAACCATTTATTTACATCTAGACATTGATAGAAAACGTCCTGTAGTCTGTTCTGAATTTTATTTCCACACACATCTACAAAAACCACCCAAAACCTGAGATAGAGGAGTATTTAAGAGGTAAGAGCAATGAGGAGCTGATGAGAAAAATTGTGGAAAAATATTACTCAGATGTGTAAAGGAAGAGGTCATTTTGCAGATGCGTCACGTTATAGCGATACATTCTTCAATCTCCAGTTTTATTGAACCATTCCACACTGTATTTGTAAATCTGCATTTCAGAGACTTTATAGTCTATGAATATTGCTGGGATGATTATGGTCAATTCATTCTGCTGTGTGGTGGTGGGGTAGGATGGAGAACAGGTAAAGCCAAATTCTGCCAGCAAAACATGCAAAATGTTTGTCCAAAAATGCAGAATGACGTGAAGATTCTGCAAAACAGTGTTGAAAATTTAATTAATCTCTACCAATCTGCTATAGGTTTTCATTAGATTGACTACACCAGACTGCTAAAGCTGTTAACTGATTAGTTGCTACAGGTTACAGAAACATCATTGCTCTTATTTACTTTATTAAATAAGCCTCACAATGTGTACATCCAGTCTTTAATAAACTTGACTATTCAGTATAGAGATACTTAACAGCACTCTGGACTATCATACAGGCTATGAAACCATACAAAAAAAATAAGGCAGAAGTCCAGTGAAAAAATGAACACTTGTAAAACATGTGATGTATGCAATTTCCCAGAAAAGTTATGAAGTGATTTTCTAGGCATGAGATGTCTCCAAGGTATCCTTTATAGATGACCTCATTCTTCTGGGAGAGAAATACATCAATTTCCTATGCACTATATTCTAGAATACTGTTATTCATCAGGTTTTATTCATTTACTGTATCTGCAATGTAGATCTAGCTCTTTCCATCTGTGCTTGCTACACTCTTCCTTACGCATTTGGGGCAGCACGGTGGTGTAGTGGTTAGCACTTCTGCCTCACAGCACTGGGGTCATGAGTTCAATTCCCAACCATGGCCTTATCTGTGAGGAGTTTGTATGTTCTCCCTGTGTTTGCGTGGGTTTCCTCCGGGTGCTCCGGTTTCCTCCCACACTCCAAAAACATACTAGTAGGTTAATTGGCTGCTATCAAAAATTGACCCTAATCTCTCTCTCTCTCTCTGTCTGTGTGTGTGTTAGGGAATTTAGACTGTAAGCTCCAATGGGGCAGGGACTGATGTGCGTGAGTTCTCTGTACAGCACTGCGGAATCAGTGGTGCTATAAATGGTGATGATGATGATGATGATGATGATCTCTACCTATTTCCAGGTACAACAGCCTGGGCAAGCTAACGGAGAGTGACTTCTCTGGTTTACAGAAACTAGAGCTGCTGATGTTACATAGTAACGAGATCCAGACCATCCATGAGAATGCTTTCAAGGACTTATCTTCATTGCAGGTAAAAAATGTAATATAAAATAAAGTGAAACAAAATACATTTGAAAATAAAAATGCACATTACTTACTGAGCCCATTTAGTAGTAATTTGCATAATTGAAATGAATTATTCTGCGGGTTAAAATCATATGTAATTGCTTTGGTACTATTAATAGCATTGAGGGCTGGGCAAGACAGAGGGAAGGATAGACACAGAGGCATAACTGGCCATTCATGGGCCCCATAGTCACATTTCACAATGGTCCCCATATACCGCCCAACTGTGAAAAACTCACAAATACACATGGAGCTTTGACTAGGATAGCAGGCCCCTCACTGAGCTATGGGCACCATAGCAGCTGCACTCTCTGCTCTTATGGTGGTTGTGCCCTTGGCTAGGTACAGAGGAATGGACAGGTACAGGTGGAATGTGAAGTACGCAGGGCCATCTTAACAGCATTATAGTGAATCGGGGCCCTACCTACACAACCACTCACCCACTTATGTGCAATTAGTACTTAAAAGTTGTTTTTGTTAAGGTCAAAATATGTATACCCAACAGCAAGATTGCATGTACAGATAACAGCTGATACTGAGGTGATTAGTATACCTAAACGTTTTAATAAAGTGGTTCAAGGTTCTGAATATAACTCCCAAAATAATATAATGAAAATTTGGCAAGCCTATGGGGCCACTTTGCTCATAGGGCCCCCAGGTAACTGCCCAGTGTGTCCATGCATTACGAACAGCTGGGGGAGGGGCAGGTACTGAGGGAATGTAAGCAGACAGAGGGAGGGGCAAGTACAGAGGGAATGTAAGCAGACAGAGAGAGAGGGGCAGGTACAGAGGGAATGTAAGCAGACAGAGAGGGAGGGGCAGGCACTGAGGGAATGTAAGCAGACAGAGAGGGAGGGGCAGGTGCAGAGGGAATGTAAGCAGACAGAAAGGGAGGGGCAGGTGCAGCGGGAATGTAAGCAGACAGAGAGGATGGGGCAGGTACAGAGGGAATGTAAGCAGACAGAGAGGGAGGGGCAGGTACTGAGGGAATGTAAGCAGACAGAGAGGGAGGGGCAAGTACAGAGGGAATGTAAGCAGACAGAGAGAGAGAGGGGCAGGTACAGAGGGAATGTAAGCAGATAGAGAGGGAGGGACAGGTACAGAGGGAATGTAAGCAGACAGAGAGGGAGGGGCAGGTACTGAGGGAATGTAAGCAGACAGAGAGGGAGGGGCAGGTGCAGAGGGAATGTAAGCAGACAGAGAGGGAGGGGCAAGTACAGAGAGAATGTAAGCAGACAGAGAGGGAGGGGCAGTTCCAGAGGGAATGTAAGCAGACAGAGAGGGAGGGGCAGGTACAGAGGGAATGTAAGCAGACAGAGGGAGGGGCAGGTGCAGAGGGAATGTAAGCAGACAGAGAGGGAGGGGCAAGTACAGAGGGAATGTAAGCAGACCGAGAGGGAGGGAGAGGTACTGAGGGAGGGGAGGAACAGAGGGAGGGACAGGTACAGAGGGAATGTAAGCAGACAGAGAGGGAGAGGCAGGTACTGAGAGAATGTAAGCAGACAGAGAGGGAGGGACAGGTGCAGAGGGAATGTAAGCAGACAGAGAGGGAGGGGCAGGTGCAGAGGGAATGTAAGCAGACAGAGAGGGAGGGGCAAGTACAGAGGGAATGTAAGCAGACAGAGAGGGAGGGGCAGGTGCAGAGGGAATGTAAGCAGACAGAGAGAGAGGGGCAGGTACAGAGGGAATGTAAGCAGACAGAGAGGGAGGGGCAGGTGCAGAGGCAATGTAAGCAGACAAAGAGGGAGGGACAGGTGCAGAGGGAATGTAAGCAGACAGAGAGGGAGGGGCAGGCACTGAGGGAATGTAAGCAGACAGAGAGGGAGGGGCAGGTACTGAGGGAATGTAAGCAGACAGAGAGGGGGGGGCAGGTGCAGCGGGAATGTAAGCAGACAGAGAGGATGGGGCAGGTACAGAGGGAATGTAAGCAGACAGAGAGGGAGGGGCAGGTACTGAGGGAATGTAAGCAGACAGAGAGGGAGGGGCAGGTGCAGAGGGAATGTAAGCAGACAGAAAGGGAGGGGCAGGTGCAGCGGGAATGTAAGCAGACAGAGAGGGAGGGGCAGGTACTGAGGGAATGTAAGCAGACAGAGAGGGAGGGGCAGGTACTGAGGGAATGTAAGCAGACAGAGAGGGAGGGGCAGGTGCAGAGGGAATGTAAGCAGACAGAAAGGGAGGGGCAGGTGCAGCGGGAATGTAAGCAGACAGAGAGGATGGGGCAGGTACAGAGGGAATGTAAGCAGACAGAGAGGGAGGGGCAGGTACTGAGGGAATGTAAGCAGACAGAGAGGGAGGGGCAAGTACAGAGGGAATGTAAGCAGACAGAGAGAGAGAGGGGCAGGTACAGAGGGAATGTAAGCAGATAGAGAGGGAGGGACAGGTACAGAGGGAATGTAAGCAGACAGAGAGGGAGGGGCAGGTACTGAGGGAATGTAAGCAGACAGAGAGGGAGGGGCAGGTGCAGAGGGAATGTAAGCAGACAGAGAGGGAGGGGCAAGTACAGAGAGAATGTAAGCAGACAGAGAGGGAGGGGCAGTTCCAGAGGGAATGTAAGCAGACAGAGAGGGAGGGGCAGGTACAGAGGGAATGTAAGCAGACAGAGGGAGGGGCAGGTGCAGAGGGAATGTAAGCAGACAGAGAGGGAGGGGCAAGTACAGAGGGAATGTAAGCAGACCGAGAGGGAGGGAGAGGTACTGAGGGAGGGGAGGAACAGAGGGAGGGACAGGTACAGAGGGAATGTAAGCAGACAGAGAGGGAGGGACAGGTACAGAGGAAATGTAAGCAGACAGAGAGGGAGGGGCAGGTACTAAGGGAATGTAAGCAGACAAAGAGGGAGGGAGAGGTACTGAGGGAGGCGAGGAACAGAGGGAGGGGCAGGTACTGAGGGAATGTAAGCAGACAGAGAGGGAGGGGCAGGTACAGAGGGAATGTAAGCAGACAGAGAGGGAGGGACAGGGACAGAGGGAATGTAAGCAGACAGAGAGGGAGGGACAGGTACAGAGGGAATGTAAGCAGACAGAGAGGGAGGGGCAGGTACTGAGGGAATGTAAGCAGACAGAGAGGGAGGGGCAGGTACAGAGGGAATGTAAGCAGACAGAGAGGGAGGGGCAGGTACTGAGGGAATGTAAGCAGACAGAGAGGGAGGGGCAGGTACAGAGGAAATGTAAGCATAGAGAGAGGGAGGGGCAGGTACAGAGGGAATGTAAGCATAGAGAGAGAGGGGCAGGTACTGAGGGAGCGTAGGAACAGAGCGAGGGGCAGGTACTGAGGGAATGTAAGCAGACAGAGAGGGAGGGGCAGGTACTGAGGGGGGGAGGAACAGAGGGAGGGGCAGGTTCTGAGGGAGGGGAGGAACCGAGGGAAGGGTACATACAGTGGTTGGAGCACATACAGAAGGAGAGGCATGTACATCATGTAACAGGGGGCAAGAAGAGAGGTATGTACAAAGAAAGGGACTGGTACAGTGGGGCAGCGGCAGGTACAGAGGAAAGACCTGGTTCCAGAGAGATGTGTATATACATAGGGGGAATGGTAGGTCTTATATACAATGAGAGGGACAAGTACAGAGGGCAGAGGAAAGGGTAGATTAAGATTGTGAAGAAGGTCAAAATAAAAAGAATTAAGAAAAGAGCATGGAGCTAAAGGAGAGAAAGGAAGTTAAAAGGAAAACAAGCCTGCAGGCCTGATACTAGGGCTGTAATGAATCCAGCATGCACTTTGGTTTTCAGACAAAATGCCATGACTTTCAGTTGCATTTGGGGAATAGTTAGGATTCAATGAGCTGAATCCTAATTTTACTATATCTGAACTGAGTAAGACAACTATTATTATAGTATTATATGTGTTATCATTAAAGTTGTCTTAGTTACAAACAGCTATTTTGACTCCTTCTTATTAAGTCTAACAAATCCCAAAACTGATGTCAGTGTTGTGAGGGCGCAGTATTTTACCAACTTATATAAAAGCATAGAAAGCATATATTTCCATCGTCCCAAGGGCCATTACCCCCTGGAAACTGCAAACTTCTGACATGTAGAAACACCATTGAAATAAATGGGTAACACTCCACTAGTAAATAAGTAACAAATGAAAAAGTCTTCCAAAATGTACCCTCCCAATATCTTCAACCAGCTCCACAGCCTGGGCTGGTACCCACTAAAGCAAAAGGGGGGTACCCTAGTACTAAGTACATAATGTGCTAGTGCTAAGTACATAATGTACTGCCATAGAGGCCACATTACTTTTTTTAAGTGTGGTTAATGCTCTGAATGCATTTAAATTAAATAAGCAACGTCCACAAAACCTCACTGCAACTGCATAGATGTAGGGGGGCTAGACAAAGCCAGCCTCCCTCCCCTCGAAGGCGACATCTCCCCCTCCCTGTGACTCCAGCACAGGTCTCTTCTGGATTAGTGCATGTGTAGTGGACACTCAGAAAGGCCCCCACTCTGCTCTTTTGAGAACAGAACGAGGGGCCCTGGTGGCCAGCCCCAAATTCCGCCCCTAAGTAGTATAAAAAATTCTCTCTAATAATAATCCCTTTATATTTCCTAACAGCAGCATAATAAGTCAAATAAACGCATGTAAATTCTGTTTATCACATTTATGTTTCACTCTCTAGGTATTGAAAATGAGCTACAATAAAGTGAAAACTCTCCACAAGAACACGTTCAGTGGTCTAAAGAGTATGGTCAGGCTACACATGGATCACAACAAACTGGAATTCCTGGCCCCAGAATCATTCTACGGTCTAACATCTCTGAAACTGGTGCACTTAGAAGGAAATACACTACGACAGCTGCACACAGACACCTTTGTTACTCTGCGGTACATACAGATATTTAAAACATCATCTATAAAACATATCTATTTGTCTGACAACCAGTTATCATCACTGCCTAAAGATATGTTCCTGTACTTGAATGAATTGGAAGGACTTTACATTTATGGAAACTTCTGGTCCTGCGATTGTAACCTGCAATGGCTCACAGAATGGGGACAGAAATCTAAAGGTATTTCATTCTCAGTTTATAGTAATTTAATACACGTTATGTTAATACATGTGTAACACTTGTAAGTAATATATGTATAAATGGTGCGTTCTGATGTCATAACTTATAATCATGGACCTTTAATGTCTTCACATTAGTACTTATGTATTATAAACAAATCCCAAACTGCAAACTACTATATAAATATTATAAGTCAACTTGAAATAAAGTGGTAGTCCAGTTTTGTACAAACCTTCTTCCTTTTCATATCCCCCCAGGTAACATTTGGGTGGGTGGTACCTGAAGCTGAGAGCTGTATCGTACTGTGAGCTCACAAGTAAGGGGACTCAGTCCTTCCAGTCCTCTTCAATAGAGCTGAATAGAAGCAGTTCCTAGCTTCAGGTAACTGGGGGAGGGCCCCTCAATTTTTTAAGTGAGAACAGGTGAGAAAGACGGTGTGTCATCCAAAATTGGAAACCCCTTTAATGTGGTTTCTATAAAACGTTTGCAGTCTCATGTTTTTAGATGGTTGCAGGGGTCATCGGTGACTTTTAATGTTGTTATAATTTACAGTAGTAAGCCTATGTTCTATATGCTTCCATTTAACAGAATCACAAACTGATAAACAGGGACTGAAACTGACACATACAGGATTTGAACAACAATGTACAACATGCTGTATAGTAGATATTTCAAGAGGATATAAATCAAACATATTCTGCTGTACTAATGTGATTTACACAGAGAGCTGGAGCATTTGTCTAGGGTCTGGGCACCCTATTGTATTCAAAAATCATCTCTTGTTGGTCCATGTGCAGAGCCGGATTTAGACCTCATGGTGCCCTAGGCAAGATATTGGTTTGGGCCCCCCCCCCCAGCCCTCCCCTACACCCCCCACAACCCCCCCTACACCCCCTCTGTGCCCCCCCCCCCTGTCCCCACGCCCTCCCAGCCCCCCAGGAGAATGTAAACAAGTGAATGGAATTTTATTATTTTACAATGAAGGCAGTACGAGAAGTAGCGGTATGGCCTACTACCATATACACCCCACTTCCACCACTGCTTACCTTTCAATTCACACAAATTGTACTTTATCTTTAACTAAACTTAGGTATTAATCATAATTAACATGTCAAGAAACTGCAGTTCATGGTTAGCAAGCCCAGTAATAAAAAAACAGCAGTCTCCTATCACTACCACGTCACAGACTGTCCGCCACTACAGTTACTGACTGCAGCCGTCTACCTACAGAAACATGAAAAAGCGCTGGAATGCAATAATTATGTTAATATGTCAGTCTTCTGCATGAATCCCATAGTGCAACATTTAAACAAGTCAGACCTCATAATATAAATCCCACCAGATTCAGGATAATTGGCAGACTGCCCTGCTCTCTCCTACCTGTTCCCGTCACTTTCACGGTTTGTGGCTGCTGGTGTCTTTAGATCAGCTGCTGCTTGTTTGTATCCTGAAATAATGGATGCCCTATTTGGAAAAAAAATGGGTACAAGAAACTTAGTAAACTACAACCAGCCCCAGTGTTAAATCAATATAGCACTCACATTTTATAAGTAGACCTCCCTCCAGCCAAAACATTAAATTAATAGCATACACATTTAATAAATAGACCTATTTCCCTCCAACCAGCTCCAACATTAAATTAATAGTGTTACCATTAAAAAAATAAACCTATTTCCCTCCCACAAACAGCCCCTCATACACACACATAATATAAATACACTGGCCCCTCACACACACATAATATACATACACTGGCCCCTCACACACACACGTTATATTAATATAAAGGGTGCCTCTTTTCATTTTGAGGTAAGAGGTGTCAGGATTGAGGCAGCAGGTCATGTGAGGGAATAGATAATGAGCACGTGTCATGGGGAATATCAAAGAAAAGATAGTGAGTGTTGTAAGGGTATTGTTGGCTGAAGAGGGGCTATGTGGGAAGCAAGACTTCTAACTCACATGCCCCCCTCAGCCCAGCACCTTCACACATGCCCCCTCTGCCCAGCACCTTTAGCCACACATGCCTCCCCTATGCCCTGCAGCTTCCATCACACATGCCCCCTGTGCCAGAGCAGCTTCCATCACACATGCCCCCTGTGCATCACACATGTCCCCTGTGCATCACACATGCCCCTGTGCCAACGCTGCTTCCTTCACACATGTCCCCTGTGCATCACACATGCCCCCTGTGCATCACACATGCCCCCTGTGCCAGCGCTGCTTCCTTCACACATGTCCCCTGTGCATCACACATGCCCCCTGTGCCAGCGCTGCTTCCTTCACACATGTCCCCTGTGCATCACACATGCCCCCTGTGCCAACGCTGCTTCCTTCACACATGCCCCCTGTGCATCACACATGTCCCCTGTGCATCACACATGCCCCCTGTGCCAACGCTGCTTCCTTCACACATGTCCCCTGTGCATCACACATGCCCCCTATGCATCACACATGCCCCCCTGCCAACGCTGCTTCCTTCACACATGTCCCCTGTGCATCACACATGCCCCCTGTGCCAGCGCTGTTTCCTTCACACATGTCCCCTGTGCCAGCGCTAATTCCATCACACACACTCCCCTTCTTCTTACCTTTTTCTACACGAATGCAGCAAGGAACTGAAAGAAAGCATGGAGCTCCAGCACCGTCTACCATAGACTTTCAGCAGCCCCTGTGCCAACGCTGCTTCCTTCACACATGTCCCCTGTGCATCACACATGCCCCCTGTGCCAGCGCTGTTTCCTTCACACATGTCCCCTGTGCCAGCGCTAATTCCATCACACACACTCCCCTTCTTCTTACCTTTTTCTACACGAATACAGCAAGGAACTGAAAGAAAGCATGGAGCTCCAGCACCGTCTACCATAGACTTTCAGCAGCCCGCCTAACACTATGCACCATGTGACCGCTGCGATCACATGACCCTGTGATTTCATATTGATGTGCCAGGGTACCTACGCTGAAGGAGATCCAGCCACTACCCAGCCTCTACTCCTAGCTCTACCACTGTGCCCCTCACCCGATTCGGCCCCTCCCCCGTCGCGAGTCGGGGGAGGGGCCGACATTTTATTTATTTTTTTCTCCCTTGTCCCCCCCATCTGGGCCCCCAGAGAGCCGCTAGGCCCTAGGCAGGTGCCTAGGTTGCCTAGCGGTAAATCCGGCCCTGTCCATGTGTACTCAGTTTATTAGATCATCACAGCATCAAGATATGAGTGTCATAATATGTGAGATAGGAACCTGTCCACTCATATGATTAAGTTAATGAGGACCGTGTCATTGTCATGGTATCAGAAAGGTATCTGAGACAAGCACGAATACAGAGCCTGACAGATAGCGGAAGGCTCTTATCACATTAATATAGGAAGACTGGTGTGTCAAACACATCCCTGAATGAAGCAGTGTTTCTGGCCTTACACATTAGGACAGATGGATCAACAGGAACATAAAAGTAAAGCGGCTTATTGCAAGCCTTTTGTTGGAAAATGCGGCTAAGATTTGTTGGAAGACACATAACTTGTGTTTAAGAAATTGAGAAGTTATTTCTCTTAAATAAATAATATATAAAACTACTCTTTAACCACTTTTTGCATTTTTCTTCCCATAGACGTAATCAAATGCAAGAGAGATCGTTCAGGACAACAATGTCCACTTTGCTTTAGTCCGAAAAAGAATAAAGGGAAGTCTTTATATGAAATATCATCTCAAGATCTTGCTTGTGTCAAGCCAACAATAGACAACATCTTCAAAGTAAAAAATGTGACCACTCCAGAAGAAGGCAGTTTTACTGCTATATCAGCCAAAGATTTGGCGCCACCAATAGGATCTCTCATCCTAAATATGACAGACCAGTCTGGGAATGAAGCAAACTTGGAATGTAGCGTCCACAGACCAACCAAATTGTCTCAAATCACATTAGATAGAAAGGAAGAATACACAATAATGAGGACTACATTTTCCTCCTTTCTAATATGTAACATAGATTATGATTATATTCAAAAGTTATGGGGAATATTAGCGATGTACAGTGATTCTCCAATGAAACTCAAGCGAGACCTTTTGCTTACAAAGACACCTTTCATTAGTTACAAATACAAGCAAGTGGGTTCTGGTGATGATACCTTCACTGACATTGAAGCAGAACTTAGAGCGGAACCAAACTGGCTGATGCAGGACTTGGTGACATTACAACTGGATAGAACGGCTACAACCCTCAGCACACTACATATTCGGTACTTCACAGATATCTATGTTACAATTCCAAATTCTGTTGAAAACCCACGGAAAAACAGCTGGGTTATGATTCACAAGAGCAACCAGACACAAACTGAATATGCTGCAATCATTGGAGAAACGGTGGAGATGCATTGTCAAGTTGTGGGTGAGCCAGCACCAAACATTGAATGGCTTCTCCCTGATGGAAGTAAGATTAAAGCTCCATATATGAGCAAAGAGGGAAGGATTACAATTACAGAAAATGGAAAGTTTATATTAAAGGCAGCTGATAGCTTTGATAGCGGGGTTTATCATTGTATTGCTACAAATGACGGTGACGCAGATGTGCTTACATTTAGAATTACTGTGGTAAGCACTGAAGTAGAGGAAGAAGCTGTCAATGGAGCTGAACTTTTAGTGAATAATGGGGATATGCTCTATCTCCCATGTGGTTCAAAAGGAGTTCCTGATGCATCCGTTAGCTGGATATTACCAGACCACTCTGTACTCCATGAGGCATCAAGGAATAAACTTATTTTCTCCAATGGGACATTAAAAATCCAAGACATAACACAGAGAGAGCGAGGATATTTTAGATGTTTAGCGGCTAATCAGTATGGCCTTGATGTACTGACACACAGAGTAATGGTGAAAGATAGAAAAATGCTCCATAAAAAAATACAGCTAGATCAAATCGAGGATAGAAATGGTGAAGGATCAGGCAATGAAGACATTAAAGAAAACAACCACTCGGTCACAGGAAAAGCCATTGGATATAAAAAGTTCCCTGCTACACGCGTAGCTACCAAACCTGATGGTCAGGGAAATGAGAAAACGCTGCTTCAGAGAAGAAATAGAATAAACCAACGACTTAGGGGATATCGGAGGCAATTTTCTCAGGGCACAAGAAGAATTGATCCCCAGCGCTGGACAGAGATCTTACAAAAGACCAAACAGAACTCAATTAACAACAAAATATTAACTCAAGTCATAGACAGTTCACCCAAAGAAGAAAGTGAGGTAGAAAGGGAGTCTGGTGAGGTAGAAGAACCATCTGGAGAAGAGCTACTTCCAGTGGATGAAAAGTTTTTGGTAATATCAGAAAAATACTCATCTGTAACAATGTTGAATGCAATACCTACAGTGCCTGCAGTCACAGACTCTAATACACCTTTACGGACTACAAAGGCAATATCTGTAACACCAACGAAAAACATTATTGACAAAGATAAATTAGATATGCCGAAGATAAATACAGACATGATAGTGAGCAGTCCAGAGCTAACTACATCAGAATATTTAACCACTGTTACAAATCCTCATTATTCTGACACTATGCCACATACTACTACCATCTATAGTAGTGTGAAACCAACCACTTTGAGCACCTTAAACACATCAGTAGTAGCAATTCCAGAACCACCACTTCCTACAGGCATGCAGTATTTGACATCCAGACATGTGACAACCAACTCTATACTGAAATATTCTATTACCTTACCTGGCAGACTCAAATCTGATAGTCATGACTATACCACCGCATTCAACTCATTAACTGCAACCCCACAAATTGTTATTACCAGTCCAACTGCTATCAGCAGTCCACGTTATACTACAACAAAAGACCTTCCAACCACTTCCACAACTGCACCCAGTGAGTTTCACTATACAGCTCAGAATAACATTACAGAGGCAGCAACTATGGAAAATGAGCTGCAAGTTACAGCTCAGTTTGACATCGCCAACCCTGTTACTACATCTGGTTATTTATACAGCCTATCAGAAGATGTTATTACTAGCCCACCATCAGAAATGAGCTTTATCAGTAGTACCCCTCCAAATGTCATCACTAACCCAACAACAGCATCTTCAGATTTCTCTGCTACACCACGAAATGTGTTTTCACACCCACCAACTACATCTAGTTATCTTCGCGTAACATCTCAGAGTATCCTTAGCAAGTCACAACTTCTAGTAAAACTCTTTCCTCCATCCACGAGCCCAACTACTGGAAGTCCACTGTTTTCTTCAGAGCCACCAGTTACACATAAAGATATTTCAAATACCCCAACATCTCCTAAACAATTCATATTAACAGGTATTCCAAATTCAGATATTTCATTTGCTACACCAAACACTAAAAGAAAAATGACCCAACAAAACATTGCTTCAACTCCACAAAGCATTACTGGTAATTTTGTTCTAGGTAACTTACCGACAACTTATGGAAAATACAATTTACCGCTCTCTACATCTGAACATGGGTCAGAAAATTTGTCTGAAAATCAACTTTCTACTCAAACACAATTGCAAGACACAAAGATCCCACAATATTCAGTAGCGAGAGGTGAAGTAGAAGAAGGAAATGTTATTAGTATTGATTCTTCAACAAAGTCAAGCACAAAATTGTTTCTTTCCCAAACTGAAATTGGCCCAATCTACTTTCACAGCACCCAAAAAATAATTTCACCAGGGCTGCCAGCTGGCTCAACCATCATTACCCATCAACAGATTCAGATAGTGAAAGATGTGACACCATTGGTGCCAACTCTAAGGCGGTATGGTCGTAGAAAAATCAACGGAAGAAGACGTATCATAAGGCCGGATCGTATTCCAAATGTTAGAGCCCATCAATTTAAATTTGGAAAACTAGACAATAGTGAGGTCACAACGGCTCAAACTACAGTTTCTCAGATTAATAAACAAAAACAGTTGTCATATAGTACCATACCTTCAAGTACATATGTTCCTTTACCGACTAAAGTGTCTTCTATTACAGCTCCAGAGACTCTGGATGGAAAACAGTCAACCACTCAGGTTACTACAAGATTCAAAACCATTGATAATACAGAAATAGCAACAAATGCTTATGTTACATCCCAACCTATGACTCAAAAAATTCCTCAAATCAGCACTGTAGGCATGTATGTTTTGGATAAAATCCAGGTGGGTGAGAGACATACAAAAGATGTGGCAACACATATACCAACAACAAGTCATGTAGTTGGAAACGAAGAATCATTGAGATCCACCTCTGCTCAATCCACCACCAAACCTCGGCCTGCCTCTAAAATAATTAGAAGAAAAATTCCTTGGCATAGACTGTTTGCTAACAGTCAGATAATGCATAGGGAGATACTTAAGAAGCTTAGAATAAGTACTCAGCTATTATCTGCAATTACTACTCCACTTCCATCCCAACCAGCAGTTAGTAAGAGTTATACTACCACAACTGTATCAAACCTCTCTACAGACAGTAATTCAAAGGCAAATACTAACACACCTTTAGTAATGGCAGAAAGCACATTACATATTAATCCAATGAATTCTAAACCCACATCCACTACAGTTCATCCAACCAGTGCTAAATTGGCAACAACTGTGATTCAACTCACCACTGCTAAAGCAACAGCCATTACAGTTTATCCAGCCAGTGCTAAAGCAGCAACCAGTGCTAAAATGGCAACAACTGCAGTTTATCCAACTAGTGCTAAAATTGCACCGATAGAAGGTTATCCGGCCAGTGCCAAAGCAGCAACAACTGTAGTTTATCCAACCAGTCCAAGTCTTGCAATAACTGTAATTCAGCCAACCAATTCCAATGCTGCTGCTTATTCAGCAAGTACTATTGTTGAAACAACTTCCAAAGATTTAAATTTCATCTCTGATAAAAGTGCTATGTCTACAACACCAACACCAGTACCGTCTGTTACAGCTGATAGCATAGGGAGACAAAGGTTCCTGAAAAGAAAAAGACTGCGGACAAAAAATATTATGCGCACCTCAGAATTGCAAAACATTTGGAGGTCAACAAATGCCAAAATGTCAACTACACCTCCAGAGAAAACTACCAAGGCTCATACAATTACTCCAACACCCAAACCCGCAGTTACAGGTGCACAAACAACAAGAATGTTTGATTTAGAAAATAATATTCCTCAAACTACTGTGAAAAAACATTTCTGGAGTAATACATCAAAGGCTCCTAAAATGTCATTGCAACCATCCCATACAATGAATGGCATTAATACATTAACGACTCCTTACCGAGAGACTTATGATAATAATTATATAACCACATCTGACCAAGCACTAAACAGAAAAAATCACTTTAAACAGCAATTTGTCACTACACATAAAGCAAAAACATCCTCATCATACAAGCCAGATACTATAACAAGTAGACCATCACTGCTATCAGTTACTGCTAAAATCATCGCCAGTGCAACTGACCTATCACCCATAATGAGCCCAAGCACAGTCCAACCTCCGGCTGTATCTGGAAAGAAGATGTCTCATACTGTGGATAACAGGCCTGATCCAAAAGCACCCCAGAGAAATGTACATGTAATAGCACGTGTTCCAAGTGTACTGAACAAACCAGCACAGTATAACCCCTCTTCCACAACAGCACAACATATAGGCAAGAAAACTTCTGACCAGACTACAGAAATCCCCTCCAACAATATCGGCTCAAAGCCTCGTATTATGGGTGGTAGAGCTGCAAGTTTCACAGTCCTTGCTAATTCAGATGCCTTTATTCCATGTGAGGCCACTGGAAATCCAGCACCCAACATACTGTGGACAAAAGTGTCTTCAGGTAAGGCTAATAACCCATTATTGTGCAGAGTGCAGTTGGAATTATGCTATTTTATAGAAAAGCAATAGTAGCGTAATGCATTTTCTATTAATGTAATGAGGAATGATAATAGTAAATACAATATTGAGACACATTAAGGTTTTTGTGTACTATTTTTTTTAGGAATTAGATATAACAAAGCTCTGTACAAAAACGGAGCACAGGTGACAGAGGTTCTTGTTGTAGGAGTAGGGAAGGAAGTGGCACAACAGGCCCTATGGAAATGATTAATATCATTACTATGCATCTACGTGTTCACTTCTCCCCACCTCCTCCGCCCATACTGCCCTCCAGACCCATGTACAAAGCAGCCGTCTGAACGCAAACATGGAGGAAAGTGTGGAATTTTTTTCTTTTTCAATATGGAGACAAAACAGTGCTCCATGGGTGACTGATTGTTATCATCCCTGGTCTGTTTTACTGTAGTATTTGTCATAGCTTTTTGCTTAACAACTTATTTTTGACAATTAAAAAAAAAACTTTCTTCTTTAACAGGGACTTTTGTGTCAAAGGCAAGACGGGGGAACAAGATGGAAGTTTTCACGAATGGTACACTCTCCATCACCAGTGCTAGTGTCCAGGATCGTGGGCAATATCTTTGTGTTGCTAATAACCAGTATGGCTCAGACCGACTACTTGTCACACTTTCTGTTATAACATACCCTCCTAGGATCATACAGGGCAGATCAAGAGAGATTACAATACACTCGGGCAGTTCTATAAATGTAAAATGCCAGGCAGAGGGTAGACCTTTCCCCACTATTACCTGGATTCTGGCTAATGAGACCATTGCATCTGAGAAGTCTGACAATAACCACAAAGTTTTTGTGCATTCAGATGGCACACTCACAATTAGAGAAGTGACTATATATGATCGTGGGATTTATAAGTGTTTAGCTACTAACATAGCTGGGGCTGATACATTTACAGTAAAGATTCAAGTAATTGCTGCTCCTCCAGTTATTTTAGAAGACAAAAGACAGACAGTTCTAGTACATCCTGGGGAGAATGTAAAACTTCATTGCACGGCAAAAGGAAATCCTCACCCAAGTGTTCATTGGGTTGCATTTGATGGTACAAAAGTTAAACCTTTGCATTATGTTAATGCAAAGCTGTTCCTATTCTCCAATGGAACCCTTTACATAAGAAATGCAGCCTCCTCAGACAATGGAAACTATGAGTGTATAGCGACGAGCTCTACTGGCTCTGAAAGAAGAGTCGTCAATCTCAAGGTGGAGCAAAGTGATACCATTCCTAAGATTATCCAAGCATCTCCAAAATCCACAGAAATGAATTTTGGTGACACACTGATGCTAAACTGTAGTGCAACTGGCGAACCAAATCCAAAGATAATATGGAGATTACCATCAAAAGCAGTGGTGGATCAGTGGCACAGGTAAGATTTTTTTTTTATGTTATATCACTTTATAATAGTATAGAGGAATTAAACATAAATCACTGTTTTCTTACAGATGATACTTTACTTTTAACATTAATACAATTGACTATATTTTTAAGTAGAGTTATTACACTTAGCCCCTCAACTCATGAAAGGCCTCACAAAAAGCACACAGAGATACAAAATCAGATATCATACAGTTTGACATTGTAATGGAATAAGATAACAATACATCTTTGAATTGATTTTTTATTATCAGCCTTTACAGGCACAGGGCCTGTTTCATGAAATACACGCATACGTCTGTTTTATAACGCATGAATTTGGGCAAACGTATGCACAAATTCAAGAAAGAGTGAATGTAGGTCTGCTCAGCTCTACTACTCAAACCACTGCAGGATACGTCCAATACCTATGTGAAATATAAATTCGCAAAAGAATCCACAGGAAAAGAAAATGTAATTAATGTCACCTGTTAATAATATAGGCATTAATGATAAAACAGTAAAAAAAATAGCATTTTTTTTCCCCATGAAATACATTTATTAGGATTTTCTTAATGTTTGCTGAACATAAAATACATTTTTACAGTTGCACCTGATTGCAAACACATGTTATAACATTCATACGCAGCAATCATCACTAGTAATCAGGACTTAAACTAGCCATGTAGCTGGAGCAAGAGATACGGTAGAACACAAGTAACTGTAAGTTGCCCAAAGCTTGAATCGGACATGGTTGTGTGCGCTGAAGTTTGGCACGCCCTTACTGTACATTGACCTCGGATGTACGGCCTTTCCTCGCCCGCTCCCAGAAATCACAAGTTGCAGTAAGTTTCATTTGTGTACATAGATGAATTGAGCGTTGCTGTGTATAGTTGCGTATGGTACAGTTCTGGGCATGTGCAGATTAAATTTGTGGATTATACACACAAAATCGGCATTTACGTTCCTTTATAAATCAGGCCCACAGTGTTCTATCATAGAACATGGTGTAAAAACTGCAAGAGTTCATTTCCTGATCACGTGTGTGACCCAGTAACAAAAATTCAAGTGAGAAAGAGTTAAAGACTAGAATTAATCATCTATTCCACATTGTCTAGCATGTTAGAGCAAATGTTTACATATCTTTTATTAAAAAAAATATGTGTTTATATACAATAATATTAGTGACCCTGGCATAAAAGCATATGTTAAGCTATCCATATATGTAATAATTTTGTTGTCCATTTTACACCAGATTGCCAGACATAGCTCTCTGTGTGAGCCCTATACAACCAGTGACTCAGATTAAAGTCTGATCAAATGGATTTTGAATGGGAATGCAGGGAAATGCTATCACCCAGTGACCAATACATTTATATGCATACATCAAGCAGATACCATACTTATTGGACATCATGCCCAACACACAAGTGACTAATTTGGACATAGATTAAGTTATTTAGCCCTCAGACTAATAATTCTGTGGATTTGATCAGTTTTGTATCTATAGCTAGACATTTGAAGAATGAAACTCATCTGGTAACATAGCATGAAAGACTATTATTCTCATACCTAAACAATAGCAATCATTTTGCAATTGCAGCCAATATGGCTTGAGCATCTACAGCAATGATACACTTCGGGAACCACATGGGAGGCCCTCTACCCTTCAAATGGGCCGCACATTACTCTTAATCTTAGTAATGAGTTAAAACAATGCATTTAATGGAAGAAAAGACATAGATCTGTATGGACATATCAGAAGGTATTTTAAACAAGTGTTACAATCTAAAACAAGTAAATCTAACAATAAAGTAAGAAGGAGCTAGGAGGAGCAGATGAAGGTACGGGGGGATGCATGCGGCCATAGGTCCATCTGTTGCCAATAGTTGATCGACAGGACCTGCTTCCTGAGTCACAGCAGATGATTAGATTTACCTCTTGTTATTGTTGTTTAACTTTCTTTAAATAATATCGTTCCACAATGGCCTTTAGCATAAACAATGACTTTATGGCGCCATACAAACAGTTTAATAGAAAAAAATGTACTGTATTCTGTAGGATTCACATGTCTATCAATTTACAATAGGGCTTTTAGTATTTCTGGCTTCTGATAGCTCATTTAGGGCTGCTTATTAGGACAAGATTCCAGGTGATGTCACATTGTGATGTTACTGGCACTTTCTCTTACAATCAGGGGTGCTTTATCCACCCTCACTCATCTTAAGGGAAGAATGATAGGGAATAATATGAGAGTAGAGAAGGCATATGTGATATATGCCCTGGCCAATCTCTCCTTGTCAAACATGCAGCTCCCTTCCACACCATCATTCCTCCCTTGACCCATGACCCAACCCCACACGGTCCTACTTGCTGCATTGCCTGCTAGAGCAGGCTTTTGGTCTTCACAGCAGATCACACTTCTGCTGCTCTATGTGGGAATACTATGCAGCATGCCAGTGACTCCCTCTGAAAATGTCAGCAATGCTCTGCACATCATGGAGTAGCAGTGTTCGCTGTATAGTGCAGTGCAGCACTTTGACCCCTAATCCACTGAACATTGCAGCAGGATAAGAGCTGCTGGCAGGGATGCATTGTGAGAGCAGTGTGAATGAGGACATTCCTCCATAATATACCATACTGTACCTGCAGTCAGGACAAAGTGACTAGGACGGACAGTATTAAAAAATCAGGACAGTCCCACCGTAATTAGGAAAGGTGGCAGATTGAGCTGCTCTCGCCTACCTGTTCTTGCAGATTTCACTACCTGCTTCTGCTGGTGTCTTAAGCTCTGTTGCTGCTGGCATGCTGGAACCCTATTATTCCCCTTATAGAAAGCCAAGCAACAAGTGAACACTCTAGACCTCCTAATGCTCAACCAGCCACAACATTAAATAAATAACACACACCTTTTATAATATGCCTCCTTCTCCCCAACTAGCCCCTTATTAAATAGAGGATCAACATTGCATTGTTAGCTCCTACAATATATGAATAGCCCTCATCAACCTCACATTACATTAATAGCCCCTGCTTTAAACAAGGAGAGAGCCCATATTAAATTAATAGCCTACCTGCTGGTATATTAAATTAATAGCCCCCCACCAGCCCTCACATTACATAAATATTCATTATTTCACAGATTACTATTCACTAATTTATTTACATGGTTCTCACATTCTTAATTCCTTTGTAGAGTGTCAGAATATAGAAATATAGAATTTGACAGCAGATAAAAACCATTTGGCCCATCTAGTCTGCCCATTTGTAACCTATGCTAACCTTAAACCATATTTGATCCTTAGTTCTTTGTAATGATATCCTTATGTCTATACCAAGCATTTTTAAATTGCTCTACTATATTAGCCTCTACTGCTTCTGATTGGAGGCTATTCCACTTATTCATTACCCTTTCTGTGAACTTTCTTCAAAATTCCTCTGAACCTAATTCCTTCCAGTTTCAGTGCATATCCTTGTATTCTAATACTTCTCTAACTTTGAAGAATGTTTCCCTCCTGTACCTTGTTAATACTGTTGATATATTTGAAAGTTGCTATCATGTCCCCCCTTTCCCTTCTCTGCTTCAAATGATACATATTAATACATTTTAGCCTTTCCAAGTACATTTTGTGATGTAGGCCATGCACCATTTTAGTTGCCCTTCTTTGTACAGCCTCTAATGTATTTAAATCATTCTGTACATATGGCCTCCAGAACTGAACACAGTATTCTAGATGAGGCTGTACAAATGACCTATACAGTGTCATTATTACTTCTTTTTCTGCTACTGATTCCTCTCTCTATGCAACCAAGCATCTGACTTGCCTTTCTCATTGCTTTGTTACATTGCTTACCTGCCTTTAAGTAATCTGAAATAATGATTCCTAGATCCATTTGCTCTTCAGTAGTTTCCATTATGGTGCTTTTAATGCTATATTTAGCCTTTGGGTTTTTGAGACCCAAGCGCATGATTTGCATTTTTGGCATGTAGTTGCTACACTCTTGACCATTCCTGTAGTCAACCTACATCATCAATCTTTTGTTTTACCCCTCCTGGTGTCTACCCTGTTGCATATCTTTATGTCATCTGCAAAAAGGCATATTGGATACTGACTGGGAATGGATCAGATATTGTGGTGGGTGTGACTTTATGATTGCATGTAGGGGGCCCCATCATAATTTTACAAGGGGGCTCAGACATTTCTATTTATGCACCTGCTCAGGTGAATCATTTTTGTTTTATGTTGAATCAATTCTTAGTTGACAAAAATAGCTTATTTTTTATGACTGTTGATGACATGAATTTATCAATTGGGACATAGAATGGTCTTTTTCACTACAGCCGCATTTCCAAAACTCAGTCCTCATGGCCCCCTAACAGTGCATGTTTTCCATATCCCCTTGCTGGAGCACAGGTGTATTTATTACTGTTTGACACATTCTAATTATAGCACCTGTGGCTCTGTTACCTGAGGACTAGGTTTGGGAAACACTGCACTACGGTATAGGTTTAGCTTTTTATATCGGTAATATAAGTTAATGCCAGCATTTATATAAAAAATGCATTACAATAAAACGATTTTAACAATTTCTCTTATGCTTTTCAGAATGGGGAGTCGTATTCAAGTATTTCCGAATGGTACGCTCATTGTCCAGTCTGTAAATGAAAAAGATGCCGGAGACTATTTGTGTGTAGCAAGAAATAAAATGGGAGATGATGTCATTCTAATGAAGGTCAGCATAACTATGAAACCAGCTAAGATAGTTCAAAAACAGCACCTCTCAAAGCAAGTTCCATATGGAAAAGACTTCAAGGTAGACTGCAAGGCTTCAGGATCTCCATTGCCAGAAATATCCTGGAGTTTACCAGATGGCACAGTGATAAACAATATCCTTCAAGCTGATGACAGTGGTAGGCGGAAACGTAGATATGTCCTCTTTGACAATGGTACGTTGTATCTCAACAAAGTAGGGATGTCTGAAGAAGGAGATTATACATGCTATGCAGAAAACACGTTAGGAAGGGATGAGATGAAAGTACATATTAGTGTTGTAACAGCTGCTCCACGCATTAAACTCAATCCAAAAACAAAGTTTCAAGCAAGAGCTGGGGCTAGTACAGTTCTGGATTGTGAAGCTATCGGAGAGCCAAAACCAAAAATATTCTGGCTGCTTCCATCAAGTGATATGATTGCAATGTCCCATGATCGTTACATATTGCACGACAATGGATCTTTGTCAATCACAAAAGTCAAACTAATAGATGCTGGAGAATACATGTGTGTGGCACGTAATCCTGCAGGAGATGACACAAGACTTCTGAAATTAGATGTTCACTCAACACCACCTGTTATAAATGGTTTATATACAAATAAGACAATAATTAAAGATTCTGCCTTAAAACACTCTAGAAAATTAATTCACTGTAGTGCTGAAGGAACACCTCCTCTTCAAATAATGTGGATCATGCCTGATAACATATATCTAACCGCTCCTTACCATGGCAGCAGGATTGTGGTACACAAGAATGGGACTCTGGAAATTCGGAACGTAAGGCCATCAGATACAGCGGATTTCACTTGTGTTGCTCGAAATGATGGTGGTGAAAGTATGTTGGTGGTTCAGTTGGAAGTTCTTGAAGTGCTTAGAAGACCAATGTTTAAAAATCCATTCAATGAAAAGATAATCGCCAAACCGGGCAAAATGGCAATACTTAACTGTTTTGCTGATGGGAATCCTACTCCAGAAATAATATGGCTTTTACCAAATGGCACAAGATTTTTAAATGGGCAAGGGTATGCAAAATATTATGCAGGAACCAATGGAACGTTCATTATTTACAGTCCTTCCAAAGATGATGCAGGCAAATATCGTTGTGCAGCAAGAAATAAAGTGGGCTACATAGAGAAGCTAATCGTTTTGGAGGTTGGTCAGAAACCTAATATTCTGACACATCCAAAAGGACCAATCAAGAACATATTTGGTGAGACATTGTCTTTACATTGCCTTTCTGATGGAATACCAAAACCCAGAGTCATCTGGACTCTGCCAAGTGGATTTGTAATAGACAGGTCTTCTGTTAATGGGAAATACCTGTTACTTGAGAATGGCACATTGGTAATTCAAGAAACCACCATACATGATCGGGGAAACTATTTGTGTAAAGCCAAAAATAATGCAGGGGAAGCATCCATTAGTGTACCTGTTATGATTGTAGCCTATCCTCCAAGGATTACAAGTAAACCCCCACAAAACATTCATACAAGAGCAGGATCTCCTGTACATTTCAACTGCATGGCTATTGGAATACCGAAACCAGAAATAACTTGGGAGTTACCTGACTTATCAGTATTAACAACAGCTAGTAAAGGACGACCTATGGGGACTGAGCTTCTTCATCCACAAGGAACATTAGTTGTACAGAAACCAAAAAGTTCAGACTCTGGGATGTACAGATGTATCGCTAAGAACCCCCTTGGTACAGACAGCAGCTTAACATATTTAAAAGTCATCTAAACAAAGAAAGTGTCAGAGAAGTAAACACTCCAGTATATATGTATGCATCTGAAAAGACATTAAACGGCAGTAGAGACAGGTAGTGTACAGTTTTGCATTTTGATGTTGGATTTTTATCACCAACTACATAAAGAGGAGAACTTTTCCATGGCACTTTTCTGCAGTCTCTTTTACAATTAAACTGTGAAAACAAAAAAGAATTGCATTCTAAATAATATATATACACATATGTATAATATATTTGTATTCAAAATTATACAGTGAATAATTATTATTTTTCCATTATATGTCTTTACAAAGAAGGCAGACAGTACTCTTATTTTTTTTAAAAAAGGTCATATCATCAATAAAATAGAAAAACAATTAAGAGCTCTAATAATAATTTCCAGTTTGTACAATTTAATTATTATTGCAAATGCAGTTTTAGTAACATTTTGCATTATGACAGAGCTGTTTTATATTTTTCAAATAACATATTCATTAGCAATAGGATGAAAATAATAAAATAATGCTTTATTATAAATAATAAAGCTTTATTTACATACTGCTGAAACAGGAGCTATACGGCAGTGCAAGGGTTAATTTATTCTATATATTTTTTTGCCATGGTTTATAGCAAATAGTCAACAGGGTCCAAACTATCTTCTAACATAGATTACTAAAACCACCAGTTTGTCTTTAGTGTTTTGGTATTTTATCATTTCTAAATCTTTATATGAACAAAGAAAATTGAAAGAACTGTTGAGCATTCTGTGTAATGCAAGGTAACTGAACCACAGAATGTGCAATAAAGTCTACCCCATCTGTAATGTTTTGTCTTTTTCTATTACGCTCGGCCAATGACCGCCACCTCTCCTCCACTCTTATCACCTCTTCCCACTCCAGAATCCAAGACTTTTCCCATGCAGCCCCCCTTCTCTGGAACGACCTCCCTCGTTCCATCCGTTTCTCTCCTACTCTGTGCTCCTTCAAATGTGCACTCAAAACTCACCTCTTCCTCAAAGCCTACCAACCATCTACTTAACCCCATCTCCTCCCTTTAGCTCGTCCTCCCTTCTCTCATCTTGCCTCAACTGGCTCCTCTTGTGCCTGGTCTGTTTACCCTCCCTTAGGATGTAAGCTCGTATGAGCAGGGCCCCCTCCCCTCTTGTCTCCATACCTGTTCTTCTGCTCCGTCTTTACTGCATATGACTGGCTGGAGTTTCTGAAGTATTGGTACTTTTTGTTCATTGTTCTGTATGGTTTCACTCTGTATAGTCTACTGTTAGTAATGTGTGCGGCGCTGCGGATACCTTGTGGCGCCTAACAAATAAATGATAATAATAATAATAATAATAATAATAATAATAATAATACTGACATTGTCAATATTCTCGCCTAGATACAAATACATAATAGTTATGGCATGCTGGTGTTGCTCCAATCTTGTAGATGGTAACCACTCCAAAAATATAGTTAACATTTTATTTTATTGAAAAAGGTTAAAAGTTACACACTGTACAGTTAAAGGCAAACAGTTCCACTGTCACCATTTTCAAACTTAAAATCACATGACTCAAACTCAATATTTCTAGGCTGGCAGACAGATTATACAATTTGATAATAACAATTCTGAAATGCACATATAAATCAATAGAGAACTCTCACATATAAGCATTAATCCTGTTTGCAGTGTGCAGGTTCTGTAGCACTGATAATGTGTTTGGAGCATATCCTGTACTCAGGTCTGTATTTACATCATTGGAGACTATTGGCACCAGAGGCGGAACTAGCTAGCTTTGGGCCCCGGTGCAGGGAGGCGGGGAGGAAGGAATTGCGGCCCCCAACCCTCTGCATCTGCCATACAGCGGGCCCCATTATCTCCATAGACTCCTGACGGACCAATGGTAGTTTTCCGCCACTGATTGGCACACAACCTTTGGCGCTCTGAGCTTCACTCCATCAACATGTTTTGCAAAGTATGTGCTGTAGCCTTCCGGCCCTGTCACATAACAAATTATATTAACACTACCCTACAGTTTATTACCTCTTCAGATAAATCATGTATCTCAGGTAGCCCCCCCCCCTCTAATTATTTCCAAGTAACATTTTCATCCGCAGTCCAATACAAATAAGTTGACAGAGTTCCTGTGTTAAAATAACAAATACAATTCAAAATAGAAATTATGCCATAGTTTTACTTCATTTATGTTCTCTCTATTTTTATATCTTATTAAAACAAAAATGTATTGTATTAAACAGTATCACTTCACCTATCACTACCTCCTATACATATACCTAAAGCATAACTCCACCCATAGGCACTGGCTCCTCAGCACCCAAAATATTTGTGCTGCCATCCATGAGATATTTCAGTCATATGGTGGGGTAATTGAGCACCCCCATTTATTTCAAATAAAGGTGGCTGCTATGACTCCACCCATACCAAAACAAAACAAAAAAAAAAAGCTAAAACAAGTTAAAATAAAACCCAACGCATACTTACCCTACAGGTGGCGTTTGCTGGATCAACCAAAATCCCTGGTGTCTTTAAAAGTCATATGCTGCACTTCACTCTATGCTGTCACGAAACTGGGTGCTACTGAACTGAGAACTTTTTAATTATCACCTGTTTCTCACAGTTTAATGTACTTTTTAATCCTTGGCCCAGGCTAAGTATATACACCAGAGCATTGGTGTATTAAGTGTATTATTGTTTCATGTTACTAGGTACATTTTGCCCCTGCTATTACCTGCAATATTGTATGTATTAGAAATAGAATAGAAAGAATATTGCCATATTGTGTGAAAATAACAGGACAGTAGAAGTAATTTTACTTGTGGTAGCTAAGGTAATTACCATCTGTCTCAAATGCCCATTGTTATGAGGTGTGGCATAGACCTGGTTTGTAATCAGAACAATGTCTGAGTAACTTGACATAGCTAGATGGCAGCCCATGTTAATTAGCTAGGTCAACAGGTTATCCGAGAGGTAATTAGGTTAGAACTTCTAGATGATATTCAGTGTGCCTCCACAGAAATATACTGGCTGAAATAGCATTGGGAAATGTATTAATAGGTATCAATATAAATGTTATTGTATCAAAATGTATCACAGACTCAGATTGTGTAATGTTGCAGATACAATGTGTCAAATGTCTTGTTGTTTCATGCAAGCGTGAGGTGTCATTCTTTGATGTTATATTGTAACTGTTTGTTTAGTGTATCCAGCCAAATAGCTAATTGAGTCAAGCTATTCCATTGTATAATAAAGATAACAGAGATTGTATGTCTAACAGTTAAAGTGTCCACTAATAGACCCCTGCTGTAAGGGGGAGGATTGAGACATTTGACCCTATTTCCTGTGTATACAGTCAAGAATATAGGGAGAGCAGAATGCCAAGAGAGCTATTCTAGCTTGGTGGATCCTGGTGTACAAGACATCAGCGAAAAGGACTCTGGACAGGCATCGTGGTGCCGCTGGGGGAAACCCTACCAGGACAGGGTCTGTGTGAGCCAGTTTCCCAAGCTGGGCAACATAGTAGCTGTCTAGCTAAAAGGTACTGGCAATATTGTGGGAGGATAAGACTCTGAAAGAGACTGAGATTATTTCTTTGGAGTGCTGACTGCAAGAGGATGCTGGAGAATACATGCTACCATTACCCTGTATCTTGTGAACGCCTTGTGGTGTTGTGCTGTCGTAATTAAGCATTATTTTGGATAAACTCTGGTCTACCCGAGTGAGTTGAATCCCACAGAGGGTAACTGCCATCCCAGGTAAGGGTGGTATCCTCACACTAACAAAACAGCTTACTTCACAACAGCCAATCGGGGACAATGCCATTCCCCCCTAAATTTCCCACTTGAATGAACCCAAAAGGACATATTTTGCCTTCGTTGTTCTGCGAAGTGACCATACAGTAAGCTGCCATAAAACAACTTAGAAATGCTGCACAAAATGTTCTATACAAATATCTAGAAAAACACTGCTTTATTTTCACAGCATAATTTATTGACATTATATATTGCTGTTCTATCATTTTTAATAAAATCATAATCATATCTGCCTTCATTTTAAGGATCACCTTTAAGAAGAAACACAAGAAGGGTAATGGAAAAGTTTTTTTTCTTGTTATGTAGGGTGATTTTGTGGTACTGGTGACAATGTTGTATAAATGACCTTGGTGTCCAGGTATTTAATAAGCAAATGCTCTCAGTCCTTGTAAAGTACCATATTATATGTGTCACCAGCATCTTCCGATCTTTAGGTATTATATAAGGTATGTCACACTTAGGACCAGTAAAGTGGTCTACTATCATTGTCTGCTTGCAAATGCAATAATCATGCAGTTTTTCACTCTGATTTTGTCAAAATATATGCTTGTAAGTACACAAAATCAAAGGAAGGTCTGATTCAATTTAGCACATAAATAGCACGTGGAAAGTTTAAAAAGATAACATGTTATCTTACAAAATAGAATATTAACAAGCAGGGATGTAAGATGCATCACAGGCCCCCTAGCAAATATTTTTTGTGGAAGCGGGGGGCTGATGATATGTGTCCATCTCCTCCGCTCTTCTAAGCATACACGGGGACTTGTGCATGCGTGGGGGGCAGGTACATGCACAGTGCAGCCCCATCTGAGCAATTAGTACTGGAACCGAAAGCCAAAACAGCTTCATGGGACATGCACCAGCCCCTGAGCATGGGCCTCTGTAGCAATGGCTGGCATTGCTGGGCCCACCTGACCGCCACACCCCCAGAAACCACGATACATCTGTCCCTGTTAACAGGGGTTTCATTTACCTGAATGCTGCAAATGGCTTTTGTCTCCTAAGACTCAGATA
Organism: Mixophyes fleayi; assembly: GCF_038048845.1. Lineage (NCBI taxonomy): Eukaryota > Metazoa > Chordata > Amphibia > Anura > Limnodynastidae > Mixophyes > Mixophyes fleayi. The sequence goes on along the minus strand of NC_134404.1, from coordinate 92,281,834 downwards.
ATATTATTTGATGTCTCGTCTCTGGCAACCACCTCTCACTCCCGCCTACAAGATTTGTCCCGTGCTGCTACCAAATTATGAAATTCCCTACCATGCCCACTCAGGTATTCCCACAGCCTTCAACTCTTTAAACACTCTCTGAAAACCCATTTTTTTGGGAGCGACTTACCTTATCCCCGATGATACTACTAACCTTCACAACTGTCCCAATCTCCATTCTGAGTCACACTTAATCCTTGTGTACCCTCTTCCACTTAGAATGTAAGCTCTGTAATGAGCAGGGCCCTCCATACCCTTTGTTTTATCTACCTTGTATGTCCTTGGTTTATGTATGTCCCTGTTTTCCTTGCTGTACGGCGCTGTGGAGCACTGTAGTGCCTTACAAATATACGATAATAATAATAATGTGATAGCTAGTATGTATGTATTGCCTCACGCTTATCCATTTATTGTAAATGAAATGCTTATTTATACAGTAATTCTGCTTTAATTAAAACAAGAAGAATAGGTCTACACAAAATCAATTACCATCTCTCTAGATCTGGTACCATTTTTGTAATCTTTTAGCTCAGAATTGTTCTTGTACTACCTGTTTAATTAAAAGAAAAAAACATCTGTGAAGTTGCTAGACTAAACTACTTGTTAAATTCTAAATAGGATAGTTTTCATCAGTGGGATAAACACGGGGCTCTGCCAATCCACTATACTGCTTCTTCAGAAATACAGTGTATTGGCCATAAATAAAAAATATTGACCAAACATGCTATACCTGTGGTCACTTTCAAACGGCATTCTTTTGTTTTGGAAATTATGTATGAAAGTATACAGTAACTACAAAAATAAAGCATACCTACCTTTACACCATATTAACATTTATCTAGCTGTTAAAAACTCACAAATCCTAAAACAATATAAAAAGGCATTTCTAAACATTTTTAAACGTTCACAACTGCAGATGCACAAGCTCAAGTGGTTCCCTACATAGGAAAAAAATTGAATACCCCATGACTAAATTCTTTATAACAGCATTATGAATTCACCGCCAAAAAAGCATTATAAAGTACATATGAGCTTTTAAAGTTAATCCTTAATTCTAATGTTGTTTAAAGCAAGCAAGAAACCCAACCATTCTCCCATAAAATGAGAGTAGCATGTCAATGTGTAGAACACACTGCAACTTCACAACTGAATGTGACATGTCTAAACCAACTGTGCAACAACCTGTAAGTGTATCAGCATAAACAGTCATGTATATTAACATTGTATTCTCCACTTATCACTACAATGGTGAATTTACTGCAATGAGTAAACAAATTCAGTAATAATTTACAGCACTACCCTGTTCTTGTCAGAATTGAAATGTTTGGATGTATTATCATCAATGGAATTAACTTCTCAAGGACACTATCAATGCAATTGTTTTGTAGCTTTAGTTCTGTATAGCTATCACTTTTTAAGTATGATAGCGATGTTATCCATTGTTAGTAGATTACATTTTAAAAAAAGGGTATTTGTATTGCCTTTCTTCCTATTACTAGAGCTGCAGTTGGCATCTATGATACACAAGTGCTGACGACATATGTATAATTTCTTGTAAATAATATCTGTAGGAACTGTGAAATTGGATGCCATTTCTTATAATAGGTGAGTCTTAGGGATAGATTCAATTAGCCGCGATGTTCCTCGGTAGTGTCTCACGGCCGTTCCAGGACACTACGCAGTGATTTTTTTTTAAGCATTGAATCTGCCCCTTAATGTAACCTTGTGCAGTGATAGAAAACATGCGGCAGTTGGGCTCCCAGCGGCCCTTGAGCCTTCATTTGCAAATGTGGACGTAACTAGCAGCTCTAAAGGCCCCAACTCTGCTCTTCTGTGTGTATGCAGAGCCTGAAGAATACACAGTGGAACACTGTTTTAGCTTTCACTTCCATTACATTGGGAACTTGAAGCCCACATGGTTTACAAAGGGGATGTGCCCGCCCCTGCATATGAAGAGCATAGCAGGGGACTCTGGTGGGGATGGACACTCACCACCGGACTCCCTCTCACCGCTGAGCCCATAACCAACGCATGGACTGTCACAGTGGAAGTTGTGCCCCTGCCAGCAGCCCTCAGCAATACACCACTGGTTCTTTCCTCCCCATTAGACCCATCATTATTCTCTGCTTCCTGTCCTGCCAAGCTTCGCCCACAGTCCCAGCTCTCCTGTATGATCCGAATCAGCTAGTAATAAAGCAGAGAAGAAGACTTAACTTGATCTTATTCTGTGCCCAGAGCAGATGACTTCTGCATTATATGATCTCCTCTGCACAATGTAGGAAGGTCACTCAGCACCATCAGCACATCCCTCCTTTCTCTGCGGGCAAGCTCTTCATTAAAGCAAGAAAAGTATTTCTTTGTGGAATCTGAGGGACATCAGGAGCTTGAAGGGTCAATGATGTTTTAATGCAAGTGTGATGTACGAATGGAGTTTTGAGGTAAATGGGGCTCTAAAGGGTATTGTGAGGTGTCTTGTGTTTTGCGGATAGTGGGGCATTTGCGGCCCTCGTGTAAATTAGAGGCCCACATATGCAGCAATGAAGTATATCAGGCAGCCCATCGATGCCATACACCATGGACTTCAGTGACTTATGTAAAAGCGATCTGTCTACAGCCTTGTGCATTAATACGATCACACAAATCCTTCTTGAAGTCTAATATTCATAATCTACAACAGACAATACATTACTCCATATACATTTTTATACTTGGCATCTACACATCTACATTTCTTGGTTTAGAAACTGGGGGTCATTTACAGATCTAATCAAATGCATATGCACACTTCTACTCTGTGGCTTGTTGCAGGGGCAAGCACATGGTTTTGAATGGGGAGGTTCGAACTTCATCTTTCACACACAAATTTATATGCTATGTAGATAATCTTCAAGTACTATATACAGTACTTGTAGCCAACATTATTAGATATACATCCTCCCATGTAAAAATATACAAATCACACTATCTTGCAGTCAATGCAAGTGCTTGTACTTTGGTTTTCCTCATATTTTAATCAGCAAGTGTTGTTTAGAGGGGGATTCCGGACACATGTAATTACTCAGTATTATCACCACATGGGAAACCACTTTTTTAGATAATGGTAGTGAGAAAATATGCATTTTAAATAAAGTGATATAGCCTGCTGTCCCCTAGTTGCTAGAGGCAACTGCCTCAGATTGCCTAATTATAAAAAAAAACTGCCCTAGAGAAAAACACAGTTATTCCAAATTTAGAAACTAATACAATCATTTTTTTCTTGGTTTAGAATGTTTTAAACAAATTGTAAATTTAAACAAATAGTTTACACCTACTGGCCTGAGATCTATAATCTGGAGTGCTTGGGACTTGCGGTTTTCTGAAAAAGGGTTTTTTCCTGTAATTTGGAGCACCATGACTAAAATACAGAAAATTAAGTTTATAACGACCACGTTTATGGAAAGTGTTTTAAAATAAGAAATTCCATACATGTATTACTTTACTGTTAAGGAATAATATGCTATTCCACTCACCTGCCTCATCCTGGCATTCTCTCCCTATTTCTCAATGAACAGCATGTATTATTGCTAGGGTCAGCAAGAGAGCCATTGTTATTTAGCAGGTCATTTGTAAAAGTGTCCTCTACGCTAACAAGGCAAAACACTAATGCGGAGAGTTAAAATGTGCAGCGTTCATGCTGATGATGATTAATACTACTCTCAATGCACTTCATTTGTGAATTCAGACAACACTTGTATACACAAGTGAGCATGGCTGTGTGTACTATGCAGAACACATATCAGTTTTGAAATGATCCCTGAGACAAACACATTTTATATGGTAAAGCGATGGACTGTGTTGCCATTGGTAGGTTGTACACTGCAGATCACCTATGTTGAGCTTTCTAAGTGCCAGTTAAGTATGGACCTTAAAGTTTCAATATTACTCCAGTCAAACTGAACAGTGAACAGCAAAAAAGAGCGATAGGAACAATATTTTAACCCGCCAAAAAAGCATTATAAAGTACATATGAGCTTTTAAAGTTAATAAAAACAATTATGGACTTAAAAAAAGGAAAAAACGAGTAACAGACAAAAATTTTCATAAAAGTCCATTTTAAGTTGAAATCAAAGTACAGTATTGTTCAGCTCTAATTTTGTCCGGTGCATTTATATGGGCAGCATCCACATCCACAATGTCCCTTGTCCTTATTGTTACAGCGGCAAGAAGAACAATATAAAGAAAACATGAAATACCAAACACCCCTTGTGAGGCTATCCACACACTCAAAAGAATGTATATAACTAAGACTTTCAAAAACGTATGATGTAAATAGAACAAAGAGCATTTATGTTTCGTGTTCAGGATTAGAAACTGGAAGGCTCTCCATATAAATGTACTGCTTGCTGTGGCTGGTTACCTGTGTGATAAAACACAAAAATAGAACACGTCATACAGTCATATTGGTACTATTATAGCTGTACTTGAATTGTATTATATTTGGAAATAATTCTTACTTTTAAAATAACTTTGTTTTACATCTTTATCCAATAAAAATCCTGGCACCCATTTATGATTCCTAACCCTCACCATATGATGATCATTTTATTTACACTTACCTACGCGGTGATCCAGAGCTGATCACGTGGTGTACAGACACTGTACACTGCTAAGCTCCCATTTCCCAAGCCAGCATGGAAATTGATTTTACAGGTCCGGAGACCAGCGGCACCATGCAGATCTCCTGCCTCTCAAGTACACTGTAATGCACTACATGGAAACATCAAGCGGTCTATTTAGTAAGCTACGACGAGCCAAAAATCAAGAAAAAACATCTGTTTTCTCCAGACAGTGGCCATCGCAGCTCGTCTTTTAATTTATCAAGGGGTTAAAGCAAGAAAAATGAGAGATTTCTTCTGCTTTAACTTGTTTAACTTTGGTCACTGCAGTTCCCACAAACTTCTATGAGCACTGCGATGTGACCCAGCTTAACAAGCGGTAACGACTTGGCTCCTAATCAACTGCCTTAAAAAACGCCATTTCAACATGGTGTTAGCTTATCTTTTCAGCCCTATGTACTCCATTGCCGCCAGAGAAGCCTCTCTGTGCTTCTCTGGTGCAGTAGCCACTCGGCTCAGATCCTCCTTTCGCTGGCAGTGTTAGGCTAGATAGTTTAGAAGGGGGGGGGGGGGGCACCAGGGCTTGCGAATGAGCCCTGGATTCATCAATACCAGTGCCTGGACATGCAATATACACCAATACAAAATTATTCTTAATGTCGCCCTCTAGCCAGCAATGATAAATAGACCCCCAAATCTGTTACATTACAGGTTGTGAGCAGGGGGTTGTGCAGAGATCAATGTTAATAGTTGAAATAAAAAACAAACACCTGGGGTAAATTTATTAAACTGCGGGTTTGAAAAAGTAGAAATGTTGCCTATAGCAACCAATCAGATCCTATCTGTCATTTTGTAGAATGTACTAAATAAATAACAAGAATCTGATTGGTTGCTATAGGCAACATCTCCACTTTTTCAAACTCACAGCTTGATAAATTTACCCCCATGAGTGGTGTTATAAAGGGATAAGGACAGCACCATGGATTAGGTGTGAGGGACAATTATTTAGCAGAACAACCCCTTTAACGATTTGCACATAATTAACAGATTAGCATTTCAATGTATAATAATGAAAAAAAAAGTGCACTGTAAACACAAGTAAAATGTTGAAAAATATACATACCTATATAGTAGAAGGATTTAGGAGACCAGTGCAAATGCTGCTCATCAGAATAGATGGATGAATAGTTGGACTTTCAGGAATATGTGTAATTCACAGTTCTTATTGAAAAGAGCCATAAATGTGTAAATAAACACATTTACAGGGAGAATGAACTGTTCCTTTAACTAGGTTACCATGCAATCCCAGTGACACATATGCTTACAAACTAACACAGACTTGCTATATAGTGGTGATTCCAAACAGTGAGAAACACAAATACAGTGTATGCTCACATGTTCTGCTAAGACTATTAATACTTCTGAGCTCTGGTGCCTCACCCCTAGCTCTGGTGCCTCACCCCTAGCTCTGGTGCCTCACCCCTAGGGCTAGCTGTATCAAACCTTCTAGAAACAAAAAGTGAAGGTGTTTCACCTGTACACATGGGGTCTTATTTAAAATATGCATTAGATGCGCACACAAATCTCTTTGGTTTTGAACCAGTGTAAGTAAATTGACCGCCCATTGTGCTTTAATATACAGACCTCTCCTTTCTTAGGAGATGTCTCCACAAACCAGAACTTCACCTTGGGGTGAGAGGAGGCAGAAAAATCTGCAAACTTCAAGTCCTTTGGCTGAGTGGAAATTACTGTGTTCCTTTTTTATCAATTTATCTAATTATAATAAATTTGCTCCACAAACCTGAATTTAACTTATGCATTACAAATCCCACTGGTGCACACCCTCTGTACTTGCATTGAATGCCATGGTACCACCACAGCATCGCTCATCATCTTGTGTTATTATCTGTTTCTCTGTACACAACGCCGCCTTGTTATTCAAATCCATGCAGGTTAGAAATTTAGGCTCATCGGTGCAAATTGAGGTGCATGATTTCACCAAAGAGGGTCCTGTGGTGGCAGTAATTGTGTGGGCTAAACCAATATTCATGAGAAATTGGCCTATAATTTCTCCACTTAGTTAGGAGATAGCAAAATGAGACATTTGGTGGCTCGTGCCTCGGTGGTATCACTTTTTTCCAAGTCTATTGGATAGCCAACAAATTGGCTGATGTGTAAACTTTTACAGCTATGTGCAAGAGATGCATAGGATGCAAATAGTTATTCACATCAAATTCAGCTTGGCTTTAAATTTCTGCAGATTATTATTCTTAGCTGCAAATATCAGGGAGCAACCTAAAATGTCTGAATCAAGGGGAAATTGGTTGTAATGATATAGCTCACAGTTTTTCTGACACACACTAGATGTAGTAAGGGCAAATAAGATAGGTAAGTGGTGAGTAATCTTTAGAAAAATGTGCTGTAGCAATTATATTCCCACTTTTGTTTATTTTTAAGCAATTATACAGACCTTGGTTCATTCACATTAAGCCTGAAAAAATTCTATGCACAAAACTTCATCCAATTTCCATGAACGGTCAGTATAATTTTGCCAACATACACAAAATCAGGAGTCAAAACAAGCTACATGTCCTAGTTTTTGGAAAAAGACCTTGATATATTATGAAGTTAAAATATATTAAAGAAAAAAGGAAACTGAACTAGTTGGAGTTCAGTTTGAGATGTAAAATATGACAAAATATATTATGGCAGCAGAGTAAAGTAAACACTGTACACTCAGTGGCCACTTTATTAGGTACACCTCAAGTACTGGGTAGGACCAGTACTGTTCCAAGGACAGCCTGAGTTCCTTGTGGCATGGATTCAACAAGGTGTTGGAAAGATTCCTTAGAAATTCTAGCCCATGTTGACATGATCGCATCACACAGTTGCTGCAGATTTGACAGCTGCACATTCATTCATGCTGCAAAACACTCTGTTCCACCACATTATTATTATTATTATCGTAGATTTGTAAGGCGCCACAGTTCTCTGTAGCGCCGTACATTAGGGAAAACAGGACATACATAAAACAGGGACATTCAAGGCGTACAAAATAATTGCAGACATGAAAACAAAGGGTATGGAGGACCCTGCTCATCAGAGAGCTTACATTCTAGGTGGAAGAGAGCACAGCTGAAACAAGAGGAGCAAATGTGCCTTAGAGTGGAGATTGGGATGGTTGTGAAGGTGTATTAGTGTGAATGGTTTTATTGTGGATAAGTTAAGTTCCAAAAAAGAGATGGGTTTTCAGAGAGCGTCTAAAGATTTGATGCCTGTGGGAAAGAATGCTTGGGCATGGTAGGGAATTCCATAAGTGGAGAGCAGCACAGGAGAAGTCTTCTAGGTGGGAGTGAGAAGTGATTACCAGAGACAAGACAAGGTGCAGGTCAAAGGTAGTTCTATGAGGACAAGAGGGAGAGAATTTTGATATAAGATTTGAGATGCATAAAGGGGTTGTGTTGTGGAGGGCTTTGTAGGTAAGGTTGAGTAATTTGAATTGGATTCTGGAAACAGGGAGCCAGTGTAGGGATTTGCAAACTGGTGCAGCGGATGTGAAGCAGTAAGAGAGAAAAATCAGTCTTGCAGCAGAATTGGACTAAAGTGTGGATATATGGGTATAGAGAATGAAAGATAGCAGGAGTTTGCTGTAGTCAAGACGGGAGATGATGAGAGAATGGCTAATTTTTTGTGTAGCATGTTAAGCAAAAAAAGGGCGTATTCCATTTTTGTGAGGGAGGATTGAGGGGAGGTGGTGATTCTGGCAGGAAGGAAGATAATAAGCTCTGTTTTGGACATGTTAAGCTTTAGGTAGTGTTGGGACATCCATGTGAAGATAGCAGAAAGACAGTTGGATACACAAGATAGTACAGAAGGGGAGAGGTCAGGGGAAGAGATATTAGATTTGGGTGTCATCAGTGTAGAGGTGATACTGGAGGCCGAATGAGTGAATTAATGCCCCAAGAGAACAATGAAAAACGTAAAGTACCAAGAACAGAGTCATGTGGGACTCCAACATGTAGAGGGAGTTGAGGGAAAGATGTACCAGAGGTAGAAACACTAAAGGAGCTGTTCATTATGGAAATTAATCAAGAAAGAACTATGTCACAAATTCCAATGGAGTAGAGGGTGTCAAAGTGTCAAAAGCAGCAGAGGTCCAGAAGAATGAATTTGGAGAAATTACCTTTAGACTTTGAAGTAAGCAGATCATCGATCAATTTTGTGAGAGCAGCTTAAGTGAAATGTTGGGCACGGAAGCCTGATTGCAGAGAGTCGAGAATGGAGTGAGAGCAGAGAAAGTGAGACAGGCGTTTATACCCTAATCGCTCAAGTAGTTTTGAGACAAAACGGAGGAGGGAGATAGGGCGGTAGTTAGAGAGAGAGGGTGGATTGCGAGATGGTTTCATTAGAATTGGTGGGATGAGTGCATGTTTAAAGGATGGAAATGTGCCAGCGGAGAGAGACAATTTGAAGAGGTGAGCTAGAAGTGGTCATGCAGTTGGGAGGGAATAGGGTTGAGGGAACAGGTTGTAGGGTGAGATAAGATGAGTGTAGAGGCTTTGTTTTCAGTTACTGGAGAGAATAAATTAAGGGTGGATTGGGGCGTGTAGGTGATGGTGGGTAGAGTGGGTGGAGTATGTGGAATTTGGCATGATGAAATATCTTGTCAAATTGTGTTGACTTTGTCTTTGAAGTCTGTGACAAAATCATGGGCTGTGAGGGAGAAAAGGGGCGGATGTGCAGGTGGGCAAAAAAGGGAGTTGAAGTTTGGTAAAGAGGTGATGTGGGTTAAAAGACTGGGTGGAAATTAGACATTAGAAGAATGCTTGTTTGGATGTAAGATGAAATGATGAATTTATAGTGAAGAAGAACCGGATAGGAATGAGATTCCCTCCAGTGGTGCTCAGCAGTGTGGGAGCACTTTTGCAGGTAGTGGGTCTGTTTGACGGTCCATGGTTGGGGTTTGGGTCATTAGAGACTGTATCAGAGACTGCCCTCTTAGATCTACCTCTGACCTGCGACTTGTCTCGTCTCTGGTAACCACCTCTCACTCCCGCCTACAAGACTTTCCCATGCTGCTCCCACTTATGGAATTCCCTACCACACTCATTAAGACTTTCCCACAGCCTTCAAATCTTTAGATGCTCTTTGAAAACCCATCTCTTTTTTTAGAGGTGACCTTATCCTCGATAACACTATTCCCACTAATGCATCCTCACAACTGTCCCAATCTCCAGTCTGAGCCACATTTGCTCCTCTTGTTTCAGCTGTATCCTCTTTCATTTAGAATGTAAGCTCTCTAATGAGCAGGGTCATTCATACCCTTTGTTTTCATGTCTGTATTTATTTTGTCTACCTTGTATGTCCCTGTTTTATGTATGTACTGTTTCCCCTACTGTACGGTGCTGCAGCGCACTGTGGCACCTTACAAATCTATGATACAAATATAATGTGGTAGCTGAAACTGCATTGTCTAGTCCTAAATTGAGTGTTTTGTTGTAGAAAGAGGCGGCCTGATTAGGGCAGGACAATGCAGACATAGAAGAAAGTAGTTATTTTAGTAAAAATGAAAAGTAGATTGGGTTAAGAGTACTTAGGTGTCGTTGAGTATGTGTGAATTCGGATGCAGAGGGAGGGGATGAGGTAATGTGAGGCTGAAGGAAAGGAGGTTGTGGTCAGAGAGTGGGAATGCTAAGCTGGTGAAACTATAGATGGTGCAGTAGCGAGAGTACACAGTCAAGGGAGTGTCCATCACAGTGGGCTGGAGATGAGGTCTACTGGGAGAGACTAAAGGAGTAAGTAAGTGAAAAAAGCTAGTGGTAGAGACAGTAGGATTCTCAGTGGGAATGTTGAAAACACCTAGTATGAGAGTAGGCAGGTCAAAGAATAGGAAATAAGTGAGCCAGGCCGCACAATTGTCAAGCAATTCTGAAACTGGACATGGGTGGTGATAAATGATAGCAGCACAAATGTGGGAAAGATAAAATAGATGGTGTCGAAGTCGTATAATTGGATGAACGAAAGTATATTGGTTAATATTGTTTCATTGTGCGATTGCACACGTGGCATACTGCGATCGCACGGTAAAATACGCACGCACACACTCGCATTACAACATTTAGCTATTTATATAATTCATATTCATATTGGTTCCGTTATACAGTGATTTATGAGCAGATAGTATTTAGTTTATTATTAGTTAATATATTATGATTATATGTACACTTCAGTGTTATTTAAGGTTCAGGTTATAAGAAAAGTGTAATGTCTGCTATCATTTTAATCCCCTATTCATCAGCAGCTGTCCGGTTCATTCGCCGAAGAGATCGCATATTGCATACTCCAGTTATTGATGTTAGGGAATAAATAGTCAGAGTGATACCAAACTGTAAAATGCTAATGGACTAGTTGTAACTGGTTTCTGGGCGGGAGAATCATCTGGAATGTTGACCCTCAGCCTTTGAGGGGGTTGTTTGAACTAGCCTATGACCTGTTTACATTGGACCCACCTGAAGTCTGGACCTATAGAAGCAAGCCACTTCATCTGCATTGTTCTCTCTGTAACACTGAATGTATATAATCATAGCTGTGCTCCCACTAGCTTCAGTCATTCTCTGACCACAGTATTCTAGAGTGAACTACTGTTCACTGGTACCCGTGGGAGCGCATGCGAACGCAGCGGTATGTATGTATCTTTTGGTATTGGCTGTACTGCACTGTATTATATTATAATCATGTATTGAACTGTTAACTTTTTACATCTGCTAAAATAAATTCCTTTGTGCCTTGGAAACACAATACAATCGCCTATGCAATGCTTATTTGAGAACGATAGAATTACTTTAATAATGGATAGCATGGACTTCAAAGGAAGAGAATGAGAGTGAGGGTTCAGAGGGTATGACTTGGAAGGTGCAACTTGGAGGCAGTAGAATGCCTACTTCACCAATTGGTCTATTTCTGGGTCTGGGAGTGTGGATGAGGGAGAGAACTGCAGGGAATGTAGTGTCAGAGGAGGTGAGTTTCTTTAATTGTAAGAAGGATGAGGGATTTAGAAATGATTCTAATTAGATCATGAATTAGATCATGAATGGATGCAACTTTGTTACAAACAGATCTGGCCTTCCATAGTGCACAGGAGAAGGGAAGAGAGGGTAATAAAGATATGTGGATAAGTTTGGCAGGATTGCATGTACGGGGTGGATGGAAAGGTTTGGGATGGAGCAAGGAGTGTGAGCAGAGAATGGTGATTGTGCGCGGTCTAGGTTTAGGTGAGATGTCACCAGCAGACATTAGAAAGAGCAGGGTGAGAAATAGGAAAAGTGAGAAGGATTTGTGGTTGTGAGGTTTATTTTTCTTTATGTGGGCTGGTGAATGAGGTGGGTGCAGGAGATAAAACAGTTCATATTTGCAAACTATTTAGGAGGGAAGTAGTGGGAAATCATAACAGGGGAGGGAGAAATAGAATGATAGAGAAAGAAGAGGAGTGTGGTGATAGTGAATAGGAGAGAGTGTAAATTGAGTAGGTGCATGATGGAGAGATGTGAATGAACATGTATTAGCTGAGGTAGGTAATGAGAGAGTGGAAAGGAAAAAATTATTCAAATTACTAAAGGTAATGGAAGAGGTGAAGGATACTTTACTGGCAGCTGTTTGGGGTTAATAGAGAAGGCAGTTTCTGTAGCTCTGACATGACAAAGTCTAGGATAATAACAGATGAGTAGAGGGTCCAGCAGCCATACAGAGATGGTAACAGCAATCACAATTTTAGCTCAATGGGCAGCTGAACAGACGTTGAAACAGCAATGACAGTTAAGGTCTGTGGGTCCCACAGCTAAACAATGGTAGTTTAGTAGACTCTAAAATAATCTTGTTTTTCTGTATGAAGTCAATCATCAGCGCTGCTGTGGTGTTTTCCAACAGTATTCACAAATATCCAATTTGTTATATTTGTGAGAATAAGGAAAAGTGAGAACTTGGACAAAGAGCTGAGCCAGTGTACTGCTTACTCCAACTGCCGTCCGAATGCCACCATAATCATCACCACATCTTAAAGGTGATCTATTGGATTGAGATCTGGTGACTCTGGAGGCCAATGTCATGTTCATGGAAACAGCGGCCTAATGTGTGCCAAGAAAATACTCCCCACACCATTACACCACCATCAGCCTGTACTCTAAACACAAGACAGGATGGTTCCATGCATTCATACTGTTTACGCCAAATTCTGTTCTTATCATCTGCATGTTGCAGCAGAAATCAAGACGCATTAGGCAACATTTTTCAAGTCTTCAACTGTCCAGTTGTGGTGAGCATGTGCCCACTGCTGTCTCAGTTTCCTGTGCTCAGCTGACAGCAGTGGAACCTTCTGCTGTTGTGGCCCATCCACTTCAAGGTTGATGTGCGGTGCATTCAGAGATGCTCTTCTGCATACCACTGTTGTAACACATGGTTATTCGAGTAACTGTCGCTTCCAGTCATCTTGAACCATTCTGGCTGTTCTCCTCTCGTCTCTCTTTTTAACAAAGTGTTTATTTTCCCTGCAGAACTGCCGCTCACTAAATGTTTTTTTGTTTTGCGCACTATTCTCTGTAATCTGTAAATTCTAGAGACTGTTGTGTGTGAAAATCCCAGGAGATCAGAGGTTTCTGAGATATTCAAACAATCATTCAATGGTCAAAATCACTTAGATCACATTTCTTCCCCATTCTGGCGTTTGGTCTGAAGAACTGAACCTTTTGTACATGTTTGCATGTTATTATGCATTGAGTTGCAGCCACATAATTGGCTGATTAGATGTTTACATTGACAAGCAGGTTTACAGGTGTAACTAATAAAATGGCCACTAAGTGTATGTGAAAATATTATCCTCAAAGTTTTGAAAAACATGTAGACTGAGAAAGAGACTAAGGGGGAAATGTATCAAACTGTGGGGTGTTTAGCTTATTTCAAAGCCACACATTGCTGGAGACTTGCACCTCCAAACCACCAGATGCATTATCCAGCAGTTTAGAGGGTCCAAACACAAATTGGCAACAATGTGCAGCGGTTTTGGAATCTCCAAATGCCATGTGGTTTAGGGGAAACTGCCATAAGTAATTTTAAACCCTGCATTGAAGGGCAATATACTTAGCATCGATCTTGGTCCTCTTGGGGGGAGCTTGAACGTTTACGGGGATGCTCACTTAGCATTAGGCCTCTCTCTTGGTACCACTGGCTGGTGGGTACCAGGGAAAAAAACAATGTGCCCCCGATAGTGTTTTAATTATTAAATTGTGCCCCCATAAAAAAATAAATAAATAACTAGGGCCCCTGTAATAAATAAATAAGTAACTTGTGCCCTCATGATTATAAAAAAAAAATAGTCCTGCATTGATTACAAAATAAATAGCTCTCACCTTTATACTTAAATATATAGTTCACTAAAAACTTCTACTGTAGGCATAGGCAAAGTTGTACAAATCGTAAGATATGTGCAGGTCTGCAACAGTAGCATATGGTTCAAGTTTACGTCAGGCACACGTACACCCAATTTTTTTAAACATTTGTTTTGATGGCCAAATACACATTCTCAATTACGTTGGTATAAATACAGCAGATATAACGCTCCTTCTCGTGTATGATCAAAAATATTTTTTGCTAAAATGCGCTCACAAAATTGTATAATATATGCAAAAGGAATGAAAATGCACCTATCAGCTTCAGAGTGAATACATAATCAGCCAATCAGAAGAGACTAGCTAGTGCTGGTGACTGTCATCATCAGAGGGTATTTGCCCCAGCCCTCAGGCACCTGCAATTGATACAGCTTTGACAGGCATATATCCGTCTCTGTGTGGGTCTGCATCTTTTTTACGCAAACATACCCTTACTGTACTAGGCTGTCACGATTACACTGAGAAAGTGGACGTACTCCTGCTAGCAGTTGATGCTACTGAGTAAAGAGGTGCGGAGTCTAACATGCCCCCGGTGTTCATCAGGGAACCCCGCAAGGAGTTTGGTCTTAGCTGCATGGGATGTGCAGGTTGCGGCCCTCAGTCAGTCACTAGTGAGGTAGTTGGAGTCATGAACAGAGTGTAATGAACTAGTTGAGTCAGTACCAGGAGATCAAAGCATAACCAGAAACATGGAGAAGAAGAATGGTCTAAGTAACCGAATTCAAGACAGGAAATGATGAGCACAAGAATAGTTAGGGTGGCCGAGGTCAAAACAAGAATCCAAAGAAACCGGAATCACAAAACTAAAGAATGTCAAGAACAAGCTAATCGGCAACAAGGAGTCCAACTGAGTTTTCAAGGGAGCAGACACAAACAGAAACCAGGAACAAGACCTAGAAGTGATCCAATAATCTGACACTGGATCAGCCTTATATAGGCTATTAAAGTAATTTCTGGCGGTCAGTGACATCGTACTAACCGACGACAACTATTTGAAAGTTGCCTCCCGTTGCCTAGCAAACCTCACTCAGCAGGTGTCCTTCCCGCTGCAAGAGGAGAGAACGGGGACGGTGACTAACATCGACCTATGATAGACTGCCCCTCCCCAACCCCTCATCTCCATGTGATCACATCTGCATACACGCATATGCAGCCTTTTTGGGGATTGCATCACTGCACAAACTTGCATACATCAAACTCAGCATGTGCCCAATATGTAAAATGCTTTTATGCCCAGCTCCTGAGTAAATACTATTGAATACTTGTCGCTAGAATGACAAAAAATAGGTTCTATTCTGTACATGACCCTTGTATAAATTAAATAGAACGGGAGCACAACATACACTATTAAAGTGAAAGTATACAATTGAATAGAATAAGAAGTAATAAAATAACTGCACATTTAGTGTATAATATGATATATACATGTATCTGTTGCAATGGTCTCTGTATTGTATAACTGCACACAGAATGCGCTTTTATTTTGTATACTATAGTATTTACCATTACCATTTACCAATTGCATTATTGGCAAAGTGCACATTGCCACTTCTATTAGTCTGCATTTTCATTTAAATATTCGGTATGTGTGTTTTTATGTGTATATGAGGATAAGATTTACTTATAGCTTGTACAACAGAGGCCCCATCATCAAAAACTGACCCTGAGCACTGTATCTTGTCTGTAGGCACAATCCCAAAGCTGTAAACTGATCTCCTTAACTGTACAAACATGCTGTGCTTTTAGTGGCTACAAAAGTATTTCCTTTGAGTCAGATTCATTCAATTGCTTCCAATTAGTAGCATTAGAAAGTAAACTACCCCAGTATTGAAGTAATTGTTAGTTTGTTTGTGTATAGCGATACAATCTCACAGAGGAAAAGAGCGCTGGGAAACAGTAAAACTTTTTATCAACAATGAAAAAAGTGTGAGACACTAAACTATAAAGTTTGGAGAGGTGAAGAACACAATGGCAATAATGTTTCTCTGGAAGGCATAAACGCCTATTGGTATGCAAGATGTCCTTGATGTCCCAAAATAACCCATTTTGTACATCTCTGTGTGCTTCATCAGGAGTTTCTCCTACTGACAAAGTACTCTGAGATTGCAAGATGCCTCTAGTATTGCAGAGAATTATGAAACAATCAAGAATATCCTCCATACCAGTGTCCTTTATGTGCCCTTCAGAGCTACATGAAACATCAAACTAAGCTGAGAGGATTATTCTAATACGTCTTTGCTTGAATGTTCATCAGTTTTTGAGAGTGCATCACTGTAGAAACAACCGGTGGGTGGATTCTGGTACCACAATAAAAACTGAAGGAACGAACCTACATTGGAGAAAGCAGTTTGCATGGAAGAGCGATCTTTCCTGGTCAAATTGAATGTTTCAATAAATATGTGTGAAAAGAAGGACAGAGTACAAAATTAAATAAGACATATTTCTGTACATTTTAAAGCACAATTACTGATTATTTTTTTATTAAAAAAAAAATAAGATCTTGAATGAGGCATGGGCAAAAGTTTGGGCATCCTGTCAGTCAGAACTTAATAACATCTTGTTTAGCAGAAATTGCAGCTTCTAAACGAATCTACAGTCATGGCCAAATTAATACATAACACAAATATTGGTTTTCACAAAGTTTGCTACTTCAGTGTTTTTAGGCTTTTATTGACAATTACATTAAGTCTATGCAAATATTGACTCTTTGCATAAACTTAATGTAATTGTCAATAAAAGCCTTTGACACTTATGAAATGCTTGTAATTTAATTTCAGTAGCAACATCTGACAAAAAGGTCTAAAAACACTGAAGCCAATACTTGTGTCATTCTCAAAATTTTTGGCCATGACTGTACAGGGTATATTTACAAAAGTGGAAATGTTGCCTATAGCAACAATCAGATTCTAGTTATCATTTATTTAGTACATTTTACAAAATCACAGCTAGAATCTGATTGGTTGCTATAGGCAACATCTCCACTTTTTCAAAACCACAGTTTAGTAAATATACCCCTACAAGTCTCTTCTTGGAAACACTGCATTTTTGTAATCTCCCCACAGACTTCCAATAATATTCTAGTATGGGAACAGCAACCTTAATCTTTCATACCTGTCAGTACTTTTAGGCTGATGTTGAGGTATATTCTACATTAGCTTCTAGGGTTTGTAGATATTTAGTTGAACCCATTTTTTCTTTAACCCGAACAATGTTTTCTGTTCCACTTATTGGCACTTATCATCAAAGCATAATAGATCCGCAACCATCCTTAGCGGTTGCTAATGTGTTATTTTCTTCAAAGGCTTCACCTGTTTTTCTCCAGAACTATTTTTTGTAGTCTTGGCCAAAAAGTTACATTTAATTTCATCAGTATATAGCCCTTTGTTTCCAAAGAGTTTCTGGATTTTTTTAAGTATTGATTTCCATTTTAAGATGTTGATTTTGTGATGAGGTTATTTCCTCCTGACAACTCTTCCATGTAGATCATATTTGTTTAAGTGCACCTAATACTGTGGACCTATGGACCACTACTCCAGTGTCAGATAAACCTTTCTGCAGGTCATCTTCAGTGATAATTGGGTTTTCCAATATATATGTCTGAATAGATTAATTGTATTTCTTAACGCGGTTTCTGACAGTGGCAAATCAGAGCTGGAAGGGTTTAGATATTTTTGTATAGCCTCCCCTGCTTTGGAACTGTCATTTATATTTATTTTCAAGTCCTCAGGCAGCTGCTTACAGGAGTCCATTGTTGTTAAAAGTATGCACAACATCCGGGGATTTAGAAGGGTCAGGGTATTTATTAAACTCTGGAAATGTCTTCACCTGGCTAAATTTAAGGCCTAGAGAGTCAATCATATTTTGAGGCCTTTAAAAAATGACTAAAAGGGTGCCAAAGTTTTGCACGGGAAACACTCACTTTTTTCAATCTGTTATTTTTAGCAAGTAAATACAAATTGTGCATTGATATGTACAGAAATATGTGTAATATTTCAGTTTTTACCATGTAGAGTTTGTGTTAAATTCTTTTCACATATAGATTAAGTGGACTAGGGATGTCAGAACATTTGCCTACAACTGTATAAACGAAAAATATATATTTAATTTAAAGCACCAAAAAACTTAGCTGGCAAAGCTATAACCCTTAAAAGAACAATTTGGTTTAGATTAGAATGCCTTTGATAAGATTATCTACATGTATGTACTTACTTGAAAGTTGTTTTTGTAGTTGTCTGACTAAGGCTGCAGTTTGCTGTTGTTGTTGAGTTTGCTGTGAGCCTTGTACGGGGAACTGAAAAACATATTTTCCAAAAATGACGTTAAAAATATAATACATGTGATTGTGTCTTGCCATTACAGTATATTCAGTATAAATTGATTGAGCAACTTTCATTTCTGTATAGTATATCCCTATTTAAGTTTCAGGAGCTTATCATAATGATGATGCTTCAAATAAAGCTGTTATGAATGGATATTTTATATATACGTAGCAGACTATCTAAGCATAAACCCATAGCAGCATATTGTTGGGTTCACACTCCCATCTTATTGTAGAGGTGCCTATAGTCCATTACCCTCTACTAAGCTCACTATAAGGTGTTTGTCACAAGCGAACCTGCATCAATCTGTGAGTACATGCTCTAAGGGGTACATTTATCAAGCTACAAGTTTCCGGCGGGTTTGAAAAGTGGAGATGTTGCCTATAGCAACCAATCAGTTTCTAGCTGTCATTTTGTAGAATGTACTAAATAAATGATAGCTAGAATCTGATTGGTTGCTATAGGCAACATCTCTACTTTTCAAACCCGACGAAAATACGCAGCTTGATAAATTTACCCCCAAGACTCTTTTCTTACATTTAACTGCACAACAGATGTAAGTAAATCATCCACTATATCAAGTTTTGTATGGGAACATTTACAAATAAATATATATATATATATATATATATATATATATATATATATATATATATATATATAAGAATTTTGTTTTTTAACTATTTGGCTTTAATGTATTAGTTTACATAAAATTCCATTCTTCAATAGTCTGATCCATACAATGTCCCCACAATGTCTTTTGATTCTTTTCTCAAAACACAACAAAGATCATAGTTGGTGTGGGCTGAGGGATAAAAATATTAAGTGTAATTACTGGGTTGCAAATGTTGCAAAAACATTTTGTGCTGTAGGTGTGTGTGTGCGGAGGGGGGGGGGGGTGGTTGGGGAATATAGGGGTATGATTGGGAGGAAAAAAATGTATTTTTAGAGTTGCAAGGGGGGCAGAACCTTGACCAATTGTAAAACCCAATGTACAAATAGAGCTGTCCAGTGTCTGTGGGCAAAATTATATTTTCAATTATTTGATAGTGACAGTGAAAAAAGAATGGACAGTACTATTGCAATCTGTTAATATACAATAGTCAAAATATAAAGGTGATTAGATCAGTATTTCTGCTATATTGTTGTCTTGTCAATATGATATAATTTCAATATGTTTGGTTAAGTCAGAGGCGGTAATTTATGACAGAGCGGCACCATACAAAGCTATGTGTCTCATTTGGCTGTATTGCTCCTGCTTTGATGCTGTTTCTCCAATGCTTACATACATGGGATATCTGGTATTAAATACATTGATTTACTTGCATTGATCTTTTGGACAATTACATGTTAAACATCTAGGATTTGCAAATAGCACTCCATTCAGAATAGTGGCTAACTTAAGCACTCAACTGGCTTTTTGTGCTGTGCAAAAGTTGTCCACTAATGTGAAGTATGGAACAGATTTAACGTTGCTCAATCTCTACAACTTGTAGCTCATTGAAATAACAGGTAAACCCAAACAAAAAAATATTTTTATTTGCTATGGTCTAAATAAACCTCATGGTCCTAAACTGCAATGTGTTTTCAAAATACTATTACATATCACATGAAATAGTGGAAGTATAATACATAATATATGAAAATTGTTTTACAGGTAGTATCCTGCTACCTGTTTACTGTTGTGACCCCGGCTTGGCGACCATCCTCTTCCTCTGTGTGACCCATTATGTACCGTGACTTTGGCTTGGCGACTACTCTACTGGATTTCCCTTTTGTACCTGATATCCCTGATTGCTGTGACCCGGAACCGTCTGACCTCTCTACGCTACACTGGTAACTGGCTAATAGGACCGCGACCTGCGTGCTCTCTGCTGCGAAGTCCAAACCTCCTTGCGGGGGTCCCTGGTGAACACCAGGAGCACGTTAGACTCCGCACCTGTTTGACCAGTTGTGCTAATACCGGTTAGTGTCTATTTATCTTCAGCCTTCATAGGCCTACAGCGGGACAGAGGGTAAGTGTGTGTGTGTGTGTGTGGGGGGGGGGGGGAGTGGGGGGGATTTAATGTATAAGTACAATAGTTCCTTCATCAACATAGGCTTGGAGGGTCTTTTAATATAAGTGTGGGGGATGAGGGGGTTTAATGTAAGTGTAGGGGGAATTGTGATGTGGATGGGATGTGAAATAATAATTTCATAGTAAGTTGAGAGTCGGAGCTTAATTTATTGGTGGGGTGAGGGTTGGGGATATTTAATTTAATTTATTAGTGGTGTTATGGTGGACCAATTAAGGGTGGAGTGATGGGACTATTCATTTAAAACTGGGGTGGTTTGTGTGATATTAATTGAATGTGTGGCTGAGTTTGGGTAGAAGGGGAGCTATTTCTTAAAAGTGAATGTTAATGATTTAATGTTTGGTAGGAAATTGGCTTATTTATTAAATGTAAATACTGTTCATTTTATGTTGGGGTTGTTTGGGGGGAAACTGAATCTCCTAAAGGTGAATGACATTAATTTACTGTCCGGGTTGGTTGGTGGGTGGCCTAACAATTAAACATGGGTGCTTCTGATTTAATATTGGGCTGCTTTGGGGGAGGGAGGCCTATTGTGTTCACTCATTGCTGGGATTTCTAAATCATATACCTGTCCTTTTTCCAAACAGGAACCCAACATTCCAGGATCCAGACAAGTAGCAACTGGGCTTAGGACACGAGCAGCAGCAACAAGTATTGAAAGCAGTAAGAACAGGTAGGAGACAGCAGGATAGTATGCCAACTGTCCTGATCCTGGTGGATCAGTCCCGATTTTGGGAACTGACACAGTCAGGACTTTGTCCTGTCTGTAGAGACAGTTGGGAGGTATATCTCGCTTCACATGGCTCTGCTCGAAAAGGGAGAGATGCGTGCACCACTAGTGCACACAGTATTGCCTGTGCATATGATGGAGAGAGGAAAAGTTGGAGAGCAGCGAAGCACTGTCTAAAATTATAGCCACTCCCACCCCCATGCATGCTGAACACGCCCATTGGCACCCTGGCGTGGAAACCCCTCTCTACAAATGCTGCATGTTGTGTGTCAGTGTGTCATTGCTTTGGGACCCTACCAGTCAGTCACATTGTTCTGTGACCCCATTTGCTAGTGTGCCATTATTCTGGTACCCCATGTGTCAGCTTTCCCTTGCTTTGAGACTGTATGTGTCATTGTGCCATTGTTCTGATACCCACATGTCAGTGTGTCATTGTTTTGATACCCATGTGTCAGTGTGCCATTGTTCTGATACCCACGTGTCAGTGTGCCATTGTTCTGATACCCACATGTCAGTGTGCCATTGTTCTGATACCCATGTGTCAGTATGACATTGTTCTGGGACCCAAGTGTCAGTGTGTCATTGTTCTGATACCCATTTGTCAATATGACATTGTTCTGATACCCATGTGTCAGTACAAGTGTCAGTGTCTGGTAATTCTGGTACCCATGTGTAATTGTACCATTGTTCTTATACTGATACATAATACTCAGTGTGCTATTGCAATTGGTACCCATGTGTCAATGTCTTGCCAGTGTACATTGTTCTGATACCCCTATTGTCAGTGTATCTTTGTTCTGGTACTCCACCTGTTAGTGTGCAACTGTTGAGAACTCCAAGTGAATGGTACTGGGTCCTGACCCACAGATTGCACACAGGCCCGGCGCTCCCATTAGGCAACCTTAGGCAGTTGCCTAGGGCGCCGGGACCTGCAGGGCGCCGCTGACTAGATTAGAAAATCTAGTCAGCGATTCAGCGGCTCAGAAACTTAGTGCAGCGGCGGCGGAGTGCCGCCGCTGTTTTTCAATGTCCGCGGCGCATCTCACACATGATCACTGATCATGTGATAGTCTGTCCGGCGGCGCCTCTGAAGTATCACACTGTCTGTCACTGACAGACAGTGTGAATAAAGTTGTTCCCGACGTCCCCCTCCCCTCCCCTCTCGCATGCATCGCGAGGAGCAGCTAGAGGAAGAAAAGGTAAGCAAAAATCGAATTATTTTTTTATTTAGTGTGTTGCGGGGGGCGCGGCGGCGAAATTTTGCCTAGGGCGCCGCGAACCCTAGCACCGGCCCTGATTGCACAGTACCTCTGCTGTATACCCTTGAAACCCTAAGCCAGGTGAATTGAGTGAACAGAGCAAGAGATATCTGACTGCTGTACACCATGTATTCTGTTTACGATTGCTTGTCTTTGCTGACACTTTACACAGCATTTAAGCAAACACTGCACAGCCTATTGAAGTAGTGATCGAGTTTCAATCACTGGCACCTCTGGGATTGTGGAAAATCTACTAAATTTGTGTGACTAAAAAGAAGCTCTATGTATTTCTAAACTGGGAACTTATTGTTATATATATGTGAACATATTGTTTAGAATACCGCACACAGCAACATGAGATCTTGTTTTACAGTCTTGTGCAAAATCAGACACATTTCTAAATGAGTCTATTGCTGCATGACAGTGGAAAGCGAATTCAGTATATGATGTCATAAAGCATATTATGCATTAACAAGGCAGTTACATTGCAGTTGTACTGCCACATGCATTACTTAAGTTGCACCCATCATTCACCAATTGCTTTGGAAGTCTACTGTGGCTGGGTGCAGTGACAAAACAGAAGGAATAACGCCAATGTACTAGAGATGAGCGGGTCCGAATTTGGCAAATCAGAACCCCCCCGAACAGTGCCGATCTGAGCCCGGATCCGAGCACTGTTCGGGTATTCCCGCCAATCATGAAACTCAGAACGAGGCAAAACCTCGTCATCACGCCGTCGGATCTCACTGCCAGCAGATTGAAATCAAATCAGATTGAAATGGTTATTGGTACCCTGACACGTGCAGAGAGTGGAGATGTCAGACATCTGCTCAGTGACCCTGAGCATACGTGAGATTACCAGGATCTAGTAATAGAAGTACTCTTACAATCTGTCAGCGCTGCTACATTTATGGTATGTTACAGTGATACCTGTTTTATCCTCACATCATTACCCAGCATTAAACCTCTGTAAATGGCTCCGTTAAAGGGGCAGCTGACACAGGATTTCTAGAAAGTCAGTTGCTGCTTCGATTGGCTAATTATGTTCCTAATGGCACGACTAAATTAATAAATTACCAGTTCCCATCAGCGCCAGGTCAGAAGTGGTAAGACTGGCCCGTCTGCCCTACGCCGATCACCTGCCACAATACGGAGGGTGCAGTATGTTCCGTTATATCCCATTATACACCCGCTTCCATACAGTAATGGCTGCACAGGGAATACACAGCGCTGACGCAGTGATGTCCCTGACACGAGGCTGCGCAGCGCTTTGTAAATGATTATAAATGTGTTCTTCAAGGATTCTTCCATTAAATCCATAATAAATGTATAAAATGTAACAAGAAGGAATATAGATGATTTGTGTGCACACAGAATTATACCGGATAGACATCATACACATGAACTGTCTTATGTTATATGGGATAATGTGCTCCCGTATGAAAAAAAAACAAAAATATGGATTTTAGCACTTTTTATGCTTTTTTTTAAAAAAAATCAGAACCCAAAACCCAAAATCAGAACCAAAACCTTTTGTGTGGTGTTTTGGCAAAACAAATCAGAACCCAAAACCTCAAGCTAATCAGAACCCAAAACACAAAAAGTGGCCGGTGCACACCCCTACAATGTACAAGTCTTTCTTGCAAATATCCAATACTGTGATTCACTGTTTTCTTGAATTTAGACAATTATGCAATTTATCAGGAAATTTCAAGATTGCTTTTTGAAAGCAAGGGAATCAGTCAAGAGAAGACACAAAATCCTGTGGGCTCACATTAAATAAAGTGCAGAAAAATACTCTACACATAAAATCTAAACATGACATTGGAATTCCAACAGCTGAACATACAGTACAAGCAAATGTATAGTATAAGATTTTAGTGTTTGCTTTCTATCTCATAGTATAACCAGCCTCGCAGGAAGCGGTCTCTGAAGTCTTGTCAAGGGTTTCAGAATGTATTACATCTTCTTTAACTCCCTTTATACATAGATTTAGTCTAATCACATACTGCATATTGAATATTAATATTACTCACCATAAACATTATTCACCGTAGCATTTTATTTTCTCATTGATGTGTGAAATAACTACAACTTAAACATTGACTGAAGGCAAGTGTGGAATACTCTACTGCCCAAAGGGAAAATGTAGCAAAAATAATATTTTCATACCTTTCACTAAAATATTTAACAAGCATTATAAATCTCTCCTAATGTTGACACGTTACTAAGCTTGAAGAAAAGGCAACGGCACAACCAGTATTGATGAACAGTTATAGGATCCTGTTATAATGTTAATATTCAAGTAAGCTGTATATCAAATACATTTTAGATACAGTATTATTGTGCTGCCAGTCATGTAATGTGCTGTGGTGCTTTAAGGAAACACATCACATCACGTTGCAAGATTACCGCTTTCTACAGCCAAAGAGGTAGATTTACCATTGAAAACTTATGAAACGCCATAAAAAGATGAACAGAACGGGCTCTGTGACCCCTTCCCCTGAAAGGAATAGCCAGCACCAGTTCTATAATCTGGGAGGGTTATTGCTAAAGCAATAGGACAATGAACATGGAGCCCCCATGCAAATGCGGCAACAAGCACAAGGTTACGTCAAGTTGGACTTGTCAGGCAGGGAGACCACCAGCTTTTAGTCATAAGGTAAAACTAGCCCCAGCCCAATCAGTATGGGGTGAAATTCCCTAGGGAAAAAATCAAGTGTTGTTGCACAGTCCTGGGGCTCTACCTGTCACCCCTGGGGCAGTGAGTGCAAGGGTAATAGTCCATAGACCACAAAATATTAAGTACTGTTGTGGAACTACAAATCACTGCAACTCCTGGCAGCCAATAACTGCATGGACAGAGCATGTTGGAGCTTGTAGGACCTTCTCACATCCCCACACAGTTAATGTATTATAATTTACTTCCACCACTGGAATATATTGATTGTTACTGATACTTTCTTGTCCACTGGTGCCATAGAAGCAAAATATAATTATAATATAATGTCTATTAACTTGTAGATCACCTTGTAAGATGGGCTATGTTTCAAAGTGGGTCCCCCACTTCCTCATGTAGTGCATGATTCATTTGACAGTAATCAGGTTCTGGAAATGTGAAAGTGGGGATGAAAGGTAAAGACAGATGGCACAAGACTGGTGAACCATGTCTTTATTCCTATTATATGCCACCAACCCTGTGCCACAATGACAATTCTCTGTTTACCAGAAATGTCACTTTTGTTTGTTCTTCTGTACAGCCAATATCTTAATAACTCCTTGATTCTGCTTTTCCAACTTTGTTGTGACTAATTAGTAAATGTGTAATTAAAGTTTAAATATAAAGGCAATTTCTTGGAAGAGTGACAGTGAAACATGAAATATTTCACACAAAGTGTTAACTGACAAAATAAGTGTACTGCAGCTATGTTACCTACAGTCATTCTCAATGTATGACCTCTTAGCTCACTCATTACTGACCCAGGTTAAATGTTTCATGTAGGTTTAAATAATTGTTCCCAAAATGTGAAAGGACTCCAATCCCGATGAGCATATTAGGTAAAAGAGCTCTTTAAACTACCAGCTTTCACCAAATTTTAGTTCCCACTAAATTTCACATGAACTTATTAGATATCACATGTCCATATAATTACACACAGGGGGAAGATTCCTGTTCTTTGAGCAAACATAACATCGGTATGCAATCTATCCAGTAACAACCTATAAATCACTCTACCTGTAAGGAATGTTTCATAAAATCCATTTTTGGTCAGCAAAATATCGTACCTTGAGAAAAAAAAACGTTATTTTCTTAGTTTTAACTTCCATACATTAACAAGTTGCCTGTACTTTAAAAGGCCCGCAAGGAATATTCCTATGGTAAAAGCTAGCTCAAAATTCGCAGTAAGGACTGAAATATAAGTAAAGTCATTGAGAAGTCTGTATGACTCCAATTCTCAGACAGGACGGAAATACAAACCAAAAATGTAAGCATATAAATGAATGCTCCATGTGGCCTGATTGAAATGATTAATTACTGGCAAAATCATCATAAAACAGTATATTGCAGAATAAGCAGAAAAGAAAAGTTAAAAAAACAGTATAAGCAGTATTGCATTAAAATAGTAGTTTATAGTTACTTTGGGCCTAATTAAGGCTTGGATATAAGTCCAACCATGGGCTGCAAAAATTCACTTTGCCACAATAAGCATGCGCACCAAACTCTGTCCAAATTTAGAGTTCAATGTAACTTGCACTTGTGGCTTTCAACAACTGTAGCAGTGGATCAGTGGTGGGCAACCTCAAGAAGAGTATAGTACTGGCGTGCACATATAAAAGTAGCACGCTCAATTTAATTGCGGCATAGTTAGCCCATCTCCTCTAAGAAGGAATATTTATTGTGGCTTCCTTAGCCTTGGTGCAGATGCTATGTTTACAGTTAAGAAAAAAAAAAAGATTAACTAAATATATAAAAAATAGTTAAAAAAAAAAATCAACACCCTCCCAAAACCGAACAGGCACCAGTGCTATAGCCTGGACTGGACACAAGCGTGGGGTCTCCTTCCAAAAAGTACTGTTGTAGAATTTTGCAGTGGAGCACATCTGCACCCATCTTTCCTGACACCTCGCCAACAGTCCCACACAAACCTGTGCATACTGAAGTGCTGGGGTTACCTATTACAGGTCTTCTGATCGGGTGTAAATCTAGGGTCTCATGCAGGTATTAAGATCAATGCAAGGATGACAAATCTGTCTGTGTTGGGGGAGTCAGGCTAGGAATATACCTGAATCAACCAAGGGTAGGCTTATGTGAGCTTTGCTGGTTTAATCTGGAGATTATGGATAAAATTTGGAGGGACAAGTGTCAGGATGTGTCTACAGCCTTCTGCAATTCATGCTGCTTTGTATTGGCAGCTCTTGCCTCCAGGACTTTTGGACTTGTTATATTAATGTTTATCTGGCAGTAACTCTATTCATCAGAGATACTGCTATTGTGCCTTCCTTCCCAGGAGTTAACCTGTTGCACCAATTAACTCCAGCACCTGGTGGTTCCCTATTTATCCCTACCCCTCTCTATTACCTGTGCTGGTCATTGTTGTTTTGTTGCTTTTCCTTATGATTGTGTTCTCCTGCTTTTCCTGTGCTCTGGGACTTTCACATGCTGCTGCTGACATCACTACACCAGAATTTTCTCCACTCAGCCATTCTACCTGCATCCACTGTATTTCTTGCTACCAGTTTCAGCTTTACTTAGAAATCCCTGTGCAGTATCAACAATATTTGGTTTGTACTATTTTCTGTGTTTTCTGATTAAAAACCTGCTCAACAAACACCTTATGCTTTCATCAAATCCTGGGATCCATAGCTGTGAATTCCACTGAAGCGTGACAACAAGTATGTGGATATTTATTGTTGCTATGAATTTTGGTAAGCATGACTGGGATAGAGGTCTGGAGAACTGGTCTGCACTTTTTGGGTATATGACTATTGGGCAGACAAAGGAAAGCCTAGGTTGGGTCAATTTGGGCATCAGTTTACAATGGTTGGGTTTTCCCAGAAAAGGATGGCAGCAACTCTTTCCCAGGGCTGCTGTGTCACTAGTCAGATGGGGTCATCAGCAGGAAATAAAGAGAAGACTGTGCTGGCAGTTTAATGACAACCAATGTGTAAATTCATTGAGTTCTGTAGTTGGCCAGTGGTCTGCAGTTGCTGCACTGCCCTTTTCTTCATAGATGTATGCCGTTGACCCAGACACTGTTTTATCAAGGGTGTCATTATAGTGATTTCCGGAAGGGAATGTTAGAGAAGGACAGTTTAGGGTGAAGTTGCAGTAATATTAACTAAATGAATGATTAAATTTGTTACAGCTAATTAATAATACAATTACAGGTGCTAAACAAAGGCTTTGTATGTTTCCTATTGCTTCCCAGGCTCACTTCTTGCAGAAGATTTTCTCTGCGACTTCAGTATCCCAACTGACAGAGGTGAATGCGAGAAACCTTAGGTTCGCCTGATGTCCTGGCGGACAAAGTGTGTAAAGAGGTCAACCTGGGACACATGTCTAGAACTTTCCCTTCCCCCCATCGCAAATTTAGTGATATCACCAGTAGGAGTATTTCCCAAAAAAGTGGAAGGAAAATTCCAAATTATTCAACATCTATCCCACCCACCTGGGGGCTCCGTAAACGATGCTATTGAGGTCTGCCATCGCTTCGTAGTATACTCCTCATTTGATGACACACTGTCCCTGATAAAAATGTACAGGAAAGGGGCACTTTTGGCAAAGTTAGACATAGAGTTGGCCTTTCGCCTGCTGACACTCCATCCGAGTTCATTTAAATACATGGTTTTCAATTACCAGATGAGTACTATATTGATAGATGCCTTCCCATGGGTTGTTCGATCTTGTGCGCATTTTAGACTTATTCAGCTCCTTCCTGCATGGATGTGTACAAGCAGGAATGGGACACCCTGGGAAAGCACACTATCTTAATGATTCTTTATTTATAGACCCTGCTTCCTTCCCGGTTTGCACGGACTCCCTCACAGCACAAGCCTTGTTTTCTGTCATGGGGGTCCCCATTGGTCACGACAAGACAGAAGGGACGTTGGCCTACTTGTCTTTTCTGGACAGTGAAATTGACACCATGGAGGGGTGCTGAAAGTTACCAATGGATAAAATTAAGAAGATGAAAGTTTTAATATTAGACACACTGATACCCCCATGTAGCACACTACAGCGAATTCAGTCACTATTAGGTTCCTTCAATTTTGCATGTTGGGTTATCTCGATGGGTAAAGATTTTTGTAGGAATCTCCAGTTAGCCTCAGCACGCCTCAGCTGGCCACAAGCATGGGTGCGATTGAATGTCAAAATCAAAGGCTACCTGCGGATTTGGCTGGAATTCCTGCAGGAATTCAACGGAATTCACATATGTCCTGGCCCCCATGTATCTAACTTGACATAGGATTTCACACAGACAACTCCAGTGCCCATGGCTTTGGGGCCTTCTTCCAAGGGGAATGGTGCGCAGTCCCTTGGATGACCTTGTGGTGGCACAGCGATTTAGTGCCTATCTTGCTAGTCTTAGAATTGTTCCCCATAGTGGTGGCCATAGAACTATGGTATGGTGGCAGGAACGTTGTGTTTTGGTGGGACAACCTCGGAGTGGTGCAGGCAATAAACCGCCAGAGCGCCACCTTGTTGTCTGCAGTTAACCTCCCGCTTAAAAATTGTCTGGAAGAGAATATCACATACCATGCACAAAACATTCCTGAAACGGACAAAGGTGTGACTGCCGCACTCTTTCATTTAAATTGGTGACACTTTAGGGAATTAGCAGAATTGATTGGTCTACCCTGTCCCCCTTATGTTTGGCAGATGATCGATTTTATGGTTTTCACTATGATGCATGATCTGCATTGGACTCTAGGATTCTCTCTATATTGTATGTCACTAGAATGTTCTGTATCTTGTATATTTATCACTAGTACAGGGTAAATTATTGTTTAAAAGAGCATAACACCTGCTTTGCCATATTTGCAATATGCAATATGTTCTGCATGGCAAATTCTTTGGAATATTTTTATCAATAATAATATTAATAATAATATTATAATAATAATAATAATAATAATAATAATAATAATAATAATAATAATATTAATAATAATAATTTAATTCAACCAGAGTTTCCAAGTAATCAAAGTTATATTTTTTAATATTTGAAAGGAACCCTGGCCCCAAGAAGAGGTACATACGGCATTGAGAGAGTGGAATCTCTTTTTGGGGGCAGAACTTACCCACCTCCAGGACTGGACACCCTAAAGTCTTGAGAGCAGGAGGCAATCAATGGCAGTATAATATGTGTTTTACACTGATAGGAAGAATTTGGAGTCCAGTAAGAGGGCTCTATATGTCCAAGTGGCAGAATTTCATTTGAAGTTGTAATTGACAGTATAGATATTTGATATTCTTTAAATAATGATACAATATTACATTTCTAGCATGCATAATAAGTTGAAGAACATTGTTGTGTAGAAAGAAGTTGAGTTGAAATTTATAGCTCATTAACACTGACATCTTGGCCCACTTGACTCACGCTTTGCCAGCAATAAAAATGTACGGATTGGATACAAATTTACGACTTAGATTATACAGACATAATGTATATCGACAAACAAATTCCGATTTGAAGAAACGCCTATAAAAACAAAATGTAGACTTACCATAAAAAGTACTGTGTAGCTGACCGATTGCTGGCAATGCCAGCAGTTTATATTTACGTCACTTAGCATAGCGACTTGTATTTTTCTGTATTTAAAGAGGAAATGCCAGCAGCCGTGTGAAATGTAAAAGTGTTTAGCGTTTTAGTAATTTTTATTCTAACCCTAACCCCAACACTAATCCTAACCCTAATCTTAATCCTAAACCTAACCTTAAAATGAGATAAAGTCTTTGGCTGTTGGCATTGCTGGTTTAAATACAGAAAACTGCAAATCGCTATGCTAAGTGATGTAAATACAAACTGCCAG
Organism: Mixophyes fleayi; assembly: GCF_038048845.1. NCBI lineage: Eukaryota > Metazoa > Chordata > Amphibia > Anura > Limnodynastidae > Mixophyes > Mixophyes fleayi. The sequence goes on along the minus strand of NC_134404.1, from coordinate 92,250,845 downwards.
CCCTGCCAGCATTCGGTATATAGCGGAAGCATATCTGTGATCTACACTGTAAATTTTATGGTCCCTTCTAACCAGGTCTCACCTGTTCTCTATTACCCTGGACTCTCTCTAAATTTCTTTTCTTACTGTACTGGTACTGCCTTGTTTTACTCGTTTCACTTAGTCTTTTTAGTTTTAGCCTACATTCTAATTGCCCTATGTTATTGCCTTATTCTTTTTTAGCCTTTATTTATCTTTAAATGGACCTCCTCTCCTTCCCACTGTCTTAGCCACTCTCTTGACCTTGTCTTCTCCCACCATTGCTCCCTCTCTGACTTAGCCATATCTCCATTCCCCCTTTCTGACCATAATCTCCTTTCCTTCTCCCTCCCCTTGTCTCCATTACCACTCTCCTCTTCTAAGCACAATCTCACTCGCCGTAATCTTAACACTCTTGACCCTGCGGTCTTTTCCTCCTCCCTTGAAACTCTTCTCTCCACAGTAGCCAATCTCACCTGTCCCAACCTCCCTATCTTCTGTCCTTGACTCTGCCTGCCCACCACTGCCATTTCCCTACGCTGTTCCAAACCCAACTCTGGCACTCTAAATTAACACGTTTCCTCAAATTGTGTTCATAGGAAATCTCGCAGTCCGACTTATCTACCTCTCCCGCCAGTCCTCTTCTGCCTCCCCTCTCTGTCAAGCTCTACACTGGCTTCCCCTCTGCTTCAGAGTCAACTTCAAACTCCTCACCTTTACCTATAAAGCCCTCTCTAACTCCACTGCTCCATATCTCTCCAACCTCATCTCCACTCATACTCATTTTCGCCCACTGCGGTCTTTCTACGACCGCCGCCTCACCTTGAATCTGGTTACCACCTCTCATTCCTGCATTCAAGAATTCTCCCGTGCTGCCCCCCTTCTCTGGAACGATCTACCCCATTCTATCAAGCTGTCACCTAGCCTGTCAAATTTTTAAATGCTTGCTCATTAATTAAGGTGGACAAAGTGCACCTGTTTCGCCCCAATGGCGTGCACTTGACTGACCAGGGACTTTGGCTCTTCATAGAGTGGACTTATTGGATAATTGGGCCAGCAGTGAGTACACCTGGTGGTGGACTGTGATTTCCTTAAAAAGGATCACAGCGGTTGGTAGGAGAGCATCACAGTCAGCTACTATTAAGCATATGGTGTTACTGATGATTGGTAGGGGTCACAGCCCCCTTCCAAGCTACATGACTCTTGACCTACTTTGTGTGGGTACATCATTGTCGAGTCCAGAAGTGGTGTAGTAACTCTATTTCCAGAAGTTTAACACTGGTCAATAGTAAAGGATAACTTTCTGAGACCAGTAGGTAATGGTCTGAGCTTCCACTGTTAGGCTCTGCATTTAGATTGCCTGACTGCCCTGCTCTCGCCGTCACCGTTCAGTATTCACACATTTAAATCAAAACAAAACTGTGACCTTTGCTAAAATTAAATCTGGTGTCTGCGTGGTTATTTATATGGTAAATGCAGTAATAATAAATGAACATCAGAAGGAGGGTGGGTGCATGAAAAAAAGAGACATAGACACTATGAAGTTTATCTAAACTGCGCTAAAGATCACCACCACTTTTTTTCATTTGCACATGTTTTAATAAATGACATCCCCCCCATATTGGGCTTCATTTAAATTAGGAGCAAAATGGTGCACATTAGGACCTGAACGGTTCATGCTGTGATGCAGGAGGTGCAACTGTATTATTTTCTACATGCAAGGAAATTATGCCTTCTTGTGCATGTAGCACACAAAAACTAGACAGTTTTATTTTGTACTTCTGCTGCATTTGAGAAACAGAGAATGCTTTAAGAAAACTGTACTACAATTTGCAAAGTGTTTTAGTTATCTTATAATTCTTTATTGTGTCTAATCTGAATAGTTTTTTAAGTGTATGAGCCATTTCTAGCCACTTTGTGACTATCCTATGGCTGATGTCTAAGATAGATGCAATTTATTATTGAAATATGTAAGACTTTATATACATATATTTATACATACATATACATATATATGTATATATCCTAATATTCTTACCAAGGGCTGGTGTGCTTGCATTACTTGAAGACCAGTGGCTTGCTGACTCTGTTGTTGCTGTAGCTGAAATACATATAAACTCATAAATCATAATATTCAATTTTACAAGAAATTTACTCTTTTGATTTGCCTCTTGCTGTTTTGTAGCACATACACAATGGCAGTGGGCTTTACATAGTAATAAGAAGGGGAAACATTTTATTCATTAACAGTTATTGATATAGGACTGATTCATTAAGGAAAGAAAAGCAAAAAAGGAGTAACTTTGCACCTTGGCAAAACCATGTATATTTAGAGTGGGAGGTAAATTTAAAATGTGGGGACAGATTTATAGTTGGGGGTAGGGTACGTCCTAGATCAACTTTAAATTTCAGTGTAAAAATAAAGCTATCAAGTATCTATGTGCTACATAAAAAAGCTTACAGTAAATTCCTTATGTGCAAAATAATCTAATTTGCACCCCTTGCATTGTAACATGGTTTGTCCAGGGGCAAATTTACTCCTTTTTTTTTTGCTTTGCTCTCCTTAATGAATCAGCCCCATAGTGCTTACATATTACACATATTTGTCAACTTTTCGTCATTGGCTTCAGGGAGATCCCAGGGGAGGTGGGCGTGTGGCGGCAGGGCTTGATGAATAGCATCATTGTGGCCCGCCCCCTAAATGATTGTCACAATTTTGGCCAATTACAGCAGGGGGCGCGGCTAAGATGGTGCGGTATTTGCATCATTAAGCCCCGCCCCCTCCACTTATCTATTGCGGGGGACGAGAACCGGGAGGCTGCCCTGCTCTCCCGGGAGGTCTCCCAGAAATATGAGTTTCCCGGACATTCCGGGAGAGTAGGCAACTATGCGTTAAAGAAAAGCAGCTAATGAATCTCTAGAGATTGAAGTGTCTTTTACATTTCTGTCTCCATTACTGTAGTCATGTTGTCTTACTTGTCAGTCTTTGATTAAATCTTGGTCTCCATGAAAATGGCCACCTCCATAGGCATCAATACATGGACATAGGACACAATTTCTGAACAGTGTCATCATGCCACAGATGGTGAAGCCAACCACGTCTTGTACTGGCTCAGGGTCAGGGAGAATGCCAGACTCTTCAGGGAGTGAGGGAGATTACCCCTATTTCAGGGAGTCTCCTTGACATTCAGGGAGAGTTGGCAAGTATGATATTACATAGTTCTTTACAGAGAATGTTTAAGCTTATTAAGCTCCCTGCTGACGGTAGACACCTCATTATTCCTATCTTAGAGCATCACTCAGGGAATTGGCCCAGATCAGCACATGTAGCAGCTATAAGGGGCCTGGTAGCTGCTAGGCCCTGTAGCAACTGTTACTCCGTGCTCCCCTTCCAGCTGTACCTGAAGAATGTGCTTCCATCGTTTCTCTTTTATACTCCTAATTCAGTTCTCTTTTAACTTCTGAGGACAAAGCCAACACCACCAGCTATAGTGCATTGTAAATCAAGATATAAGTTTCACATTAATCCTTGTTTTATTTGGTTTAGCAAACAGTAGTTCAGCAATAGGGAATGGTTTATATGAAAAGCCACTGCCTGAACAGACAATAAATGAGGCACCAGGAATCATTGTCTTTATATATCTGATGCACTATACTTAACCTGTGAGCTTACTACAGTCCTGAGCCCATCAAGCCAACCAGCTCTCGGTTGCCTAGTGAATAACTGCTGTTTGACAGAATGTTTTTTTTATGGGGGGGGGGGGGGGAAGGGGGGAGTTGTCACCTTAAAAAGGCAAAAAAAAAAGCATTGACTAAAAGCAATTTTATTGACCCAGCTTTGGTGTATTTATTTGCTTCATTAGTAAAATGTCCACACAAAGGAGTTATCCACTTTTGGGCAACCCCTGGAGACAGTAGCCCACTCATGTAGCAGGACCTATGTAAGCTATTACCTTAATGAACTTCAGGACCAGCAACAATGGCTGCATGAAGAGATAAACGCTTTCAGCATAATCTACCACATCCCTGTTAACTGTTAGGGTAACAGGAGAAATATAACTGAACAAGGGGGATTTTATAGGGAGTAATCCCTTTAAGCACTGGACACTAGATCCATGGTATTGTAACACACGTGTCGCATAACAGCAACAGAACCTGTGCAAGTGTGACTGCAAAATAAAACACTGTATCAGTACTATCTTATTAATATTTTCATTGGTCGTGTAAAATATAATTGATTTGTCACATGTAAAATTCAAGGATAGTGCATGGAAAAATATGTCATCCCTTGGAAAAAACAAGCTGTATTTAGTATTTCCCCTTCCATGATGATGTTGGCAAAAAAAAATTTCTTCAAAAAAAAAAAGTGTATCAGGTGATATGTGAACCTGAGTGAGTTCCAGAATTTAAATAAAACACTAATGTATAAAACACATGACTTAAAGCCAACAAAATATTACTGAGGTTGGATGAGCTGATGCTCCTAATGTGTTAACAATCTGCCAATTCAACACTTCTACCTGTACAAGTCTCTGCTGATGAATTTGCTGCTGTCTTTGTCTCATCTGCTCCTGATTCAGCTGCACTGTGCTAATGTTTGAATGAGGAACTTGGGTGGCTCCTTGTTCCAGACTTCCTCCAATCAAGGCATTCTGCTGCAAGGGTGGATGAGTGAATCTGGATGAGAAAAACATGCCCTGTAAATTATGTGATGTTAGACTTTACTGAATAGCTTTCAGCATAATTCTTGTAGCTCAGTACATAACATGCCTTCAGAGAATACTACAAGTCATTTCCAGAAAAGCTGTCACTCACTCTTTCTACATGCACATCAGAGATTAACAGGAATGTTGTCCTTTAATTTTATGCTTACACTAATATTTCCTTTTATAGTATGATATTATTATTATTATTATTATTATTATTATTATTATTATTATTATTATTATTATTAATAAAACATACCAGTCATCTGTCATTAACAGTCTATCATTACAGTCTGAGCAAGCTTAATTACAAACTATAGGGCCTGATTCATTAAGGATCTTAAATGAAGAGAATCCTTATTTCAGTCTCCTGGACAAAACCATGTTACATTGCAAGGGGTGCAAATGAGTGTTCTGTTTTACACATAAGTTAAATATTGACTATTTTTTCATGTAACACACACATATCAACTTTAAATTTCAGTGTACAAATAAGCTATCAATTTGGGGGAACTGCCCTGCATATCTATAGGGAGGGGGGGGGAACTGCCCTGCATATCTATAGGAAGGGGGGGGGGAACTGCCCTGCATATCTATAGGGAGGGGGGGAACTGCCCTGCATTTCTATAGGGAGGGGGGAAAACTGCCCTGCATTTCTATAGGGAGGGGGGAACTGCCCTGCATATCTATAGGAAGGGGGGGGAACTACCCTGCATATCTATAGGGAGGGGGGGAACTACCCTGCATATCTATAGGGAGGGGGGGAACTACACTGCATATCTATAGAGAGGGGGGGTAACTACCTTGCATATCTATAGGGAGGGGGGGGACTACCCTGCATAACTATAGGGAGGGAGAGGGGGGACTGTCATGCATATGTATAGGGAGGGAGAGGGGGACTGTCATACAAATCTATAGGGTGGGAGGGGGGGCTGCCATGAAAATCTATAGGGAGGTAGAGAGGTTGATATGTATGAAGGAGGGCAGAGGAGGGGGGCTGATATATGTGACTGGGGGAGTTTTGATGTGACGGGGGGGGGGATAGCTAGCTAGCAGAGTGGAGGTAAGGAAAATAGCTGCAAGGGGGATGGATGCAGGGTGGGAGGTAAAGAAAATGGCTACAGCAGGGGTTAAGGAAAATGGCTGTGGGGGGGGGGGTTGTGGTTAAGGAAAATGGCTGCAGGGGGTATTTAAAAAATAGAGCAGCTTTGGGGGGCAGAATCTCATGATTGTGTGGTGGTCACATGGGTGGTCTCAGCAATCACTAGAATACGAAATATTAGTGAGATGGGGCTGGTAGAGGCTTGTATTTGATTGACAACAAATATTCAGATATTGCTTATATATGCCTGTCCAATGGGGTACTTTTAGCTGGCCATAATGGAGTGTTTTGTTTTAACTAAACGGCCTAATCATTCAGGGTTTGCATTATAATACATTTTTGCATTTTCAAAAAAGGACGCCAACTTTCCAGAAGCCAGCGAGAGGATAACAAAGTTGCAAGAGAGAAGAGCAAGGACAGGTAAGAGACAATGGCACAATCTGTCTAAATTTGAATGCTGGAGAATACACCTGAACATTCATATTCAGGAGTGTTCCTATACACCTATATATTCGGAGGAGGGTGGGGGGGGGGGGGGGGCGCGCTGCGGCCGTATTAGCCTAGGGCGGCCAGAACCCTTAATCAGGCCCTGTTTGCACCCCTTGCAATGTAACATGGTTTTGTCCAGGAGACTGAAATAAGGATCCTCTTCATTTAAGATCCTTAATGAATCAGGCCCTATAGTTATTAACACACATCTCACTGTTATTGTTCAGACAACTTAGCTATTAAACTCTGCCCTCTTATGAGTTACATAAATTCATACCTCACAACCTTCCTGATTTAGATGGGACGGACTTGATTTGAGGGCTCTGTTCCACGGGTAGGAAATTTGGGAGGTATTGTGTATATTCAGTGTGAACAAGTGGCACGCACACTGGTGCCCCCTGCAATGGAGGTGTTTGGAGGGACAGTGTACTTGGCATCCCAGCCATTTTAAAATGTGGGAACAGATTTATAAATGGGGTAAGGCATGTACTAGAACAATTTTAAATTTCAGTGTAAAAATGAAACTATCAAGTATTTGCGCGCTAGATGAAAAAACAGCCAGTATTTATCTTAGGTGCAAAATAATAAATGAATGTGCACCCATGGCATTGTAACATGGGTTGTCCCAGAGAAAATGTACTCCTTTTTTTGCCTTACTTTCCTTAATGACTCAGGCCCTGTATGTACAGAACGCATTGAAATCATCTTTATTTATGTAATTAATATAACACAATTATAATATATATATATATATATATATATATATATATATATATATATATAAAAAATGTATATAAGTGATTATACTATTAAGAGTTGTTATTTTATTTTATGATCAAATAAAAGTTTTATGCATTTTTTTATTATACTTAAACTGCAGTCGGTTTTGTCTGTCCATGTACAGCAAGAACTTTGTAGGCAGAGCGTACTTCCACCCAGATTCAAATTTAAATATATCTTAAGATACACTTGGATTTGAATACGGCCAGAACTACAAGTTTCATGCTTTTTTTTAAAAATGCATCTTCGTTTGGGACATGAATCAGGCCCATGTGTGTATCTGTAATATGTCTTATGTTTCACTTGGCAGAGGTAGTATAGTATTTAACTTGTGGTTTGTTAAATAGAATAACTGTTATGTTCATTTTCTAGTCCTGAAATAATAAACAGCTTTAGTCAGAAAAAAGTCTACACATTAGCTATAGGGCCAAATTCATTAAGGAACGTAAATGCCGATAGGTATCATGTTTTGCTTAAAAATCATTCTGCGCATGCCCAGAAACAGGCGGGGACGCCAGTGAACGCAGCAACATCCTAATAATCTTTGAGCACAAAGGACACTTGCGACACCTTATGATTTCATGGGTGGAATAGGGAGCAGACTGTCAATGTATAGTGAGAGCGTGCCAAGATCCAACTCACACAGCAATGTCTGATTCAAGCTTTGGCCATCTCAAAAATATGTGTTTTTCTGTCGTATCATCTGCACCAGCTATAGGTCGGGTGCAAGTGCGGATTACTAGTGATGATGACTATGTATACTACACAGTTAGTGTCTGGATGTCATGCTTTGCAGTGCAACACTGTAGTGTACTAGAAGCGAGTTCTGCAGGAATCTGCAACTGTGACCACAGGCAGAACCAAGGCTGTAATGTGATGTCAGGATACCTGGAGGACCTGACATTGCTGCCCATGCATGTCTAGGAAGAGAAACAGCAGAAATGGAGGAACTGAGCAGAACAACAACAGGGTATTTGCATAAATATGTGCCAGTGTCTTTGGCCATAATATTTTGTTTTGGAGCTTTATGTTTGGATATTGGGGGGCATGTAATGCTGGAGGGGCTTGGTCTGCTTACATGCTTACTTACTGCTGAGACAACATAGATGAATCTATGGCATCTAATCGCTCAGGAAAAAAAATAACACAATATTTCATATTTACCTGAAAATAAGTAATTTTTAATTTAAGCGCTGTTAAATAGCGCTATTGTCACCCTCCACATCTGACCATGCCTTCTCTAGCATGTGTGCCCACACCATGGGAGCACGCATATTGCTTCTGAAGCGCTGGGTCTCCACCACTAAAATTTCACATACATTGCTGCATGCACCAGTGGCAGCAACACGCCTGTGCAGAGCAGTGGATAACAGGTCCCAAAAGTACGAGAGTCGGATCAGACAGCAAGACAGACCCTTCAAATTGTGACTGTCCTGCCTAAATCGGGACAGTTGGGAGGTATGCTGTACCCTGGCATAATTCCTACCAGGTCTTACCGTTGACTACTTGCTGTAGGTTGAATGAAGGCAGATCCCTGCTGTTGTATGTATGCAGTAGGCTGTTGTTGCATCTGCTGCAGTCTTTCCATAAGGGTGGAGCTAGGAGGAGCAGCAGGATTGGCTCTCGTGTTGTAACTGAGTGACAGTAGAACACTGCCGCCTTGATGCTGCTGAACTGGCACCTGAGTAGTGTACATTGTATACCCAGGCGGAATAGGCTGAAACAAAACATAGAGATACTGGTAAGCAGTTGTAACAAGACATCCCAGATTAATGTGGACAAATTATAAATCAAATAACCCACAATATTACGGCTGCCCATAGAAAGGATGAGCATGAGCACTTCATAGACAAAATAACAACAGCACCAAAACACAAAGCAACAAACATTAGAGAAATAAACAGTATAACAAAGGTCTTAAACTGGATGGAGAGTAAATGCTAGTATAATATTGATCTAAAACTGGATGGATAATAAGTGTCAGTATAACATTGACCTATAAACACTAATTTAAAACTGGGTTAACAAGTAATGCCAATGCAACACTGATCTGGAACTAGGTTCTGGGCGGTGAAGGGGCACACTACTTTTAGAGCTCCTCGCACAGAGGCACCAGTCCTGGGCTGACCAATTCTAGCAGAGGGATTCCATGCCTGGGTGCTCCCTGTTATACGTAGAGTAAATCAGCACAAGCTGATTGAGGTGGCTTGGGGACACTGCACGACTTCTAAATCTTTAATGTTTAGTTTTCTTATTACACAGCGCATGGGAAGTATAAAGTGTCATTAAAAGTATAGGACTAGGCTCGATCCAGTTCTGAGAAAGTGCAAAACACAAATCCATTTACAGTGTGCACATAGCCATGCACCCCTCAGTGCGGCTAGACATACCCTTGAATATGCAATCTTTGCACTCCTTTATCTCCCTACAGTAATCTTGATCAGGTGGGGTACAGGGCTGACTACCACCGTCTTTTTCCACAGAATTCATTCTCTATCATGTACTGCTCTGCACAGTGAGGTTCCCCAGTGCGCCTATTCTGTCACCTTGTCCAATCCCATCTGTATGTGCAAACTCACCTGCAAGTGTGGCAACTTTGCTTCTCAAATGCGCTTAGATTGGTATGGTGGCAGTCGGGGAGCATTGACACAAATGAGACGCATAGTAGGTTCAAAGATGTGTTTACACCATGGTGGGTCCCAACATAATGGACAGTGGTCCCAAGGGGTTATAATATATAGGGTGTGTATTATTGTTAAGGGTGCGGTGCTATTTATAATATGTGGGGTAGGGATTAATGTTATTTGGGGTCTGGTGGGGCTATTTTGAAAATGTCCGCTGCAGCAGAAACTCACAGGGTGTCCTTTGGGATACTTCTCCTATACAAAAGCAGTCTCTGGGCTGGTGCTAATACTAGTAAGACCTTCCCCACATTCAGCACAATATACAGGATATCTCCCTCTAGGTATCTGTGCTGTGTTCATGAAAGAATTACCCTGTCTCTCTCTCTCTCTGTGGTAAATGGAATGTGGGGAGGTCTAAAAGGCATGCAAGGGGCATGTGGGGAGGTCTGATGCATGCGGAGAGGACTGATGGGCATGCACAGGGCATGTGAGGAGGCTTGGGAGGCATGCAAAGGGCATGTGGGGAGGTCTGATGCATGCAGAGAGGTCTGATGGGCATGTGGGGAGGCCTGGGAGGCATAGTGTTGTTCCTGGTGTCATGGGTCCATGCTACACCTCTGCATCCACCTGAAAGTGTGTGTGTGTGTGTGTGCGTGTGTGTGCGTGTGTGTGTGTGTGTGTGTGTGTGCGTGTTTATAATTTTTACTATTTTGGTATAATGGGCAGGGATCTTAAGAGCCAAAGGTGCCTCTCCAGTACTCCTAATCTTGTTAATTATCCCAACTCCCAAATCCTATGGGTCATGGAAGAGCCCAGGCACTTTTTAGCATAGTGCAGACATGGCAGCCCTGCAATAACCAGCTGGAGGATGGTTTTTACTATAGCAGGGTGCTTGTGGTCTCCCTGTCATTGTGGAAAACAACCCAGGCTGTCTAGTGCAGGGGTTGGTTGAGAATTTGAGGAATAAGCACAGTGCCCATTTTTTATCTTTATTTAATATTATTTAGTGTAAACTGTGAAACTCACTGTGACCTCATATATTTACAATGACTAAACAGCATACCATGTGGTTAGCCATGGTATTGAAAGTAAAACTTGTCAATGGTCTGGCTTTATCATGTGAGGGGAAGTCCAACTGCATTTGTTACGTGATAACAGCGGATGTGCCCGGTGTAAAAAGACAATTTGACACGTGTTATAACTATGACTTACGTTATCTGTACCCACTTATCAGTGCCCAAAATGTGTGTGCTTAGCGGGGATGTGGTCTCGGTCAAATGTGGGCATGACCAGGAGGATAATACATAGCTGGGTGTAAAAAAAGGAAGGAGGCATTTTTGGTCTATATTTTATCCTTGAATGTTGGGAGATTTGGGAATCTATTAGCCAGCTGGAAATTTCAGCAGAAATTCAGTTAATAGTTTACTTTGATAAAATAGTAGCCTGGGCTCTCAGATCATGCTATCATCTGTATACACGACAAGAGGCAGACCGTCTTGATTACTATTTATTTTTTACTGTGTTGAAACAAAATGTCTGCCATCTACAGTAAACCCTTACTGCTAAAGAATAACAAATATTTTTAAAAGTTGTTTTCACCACCATAAGTCAACGGTAAAATGAACAGTAGTGTTTGCAAATGATCATATTATCAATCAGCAGAAAAAGACTTGCGTCCACCAGAGCATGCCTGTAGGAAAAAACATCTACAACAGGCTTAGGCAGCGGTGTCGCTCCAGTTGTTGCTGAACTAAAAGTCCCACCGTGCTCTACCAGCTGGCCATGGTGTGCTCAGATTTGTAGTTCAACAATAGCTGACAAGAGATATATTCCTATACTCTAGAACATGGTTGTCCAAAAAACTTTTTGGCATTTAATTCCCCGAACCCCACTAAGGAGCAGATGCAGGTAAGTTAAATTGTAGCTGGTAATGGGACTACTGCTTTAATCATGATTCTGCAACAGGTTTCCTAACTCTTACTAACTTCATTTCCAAGTAAGTTTAATATGTTAACTTTGTTTTCTATGGTTTTTTCGATGATCAGCTATCGTTAGTGTTAGTGTATTTTATGTGCGGCCCAAACCAACTCGTCGTCTTCCAATGTGGCCCAGGGAAGCTAAAAGGTTGGACACCCCTGCTCTAGAAGAACAAAAAGTTAATGTGTCCACTTTAATAATCCAATCTGAAAACACAACAGTAGTTTGCTTTAGCATATGTCATCCAATAACTACAGGTGTTATTACCACATTGAAATATCACATTGATACACATATGCATTCAATAATACATCTGTTGACTGTGAACAGCACAGAAACAAGATGATCAAATTATAGAAAATAAAACCAACGAGAATCAAGGATTACATGAAGAAGTCAAATGTCATATGACATATGAACCATACCTCAGTGGAGTTACCTGTGCTTGCTGAATGCCTGGGTAAGGTTGGGAAGGTGCTCGTATTTGTGGAGAAAATATAGCAGCCTGTTCTAATGTTTGACCCTGTGCAAAACATAAAGCAGAAATATGAAGTACATTTTGTCTCAATTTCATATTTTTAAGCCTATTGAGCGTTATGAGGTTATTTTGGTGGTGTGCCGCTGTGCTGTGATGTCACGCTCCAAGCCTATCACTAACACAGGTAAGCAGCAGCTGGATGATACTGTTACTTTAAATAATTAAGCACACCTTCTCCTCATTGTCAGCCAATGGGGTATGTTTTATTTAAATCCCCTGGGCAGCCCAAATATACATTACAAGTAAGAAGTGCTTTGATTGGATATTTTATACTCTTGAAGCCCTACCCACAGAGATGACAAAGCACAATAGGTTCTCAAAACTGTGTTAGTAAATGGTCAAATGTATTTGACCTAAGAGTGAGGTAAAAATATGTGCAAGAGTGCCAAATTAGGCACTAAACATTAAATTAGTGCATTTTTTTTACCTAAAGATTGTAAGCCTTTTTTATCCACCATGTATATATTTTGCTCATATACTGCTGTGAAGTGAACTGTGGTAGCGTTGGCTATATATTCCGCCACAATAACATACAAGCAACATACCAAGGTCTCAATGCTGTCAGTTTCGTGGGAAAGAAAACCTTTTTGAGGCTTTTTATGTTGAAGGGAAGGTTACATGTCATGTGCAGTTGATCTTAGCAGAGGACACGTGGTTTGGGAATGCAGACCACAACTGAGATAATACGCTGGACCTGCTGCTTCAATAACTGGACAAATGACTGCTCTGTTTATTTGTCAGCTTTGTTGGTGGCGGATAGTAACATATGCTTGACTGCATAATTTTGCTAAGAATTCTCCAAGTGATCCTTTACTGAAGGCTAAAGTATATGCCTGACACTTATTTACATGATAACACCCACTGAGTCATAAGTAAACAATGGAGCTATCTTTCCACCCAAGCAGACCCATATATTGTATTTTCAGATATGATACTGAAAGTTCTCAGCGGAATCTGTACTTCCTATTTAACGCCACAAGTCAAGCTATCATAATATTTTAGAATGTCTGAGAAAAAGAGAGAGGGAATTACTTCATTATTAGAAAACAAGTGGCTCTTTGTCTTACATAATTAAATGTTTTCACAGTTCTTATTGGTAGACATGACATCTGGAATATATGTCCTTGAAAATACTTCAGACATGATGTTGCTATGGAACAGTACAAACATTGTGATTATTATTGTTTATCAAGCAGTGAAATGCAAAGGGGTCATTTTGTGTCACACATTTCTATATGTTTGTGTAGCTTCTCCCATCTTGCCCATAACCTGTGGTAATGGGTACAAACTATAATTAGTTGGGGTTGACAGCAGTTGAAAGGTTAGCATTAGTCCCATGAGAAATGAAATGAAGCATGTAACAGTCAAGCAATACACTTTTTGTTTCTAATGAAAATATTAGGAATACTGTTTTGCTTATCAGGGGTTTCTAGAAAGTTCACAGTAAAATCAACAGTCGTTTCTGCCTATGTCCCTTAACTCTAGAAAGATGGAATGCAGTTCTCTGTAATGAATCAGACTGTGAGATTTTACTGAGGTAAAACCACATTATAATATTTATCATAGGGCATCCAATTAAATCTAGTGCATATATTTTTGGTAAAGTTAAGTAAACTCCCTGAACCTAATCATGGCACACTCGTAATCTGGCGTTTGAGTATGTAAATTAACTATCTACAAATATGTATACACTATGCCCTCACATGTAGATTTGTACACTTACTGTGGAAAAATTAAACATAAATGCACAAAAACAAGGCATATCTTTGCATGTCAATGCAGAGAAGTATGAGCAGACAAGGAAAAGTCTAAAACCATATGTCAATCCTCTCAGTATTATCACTAAAAACATCCCTAATTCACAGCTGGAGAATGGTTTAATGTATCTCTCATTATTATCTTTGCTTTGAAATCTTGCAAAAATCTTACATTAAAATTAGGTTTACAAGAAACTGTTATGTTGGATACCTAAACACATTATTCACATAAAAGAAATGTAATACATATGTATTCCCTTAATCATTACCACATGTTACCATATATAATTGTAATTATAATTAAGACAGTGATGTCAGAAGGGTTCTAAAACATCCCCAGAAAGAGCTCTATTAATCATCCACCCATTATCGTGCAAGTGTAAAAAATGACTTATCACTGGGATTTACCATTATTGTAGCGCTGTGGCTGTATAAAATAACAGGGCTATATTATATGTAACTTAAACTATGCTAATGGACTTTATCCATTGACATTTTGGTAAATAATATATGTATAAGCAATAGGTTCTGACCTCAGTGGCCTAGCCAGTTTAATTCTATGGTCATCATTCATCTAAACCCTTGGAGATGTATGGAGATGTGCTGGGCGTTTGCCATTTTTTCTGACCTCCTTACCGCTCCTGGCAGAGCTGTCAAGAGTATTCCTCTATTTTCTCTAGCATAGGAGAGATGCTCACCCCCTACCTATACCAGGAGATCAGAGAAAGCAGTGGGGCCCAGTCACATATCCTCGCAGAGCGGTTACATGATCGGTAGTGATGGCTACTATTCTACAGAAGGAATAAATCTCTCCAAGATGTTTTTATGTAGAGGGGTAAGGTGTTAAAGTTAATATTTAAAATGTGAAAAAATAAATACAAATAAAAAATTGTATTCTAAGTATTTTATGTCGATTTTAATATAAGATCAACAAATCATAGCTGTACAACATGAGATCCCAGATCTTAACTAACGGAAATGAACGACAAACCTTAACTTATAACGCCAAAGGTCTGATTCCACCACACTGACTAAAACCCAAAATACCTTAAGATGTGATATGCAAAATTAACCTGAAATAATTGACACGGACACAGTAGTAAATTTGGCGAACTAAGGTCACAGTTTATTTATTTTGGTAAAAGATAGAAAATGGTGGCAACGAAAGCGGATGCAGGCAAGCAACCAGTTAACACCAAACTTTACCAGGATACTTTAAAGGGATGGCCAGCCGGCCCATAAAATCCTGGCACAACATTATGGCATCAGAAAGACTCCACCCCCTCTGGCCTCACAGGTACGCTTCCTAAAATGATACCCAGGGCACCTGTACAGGTGACCCGCTAAAGAGACAGGATCGAAGGGAGGAAGACTCCTGCGGCCACACTAAAATACCTGAGCCCTGTATTAACCGCTGCCTGCACCGCTTTCCCGCCTACTGTGCCTCCTCTAGATGCAGAAAGAATTATGGTTAGAACACACAACATATACAAGACTCAACAATAAACTTACAAAGGGAGGGAGGGAGGGCAGGAGAAATATCTCCTCCCACTTGCTTACAAAAACTAACATCAAACTCCTGTATCCTATTGGTGAGGTGCATCTGAACATTTTAACCCTTTAGGGTGAAGACAGTGTGCCTCCAACATCCCAGCGTATAACAGCGTTTATCTCTATTCAGGTCTTCGCTTTTCCAACTTCCCGACAGTTCGGAGCACTGACCTTGAGGAACATTAAAGCTGATTGCCAGTTTATCTTGTGCACTGAACCGTTATAAAAACTATACTCTAACTTGACTAACCTACATCTTCATTAAACACTAATGTCCTTTGCTAATTAACAACCAACTTAACCAGCGTTATAACAAACAGTGGCGGAACTACCATGGGTGTGGCAGGTGCGGTGCACTGGGGCCCATGGAGATAATGGAACCCGCTGCACAGCAGATGCAGAGGGTCAGAACCAGCGAGCAGTGGGCCCGAGTTCCCTCCTCTCCTCCTCCCTGCTTCCCTGCAACGGGGCCCACAGCTCGCTAGTTCCGCCACTGTAACAAAACTAAGCTATGTTATACTAACAAACGAACTAATCTATCTATACTATACATGCTTAATGAAATAAACTATCAACACAGCCGACTCTGAAGGTATTCCTTCACAGTAAACATTTAAAGCAGAGGAGAAGTTGTTAGATATAAGGGCATGTGTGGGGGTCATAATTAATCATACTAGGGCATATATAATGCATAGGCAGAGCTTAAAACAACATACAACTCTGATGCGTCTTGCGTGTGACATTCTTGTACGTACATTTGTTAAATATATACGCTGACATATTGCTTTTGAGAAAAAAATTCCTTCTGCAAGTCTGATGGCATCACCTACCATGGTGAATTAACTCTTTAGTGGAACTCTCAGTTTACTTTGCACAGAAAATGAATCTGGCGACTTGTAGACACTTCTAGAAGGGTTTGTGACAATTAGAATTAGGGCTGCAGCCTTTTATATGATCTTAGAATGCATTGTAATAACCACGTTCTATTAAAAATATGTCACTCTCTGGAGAAAGCACACAACACATGGAGAGAACAAGAGATTCGGTAATACATGATGATGTCTCATGCCATCACCTAGTAACATGTGGCCTGACTTCTGAAAGAGATCGGTCCAGATGCCAAGCATCCCTATGAGACACAAGAACAAATACACAGCCTAATGCTTTGCGATGATGAAAGGAATATTGATTGTGCTGGACTTTACATATGTACCTGCTGAATTGTTCTTGCTTGGATATGTTGCCGGAGGATCCTTTGTTGTTGCTGCTGCTGCAGTAACTTCAGTTGCAACAGTTGCTGCTGGGAGTTTATTGCATGCATGGGAGGTGGCTGCATGACTGTGCCTGAGCGTCTTTGTAACATGTTTGACAGGGCTTGTTTTGTGTTTGTGGGAACAAATGTGCCCATAGGGTCCAGTCTGGAGCCACCTAAAGGAGTAAAGTTGCAATTAGTGGCACAAAAGTAAATTGACATATGTGCAAAAGAGAAACTATGGGCCTGAGTCATTAAGGAAAGCAAAGCATAAAAAAGGAGTAACTTTACACCTAGGCACAACCATGTTGCACTGGAAGGGGAGGTAAATGTAAAATGTGGGGACAAATTTATAGTTGGGGTAGGGCAAGTCCTAGATCAACTTTAAATTTCAGTGTAAAATTAAAGCCATCAAGTATTTCTGTGCTACAGCCAGTATTTATCTTATGTACAAAATAATAAACTAATTTGCACCCCTTGCATTGTAACATGCTTTGTCCCGGAGAACATTTACTCCTTTTTTTGCCTTACTTTCTTTAATGACTCAGGCCCTGTAAGTTTCTGGATTTGGTATAATGTTTATGGGTCGATATAATTACTTGCACTCCTGCAAAGTAACAAAGCTCCAGTTTCAAACGGGCTTTAAAAACCCACCTTTTTCTTAAAGCCTTCCAGTCTCCCACTTAACTACCTACCTTATCCTCTGCCTCTCCAACTTCTTTCCCCTTCCCTGCCTCCGTCCCTCTACTCTAACTCTCTTTCCTGTGTTTCTCCGTCTGTCCACCCCTCCCCTTAGATTGTACGCTCCTCTGAGCAGGGCCATCTCTCCTCCTGTTTCCACCACTTCTAACTCTGCTCTCCAGCTACTTTGCCCTCCTCCTCGAGGGCCCTCCTCCCCCCTCTGGGGGTCTCCCTGTCTTCCGCGCCCTCCTTTTGGGCCCCGTCATTTGCGGATACTCCCCCCGCCCTCACTAGCTGTGCATTGAGCTTACTGAGTTACTGTGCTTTATATTTACTGTACTGTGCTGTCTCACCTTGTATTGTAATTAGTTTTTGTCCCTGTACGGCGCCACGGACACCTTGTGGCGCCCTATAAATAAAAATTAATAATAATAATAATAATAATTATAATAATAATAAAAGCTCACTTGGCTATAATTATACCTAAAAAAAATCTCTGAATTATGTCAAATACCTTAGCATTGTTATCCACATCAATGTCGTGTTGAATGACACAGAGCTTGGTTGAGGGGTAAGCAATGCTGCACAATTTGCTTGGGCAGGGCAAATTGTCTGGGGCGCAAAACTTTCTAGGTGCCCCCAAAACTGTCAGCTTTACTGCAGCCTTAACCAGGATGACTCTTATTTAGCGCATAATATATGATTTAATTAGCGTAACAATAGTGGGTAAGTCAGTGTTACTCTGTAGGTTAACTGGATGATCTGTATATTAGTAATATTGTATGTTAGTATTGACACGTATGATTCTCATCATCGTCAACATTTATATAGCGCCAGCAAATTCCATAGCATTTTACAATTTGAAACAAACACAGTAATAAAACAATACTGGGTAATACAGACAGACAGAGAAGTCGCCATTGGGATCAGGAGCTCTGCTCTCAAGCTAACAATCTATAGGACAATGGGAGTCTGATACATGAGGTCAAGTTCCACACATTGCATATTGTTCCAGCCAGAATGCAGAGTTAAAAAGTGCCTAGTGGGCCTTATGATCCAGTCACACAGCAATATTGGATAGGGACTCAGAGGGTTGTAGTCTTGTTCAGATCTGTAGTCTGTCAGCTTGTTGAATGAATAATAGTAAATTCAATTTCATTGTTAGCTTTTCAGACAGTCCATGATGATTACCTAATTCAATAACCTACTGGATTATGCTATGGATCATATTTTTATGTGTTTTTTCATCCCTATGCAGCAGATTGTCATGTTAAGGGGTGAAGTGGTTCTTTAAGGGTCGCTGCCACATGGGCGCTTTCTGTGCTAAACATATAACTGCCACAGGAACTTGGTGTTCATCTGTTTGTTATGCTCTCACATTGTTTCTTGTCATATTGTTATAGATAGCCTCTTTGTGCAGTGTTCGTAGAGTGTACCCACAGTAAAGTGATAGGCACTCCACATTTATGCTGCAATGTTCTGGAATATGGAGAGGATAAAAGTCAGGTTTCTGGTGCACCTGTGCAAGACCACCATATTATAGCACATAGAAAGGCACTGTGGTCAGAAATGTCTTAGCAGCTTAGCTGCAGACTAAGGGTCCACTTATCATTGGCGGCTAGTGGGCAACAGAAAGAATCATTTTATATTGCTGCATACCGTAGCGATACAAAATGTCCCGCCACTGGTATTTATTAAGCCAGGGGTCATTAGTGAGCTCTGGGGAACACCCCCCCACCCCCCATCTAAACTAACTAAAACCTCCTTCAATCTGACCCTAGTGGCTATGGCACATGTGTGCTAAGGATGCGCATACGGTTTGTGATGGGATCCCGGTGCTGGACAAAGTGAGGCTTTAGAATACATTATAATGCCACCATCTCGGCATTAGTTTTTTAAGGCTGTGATGAAGTGCAAAGTGAGAAGTCTATGAGGACTACAGTGACCAACATTAAGGATGTTGGGGCTGAAGAAGTCTCTGATTTATACTGCACTATCCCTTATTAATTAAAAGATAAGCAGCTAAGTAAATATTTCCCTATGCTTTTTGAACCTATATCAGATTTCATGAGAGTTTTATTAAGATATGGGAGGTGGATTCAGCTGTCCTTCATAAAGTGGACAGAGTGAGGCTAAGGCTGGACCACATACTACAGGTTTTTCACCTTATTATCGGCCAATCACATGATAAACTACTGTTCAGCCCAATATTGTGTGTACACTCCCATGATCAACAATTATCGTTCCAAAGCACATTGTATCGTTTAATTTTATTTTATAAATGGACTAAAAATCTCTGTAAACGATGGAATCATTCCAATTCTGAAATGTGTATGCACTGACCAGCAGTGCAGGCAGATCTCCATTGAGTTTACACAGTCATGGTTATGACAGATGAAGAGCACAGATCCGAATGTAAATCTTGTTAACACTAGGGATGCGCAGGCTCGGTTTTCTAAAAATTGAGCCCCCCACCCCGAACATCACAAATTTGAGTACCGAGCAGAGCCAACTTGATACTTTCTTGCTTCCCCGGAACTGAAATCGAGGCAAAACGTCATCGTCACATTGTCGGATCTCTAGGGTTTTGGATTCCATAAGTACCTCCATCCACCGGAGATCCAGTGAGATTGCTCAGACAGACAAAGGAGGGGTAGCAGCTTTCTTGTCAGTCTCCAGTACCTTTACTCACACATAAACAGGAGAGGTAGCAGCATTTTTTTCACTCTCCAGTCTTCAGTGCCATTACTCACACAGAAACAGGAGGGATAGAAGTGTCCTTGTCACTCTCCATTCTTCAGTGACATTGCTCAGTGACATTGCTCACACAAAAACAGGAGGGGTAACGGTGTTCTTATCACTCTCCAGTCTCTAGTGCCATTGCTCATTGACATTGCTCACGCAGAAACAGGAGTGGTTGCAGTGTTCTTGTCACTCTCAAGTCTCCAGTGCCATTGCTCACACAGAAACAGTATTATTAGGTCGCCAATTCACATGGTGGACAGTATGATTAGGTAGACTATTAAAATGTGGACAGTATAATTATAGGGCTAGGGATATGGTTAAGAACAGGTCTAGGGATAGGGCTAAGGACAGGTCTAGGGATAGGGACAGGGTTAAGGACAGTGATAGTAATAGGGACAGGGACAGGTTTAGGGGGACAGGTCTAGGGATAGGGACAGGGTTAGCATTAGAGATAATAATGTCTACATTTCAATTGTCAACCTAATAAATACTGTCTATATTTCAATTGTTGTCCTAACAATACTGTTGAGGTCATTATATTGACAACTTTATAACCTTGTCTAGTCTGCTGCCCATCAAACATATTATGGTAATCCAACATAAGGGTGGGTCGGAGGGCCGAAGGACAATTCCTTGCACCATTTTTCTTTTTTTCCATTGCTGTGTGGCAATGTTTCATAGATGTGCTATAAACTGCCATGTATTTGTGTCATTGCTCTGTCACTTAGTAGCCACCCAGCTCTCTTTGGCTTAAACTGTATGAAAATAATATTGTGACCTGTGAGGTGGTCAAAATTGACTAGAAATTACTGGAAATTAATGTTATTGAGGAACAAAAAAAGAGCCAAATAATGTGATTCTAGCATTTTTTAGCAATTTTCGCAAAAAAATACAGGTCCAAAACTAAAACCAAAACACGTGAGGGTGGTTTTGGAAAAACCAAATCCAAAATCAAAACACAAAGTTAATACAGATCCAAACCCAAAGCCAAAAACGGGGGTGAACATCCCTAGTAAAAATGTGTATAGCGTGTACACATGAATCAACATGCTGATTGGGACTTTCAGTCGTTGGTAAAATCGTTAACGATATTGCATTGGGAGAAATTTTCTGTAGTGTGTACCTAGCCTAACAGTTACATTTTCATGCTTCCGGATTGATAGCTATGAATGAAGACTTGGTGCTACAAGGCTTGGGTGCATAAGTTCAACATTGAAAGCAATCATTAGTTTTCCCTGCTGTGGAGAGTCAATTGCAGAGTTGTGCCTTTGACACCATAAGCAGGGCTGTTTTCATGGTTTGTTAGATTCATTGTTTGCCACCTGAACAAGCACAAATATAACATTTTGCACCAGGGCACTCCAAACTCACCTGCTTCCTCAAAAAGTGCTCTCGCACTGCAGAACATCTCTGGAGGAAATCTCGCTCCCTGGCTGACTTCCTTCACTTTAAATTTATCCTCTCCTCATTCTGCTCTGCCCTCTCCCTTGCTAAACAAACCTTCTTTAAATCCCTCATTTCTTCTCAGTCCTCTAATCCCCGCCGTCTTTTCGCCACCTTTAACTCCCTCCTTTCTCCTCCCCCCTACCGGTCCCTCTTTCCCTCTCCGCTGCTGACTTCGCCACATTTTTCTCTTCCAAAATTGAAGCCATCAGACTTAACATCTCCTCCTCCAACCCCTCTCCCGCTGCCCTCATTGCTCCTCTTTAACAAACAACTCTGGTGCTCCTTCTGCCCCACATAGGCAAAGAAGTTCGCTCCCTTATTCTTTCCTCTCCACCCTCCACTTGTCCTCTTGATCCCATCCCCTCTAACCTCCTTCGCTCTCTCTCTCCCACTGCCTGCTCCTACCTGGCACACCTCTTCAACCTATCACTCTCCTCTGGTGTAGTACCCTCCTCATTTAAACACGCTCTTATCTCTCCTATCCTTAAAAAACCCAATCTTGACCCCACCTCCGTCGCCAACTATCGCCCCATCTCACTTCTCCCCTACGCCTCCAAACTACTTAAGCGGTTAGTCTGCTGTCGTCTCACCCAATACCTCTCGGACAATTCCCTCCTTGACCCTCTCCAATCTGGGTACCACCCCCTCCACTCCACTGAAACTGCCCTAGCCAAGGTCACCAATGATCTCCTATCAGCTAAATCAAGGGGGCACTACTCCTTACTTACCCTCCTTGACCTTTCCGCGGCCTTTGACACCGTGGACCACCCCCTCCTACTGCAAACTCTTCTCTCTCTCGGCCTCTCTGGTTCCGTCCACGCCTGGTTTTGCTCTTACCTCGTCAACCGCACCTTCTCTGTCTCCACCTCTGGCTCTTCCTCTGCCCCATCCACCCTCCAAGTAGGAGTCCCCCAGGGCTCTGTTCTCGGCCCCCTTCTCTTCTCGCTCTACACTTCCTCCCTTGGTGCACTCATCTCCTCCTTTGGTCTTCAGTATCACCTTTATGCTGACGACATTCAACTCTACATCTCTTCTCCTGACCTCTCTCCCACCCTCCTCTCTCGCGTATCTGACTGCCTCTCTGCCATCTCCTCCTGGATGTCCTCACGCTTTCTCAAAATTAACATCTCTAAGACTGAACTCATTGTCTTTCCTCCCTCCAGACTCCCCTCCCACCACAACCTCTCTATCGTTGTTAATAACACTACCATCTCCTCTGTCACTCAACTCCGTTGCCTAGGTGTCACCCTTGACTCCTCTCTCTCTTTTACCCCCCACATCCAATCCCTTGCTCAAGCCTGTCGCTTCCAACTGCGCAACATTGCCCGCATCCGACCCTTCCTCTCACAAGACGCCACCAAAACTATCATCCACGCACTCATCATCTCCCGCCTTGACTACTGCAACCTTCTCCTCACTGGCCTCCCCCTCTCTCATCTTGCCCCCCTCCGATCTGTACTCAATGCGGCTGCTAGACTCATCTTTCTCTCACGCCGCTCCTCCTCTGCCTCCCCTCTCTACCATGCCTTACACTGGCTCCATTTCCCCTACAGAATCCTCTTTAAACTCCTTACTACCACTTACAAAGCTCTCTCCCAGTCTACTGTCCCCTACATCTCTAACCTCCTCACCATCCACACTCCTGCCCGCTCCCTGCGCTCGGCAAACGACTGTCGCCTCTCCTTCACTCTAATTACCTCTTCCCACTCCAGAATCCAATCTATGCTCCTTCAAACGGGCACTCAAAACTCACCTG
This sequence comes from Mixophyes fleayi, assembly GCF_038048845.1. NCBI lineage: Eukaryota > Metazoa > Chordata > Amphibia > Anura > Limnodynastidae > Mixophyes > Mixophyes fleayi. Next base: position 92,227,423 of record NC_134404.1, on the reverse strand, counting down.
TTCCTGAAAGCCTTCCAACCATCCACTTAACCCCTCATCTACTCTGCAGTTCTCCCCCCTCTCCCCTGCCCCTTTTTCTCCCTTGTATCACTGCCTCCCTTTCGTGCCTTTTTGTCCACCTTCCCTTAGGATGTAAGCTCGCATGAGCAGGGCCCCTCTCCTCTCCTGTCTCCACACCGAATCTTCTGCTCCGTATTTACTCCCTATGTCTGCCTGGAGTTTTTGAAGCATTGGTACTCTGTGTTTATTGTTCTGTAATGTTTCACCCTGTATGGTCTACTGTTTGTACTATGTAAGGTGCTGCGGAAACCTTGTGGGGCCCAACAAATAAATGATAATAATAATAATAATAATAATAATAATAATAATTTAACCTTATAGCATTGCCATACTGCAACAATGACATTAGACAATGCTTTTGAGGCCTAAATAGATGAGAACGGTTTACCATCTTTACCTTGGGTTCCAAATTGGAAGGAAACCTCAGTGAAAAGATAATATTAAAATTGAAAAACTACAGAGCATACCTGATGTGAGAGCCTGGTTCTGCAAGTAGAAGTTTGACTGCTGCTGTCCCATAATATTGTAACTCCATGTATTAGCCGGGGTGTGATGTATCATTTGAGAGGACAGGGGTGAACAATTAGATGGTACGCGATGCACAGTATTTTGAGAATATCCCTGTAGGACAAAAACAATGATAATCATTAAATATTGCATAAATGCACCCACAGTTCCATTTAATACGGCCAAACACTGAGATCTGTACAACTAAAAGGAATTCTACCAAATTTGAAGTAAGTACAACATTGTCCCTGTAGATGTGTGTATATATATATATATATATATATATATATATATATATATATGTGTATACATATTAGGAAAATCAGCAGTGCCAAAACAACACCTTTTTTTTTTTTTTTTTTTAAGAGATCAAGCTTCAGGAAAACATATGGGACAATTCTTTTGGCACATATTAAGCTGTCATGTTGACTTATTGTTTTTCTAGTTAAACATTGCTACATACCCCTGTTATTGAGATTACTACATTAATATAAATATTAAATGATTCGTTTTATGTTATTCAGTGAGAGTGCCTTAACATAAATACTAACATAACCATTAACATAAATACTATGATATACCCGAGAGGTAAACTAATATTGCTTGTGTTGCAGTGGTAATAGAAACGCTGCAACAGACAATTATTTTGTCATGAATAAATGATAAGAAAAGTTTTGAGCAATACGTAAAAAGTAATCTTCTAAATGTATGCAGGAGAGGCAGGGAGCATCGGTCATGAGTGCACCCATCATTTCTGGTTCCTTCTGTAGAAACCAGAACAGATGTGGTCAGTACACAGCGCCAGCTGTCTGAACAATCTACTGCTGACTCCTGGTTAACGGATTTCTGGGTAGTAATGGCAAATTATTCTCCCATCAAGGCATCCCCCTACGAAGCCTTGCACAATGGGGGAGAAGGGGAGAGAGTGAGTCATTTGGGACAGGGGATTTCAGTAAAAAGTTTTTTATTTTTCATTTAGTAGTCCTTTTTGATCGATAGGCAGATAAGTGTAGTGGATTGTGTCACCTCCAGGATGAGGCTTCACGCTGTACTAACAATTATTAAAAACATTCAGGGAAACACAAGCAGAGCAGAGCAGGGACCTCAGCACCAGATGGACCGCCATGGCCGTCCCTCTCACCTCTCATTGACACTGCACCCCTTCAACAGTTTCACACCTTGAACATTGATACGATTTAAATGTGCATATAGATTTACTTGTTGGCAGCTCCAACCTTGGTGAGGTCACCGGGGTGAGTATGAAGGGAGTGAGCTGTGGGCCTAGCAGAACTAAGCGGTGTGAAAGTGCCAGTGCTGGCTATGGCAGCCCCAAGTGACAATCAGAGTCTATTTTAGACTCTAGACCTTCAAAGGTTGGGGGACCCGGGATAGAGGAGGGTGGTTCCGGGTCTCTGGCAAGTGGGGTGCATGGTGGATGCTTCGAGGACTCCAGCGAATGTCATGATTAGGGAGAAATTAACATTCTTAATTTATTAGGAGTCCCTGAGAGGGGTAGATATAGAGGGGTGGTGAATACAGCAGCGGGACTCCCACCTTCAGGGGAAGGGGTGGATTGGGAACTTAAAGTGGCCCTGGAAAATACTCTTGAAGTGGCCTCATATGGGTGGGACAAAGTTAACTGTGGATGGGGACAACACAAGAATAGGCGGGAGTTAGAACTAATGGAATTTGGTTGTAATAATATTTAGGAAAGCCTGGATGTGATGACTGAAGACATAGAGGCTCATCTCAAAGGCGATGAAGGGAAAAAGCTGCCAGTCCTGGGTTTGAAAAATACATGAATCCTTTTGGATGATCTGTGACTGATTTATGCCTCTGTGCTCAAATGTGTTTAGTTGCCTACTAACATATCCTTACAATATTCCCTTCATAGAAGTACAACTGACTTTGTTTAATAAGCGTAACTATTATGAAACATGTTGGCACAAATATATTTAATCAAAATATGAGCACTTCAGGCACTATTGCATCTTTCCCTGACGTCTTCAGATGCAAACTGCCGGTCAAATCTCTCTCCTATATATATATATATATATAAATGTGTACTGTGTGTTTCAAGGAAGGCATTCAAAATAATCCTTATAATAAATGGTGCAATCACCACAAAGGTGAAATGCTGCAAGCATCTGTAAGAAAATGCTTCTTTTGTAACAATTGTGTATGGGCCCTAAATGTGTCCTACTCTTGTAGACGGACCAAATCCTGACTAGGCAGGACAGATACCCAAATTCAGGACTGCCCCAACAGATTCAGTACAGTTGGCAGACTATCCTGGTCTCTCCTACCGGTGTTGTCACTTTCACCGCTTGTGGCTGACGGTTTCTTTAGATCAGTTGCTGCTTGACTGGATCCTGGAATGTTAGAGGGACTATTTGGAAAATAAATGGGTACATGAAATGTAGAAAACTCCCCGGCATTAACAGTACCCACATTTAATAATTAAATAGTACTCACACTTAATAAGTAGACTTATTTCCCTCCAACCAACTCCAACATTAAAGTAATAGTATTCACATTTAATAAATAAACCTATTTCCCTCCCTCCAAACAGCCCCAGCAAAAAATTAACATAATTTACATTTAACATAAACATTTCCCACAACCATCCCTGGCATTAAATAATTAGTAGTCACATTTAATAAATAGCCCTCCTCCCCAAACTCAGCCCCACATTCAATTAATAGCTCCAAACCACCACAGTATTAAATTAAATAGCCCCACTAATAAATTAAATTGCCCCACCTTCACCCCACAAACAAAAGAGCACCCATTAAATAATTATCCCCCACCTGAACTCCACTATTAAATTAATAGCCTACCCCCCCCACCGATGTGCTATCCCCCTCCCGTTCCTTCTATCACACAATATATTAAGACCCCCTCCCTCTAGTTTGGTATAGGCAGCCCCCTGTCTATAATTTGATATAGGCAGCCCCCACCCATATATTTTGATATAGGCAGCCCCCATCTCTATAATTTGATATAGGCAGTCCCCTCCCTATAGTTTGGTAGGTGCAGCCCCCCTCCTTATAGTTTTGTAAGTGCAGCCCCCCTCCTCCCTATAGCTTGGTAGGTGCAGCCGCCCCTCCTCCCTATAGCTTGGGAGGTGCAGCCCCCCTCCCAGTGCGTGAGGTGCTCCCCTCCCTATAGTTTGGCAGGTGCGGCCCCCTCCCTGAAGTTTTATAAAAGCAGCCCCCTCCCTATAGCTTGGTAGGTGCAGCCCCCCTCCCTCCCTATAGCTTGGTTTTTGCAGCCCCTCTCCCTCCCTATAGCTTGGTAGGTGCAGCCCACCCTCTCTCACTATAGCTTGGTAGGTGCAGCCCCCCTCCCTCCCTATAGCTTGGTAGGTGCAGTCCCCCCTCCCTCCCTATAGCTTGGTAGGTGCAGCCCCCTCACTTACCTTTAGTTGTGCTGGCCGGCGTCGCTTCTCGCTCCTCAGATCAGACAGACAGAAAGTGTCTTCGGCACAGTATTGTTGGACCCCATACAGCAACAGGCAGCCTAGCGATTCACTGTCCACTGACCACCAATGTCTTGATCATTAGTAACCATCAGCAGAGATCCAAGAGATACGTTTTGGGAGTAGAATGTTTGGATAAGCTTGCCTGGATATAAGGCAATGATGAGACAGAGATCCTTGGAAGGGGTGAGTGTGATTGGCTGGAGTAAGAGGGTCCCTGTGTGGGATGTGGTGCACCCCGGTAAGGAGAAATCCCACATAGTGGGATGTTTGTTAATCCTTGTTGGACCATTAGCATGAACCTCTGAAGTATGCCCATTGTGTGCTGACAACTGTGAGAGAGAGCACAGTATTTACAGAGTGTGGGACTACTGCACCCAGCAGTACCGGGTATGCAGCTGTGTAGTGGTTCTTATTGGACTCAAGAAAGAAAGGTGGACTGAAGGAGCATTGTAAAGCAATAACATCTGCTGAAGTTTATGTGCTGGAGGCAGAGAATTTGAGCTTGAAACTGTTATGATCTGTGCTGGAGAAGTTTGCCATTTATTTTCTATCCATTGCAACTGTGATATGTGCAGGAGGAGAAGATGTTGATAAATAAAAACCTGCTTATTCTTGCTATGAGATGGTCTGATACCCAAAATTAATCTCATTACACTGTACTGCCGTTCGAGTTCACTCCGCATTACACTCGTGATTAAACTCTTGAGTACTCAGAGGAACCTCTGATGGCCACACCCACGCCATAGCCATAGCAGAAGAGGAGGGCAACATCGAGTGGGGTACCATATGACATCATGGTTCCCAAGTAAGTGAACGCACAACATCTGACCAGTGAGAGTATTATAAACGTGTAGTGTGACTGAAAGCATTCCTTTATATCTTGCATTCCATCTTAACCATTGCCAGAAAACAGTTTTATTCATATTTCTACATAAAAAGCAAAAAGAAGAGAGTCCACATACTTGTCTAATCTAGTTAACTACACAGTTTTTAAAGTTATCCTTTAGATTACCTGGAGTTTATAGTGTCTGGAATTTTTTTTTAGAATGCAATGTCTATGTTTCCAATTTGGAATCACTCATTTCATTATTAGTCTGGGGAAAAAGATATGTGGCTTTTTCATTCCTTTCTGGTCTCCACTTTCACTTCTAGCCTCAGGAACCAGAGATGTCTGTGTGGTTATATGGAGTAGTAAAGAAACAGTGAAGGGAGATGAAATGTGATACATGTGTCAGTTTGAGATCTTACAGGATATTTGGCATCTCAATGCTTCTCACAAAATGCACATGTATGAACATTCCAAAAATGTATTGAACTATTTCACAACCGGTATTTATTCTAATGTCCTACAGCTTCTTCGGTGCAAGCCACCAGCTGTAAATGAACAATGCATTTATTTGTACTTTACATTTGTTAAATGGTAATAAAAACATACATTATTTAAAAAGTCTGAAAAAACTGTTTGAGTTGATGTTTTTTCCGATAGATAACATGTTTAACATTGTTTATACAGAACCTTGCACAACAGGCACCAATAATGTACCAATAAGGCGACTGTGGAGAGTTGTGCTGATGATGCCTTCGATACTCAGCAAACTGAGAAATTGGGTAAATTGAACACTTTTGCACGCACACACAGTGAAGGCACCCTTAACATGACACTCCACAGAGCCTTTATCATGTGTATACCAGGCCTAACATAGTAACTATTCTATACAATCATTTTAACTTGACTTACATTTGTACCTCAATTAAGATGCGCACTCAAGTACAATGTGTGCTACCAGTATCCATGTTACAATTTTTCACAACATTGCACATAATAGTACAATAAAAAATAATACTCAAACCACAGCCATAAAAGACAGTTCATCCTAACTTTAACTAATGCACTATTTCTTTGTGATATTGTGGCCTATTTATCAACCTATTATTCCCCAAAAAACTGCAGTTTTTGTGGGAATTAAATCATAGAAATAGAAAAAAGGTTATTTATCATGGAGGACCGCAGCAGATATCTCTCTGTTCAATTGCAAATCCAAGTACATATAGTTGTCAATGGGGACTATGATTTTGCCCTAATTATCAAGCTCCAAAATTAGGATCTTGATCGCAATAGCCTACGAGGAGAGCATCGCAGACGTCTTGCTCTCCTCATCGTAAATTCAGCTGCGCCATACTTTACTATAGGTTATACGTGGAGCCGCAGTCCCCGCTAATAAATTTTAATAAGGTGCCACCTTAATTCATTTTTTATCAATGCTATAAGAAATTAACATTGACTTGAGCAATTTAAGTTTGGTCATAAATACACCCCATTGTCACAACAAGACTATTATCAAGTTGGTGTACAAAAAGGACTTTTGAAGTATAACATTTCTGCAAGGAAAGTCTTGTTTCACTATCTGCATGTGATCATATATATGTATAAGATCTTTAAATGAATATTGATTCTTAAGTCCCTGTATATATGGGCACCATTTGAAATTGGTTAACATGCATTCTCAAAGCAAAATTAGACATAAAAAATCCCAAATATAATGTAAGCCGGATTGACCTGTACACACTTTCTGACAAGCAATTACTCTGCGTACCATCAATTAGACATTGCCTGCAGCATTCAGAAGCTTTAAAGGCACCTAGAAAATACAGTGGTCCTACCGGAAGCCTCATTTAGTGCTTAGATCAATCACTTTAATGCTGTAAATGCTGCAGGGAAGCTTAAAGGTGCATTCTTTTGCACATTATTAATGTATATTTCAAATGTAATGTGAATGCCCTTTGATGCAAGGGCAAATTAAAGGTTTATTGCATTTATGTAGCGTTGCTTTAAAATGCCCCTATAATATCTATAAAAGTGCATATTGCTGAAACTGTTGTAATGTTCTTATTAATATGGCTACAAAAGCTCCACATTTTACATTTTGTACTTTTTAGTTTGAAAATCAATAACACATTATAAAAAATAAAGAGAAAACGGATGCAATCATGATGATCTGCTCTTCAAAGGACATGAAAAACACAATAAGTAAACAATGACAAGAATAACTCTAAGAACTATGGTCAACACTAGAACTTGCAAGAGTTCTGCTAGCAATTACTTGCACACAAGGAATTAAACAGTAACATACATCTGTTCGTTGGTTGGACTTGCTCTTGTGTTTTCTGCTCTTGGATTTTTTTTCTTCATCAGTTACTGATTTACCAGGATCAGGAAAATCGGTGGTCTTCCCCTCTGGGTCTGTGGACACTGGAGTGGTGGATTCACCCTCTTCCTCTTCTTCTTCTGGAGGAAGTGGCAGGGGCTCCAGATAATAACTTGGAGGTTTGGGCTTTGGATGTGTGTGGTACAGAAGAAGCTGATGCTGCTCTTCACACTTTATCACTTTTCTATCTACACGGACAGTCCCAAACCAGGCCCAGGAGAGTGGAGCTGGATTTTGGTGACCCTCGAATAAGTCCCAAGGAGAAACTTTCTGTTTGGATGATACTTGAAGGCCCTGTTTCAGAAAAAATATACTTTACAATCTGTCTTCAGATCTGAAAAAGGCACTATAACTATGGTGTTTCTTTTAACTTTACTGCAATATTACAGTCTAATACACAAATATGTTTCTTATTGTAATTATTATGTATTTATGGTTTCAAGTGTGCTCCTGCATTCTGTATTTTGTAAAGTCACAGCAATGACGCATCTTCCCACACTTTTGACAAAACACGCTATGGAATAAATCCCCGCTCACACTTTGAAGGCTGTGGCTTCCTTTGCTTATCCCACCTATTAATTTATAGGTATTTTTAATTAATGGTAGCTTTCAGCTAGGTCCTGCCATCATTATCTATAGCCCATAGGCATATGCAAAAGATCATACACTGTTGATGAAACTGTTAGTGAAATTAACCATCTGAATGAGGGAACCTTGTCACTGTAGATAGACATTCAATATTTGATCAAAATGTGCACTAAGAACCTCATACTTATTTTAGATATTATAATATATAGTAATATTACAGAATCTAATACAGAAATGTTTTTTAATGCGATTAATATGTCTTAATATACCTAGTGTTTAAAACAGTGGTGGGCAAGAGCCGGCAGCAGGCTGCCAATGGCCGAGGGAGCCTACACCTGTGACCCCGACCTGACTTATTCTCTGATTTGTTATGAAACAGAGAATAAGACTGAATGGGAGCAGTGGTTGCATCTCATGATCTCCTCTGCACAACACAGAGCGGTATCCCTCTTTCCTTTGCGTAAAAGTAAAATTGGGGGAGGTATAAGACGCATGTGGGGAAGGTCTGATGGGCATCTGGGGTATGTCTAATGGCTATATGGGCGAGGTCTATTGTGCATCTGGGGAAGATCTGATGGGCATTTAGGGAAGGGATTATGTGTATGTGAGAAGGTCTGATGGGCATGTAAGGAACATGTGCCCATGTCTTATGGGCATGTGGTGATATCTCAGGGGCATGCTTTTGAGTGATGTTGGTGTTCTGAGATCGTATTCAGGCTGCTTTTTTGTTCTTGAAATTATGGGTAATGTACAGGTTGGAGGGCACATGAAGTATAGAATGTTGCCCATCATTGGTCTGAAGTGTGCTCCTGCATTCTGGTCCTGTACTGTAGAAGATGCACAGTGTTCTAGAAGTGTTTCCTAATTGTGGTCTTGCTTGGTGTTTTATGAGTCTACATTACATTTCTATTGCACATTGAATTGTTTTTAAAAATGTTAATTTGCACAATTTTCCCCAATATCATATGGAATTTCATTAGCTTATTAGTCGAGTTGGTTTTACACAATGTTTAAAGGTTTTTCCCTGTAATTGAAATTGCTTTTAGATGTACTACACTGGAGTATTACTGTTGTATGTAAGTTAAATTAAGGCTATATTATTGGCCTGAAGGTGTATAAGCACATAGGTTGTTATACATCCTGTATTGGTGCCCAGCAAGAGTTAATGATTTTGTAGTAGAAGTGTACTCACCAGTGACGTTCAATCAGAAGAGGTTAATGGGGATGGTCTGGCTGAATGGGAAGTTATATAAGTTCAAACATAGGGGAGATTTCTTCCTCCTGTCACTAGAAATTGTCCGACCCACCCAGTCCCTAAGAATGTTGGTAGTTCTTGACTATATGTTTAACTTATTTTTCTCTTTCAAAAGGGTCTTAGGGTGGCAGGTTAGCATGCCATTCAGCAGCCATTTTGTGACACATTCATGTGGCGGTGGAGCACTCTCCCTTAAAATGGAGGTTCGTTCATGGTAACACTTTCCCTCTGGGTGTGTTATGTGGCATCGGCTATGAGTGTGGGTCTCAGCTACTGAGAGTGGGGCATCATGGCCTAGAAGCATCTGGAGGTGTTTTGGTCACCACCCTCTTGGTCATGGAAGAATGGCTTGGAGCTGATTGGCTTATGCTTTTCTTTGATACCACTAAAATTGATCTATTCAATAAATTTGTGACCTTGCTCCTGTGTTTTTATTTATTAGTAGTTAAGTGAATGCTTGGCAAGGGCATTCATTAAAGGTGATTTTAGTCCGTCCTGTAGGCTGCTTATTGTTTCTTCAGGTCCATGTGTAAATAAATCTGAAGCATTATCTACCTTCTGTCTCATGTCTGTACCTTCTTCATGTCTTTGTTCTGTTTCTATATTTGATTTGTGCTTTGTATGATTTATTGTACTAACTGTCCTGCAACGCAGAGATCCAGGCACTTTATAAATAAACAACGATGATGATGATAAAATACATACAAATTCTTCATATGTTTTTGATGACATTTTGATGCAGTTAGCAGTACTCCAACTGAAGGTCACACATCCAAGTTGTTTTTACTAATACAATTTCTATGTACATGGACCAGTTATCAGTATTTGTTCTTAATTTGTAATCTTGCGGGCGTGACAAATAGACAGATGTATAGAACAGAGCTCTGAAATAGTTTTTAAATGGATTCACATTTGCAACTATGATTAATTAATAGGTTTCATGTGAATCTTATAACATTCTGATTCTAACTTTGTAGATTAATTAGTTAATAGGGATATTCTCCTGTATTTTAGCATTTATTTTGTCGATTTGGTTTATATATAGTATTGCTTCCTGAAAATCATGTTGTTGTCTGTGGGTTATTTGAAATATAAAGCATTCCAGAGTGCTACAGTGTTGGCCTTTGTGTTGATTGCTGGATGTATGTAGTAGAGCAGGAATATAACCATGCCATAAGTACAGTAACTTGTGATGTACAGTATATTGTGCATACATGCTCAGTCATACTTAAATGCATGATGATATTCATCTAGTTTAAATGTTTATTCTTGCCTGTTTCTTATCAATCGAGTCAAATCCCGCAATTTTGTTGCCTTTTGTGTCAATAAGAGATCCCATTGGCTCGCAAGTAATGACATCACATGTCTGTTTTGGCAATAGCAGAAGCTGGCGGACTTTATCAATACTCTCTGATTGTTTATCACCAAGTTCTTTCTGGAAGGAGAAAGGACATAGAAGAGATTATAATACCCCCACATGTCCTTCACTTACTTAGTATATTGGGGAGGGAAACTTTAGGATTTACGAAAACTATTAAACTTTCTTCCAATAGATATGATTGTTTAAGTTTTAGGCTACAAGCTGAAGTTTATTAACAGATGTAAAGCCATTAGTCTCCTAAACAAGAAAACATATATAGTGGTAAACTACATTATGTATGTACAATATTTATATAAGGGTGTTAATATAGAAAACTAAGTTAATTAGAAGAAATAAACACAGTGACACAATGAAATGAAATGTACAGTGCTGCTTATATAATAATAATAATAATAATAATAATAAAATATAATAATAATAATAATAATAATAATAATAATAATAAAATATAATAATAATAATAATAATAATAATAATAATAATAATAATAAAAAATAATAATAATAATAAAAATAATTTTGGATTAGGCACATGAGTGCACCAATTAGGTGAGGTGCAAAATGAGATTTAATTTTGCATGGGACGAGATTATTTAAATGAGCTGGGGGTGTAGAAGATGCATTTAGGGAGGTGTTCCCCATTTTATGGGTAGACACACAACTTTTCCCTCCCCACAGTGGAATTTTCTGGGTAGCCAGAGGTGTCGGGGGTCCAGTCTTGTCTGTATACTTTTAAAGGAATATATTTTAAACCTTCCAGTTGCACGTTTGCAGAAACCACATTTCTAGATGTACTTCAAGCAATGTAATAAACACTGAAATAAAACCAAAGTGATTCATGTAATAAAGAAATCCTGATGTCCCCGCACTCTCATAATTAGCTTAAGATATAAATGAGGTTAAACTGGGCAGTATTTTAGGAGAAACGTATATAAATAAATTAGTGGTAGTAGTTTGCGCTTTGTTGCAAAGTTTTTACTGTATCCTAAAATTCCCAGCTTAAAAATCTCACATAAGGCAACATCATTCACTGGTCATAATTCATTGCAGAGCATATAGTATCTGCAGCCCACCACCACTTCATCACAACCAGGGCTAGGGGCTAAATGAGACTCTCACTGGCCCTTCTGACCTGTCTTATAGGCACAGGTGGCCTTATCCTAAGATCTACATGAAATATTATAATACAGGTCAGCACATAAGAGAAGTAATAAATAACCAACTTGGGTTCTAAATGTATCCTTAAGCCCATTTCATACATGGACTGTCACATAAAGCAACAACTACATGATTTGTATTTAAACATATTTTATTTCCCTTATGGATGCTGTCACAGCCACAGTAGGATTCAGGATTCAATTGTACCTTAAGCTTTTTCACCAAGTTCATATAAGCCCTTTTGTTCTCTTCTGAGCTTCCTTGAGGCACACTGGAGAGATCAGAGGCTAGGGTTTTATTTATTAGGACACTCAGCATATCAAGAACAGTTGTGAATAATTCACTGCAAAAGAATAAACAGAAGATTTTTTTCATTTAAGGAGAAAGACCACAGTTACAAACGAGCATTGTTTAATCCTTGTACTGCCTTAAGGGAGAACTCATCAAGCGGAAAATTTTCTTTAAAAATAGTTAATAGTTTATTTCTTAAACTTGTTCCAGATGTGTTGTGGATTACATATGTTAATTGAAATGTACACTCAGAAGATTTTTCTTCCCCGTCAGTGGATTGCTGGGTTTCGGTTATCACAAGCAGGTTGAAGATAGTGATAAAGAAGAGATCATGGACGGAGTTCGGTCTGATCCAGAGATCATAGAATAGAGGGAGGGAAGAGAAGAGATGTGGATGAGGTTTTTGGGGGTTGCTGAATTTCAAGAGAGGACGGGGTTTCGAGCAGGGAAGGGGGGTGGGAACGAGAGACCATATAGAGATGGGAATATATTCTGATCCGTATATCATAAAACAGTATTTCCTAACGTCCTCAATGATTGCAGTCAATATATAAATAGGCAAGTGAAGCAGTGTTAAATATACTGCCAGTTTCAACTAATGAAAGCATAAGATCAGGAGACGGAACAACCATAATTATAAAATGGGAAGAAAGTGACATTTTACACCCATAAACAATATATTCCAGTCAGATCGGATAGAATAGCAAAGGGGCTCATCCCTACAACAATAAGTGGCAAATGAATGAAATCATCTTCCCAATCTGTACACATAATAAGGGTATCCTGCTAAACCGTCAATAATTCAATGATTGAACCAGATACGATAAAAAGTGAGTGAAAGCACACCTAGGGGTAAATTAATCCCCTAATGTCATATCAACTAAAAATAGATAACTCATCTTGATAATACGCTCTGGTAAAGTGTATTCCACATTAAACTATCAGAAATTCTATGAATGTATTAGACATGGAAAGAAATATGTGATAACGCAGTTCCCAATCAACAGACAAAGAATATATCTGACAGAATAGGAGACATGCTGACAGACTATAATATATTCACAGCACCGACTAATAACATCATTACAAATAAGAAGGATAAGAACTAATATCAGTATCAAATACCAATAGGATACAATATACTAATTATGATCTGAACATAATAACTGAAATCTGTCTAATAGATATTCCTACAGCATTATATATTATAATTCTCCAGACAAGAATAAAATAACAGGAACAATTTGAAATTCTGTTATTAAATTTTAAAAATCCCATTTGTTGTATAATTACAACATTTTAGCACATCATTTATTTTCTATTATCACCGATCTATAATAGTTTTTAATATATTTCGCTGATCATAGGTCTGTGTGTCAATTTTAAAGAACAATTAATAAAGAATGTTTTAATCATTGTATTACTACTAAACACTGATGAATTTTGGAGTGTTAACTCATTAAAAGAATCACTTTCTTCTTTTATTGTTAAACTGTTTTATTATCTTCTCTTAGGGTGGCACCCTCTGCTCCTTTGAATTATGAGGATTAGGAATAAAAATAGATTGTGTATTTTCAAGCAGATTAATTCAACCATAATTTCACTCCTCTATTAGGAGTAATTCAGTGTGGATGTTCATTACATTTCCTTTCTAAAGATCTAGGGCTGTACCTGCAATTCCCAGATTCAGAAAGCATACTAGCTGTCAGGGCCAAACGCAGGAGTTAGGACATTGCTCAGAACCAGGACTAGTGCTGTGTCTGTGCTTACCACCTATCTGGAGCCAGGAACTAGCACTGTGCCTGAGTACACCAACAGCATGGAGCTAAGGGTTAGCACAGTTCCTGAGCCAGGACCAGTGCTGTGGCTGTATATACCAACAGCCTGGAGCCAGGGCCGCCGAGAGGGGGGGGAAGCGGGCACTAATTACCCGGGCCCGGGCATGTCAGGGGGCCCGGGCCCTCGCGCCGACGATTTTTTTTTTTTTAAAAACTAATTTTTTTTTATTTTTTTCGGCGGGGGGGGGGGCTCAGTCGTTGGTGGGGGGAGCAGGGTAGTAAAAAACCAAAACCATACTCACGTGATTGCGGCGCCGGCGTCCCTCCTCTATGCTGCTCTGTGCTCTATTGCTCCAGGCTGACTGAATGCCGGGTGTGACATCATCATGTCACGCCCAGCATTCAGTTAGTCTGGAGCAATGGAACACAGAGCAGCAGAGAAGACAAGAAGGAAGAGAGAAGTAAAGGTAAGTGAAGGGAGGAAAACGGGGGGAGGGGGTAGCATGACACAAAGAGGTTAAAGAAAGGAGGGACAATAGCAGTATGACACAAAGGGGTTAAAGAAAGGAGGGACAATAGCAGTATGACACAGAGGGGTTAAAAAAAGAGGGACAATAGCAGCATGACACAAAGGGGTTAAAGAAAGGAGGGACAATAGCAGTATGACACAGGGGGGTTAAAAAAAGAGGGACAATAGCAGCATGACACAAAGGGGTTAAAGAAAGGCGGGACAATAGCAGTATGACACAGAGGGGTTGAAAAAAGAGGGACAATAGCAGCATGACACCAAAGGGGTTAAAGAAAGGAGGGACAATAACAGTATGACACAGAGGGGTTAAAAAAGAGGGACAATAGCAGCATGACACAAAGGGGTTAAAGAAAGGAGGGACAATAGCAGTATGACACAGAGGGGTTAAAAAAGAGGGACAATAGCAGCATGACACAAAGGGGTTAAAGAAAGGAGGGACAATAGCAGTATGACACAGAGGGGTTAAAAAAAGAGGGACAATAGCAGCATGACACAGGGGTTAAAGAAAGGAGGGACAATAGCAGTATGACACAGAGGGGTTAAAAAAAGAGGGACAAAAGCAGCATGGTACAGGGGGTTAAAGAAAAGAGGGACAAGCAGCATGGCACAGGGGGTTAAAGAAAATGACAAGCAGCATCGCACAGGGGGTTAAAGAAAGGGGCAAAGGCAGCATGGAGGGCGCAGTGTGATCATAAGGGGGCATAGCGTGGTGATGATAACGGGGCACAGTAATGTGTGTGTGATGGCACGGAGCTTTTGGCAATGTAGTGTGTGTGAGGTAGATGGTGGCTAATTAATGGCTGCTATTTTGTTTGCGGGGTAATGGGAATACTATTTTAATGTTGGGGCTGGAGGAAGGCCTAATTATTAATAATGGATGTTATTGATTTAACAGTGGGGCTGGCTGTAATTTTCTAAATGTAGCCATTTTTTTCCCAAATAGGTCCTCCAACATTCCATGATCCAGACAAGCCGCAACTAAAGAAATCTGCAGCCACATGTGGTAAAAGTGAGAAGAACAGGTAGGACAGAGCAGCATAGTGTGTGAAATGTTGTCATTCTAGTAGGGACAATGTCAATGTTTGGTGAGTCCAGTGGGCGCAGGCCAAGACTGAACTCTTTGTGTGCACACTGCATTCTTCCTATACTACACAAGGGTGCTAGATGTCCTGAAAGTCAGGAATGCTTGGACAAATGTCACGCTCCGCGGAATTCAGGACCTATTAATTTTATTGTGCTAGTTACGCCCCAACGGTGCATTGCCACGCCCCCAATTGTGCGACCATACACATGAATTTTTTTTTGCTTACTCAACTATAAGGGGGGGCCCCATGAATTTGTTGTACCGGGGCCCTGAATTCCTCTTGGCAGCCCTGCCTGGAGCCAAGAGTTAGCACAGTTCCTGATCCAGGACTAGTGCTGTGGCTGTATATACCAACAGCCTGGAGCCAAGAAATAGCGCAGTTCCCAAGCCAGGACTAGTGCTGTGGCTGTATATACCAACTGCCTGGAGCCAAGAAGTAGAAGCTACAATTGTTATTCCACTACCTTACCTATCAAGTGTTTCTGCACACCTCTAGACTGTAAGCTCACTTTGGGCACGGTCCTCTACCTTGCAGCACTGAGCACTATTTTGGAGCATTAGAAATAAAAAATAATAATAATAAAGTGCAACATGAACAACATATACGCACACAAAACAGGTCCCATTAAAAATATAGGATGACACAGCAAAGAATGCCCCTGAAAGTGCAATCTCTACCCACTGTTCATATTTCAATTTAGCAATCTTTCTCCATAGACTAAATTCTGACGAATTCCTCCCCTTTACCAGTGCATAAGGCTTCTCCTCAACAAGTGCAGCCAACTTGTTCTGTAAGCCTCCATGTCCCGGTGTATATGGAGATGAGTGTATAATATATATATATATATATATATATATATATATATATATATATATATATATATATATATATATCTATATATAAAATAAGTTTGCTTGTAGACGAATATCTTCAACACTTCTACACCGATTAGGATTAAACCAGCGTGAGGTAGCCCGGTCGGATCTCCTATTGCCGTACGCTGGCCAGAACTTTGACCTGGGGATCCTGTTCTGAGCCTTCCACTGGATGGATTTGGATGAAAACATTACAGCCTCGTAACATTGGATAAAAGAGGACATACTAGGTGGTTGTGGTTCCAGTCGGACCTCCCATTGGTGTATGCTGGCCAGAACTTTGACCTGGTGAGGCTGTTCTGGGCCTTCCATTGGATGGATTTGGATGACATCTAAAATATAAAATTTATTGGTTTCCTTGTTTGTTGTCGGTCTGATTATGCATTTGGACACCCCTACACCAATTGGGATGAAACCAACGCGAGTTGGTCCGTTTGGATAGTGGCCAGGTTTTAGGGGGGTTAGGGTCCCGATCGGACCTCTCGTTGGTGTACGCTGGCCAGGACTTTGACCCAGGGAGCCTGTTCTGAGCCTTCCCCTGGATGGATTTGGACAAAAACTTCACAGACTGGTAAAATTGGATTCCAGAAGACATACAGTGGGGTTGAGGTACCGGTCGGACCACCCATTAGTGTACGCTGACCAGAACTGTGACCCAGGGAGCCTGTTCTGTGCCCTCCACTGGATGGATTTGAATGACATGTAATATAAAAAAAACGACACTAGACATCCACCTCATGGGCGTGTTGGAAGAGCTACTAAGCTGCTAATTATTTTTAAAATGTTGACAGTTACATCCAACTCATTGATAACTTAAAAACTTGAAGATTTAAACCATATACATATATATATATATATATATATATATATATATATATATATATATATATATATATATCAATCTTCCTATCAACATTTTAGAGGGTTATTGGCCACCAATTCTTGATCTCACCAGGCTCTTTACCTTTGGACAACAGAATTCACAATGATGCTCTCATGGACTGAGACATCCAGCGCTTTTCAAATCAGCTTTTATATACATCCACCAGAATTGGAGCAAGGGGGACCGTCTGGTCCTGGTGCCTTCTTTTGACACAAGTTATCAGTAGCCTTCTTAACCTCTTCAACTATTAATTCTGCTGTCAAGGGGGAGAAATCTAAATTATCAGTGTCATGATTAGGAGCTGCCATCAGGAATTGAAGAATCTTTACTTTATCCAAAACCTTTTTCTTAAACAAGTCAGCATACTAGGATTTCAACACTCCCAAAATACCCACCCGAGATTCTTGTAAATGAACCTGGGAGTCAACGAAAACTGCTATTATTTTTTTATTGCCACTCTCTCTCTGCAATTTTTCAAAAGGATCAGGTGCCCCAGGGAACACACACTCTCTTTCCAGGATCAAAGATTTGTACCTGCTGCACTGATGCTGCCTTATTTAAACTTCAGCCGGTGAATATTTTGTCCCGCATCCCTCCCCTCTGAGAAAAGTAACTTACGAAGTCTTAGATACTGGCTATACTTACTCTTTCCCCTACTAACTGACAGTCTCTTAAATAGAGAAAAAATATCCTTCTTGACACCTTCGCACCAATCTGCACTGCTCTCATAAAATTCCAGCCTTCCTGTTGTTGCCCAAGGAAGGATTTTACCTGACCTTGTGCAACAGAATCATCTAAAAGACCAGTAATAAGTCGCCACAGCTCTCTACCTACATCTGGGCGCTTTTTAGGACCCAGATAGAAATACAGGGCCACGTGATCAGAATAAGGAACCAACTTTTTACTGATCCTATTAACATCTTTTGCAGGACTTACACAAGCCAGGTCTATTCTATAACTTCTTCCACCACAAGTGTAAGCGAAGCCTGGTTTTCTACCATCTTGTTCAAAAACATCACATAAGCCAGCTTGCAAAATAATCCTGTTCAGGAACTTGGAATGTCTATTCAACATTCTGCCAGCGGATCTGTCACTTGGCATCCTAGCAACATTAAAATCCCCAGTCATAACCACTGGAACAGATGTAAAAAGATACTGCATACTGCTTAACTTCATGGAATAATCTGATTGTTTCTGGCACTGTCTGGGGTCCATAAATATTAAGGAGCCCGCGTTTCCTGCCCTGCAGTATTACCTCCAAAAGCAGACATCTACCCACCACTACCTCTGTCAATCTATGTACAATCACATTCTGAATGTTAGAATTGTGGCTCCTACATATGACTCCACAGCCAGCAACCAGAACGATGAACCTGTTTGCCAATCTCTCTGAGCTTCACATAGCTGCCCTACTGTATATAAGTGTGCCTCCTGTAAAAGGAACACATGATGATGATGATGATCTGCATCCAGATATTTCAGATGGTCATAGACTGCTTGCCTGGTTTTCCTGAGCTTAATGTTATTCACATTGATGGAGATTTACCACTGCTGTCTGTCCCTTCTTGTACAAAGCTCCTTCGTTAAAGAGAAAAACTGGTATCCTGCAATACTAGTCTCTTCTGTGACAGCTGTACAACATCTGGGAAGTCTTCAGACTCAGATTCACCATGATCTGGACTCTGGCTCCATTTTCTGTCTGTACTTTGTGGCCTCTTTATTTACATTGATTTTTATATACTTTTCCAACAGGTCCCAACTGCTATAAGACAGAATCGATGTCTTTTACAACAACTGCAAGGTCTACACTTAATGAATTGAGGTTACCATCATATAAAGCTTCTTTGCATGGATATACAGCTCTTACTTTGTAAACACATTCAATCTGTTTTATGTATTGTCAGTTGTTTTCTTTAAAGCCTCATTTTTCTTTACAAGTACAGGGATTTATCGGCAATGTGCAGCTCAGGTGCACGATCTGGTCAGGGGTGCCTTAAATAGGGAGAGGTAACTAGTGAACCAATGAAAAGAGGAAGAAGGTTTTAACAGTCCTCTGGTCTGCACATATGCAGAAGCATAGCTAAGATGGTGGACAGCCGCGGCGTTGCATGGACGCCGGCGGAGCAGTGAGTGAACTGGATCTTGGCCTGGGGGTACCACAGGTCCGGTGAGTGACAGATTTCTCCAGGCTGTTTAAAACCAGATGTTTCTGGCTTTGGAGAATGTTTTCCCTTAGTCATGTTCATATTTTCTATATCACTGCTCCTTCCTGTCACATGTCACTCAGCGACAGGTATACAAGTCTGCAATGTCTTGTGAGTTGCAATCGCCATCATTGCTTCTTTCATGTGGTCAGGATCTCTAGATTTCAGCTTGGAATCTGGGTTTGTTGTAGCTGCAGCTTTACCAGCACTTTGCTTTACTGACACAAAAAGCTTCTCTGCAGGTTACAGCTTAGTGGAATCTACTGACACAGGCTTTGTCATTTTATTACTGTACACAAGATTACCTCATACATGCCTACTCCATACCTCCCAACATTTAGAATCCCAAAAGAGGGACAAAATAAGCCCTGCCCCGTCCACCCAAACTCCACCCACAAATTACACATTTCTGTACAGCTCCACCCAGTTTCATGTTTAAGTTCACCCCTTTTGCGGTCTGCAAATCAGGTTGTCCCGTCAAGATTGGGACAGTCTGGAAGCATGTGTCTATATATCAAGTGTGTATTTAGCTGTTGTTTTATCCACTGCCCGCAGTGCATTCCTTTTTTCTGAGAGGAGACAGATGACAACTTAGAAATTACTAACAGTAAAACTGTTCTTAAACTGATGGGCCACGGATGGCAGACAATAGAGCATATCCTACTCCAAGGAAATTTGTCTTACCAAGAAGATAACAGACGGTGCCCTCTTACAGGCAGAGAGCAGGGTTCCCTGTGCAGCTGGGTTAGGACTACATTTCCCGAAATTCTCTGTGGCGTGAGCCGGTAGTGGTGCTGATTGGTGGGCGGGCGGACCAGTGAGAGTGCTCAGTGCTATGGTGTGGTGAGTGCAGGGCAGAGAGGAAGTTTGTACAGGGGCTTATCGGTACAAACTTTCAGGCAGGCAGCACAGTAGGACAGTCCACTGACATCGGGACTGTCCCGCTGGAATCAGGATAGTTGAGAGGTATGCTACTCTCCCAGATGTTTCGGGAGCCCCCCAAATTTGGGGTATCCTGCCCGACTCCCGGAAGAGTAGGCATCCTCTCTTTCTTTCCTTCATCTTTTTTTCCCCCCACAATCACAGCACTTGCTCTGGTGACATCCACCACATTACCTAGCTGAGAAATAACTTTAAGGTTTGAAAGCACAGCTGTTTGGGCCTGAGAGTTGCATCCCAGAACAGGCCCAGATGCCTGAAGCTTGACTGGAGAGTTTCCCAGTCTAGGATGGCCCAGCCCTGGGCTTGCACCAGACAAGCACCACCACACTTCCTATCACGAGCTATGGAGCTACTGCAATAAAGGCATATATACCCCCATTGTATGTGTGTGTGTGTATATACTGTATGTATATGTACTGTATATCTATCTATCTCCATCTATCTATATTTATATATACATACATAATGCACCGTGCATGTTTATTTTAGAGATAGAAGTTACAGCAGCAGCAACATCAGCAAAACTCATTTATATATATATATATATATATATATATATATATATATATATATATATATATATATATATACACACACACACATACATACATAAACACATACGTGTGTATATACTACATATTTCTAATTTGCTATTTGTTTGTCATCTATTTTAAAAGTGGAGCATAATTTTGTCACGCCATTGCAGTGCTCTCTGTCGCTATTATATTGCAGCCTCATGCTCCCTCTACTGGCAATGTAGCAATAGGACAATATTTCCTAGCATGTCTTATATAGTAGCTACAGGACATATCAATTGCAGGATTTACTTGTTTGTTTGCATATCAACTGTTCCAGAAGTAATAATCTGAAGGAGCAAAATAGCCCAGTCTGCAGTCCGCTGTGTGCTTCTTTGTACTGTGTCAAACATACCGCCAACCTTTGTCAAATGAAAGAAGAAAAATATTATAAATATGTATTTATTAACACTTGTTTATATAGTGCCTCCATATCAGCTGCTATACCAGTAGTTATACCCTGTGTGATACTGTCTAGCTGATCTCTTTGTACGTAAACCCCCATTACGACACTGAACACAGATAACAATTTTCTGCATTTTAAATGTGCGTCTTTAATAAGTATAAACATATAAAGCCAAGTGACTAAGAAGAGGATAAGAGGAATTATTCTGTACAGTTATGCGATACAGAACAATAGCTACAAATATTGAAAAAACCTGGACTGTGGCTGGATATTAGGGAACATTATCAACTATGTGATGAAAATACCATCATTATATTGTGGGCATAGGACTACTATTAATACTATGGATTACAATGTGATTAGCCATTCCATGCAGGCAAAGGGTTATATTTACTAAACTGCGGGTTTGGAAAAGTGGAGATGTTGCCTATAGCAACCAACCAGATTCTAGCTGTCATTTATTTAGTGCATTCTACAAAATGAAACAGAGTATGTGATTGGTTGCTATAGGCAACATCTCCACTTTTTCAAACCCGCCGTTTAGTAAATATAACCCAAAGTCTTTTCAGGCATCTTCTGTCATTTTAATCTTTTTTAGCATTTGTGAGAATGTGAGAAATGTATGTACTGGTCGGCTGACTACTGCTGCTGATCTGTGCTGCATTTTGTGAGTTGTTTCAATTTAAAAAACATGTTACAACTTTCCACATACCACGTACCTTTATACCAGACTTCATGCTACCTGTGGCCTCAGTGTTACACTAACACAACCATTGGTGGACAGTGATGTAAAGAATAAATGTGGCGTTGCCCCTAGTAATCTCTCAAATGTTTGCTTTCATTTTCTAACTGTACTAAAAAATTACAGTATCTAATTGGTTACTATGGGCAACACCACCTTTTTTCCTTGTCACCAATTATCATATATGTCACAATAAGCCACTAGTCAGAACTTAATACATGTTGCTGTAATCATGGTTGTAATCAGAAGGTAGTAGATGTGTTTGTGCAGGGCAGCATATCCGCTGGTGCAGCTACATTTGTACTATAATACTTATTATTTTATATATATGATTTAATTGAGTATCAGTCATAGTCCCTGACCAATAACAGAACTAACATTTTCAGGAAGTACCTTACATAATAACAATATAATGGCATGCTATAAAATAGTAGCATGTGACACAATGTAGTAGAAGTTATGTTGGATGCTAACTACATCAGAGTTTCTGACTTGTCAGAAGGATGCAAGCATAAGCGTACAATTGAAAACTGCTTAATGAAAGTTACTTCACTCTAAATAGAGCTGTTATATTTGGTAGCTGTTCACACTGCTTGATCATCTCTATTTACAGCTTGTTTCCTGAGATGCAATTCCTGAGATGTCAGTCAAGAATCCCAGGAATCTCACAGAACTTATTACCCAGGAGATATAATAACACTCCTATAGTACGCTATGCATAACAGTTATATAACATTTAGAAGGAAACTGAAACAAAGTATATAATATAAAATGTAGTAGTGGATTACAATTAGAGAATTTTGTGTGGTCATCCGTGACTCTAAGTGAACCCAGACCTTTCCTACTGAAACTTAGAAGAGCAGGTATGACTTTCCTGTATGACGGGTTTGCTGTATCTTCAAGTTAACTTGGGGAAATTATATTGCTGTTTATTTCAATTATTTGCATGGGGCTTGCTGTGTGTACATTAATACGTGTTCTAGAGAGGATATTAAAATACTATGGGGTAAATGTATTAAGATGAGAGTTTTCCGGCAGGTTTGAAAAACCAATCAGATTCTAGCTATCATTTTTTTTAGTACATTCAACAAAATGATAGCTAGAATCTGATTGGTTGCTATAGGCAACATCTCCACTTTTCAAACCCGCCAGAAAACTCTCAGCTTGATACATTTACCCCATGAATGCTTTTTTGGGAGATTATGCACAAAAAAATGTGGATAACTAGCTCATGACTTCAGCATTGCTCATAATGCTCAATGTACAGCTCTGTGCAATATGTTGGCACTTTATAAATAAAGAGTAACAAAAAATAAATAATGGTAGTTTTACGTAGCCTGTAAGATAATGTAACACTAGTCGGAAGATATGATAATGTTACCAAATTAAGCCGTAACTGTAGAGCCTCATGATTCATCTGCCGAGCTTTCACGTCATCCTGGTATTTCTCCTCTCTGCAGTTACTCAGAATCTAGAGGTAGTATAAAGGCACAATTAGTCATAATCGCTTCTTCTTCAAATTCATGTCTGAAAAATGAGTGTAACAAAGCTGTCACTTATGTGTTACTATTTTATACAAACAATATTATGTATGCAGTCATGTGTATCATGTTGGGTTGCACGTGGATTTCAAACATTCCTACAACTTGCAAAATCCTGCGGTGGGGAACAAAACCATCGTTGTCCTATGTATTACAGTACTTTATCTGTAACAAAAAAAGGAACTAACAGACAACATTATGAACACTTATCTATACTTTTATATTAGGATAAAGCGGCTGGAACAGAAGACTTTATTCGTGGACACAGTGCATGACCATCCCACTGCACACACAAAGCTAAACGCTTTACCCTTAAAACACCTCCAGATATGCCAGCTCCTAAAAACAAACAAAACATACATTCATTGCTTTGCATCAAATCCTCTAATCTATGCTTCAATTCTGGCCTCCGCCTCCAGATTCATCCCTATCACCACCACGCAGCTGCCACACAGCCAGTACTAGTCTCACCCAACCATCCATGGCCATAAGGGGAAATTGTGGTAATACATATCTGTTACTGTCACTAGGAGTAAGCCTTTAATCCTCTGAGTGTCCTAGTCCGTAACAAGTGAGGATTTACAGAACACAGTGGTCTGTGTAGTGTGACCGCCAATGGGGTTGGGTGAAGGAGGAATTATTCAATGTGCACCCAAATGGAGGTGGTGTCTGTGTAATAAACGTTCTGATGCTCATCCTCTTTAGCATGTTGCTATTTGTGGAAATCTTTTAGTGACAAGGTAAACTATTGCATGATCACATTACACTAGAGGCATTTTGGTTATTTTTTTAATGCTCAAGGGATAAATTCTGCGCTAAAATCTAAAATTTGTTTTCGCTAAAAGTCATTGACATCCTGCAAGATATACATTATATGCACAAAAGTGTTCAGACACTTGACCATTACACCAACAAGGACTGTAATGACATTGTATTCAAATACATATACTTTAATATGGAGTTGGTCCCCATTTTGCAGCGATAACAGCTTCCACTCTTCTTGGAAGACTTCCACAAGATGTTGGAGTGTTTCTGTGGGAATTTGTGCCCATTCATTCTGTAGAGCATTTATGAGGTCAGGTACTGGTGTTGGACGAGAAGGCCTGGCGGGTAATCTCCCTTCCAGTTCATGCCAAAGATGTTTGATGGGGTTGAGGTCAGGGATCTGTGCAGGCCAGTCAAGTTCTCCCACACTGAACTCATCAAATCATGTCTTTGTAGTCCTTGCTTTGTGCACTGGGGCACAGTCATGTTGGAATAGAAAAGAGCCTTCCCCAAACTGTTGCCACAAAGTTGGAAGCATAGTATTGCCTAAATAAATTGGTATGCTGAAGCATTAAGATTGCCTTTCACTGGAGATAAAGGGCCTAGCCCAAACCCTGAAAAACAGCCCCATACCATTATCCCTCCTCCACCAAACTTTACAGTTGGCATAATGCAGTGAGGCAGGTAACGTTCTCCCAGCATCCGCCAAAAGTAGACTCGTCCATCTGACTGCAAAACAGAGAAGCGTGATTCAACATTCCACAGAACACGTTTCCACTGCTCCACAGTCCAGTGCGCTTTACACCACTGCATCCAATGCTTGGCATTGGTCTTGGTGATGTGAGGCTTGCATGCAGCTGCTTAGCCATGGAAACCCATTCCATTAAGCTCCTGTTGCACAGTTTTTGTGCTTACATTAATGCCAGTGGAAGTTTGGAACTCTTCAGATATGGAATCAGCAGAGCGTTGGCGACTGTTACACACCATGTGCCTTAGCAGTCGTTGACCCTGCTCTGTGGTCTTTCGCTTTGTGGCTGAGTTGCTGTTGTTTCTAAATGTTTCCAGTTTCTAATACTATCCCTTACAGTTGATTGTGGTATATCCAGCAGGGATAAAATTTCACAAACCATCTTATTGCAAAGGTGACATCCTATCACAGTACCACGCTTGAAGTCACTGAGCTCTTCAGAACGACCCATTTTGTATCACAAATGTTGGCAAATGGAGACTGCATGGCTAGGTGCTTGATTTTATACACCTCTGGCAACGGGTCTGATTGAAACACCTCAATTCAATAATTAACAGGTGTTGCCAAATACTTTTGTCCATATAGTGTATGTCCACACTTAGCATTGTAATTTGCACAAATGTCCCTAGCTATCCTAGCACATAACAAGAAGCACGGCCACATTCTGGTTTTTGGTTCTGCACCAGTAAAATCAGTCAGATGCATATGAAATTTTGCATGGTGGAAATAGTTAGAACATCACCATAACATCCAGCCTACTAACACTTTAGGACCAACTTTTCAGTCCTCTTAAAATACATAAATTTTATTCAACATCTGGAAAGAAGGCAAATGCATTTAACCAGGCGTGAAACAGTATTTTTGTGCAAGCAAATAAAACATCTTGCCTAGTTGGGTCGTACACTTATTGGCTAAATTTCACTACACAGATAAAAGCTAATTGCTAATGTGGTTGGTATTGTTGTTGCTGAAGAGTGGTACATTTCAGCAATGTTCGTAAATAGCTCTCATAGAGTCATGTACCAACTGCAGAATACGTGGGACACACAGCTCATTTCTATGTTGAATAAATGCACCTCTTTATCCGTCTAGTGCATATATAGGACCTCACACTCCATAGAGGTACAAAGAGAAATCTGCGATGTTGGGATACCATAGTACCCGTAAATGTGAATTCCTCCTTAGATTATTTTCATTAACATAATGACTCTCATTTAGAATAAAAGAAGGAGCAAATTTGCACCTTTACTCTGAATTTGTCAATCACAACATGCCTTTTGTTATTTCTATATCTTAATTTCTGTAAAGCAATACTTTATAAATAGCAATTTATCTTTTTGCAGGCATATAAATAACCCTTTTTTGCTTTCATACTAAGTCTAAATTTTACTTCCAGTAACTGAAAGGATAGTGGACTGGAGGAATAGTCTCCTAACATAGATGGACAAGGCTATTACAGTATTGGAATTTAAACATGCATCGAATAGACAAAAGGCAGACAAAAGGCTGTGCTATAATAGAAAAGAAAGCAAAAGGTAAACAAAGGGCAGACTAGATTGGCTGAATGGTTCTTATCTGATGTCAAATTCTGCTTCTGTGGTTAGGTGACCTCATTTTAATCACCCTGGGCATAGGTATAATAATCATGTGAAAATGTATTTTTAGTAAAGAAACAAAGGGAAATGCTAGTTGTTACTGCCTCTACATCAGGCCTCCAGGTGTTGTGAAACTACAAGCCCCAGCATGCTTTGCCAGCTGAAAGCCTGCCGATAGCTGGCAGGGTATGCTGGGATGTGTAGTTCACAACACCTGGAGAGCCACATGCCTGCTCTCCATGAACAATGTTTGTTTTTTATTTAAAGAAGAATAACAAAGGTCATTAAGGTCTAAGCAAATTTGCAAGTGACTTGGAAAAGATTGCAAATTTATAGGCAATTTTACAGCAATATACAATCTTTGTTGCTTGTATCTAACATGAAGTTTGATAAAATCCTGCAGTGAGGGATAGACTGCAGCGGTTGTCAATGATCATAGAGATGCTTAAGGTTTATGAACAGGACTTAGATCTGCTTTATTTCAATCGGATTGCTAGATTGCCAAGATGAATTTCGGGTCCCGGTATTGAAACTTATTGAGGCCCCTTCCATAGCTGCTGAGGAGGGGTGTGGCACACAAGGTTGGTGGTTTCTCCCACTACAAAGGCAGGCTTAGCCCGGGTACTTTGTACCTGCCCACTCCCTCTCGGCACCCCTGAGTACTTGGTGACTCGGCACTTTTCTGATATACAGTGTAACACTGTGCACCTGCCATTGTTTGCATATTAAACACATAAATAATACCACTAGCTTCCATGTGATGTGTTTGAGAATGACTGTACCTGGTTCACTTGGTTTTGTAGTGATGTCAGGAGCCCTTCTCGCTGTTCATCCTGGCCCTTTAAACAGGTGAGCACCAATGACAGGAATGGATGCTGACTCAACAGAGACATGCTTTGTGGGAGACAAATCATCATCAGTTTCAAGGTATTTGCTCCACTAGACCAGAAAGATCTATAGCAAACAGACATGCTTTAACAACGTTGGGTTAATGTTATAAATAATCATTTTATTTTGCCAAATGACTAGTGAGTGCTTGAAGCAAATATCCAACAGGTGTAATGGGAAACACATAAATAAAGGAGTTTAGACATGCTAGAAATAAATACTGCTCTATCTGGAGAATTTCACCATAAGAACGACATTATTCCATCTGTGTTTCTCAATATTTGTCATGCATACATTTTGTCCTAATGTTAACTCAATAGTGACAGATGTTGAAACCTTTGATGAGTAGAGAGGTTACAGGTGACAAAGCTACGGATATATTTCACCGGTGTTTATAGGAAAATTGACACCAGTCATGTATTGTATGTATACATACATCCCAACTTTCCTGAGTAGAGAATTGGGACAAATACATGGTTTGGTCCACTAATGCTTCAGTAAAATCACATGTACAGTTAAAAAAGAATAATTTATTATTTAATGTTCACATTATAGCCATTAGCCTTATGTCTAATTAATGTCAAGGAGCATTACCCAAAATGCTATATTGTAATTACCTTTTCTGCTTCTGCCTATCTCGTTCTTTCTTTGATGATGACCCCAGGTGCTGTCCATTCTCCAATTCCTCTCCTGCTGCCTTTAACACTCTGCCTTGGACTGATGTAGGCAATTTAGCAATAAGAGGTGCCACAAGCCAAACACCCCTACATTGAGATGAGCTAGATCCAAAACATAATATGACTCACTGTTACACACAAATAAACAGTGATATAACCTGTAGCTAATCAGAGCATTACCATGTCATAATTTACAACCATCCAAATTGTAGGGGAAGGGGGCTGTTTGTCATTATACTCATTTTCCTGAGTACCCTCATCTGACCTGCATTGTCCCGTTATTGGTAGTCACACCAACTCCTCTCACTGCAGGGGACGTACTTGTAAGCTCTATATTTGTCACAGCAATCAGTGAAAATAATGTCAGTATAATGAGAATGAATTACCTGAGGATGGTAGATTTCCCATTATGTCTTGTACTGTTAGTCTCAATATATCCAGCACAGTTTGCATTGAGAAGACCACTGCCAGTATTGTTCGAGCTGCTGTTCAGTTCTGCAGACTGCTGAAACACTTCAATTGTCGCCTTTGCAATATTATCCAAAAGCGCATTCATCTCGGTGACTGAACTAGACCCCTGTAACAACACAATAACATAACGTTTAATGATGCTGCTTTAATAATATTCTAACTAATAAAAAGTCATGATCTCTATTACATACAATGTTATGTGGAGTCTAGAGATAAAGTACTAACAGGTTCCTTCATGCATTGCTTGATCATCAGCTGAATCTCTAGCCACGACTGCCTGAGTGTCCACTGCTCGAGGTTCTAGGAGAATGGAGAGAAAAATGGACTGTTAGTTATAATATAGTTAAACTCAAGTCATTAGTACAAGAGTATAACAAGGAGTGCAATGTTATGTAGGTAGGAAAACACAACCTGACTATATGAAATGAATGTATTAACTTATCTTTATATAGAGGTGTACATGACACCACAATCTTCCCACACTATTCTGTCTCTATTCTGATCCTGTTGCCTAGTGCCTTTTACTACACATGGACAAGGAGGATTTGGCCTAGCTGAAAACCTCTGTGCTACTGTTAGAATGGCATACTTCCCAATTTTCTGATATGGAAAAGTTCTTGGACCATGCAATGGGACATTTTCACGCTTAGACACCATCTCCAGATTATGCCCCTTGAAACGATACACCCCCAGAGTGATTAAGCGTTTTGAATTCCTTACTACACTGAGTCAATTTTAGGGCATAGAATGTGCATGCCAGATATTGAGATACACAGATGGAATAATGGAGTCCTTACTGAGAAATATAAGGTTAAGTGAAATTTTACTTATTAATGGTTTTAGTCTCAGAATAGATATGTATTTATCCCTTGCTGTATTGGTTTGTCCCCAGATCAGGATCTCTGCATGGTACAGAGTCGAACACATCTACCAAATGCAGAGTCAGACACATCTTTGCAGCTCGGCATATGGGTGTTTGGTGCATGTCTGGGGTATATGTTACTGATTCAGAGCTGGGCACATCTTGAGGTGTGTACGTCTCTGAATATTGCCTGCGACTTTTTGGAGCGGAAAATACACCGATTTGCGTTCAACTATCAATAAAGCCCCAGATCTATAATTTCCTGATTCTGTCTCCTTCTGTAGAATTCATTCTCCTGAATATCACGCTGAGATAATGCTACTCCTGAACTGATATCTCCAATACAAGCCAATATTCACTGTGTGAGATCAGCAAAACTTCCCTGACACTCGTCTTTCCTATCCAATCATCTGTGATCCAGCTACCTACCTCCTGCCATCCCAGTCTAGACCCTTTTACACTGGGGTGTGTCAGTTCAATACTAACTTCCCTGACACTCATCCATTTATTCATTCTTCTAACTGTGATCCAGGTACCTACCTCGGGATCCTGCTAGACAAGTCTCCATCCTTAACAGTGTCTGCTAATTAAACAGAAAACTCCTCTCCATATTGTCAATGGTTCTCTGATCTGCCCACTCGCTCTCATCTTGCACAGTAGAACTCAATCTCACAGTTTGTTCCAGAGGTGTAAAGCAAAAGATGTATACCCTTCCCTTATATGTGTCTGTCTATCAATATATTTTGGGCCTGTGATCACCCGCCCTCTTACTCAGTTCACCTATCTTCTCCTTACATAAATTGCTTACTGATACTATTGTCTTGTTAAAATGATGCATGAATAGTAATGATGTCCAGTGTAGGCTGTCATATATTGCACCATATGTCTTGTATTGTACTATAAATTATATTTGATTTATGTTTCATGGTGTATTGTGCTTTCAGCTGCGTTGCGACGCAGTAAACTTGAATGTAGTGTCTTATGTCTGTTTTTTGTATCTTTATATAAAATTAAGTTACATTTTTCAATAAAAAAAAATCGGGTGGCATTACCAAGCTTGGAACACATACTAACTGCAATTTACTTAATCTACTATATAGGGCAGTATTAGTTAACTAGAACTAGTAAATGCAATTTATAGTACTACAGAGTGACAATAGACTATTTACAACTACAAAGTGATATTTGAAACATTTAAAAACAGAAACACCAATAAGAGTACACAAATAAAACAAAACCATTTAAAGAGATATAACACAAAGGGGCATATTCAATTGTTGGCGAAAACGCCAAAGATCTCGCGGTGTGCGTACTATTACCATTATTACGGTAATAGTGTGCGTACGCGTTATTACGGTAGTTTTCTCGCTGTATTTCAGTTTGCAGCTCCCTTAGCCGCAAGCTGAAATCCAGCTTAGTATTACCGTAATAACGGTAACAGTTTTAACGCCGCGGGATATTCAAACAATTGAATATGCCCTAAAGAAGAAGAAGAATAGTTATCTTAATTTTCTACTTCCTAGGCACTAATCAGGACAAATGTTCTTTTCAGACAGTTGCCTGAAAAATGAAGCCTTGCACCGCTCAAAAGCTTCTCTTGATTTTGTACTTAAGGTGTTGTTTCCTTTACTCATGATTATTTGGTCGTTAGTCTGTTTGGCTTTCCAGCAGCCCCAATAATGAGTCTAGTCAGCTCAAGCACAGAGCTCCATCTCTCCCTTTCTACTGGCTCCCAGCAGACCCTCACGTACTTCATACCTCTTGCCAGTGGTCGAAGTGGGAATTTTGAAGTGCTGGTGTAGAAATTTTAAATGAATGGTGGGGAGTGCTACCTAGGCCCCCAGTAGCATTAGGGATTTGTCATTGTGAAATTAATTTTAGATACTCTTTAACCGTATATAGTATAATATAAAACATATTAAATTATGCAAGGCTCACATATTATATTATTTTTTAGTCCTAGTGCACTTACTAAGTATTCAGATATTTAACTTCTTGCTATAACATGCATGTCAAATTTTTACATGTTCAACACACTTCTTTTTGCTGTAGTTGATTTAACCCTCCCTATCTGTGGCCCAGCACGCTAACGTTTTCCTGAGGATTACACTGTAAAAAATATTTCAAGTTGGCAGATCAGTGTTTGTGAGATGAAGCTTGCAGACATACTTTCAAGGGTGAAGGAAGTTGTGTGTTCTTGTTTACAAGACTCTGACAATTAATATGTCCTCCTCTCTGGTTGTTAAGGATGCCTTTATGCAAAAGTGAAGGCTCTATGTGATAGAGCTGGCACCATCAACATCAGTGGTGATGGAAAAGCCCCCTCATCACCCAGTGATGAATACAATACTCTCCGCGTGACCCCCGCCTCTCCCCCGTACCCTCCCGCCAGCAGTGTTTGTAAATCCTAATGCTGTGCAAGCGCAGCTAGCTTGAAACAAAGTGGAGAGCAGAAGTACCGGTATATCATATCGGCACATACCGTCCCACTTCGAGCACTGCCTCTTGCAAATACCCTGGATTGCTATGCTATTCTGTGATGTCCTATTTCCATGGACAGTCAGTGTCCTCCGAAAGCTACACTGGGGGGGAAGATACAATATCTGGTCCACATAAGCCCCAAATTAGGAAAAACTAGAGGAATCCTTCCAATGGGCCACAGTTTTTGCTTGATCCTTTACAACCCTCCAAATAGCAAATGGAAACCAATGCACATTTTCTAGCACTGTGTTACATAATATAAGCAGCTGTACAACATAACTCACTTACACAACAAATAGAAACAACTTGGAAGACAACTTAGAGAGAAAGTTATATTTTGTAATCTACAGTATAGCACTGTGGGATTGGGTAAATGTATAAAATCTGACCCCCAATATGACACTACCTGCAGGATATGCTTAATACGGAGTCTCTGGATGTTGTCTCCTTCTATTGATTCTCTTACTCCGTGAGGATAACAAATCAGT
Source organism: Mixophyes fleayi (assembly GCF_038048845.1). Lineage (NCBI taxonomy): Eukaryota > Metazoa > Chordata > Amphibia > Anura > Limnodynastidae > Mixophyes > Mixophyes fleayi. Next base: position 92,194,959 of record NC_134404.1, on the reverse strand, counting down.
TGTAGTAGTTTCCGTGCTTGTTTGTTTGATAAAACAGGATCCAGAATGAGATCTTTATCTGCACACAACCTCTCCGGTTCTTTCAAACAGTGATCTCCAACCCACTCCTAAACACCAAGGGAAATTAAAACAATATTTTTTACATTTAAATTAGGCTGAATTTCCAAAACAAAAACAAAATATGGTACAGCATATAAACGTCTAATTTACCTGTTGGCAAATCGCTCTCAGAACATATTTAGCATATTCGCTTAAACTTGCCGTCTCTATTACGAATGGTTTTTCAGATGATCGTAGAGGGGTTTGAGAATCTAAAATTCTCTCACCTGTTGGTTCTTCCATTATATCAGCTTTATTGTGCTTAGAAGAGTTGATGTTACCACCAATTTCTGCATCTATAAAACAGAATACGTTTTAGAGTAACAATTCTACTTTTAACCACTAGATGGTGGAGTGTACTAAGGTTATACATTGACAATGTGGGATCAATGCTTTATTCTGTGTGATATGAGGCCACTTAGAATCAGTCAGTATTGTAAATACGATGACAAAATCAAAAGGTTAAATATTTACGCAATTTAAGAATCAGTGCCAATAGCATTCCTTATTGCAATTGATGTCATACCACACGGCAACCCCCGGCATGCGTGCCAGACGTAGTACACTGACCACTCCTGTCTGGCACACCGGCGCTGAAGCTGCTCCAGTAAAGCAGCCGATGACGGCTGAAACGGAGCTTCTGCGCTACTTTACTGAAGGAGCTTCCAGGTTTCTGGAGGAAGACGAGTCTCCAAAGGTAAGTAAGAGCAGCAAATTGAGGGGCACATCTAATTGGTATACTATGAATAGGGGGGATAACTTTATGGTATACTATGAATTGGGTGGGGCAACAGAGGCATACTATGAATTTCTGGGGGCAACTGTGGCATACTATGATTTGGGGGCACAACTATGTGTCATATGATTTGGGAGCACAACTATGTGTCATATGATTTGGGAGCACAACTATGTGTCATATGATTTGGGAGCACAACTATGTGTCATTATATGATTTGCGGGCACAACTATGAGGCATGATATGAATTTGGGGCTCAACCATGTGGCATAATACAAAGTGGGGCCGCTACTGTGTGGCATAACATGAACGTTTGTAGCCGGCACACTGATAGAAAAAGGTTGCCAAATTGTTACACCATAAACCACACCTCTTGGATTGTAAGCCTATTTGGCCAGGGCCATCTTTACCTTTCATGTCATTATATATCATCTGTTAGGCTAATGATTCTCACAGTGTACTGCACAGTGTAATATGTTAGCGCTTTATAAATAAAATATAATACCAGTACTACTAGGATTGCATAAATCTTTGCCTTTAAACATTTGACTTTTGAAAACTAAAAATGACTTACAGTAGATAGTTAAGAAAGCCCCTAAAAACATTTTGGCTATGAAATTAGGGCAATGTTGACATTTCTCATATTTTGATACTTGTGCTGGAAATTTTCTCTCATACCTGAGTATACAATATTGTTTAGTGTATTATACATACTTGCCAACTCTCCTGGAATGTCCGGGAAACTCCCGAAATCCGTGTCGGTCTCCCGGTAGAGCAGGCAAGTATCCCGCATCCTGCAATTCCCTGGCCAAAATGACGCGATTTGTGTCATTTTGGCCCAGCCCCCTGCGACAAAACAGCATTTCCGTTGCAGGGGCGGGGCCAAAATGACCGCACCCGCCCACTGCCGCCCTCTAGTCACGCCCCTCTACCAGACTGCACTACCTGAAAGTAGGCAAGTATGGTTTTATATTTTGCTGAATTTAGAGTCTGTACACAGATTGTCATTTGTGACAAATTGACAAGAAGATACTGTCAATATTATACTAAGCAGACCATTATATTTGGCAAAACATACTTGCCCACTCTTCTGGAATGTCCGGGACACTCTCAAATTCTGGCTAGGTCTCCCGGACTCCCAGGAGAGCAGGCAATTCTCCCGCATCCTGCCAACTTTGTGCCTCAATGACGCAATTCGTGGGGAAATGTCAATTTCATTGCAGGGGTGGGGCCAAGATGCAGCAATCGGCCCACCCTGCCCCCTCCCGACCTCCCAATACGCCCCTCCTGCGGGATTTCCCAGAGGAAAGAAATTAAAAGTAGGCAAGTATGTGGTAAAACAAAGCATTACAGTGTATTGAAAAATAGCATATAGTATCACAGAACAGCTCATACTGGTATGTCACGCTAGTGTATCACAGTACAAAAGATAACAGAACAGAATGATGTTCCTCCAGCAGCAGCTTTAATAAACAGAAAAGTGCTTTATAAGTGTCTCTTGCAACTATACCATGTAATGGGACTAGTAACTAATAATGCAGTAAGACTAGTGGTAGTAATGGGCTCCCTTTCTTTTGATAACCAATAAATATTCCTGCATTTATTAGGTACAGGATGTTTAAATAAAAAAGATACATGTATGTCTTATGTGGTAGCTTCTGCAGTGTTTTATAATTGCTTCAGAATGTAAAGCAAATTACATTTTTTTATGCTGCAGTAAAAAAGGCTACTAAAATTTAGAAAAACTTTATTGGTAGGTGAATTGTGCCACTTATTAAACCGTGCCCTGATACCAAATGCTGCCAACCCGCCCCTAGGTTATGATCATTAATTTAAGAACCCCTGTCTTAAGAGGACATTTGCAGTTAAGTAAACCTGAAACATTATTTTTTCAGAGAAAGTTGAGAGGGTACATTGGATAATATAAGTGGCGGCCACACATGATACTATCCTGCCACTTTGCAGGAACGTCGAATGAGACGATCAGTGACCAACTTAGACAAAAATTTTGGTGATCAAATCAGATAAGATCTGGTTGTTTGGTGCACCGACAAAGCAGTCAGATCTCTTCTGTCGTGATTGGGGTGTTTTAGTGTGGTCGGAAGATGACTACCCACAGACTGATGACCAGGGGCACCAAGAGGGGGGGCAGGTGCATAGTACTGGGCCATGCCTGGGGGCCCTGGCCTGCATGTGTAGTGGGAGGAGCCAAAACCTGGTGACCGTACCCCTTTCTGAGGCTATAGAAGGGGCCCCAAGAATATGCTGTACCAGGGCCAGAAATTCCTCTTGGTGGCCCTGCTGATAACGGTCATCTTCTAACCAATAATGATCTGATTGTTATCAGGAAATCCAGTGTCATTTTGTGGAACATACTGTAATATTGGGCTTATTGGCCAACGTCAATGCTGTTATCGCAGCTTATAGGAAAGACTTATGTCTACCAGAAAGAACAGGAACGATATAACCTGTGTTGTTAGCTAACCAGTAAATGTGCCATAAATTTAAAATTTCCCACAATCTACAGCCTATTTTTTGGGATACAGAAGGTGGAATAATTAATAGTAGCTGTATGCAATGTGGAAGCATTACAGGAATCACGTATGAGAACGCACCCAGCATCAGGATAGCTTTGAGGACAGCAAACACTGCTCCCACTTCAATGCTGTTATGAGCAGCTGCCAGAAGATGTCTATCACAGGAAGAACATATTCCAGGAACCAGCTTTCCTAAGGGGAAAAATACAAATTACTACTAATCTTTTATTGACAAAAAGCAGCACAAACAGAATGCTCTTTATTACATTGGTTAGAGTGTGTCTAGAAGATACAATGTACAAGGGACAAGAGGGGGGGGGGGGGGGATTCCAGGGAGAGGAGGAAATAGCTGTGTCCTCCTGCAAAGCAATTGTGGCTTCTATCAATGTGACCTGGCCAACCCTTTATCTCATTTAAATAATGTAATTGTAGTTTTAAAGATCTTTATTTCTAAGAACTGCATCTCGGTCATAAGTTGCTACATACATAAGTGTTTTTTTTTACGTAAATAACATAAGCAACTAACAATCAGCAGTTGCTTTTAATTTTTATTATATTTTTTATTTGTAATGTTTTTCTCTCTTTATGTTTATTGGCCCAATCACAATTAAGGTTTTACACCTCTAGAAATAAAGACAATTATAATTTTTTGTACGCTCCAGTATTGATTTTGTTTATTTTATTTAAGTAACGTTTTGATTCTTTGAATTAGAACTATGAGTATTTATTTACATTTGCAGAGTTTCACATCATTATCGGTAGAATTGTCATATGTTCCAACTCTCCCGATTTTGGCTTGACAGTCCTGAATTGTGGACCCAAATAGAGGCGAATTCAACAAATAGGCAGAGCTTCGTCTGAATGTGGGCGCTTGGGGTGGATCAGGGCGAGGTTTCGGTAGGTTGCGTTGGAGCGTATTTTGTCCCAATTATGCATTTTTGAATATTGGAAGGTATGCCATTTTTTATAATTTTTATGGTATGATCACCTACTGAAACATTCATAATACTTTCATTTTCACTTTGAATCACTTATTAATATATACAGCAGTTCTCTGACTCCAAGTAATTGCAATACACAACTAAATTAATTGGAATATACTGCAAAACCCTTAAGTAGTAGAACAGTGTTCTCTATGCAAACTGCTGCTTCATCCTGTGAAGTACTATAGAGACAAAAATCTCCATAAGTGTATTTATTTTATAAGTAAAGTTGACTCTATGTCAGTTGTTGAAACACTTTACTGATGAGCTCCAAAAGCGGTGTTACTGTCTGTAGATGGTAACAATTTATCTTAGAATTTGTCTCTGTTATGCACTGGACACCCAGTGGGAAAACACATTGGTTAAAAAGTATGCTCAAAAGTTACGGCTCTTGCAGTCTAGAGGCGTACTTACAAATGTGGCCCAAAAAGTATACCACTAGTTAAAAATGAATATAATGACCTTGCATTTATGACATATCCTATATGCATCTGTATCAGCTGGATGTGTAGAATGTTAATCAAAAACCGAGCTCACCATATAGTAGTGGCAGAGCCCCTTTGTGTCGTATTAACAAACACAATTCATATTGTCATACTGAACTGAACGAGACATCAGTCATGGGGGTATATTTACTAAACTGCGGGTTTGAAAAAGTGGAGATGTTGCCTATAACAACCAATCAGATTCTAGTTATCATTTATTTATTTCATTCTACAAAATGACAGCTAGAATCTGATTGGTTGCTATAGGCAACATCCCCACTTTTTGAAACCCACAGTTTAGTAAATATACCCTAAGGAGTTATAGTATATGTCACACAGGAAATTGAGAGCTGTGGGTGCTGAATCTATGAGCATATTTCATTACATATATCACTACGCAGAGAGATATATAAATGGTGCAAATTCAAAATAGTATATTTAAATTTAAAATATAAATAAATACATTTTTACGTTTTTTTTATGCAAAGTAAACTAAAAGTGTTCATCTATTTGAAAATAGGACAGAATTGATATTTATTTAACACTCATAGAAACACTTCTGAGTAAACAGTATACTGTATATATTAGAATGGCAACATAGCTCTGACCTCACGTACATCACAATTCCAGGTCTGAAGTGTAAAGTGCAGCAACTCAATGTTATGGACAGTTAGGTATTACTGCTGTTTGACAAGATACCTTTTATGCCTATATTTAGCATAGTAGGCAGCATAATAACAAGGTTACACTGTCATATTGTTAAATGTCCATATGGACTTCTTTTACTACTTTATATGATTTATTTTAACTTAATGTTGGTTAAAATATATTTGGCTACTGATCATAAATCTGTCCATGTAACTCAAAGGTCTGCCTCCTACAAATCATCTAAACACATGAAAAAAGGCCATAAAAGACCTAAAAAGCCAGACAGGATAACAGGAGTCTGACATGTTAATTATCACTTAACACAAGTACAATACATTTTTACTATGAAGGTCATAAAACAAAGATATAGAGCAGATTGCTTTTAACTGCATTCATATTGAAGTGTCTATAACAATTGCATTTTCTACAGATGACGCTCCATATTCACATGCAACTCCAAATCTAGGACCTGATTCATTAAGGATCCTAAATGAAGAGGATCCTTATTTCAGTCTCCTGGACAAAACCATGTTACAATGGAAGGGGTGCAAATGTGTGTTCTGTTTTGCACAAGGGTTAAACACTAACTGTTTTTTCATGTAACACACAAAAACTTGATAGCTTATTAGTACACTGAAATTTAAAGTTGATATGTGTGTGTTACATGAAAAAACAGTTAGTGTTTAACTTATGTGCAAAACAGAACACACATTTGCACCCCTTCCATTGTAACATGGTTTTGTCCAAGAGACTGAAATAAGGATCCTCTTAATTTAAGATCCTTAATGAATCAGGCCCCTATTCTTTAAAAGGCACACTGGGCAAGGTTAGGGAGCTGTGCCAGCCATCTCTTGGCCTGCCCTGTGACATATTTCTGCTGGTGAATTCGTGTCCCATCCTCTATGATGTCATACTAACCATGTGACACTGGGACATGCTATTGTATTTTGAGATGATTATTACACAGAAATAAGATTGACAGGAGGGCTCTTGGGGGAAGTGAGGGCTTTAAAAGGCAGAGAGAAAAATAATGGCTGCTTCTTGAATGGGGAGCTCTGCAAACAGACTCCGTAACAACTACATGGAATAGAGCAAAATGTCCTGCAATAAACATATACAAAATACATATACCAAATAATACAATATACATGTTGCTATACTTTCATTGTTAAATTATACCTTCAGAAAACATAAAGAGAGTTAGAATACATTTAAAAATGGCTTCAATGTCTATTATACGCTCTCAAAAATAAAAACACTATTAAGTATAGTTAATAAAACTACATATCCGATTTAAGCAAAATAGTCATTTATACTTTTAATTTGTTATTAATTTAATCAAATTCACATTATAATAAGTACAAAAATTTAAACTGCTTTGTTAATTTCTAGCAGACTTTCAAGCTGTTATTACCATTAAACTGAGAATGCTGTTTACTATAATATGTCTGCTCTGAGAGTCACAACTAGATTTGACAATTGATATTTTAATATAAGTGTAATTCCGCCTGGCCTTTTTCAGATGTGTGCACAAAAGACATTTTCAGAAATAACTGTAAAACATGTCATTTTGTAGGGTGTTGTGCTGTGAGGAAGAACACACTCACCAGTTGATGGCCCAAACGAGCAGACCTGCGGTGTTCTTAGGAGATGTAGGAGAAGGCGGCACGTCATTCTGGCACCAGGTTCTGCATCTGGGTCACCGCAAGCTGTGAGGAAAGGCTCTCCTGTTAGGTGTCTATCACTCATTTACAGTCACTTCAATGGACCATCATCACATCAGTGTATAACTTTTATTTACGTCTAAACAAAACTTTTATAAGGGATGAGTCTGTATAACAAACATATTACACTGATGGTATATTAATACCTTGTAATAACTTTTAACTTTTTTATATTTAATATTGTTTTAATTGATGCTTGTGCTTTTGCTAATTAACTGGTAATGTTTAGGACACCTGAGCCAGCCTAATTGAGTCACTATAGCTAGAGATATCATGCAAAATCTGACTGCTAGATTGCTTTACCTCTGCTCTATAACCCAGTAAATAATTTAACAGAAGTGTCCCTGCCCCCAGCAAGAGCTGCTCAGTGCATCTGTTTTTCCTATGGCTCATCCATTCCTCTTAAGGGTGTAGTACCATTTAACGATACTGACTACCCCGACAGCGACTATAACAACATGACAATTCCGAAGACTACTAACACAACCTGAAAAAAAAATGACTTAGACACAGATGAAGTGATGTGACGACCCAATGTGTTTCCGACTGAGGAAAATGACATAACGCCAAAACGCGACTCCTCTTAAAGCGCCGATGGACGAACTCGGTTGCCATTCATCCAATGTAAGTATCATTTTAGGGGTTAGGGTGGTAAGTAATTTTTTTTTTCAGGTCAGGGTAGTAGTCTTCGGAATTGTCATGTCATTGTAGTCGCTGTGGGAGTAGTCAGTATCATTAAACTGACTACCAATGCGTCTTAAAGCCGCATCTGAATGCCAGGAGGGAGAGGGGGGCAATAATCACAAGCCAGAAACAAGAAATTACGACTTGTGTTTGGTCCTTATGCTCACACCACCCTCCACTGCCATTTTAAAGTGGCAAATGGTGAACAAAAATATATTTTCCATGTCTGCATCACAGAACCAGCAGAGCACCCAGGAAAACAGTTCTGGCTCAGGGTACAGGGACAGACCTTTGTACAATCTTTTTTGTAGGTCAGAGTGGAGCTTTAAAGACACAAATGAACACATACATCTTCTCCAAGTCATAGAAAAAGGTTTACTTTTCTGTGGCATTGAGTACAGTTTGAGGACACTGTTCATAATAAAACATATAGAACACTGAAAAGTGTCCTAATATTGCTGCTTTTATAACATGTCAGCAGACATGGATCCCTGTTACTAGCTACCAATTGTAGAAACAGTTATCTGTAAAAAGAGATCTCCATTAACATAGATGACATTAGTCAGATTAAAATGTATTATGAACTTGTTATGCACAATGCAACTGGTTTTATTGTCATAGGTAGAGGAGAATAAAATATTTGTTCAGCATTTAGCTCATACACCCCATATACAAAGTAAATCACAAGTACCGCTGACATTTACAGCATCCATAAAGTATTATGGTACAAAGGAGTTTAGCTTTTAAGTGACAAAACATTTAGATGGATCACAGAGTTTTTACCAACCATTTATTTCAGTTCCCAACAAACACAAGACAAGCAGACTCTTATATCTTGTTTTGTTATAATGCCCAGAGGCAGTGACTGCTGAAGTGATGTAACATGAGGGCATGATTAGTTTCAATCAGGTATGTATGGTGCGCTGTCTTACCTAAGAAATGTGCTGCAAGTAAGGGTAAAAAAAAAAGAATGCGCACACGCATGCATAATGCACACACAAAAAACACTTACATTTAAAATAATCACATTAAAAGTATCCCATTAAAATGCATAATATGCCAAAAACCATATAACATGCCCATACACTAAAATGTAGCATGACTGTTCTATTGCACTGATATAGTTGGAGTCTGTTGTGATTCATGGCAGTCTCAAGGGAAAGACAATAAAAGCAAATGTCTTAGGCCCAAAGGTGTTGCTGGCTCTAATAGCTGTAACATATTAAAAGGTTCAAAAACAATAATCTCACGACTCGCTGTCTGTGAAATAAAAGGTTCAGTTTAATATAACGCATGTTACCAGTCACCATGGTAACAAGCAGTGACAGCATGGCAAGGCCACACATACCCATTTCCTTCTTTTCTTAACATTATGGAATAAACAGTTTAGAAAGGCAAGATAGAGGTTGTTGATTTTGCCTTATGCAAACAATACATACAGACATGGACAAATTTGTTGGTAGCGTTACAGCTCAATGTAACAATGCTTCATTGTGAAGATACCGGTTTTATCTGGCCCAATTATACCTATGTTACGCTGACTGGTCGCCCAGGGGTGCCTTACCATGCCAGGGAAGCATACTGTGACGATTATGTAGTATATTGAATGACTGATTGTTATTTTCTGTTGAATTCATGTATGACAATGTATATTGTATGCAATCTCAATTTGTATTTTGCTAGATGACATGAGTTTGAACCTATGCAAGTGTCAATAATCTGTTGAAATTAGCCAGACCAGGGAGAGATAGGCTTCTCTGAGGAGTTTGAAACCCCAAAGTTGTAAACCATCTAACCAAACAGAACGAGCAAAGGTGAGAACTCAAGGTCCTGTGAACATTCCCGATCTCAGGACATCCCTAGCTCACTTCAAAAGCCCTGTGAGATTTTGAAGATCAATCTGTCCTTATTGACAGCTAAATGCCAAAGGTGAGAGCTATGTGGAAAAAGGTTTAAAATCTTCTGTCTTAGACAATATCATGTGCATTTTCATGAGGGGGTCTATCAAGACTGAAATGTCCCATTTTTCTAAATTGTGTTCCCTCACACACCAAGTCTTACCTAGTAAGTAGTGACTCTGGTTTTATTTCCTATTTTATTTCTGAAACTTACTTGTGCAATTTATTGTATGTCTTGTCATTAACTTTTTTGTAACTAAGCCTTGGAAACATTTTTGGGATTAAAATACATTTAAAGAGCAAAATACAAGAAGACAGGGGCGCCACACATAGTGTAATAATATTTCCACAAGTGATAATAGTAACCCAAGTAGTGCTCGTGCCAAATATATAATTCAAAAAAGCTTATCTGGTGCATATGAAGATGAAATTCCAACAGAGGATTCCAAATGATCTCCAATTCCGGGACCAAGTGACTTCAAATAGCTAAAACTCAAAGAATAGCCACAATAGTGTAACACCATTTGAGATACTTCTAAGTTGGTTTAAAAGTTTTAATAAGACCGCTAAGCGATCAATGCAACAAATGCCCGTACATAAAAACAGAATGAAAACAGCTGATCTGTCCTCCTCAAGATCAAACGTATCCATATGTCAAGAGCGTGAGCAGCAATCCCGGCCGGTGAAGGCAACAACACTCCGGATGACGTTAACCAAGGAGAGAGATCCAGATATACCCGACGCGTTTCGTCTTAATAAAGACTTTATCAAGGGATGATGGTGCATAATGTGCAACCTCACTAGTATATATACTCAAAGTAATTAATCTTAGACCAATCTCGGGTGAATCATTTCCACCCTCATGCAGCCGATTTGGAGCGCATATCACGTCATATCCACTTCTGGTCTTCACGAGATGTCACTTCATACAGACGATATGGAACGCACATCACGTCATATCCACTTCCGGTCTCAACGAAACATCACATCCGGCTCGCGTCACCATGGTATCAAATATACATAATTAGTCACATCAAACAAATAGCTATGCTAAATATAATCTCATCGTAACATAATCCAAACATATATATCATCACTTCCGATATTCATCTCGATAAAACCGGGACATAAATTGCAAACCTGGTCACCTGGATGCTCTAGAAGGATGTTCAGTCCAGCAGAAGCCTAGACTTAAATGCTGGAGATCAACCCAGAATGAAGAGAAAAGAAACAACAACCACCCCTGTGCCTCATTCTATCCTCTATACTCTTTAGTTTTCCAATGCTCCAGAGGCTGGGTTAGGGGTGGCCTTAGAAAGTGCGATCCTCCGAGAGGAGTGGATGTCTATAAAGGGGCTGTTACAGGGTTGTCCCTTCTCATCCCAATACATCCCTTGGTCCTCCGCCGAGTTGAAAGTTTGGCAGAAGGCAACCTGACACATTGAGAGCATACTCAGATTAATTAAGGGGCAAGGCTAAGATGATTAAATGACACTCCCAGTATTAACCCCTTACAAGCTTTATCAGCCACACCTGGCTTCCAGCTGATCGGGACTTCTTGTAGAGTAAGGAGGGGGAGAATGAATGTAGCTACAGCCTCCGCACCTGTATTATATAACTGTACTCCACCCGATCCTTACCCATAACCCATCTGGTGTCAATTTGATAAGAATGCACAACAGGATCACTGCAATAACAAACACATTTTTACAATGGGTAATATAGACTGAAAAGTCTCCTATATAGGCATGTCTGCAATGTCCTTTTATCTCATGTAATGAGACACTGCACTTGCACTCTGGTAAGGTGGGGTACATTAACAGGGCTATAAAAAGTACATGTTGTTATACTCCACATGTTGTAAGAAACGAAACGAGGTACAGGCTGGTTAAGGTGATATCAAACTCATTTCATCACATTCATTCCTCCAGAGAAATGATGAAATTAAAAGCTATTGTCTCATGTATACCTGCATGTCTTTGTATGTCATAGAATAAAGCAAAGAAACAGTGAAAAGATACATTATTTCATATTCTCCAAAGATATTCTAAAATTTGCTGGATAGATTTGTTGTTACCCCTTAGAAAAGATTATAAATAATTGGATTATAGTGATATTTCAAACTACTTGCTTTCTTGAATTAGTATCACAAATATCTTCAGTCTTCTAATCAGTCATTTACCCTATTTAAATGGATAAAAGTGGTCACTCTGCTATTTGGTATCATTGTGTGCAGCACAGTGAACAGGGACCAGAGGATTTGTCCGAAAGATCAGAAAGTAAATTACAGACAAGCATGTCAACGTTAAAGGCTATAAGACCCAAGCAGCTTGATGATCCTGTGACTACAGATGCAAATATTATTAAGAAGTTTAAAGTCTATGGGACTGCAGCTAATCTCCTTGGACGAGGATGCAAGATTAAAATCGACCCCAGATTAAACAGAAGCATAGTGAGAATGGTAGAAAAAGAGCCAAGGAAAACTTTCAAAGAGATACAACCTGAACTCTTTTTGAGTGACAGTGGACTCCATGGAAGAAGATCCAGGAGGACAACATTTCTGAAAGAACAACATAAAAAAGCCAGACTAGAATTCTCTTAAATGTATATTGACAAGCCACAATGCTTCTGGGAGAATGTTCATTGGTCAGATGAGCCAAATCTGGAGCTTTGTGGAAAGTTACATCAGCTCTATGACCACACATGAAAAAAATAAGCTTACAAAGAAAAGAACACTGTACCTTGTGTGAAACATGGCGGAAGCTCGGTTATGCTTTGGTGCTACTTTGCCGTTTCTGGCATGGAGTGCCTTGATTATGTGCAGAGCACAATGAAATCTCAAGACTATCAATGTATTCTGGAGCGAAACATACCACCCAGTGTCAGAAAGCGCTGTCTCAGTCACAGGTTATGCGTCCTCCAACAGGATAATGACACAAAACATACAGCTAAAAGCACACAAGAATGGAGAAGAGCAAAACATTGAATCCTATTGAACATCTATGGAAAGAACTGAACCATACAGTCTGGAGAAGGAACCCCTCAAATCTGAGACAACTGGAGCAGTTTTCTCAGGAAGAGTGGGTGAAACTATCTGTTGACAGATGTGGGAGTCTCACTGAGAGCTACAGAAACCGCTTGATTGCAGTGATTGCAGCTAAAGGTTGTGCAACAAAATATTAGGTTAATGGTCCCATCATTTTTGTCCATGCCATTTTCATTTGTTTTATTATTTCAAATATTGAATCAAAAAAGTCACATGCAAAGTCTGATTTCTATTAACTATGGAATAAACAACATATTTGATTCCAATTACTTTTGTTAATTTCAAGTTATTTCAGATAAAAATATGGGTTCTTCTTTGTCCATGTCTGTATACTCTTCTATTTGGTTTGCACTTAAGAGACTGTGGCCTTTCCAAATCATATGAATTTAACTTACCTAGTCCATAGTCCATAAATTCTCTGTATTAATATTGTCACGGAATAGGTAGTAGATACTGTCTTTTAAGATAGACTTTGGCATTTACTCAGCTGCAGACAGAAAACAGCACCAAACAGGGCTGTAACTTGAGTTGTGTGAGAGGGGCAGCCGGCCAAGGGCACAGTTTATATATAGCATAAGATAGAAACCTGGGACACACATACAGGCTATCTTCCCAGTGCTTCTCTTATAATATATATATACATATATAGATGTGTGTGTGAGAGAGACCATAGGATATATTTTATAGCAACCAATCAGATTCTAGCTGTTATTTTGTAGAATGTACTAAATAAATGACAGCTAAAATCTGATTGGTTGCTATAGGCAACATCTCCACTTTTTCAAACCCGCTGTTTAGTAAATATACCCCCATGAGTGCAATTGTTTTTTTCTTTATGAAATAAATAATTTGTGAAACAAATCTCTGCTATCTGCTGTGATCCCCTAGTTCTAAATAGAGGGGATACTTAAAATTGCGGCAGTTTTCGTGGAATTAGGAGCTTGTTAAATAGGCCCCAGTATGTGAATGGAATTGTGCGAGGTAAGACAAAAATTGTATTTTCACGGGTGAATTATTCACACCCGTATCTGTGGCTAATTGAAGTGCTCCCATTGAATGATGCTAAATATAGTACACGGGACATAGCATGTGACATAATGTAAGCTGAACATGCACTAAAAGGAAATATATTTACATATAATATGTATAAGGTTCTGCGCTACCAGAAACATTGCCTACATTGTTCTATAAAGTCCTTTAGAAAACTAGGCTGGCCTTCTGAGTGGAGACCGTGATCTGAACCAGGGGAACATTAGAATTAGTGAATGAGGACGGAGCACTGATGGGATAAAGATAAGATTAGCTTCTTTTTTTTTTTTTTACATATCTTAACATCTCAATAGCTATTCCTACAAAGATCATTACAATACATTGAAAAATCTCTAGCAAGACAGATACACGCAGATGTACTACTGCTAACATATTAGTTGACTCTCACTGTAATAAAATGCATACATGTTATTTTGTTAAGAAAACATACATCATACGCTGAATCATGTAATGTCAGACAGCCCTAGTATTCAGCGATGCTACCTGCAGCCAGGAGGGATGGAAGAGCGACATGCTGCACCACATCTTCCAGTGAAAAGCAGTGCCGTGCTATTAGAACAGCAACAAAAGTGGCCAGTGAGTCGTGAAATGACAGATCACTAACCTACAAAGCAGGAAGAAAAGCAGAATGAGCAGGTGTGCCAAATGGAACAGTACAGGTTAGTGGTATCATTAATCACATTTTGAGGATTGACAGCATGGTGCACGAAGTACAATGAACTGTGAAGAAGACTCACACTGGTCACATGTCCTATAATTCCACCCAATCACCAAACAAACAGATCCTGTCATCAATGTGGCAGTCCTATCTGATCATTTGGTGATGAGGTTAACATATAATAATGGGCTCCATTTACTCTATATAGGCAATGCCATACACACCGGTCATTGGTTGACTTATTTTTAGCCTGTCCAATCAAAGCCCAATTTGTATTTTGATCAAGCTAGACAATTAGTGGTTGCTCTGGAGCCAAGCATAGTCAGATGACGGGCCAATCTGATTAAAGACTTGATCTAACAGATAGTAGCATGTCTGGTAATCCTTAAGTAATGTTCATAAACTTAAAAAAATTAACAAAGGCATTTATATTTCTCATATTACCACACATTATATAGTACTGTACATTGTGGGCTGGGCTTATCTCAGCTGAAGAGAATGCAACTATATCCTCTGCTTTCTGAATATAGGAGAGAGTTTAGTGAACCCTAAAGGATATTATCCTGTACGTCCCTATATATAGGGAGAATGCTGGACTGGGAATTGTCCACCCTGATACATAACTCCATTACCACAACACAGTATGTATAATACATTTCCTCCATGGTGGGAAATAGCTGAAAACCCAAGGTGGTCAATATGAAACACTTTTATACTTGCCAGTTTTCAATTAATAATATACGTATTAAACGCTGTAATGAGATTATAGATTACCATGGAGTGCAGGCCTTGTGCCTTTCTAATGACACACAATGCTTTGGTGACTCACTTTTATTTGTAATAATGAGTATATCATCCCATGAAATAAAATATGAATAACATTAATGATAATAAAGTCACGCTAGATTGTACTGAAGTAGTCAAGAAGATTAAAAGAATCATAATCAGATAAAAATACTGATAACAATTATAGTCAATGAGTGACATTACATCAGCATTTGATTATGAAGACTAACTTACTGCCTATTGTAGATACAGAAGATAGCGGTTTCCGAAAAGTTCCCTGACCAATATAAGGCTAGATAATTACCAAATTCCTGCATGTTAAGTGCATGTAAACATGCTGTTAAAATATAAATCATTGTACCACCTGAAGTCATACATTTTTACACACGTTTACCTTGTGTTTTGCTGCAGTATATTTCTTTAAAGGTTTAATGTGTCTGATGTACCCTAATGCCATATATGCCTAGCTCACGAAATGTCAAGTAGACTCCCGTAGTTCAAACCCATATTAGATGCTTATATAAACATAGTGCACTTTATATACATTTGTACTTATATTTCAACATGCATTTAAAATGCATTGAAAACAACAGTGTGTGCACAGCCTTAAAGTCATTGTGATTTCTAATACGATTACCATCTATAATAGGATGTTATGTGGTTTCTAACTGAAGAGTAGTAAAGCTGTAAGTTATAATATAAATTAGCAAAACTGACCTGATTGTTGACCCTGGCATAACACTTTAGGTGTCAACGATGGTTCTATGTGTAGATGAAGGTGCAAGTGAGGCAGCATAACATATATGGTACATGGCACAATGCATCTGGCTAGAAAGAGTCTCTTATGGGCCTTGACAAACAATAATAGTTATATTGGATTTCCGAGCAAGGTGCTGTGCAGTTTTTGAGGTAGCACGGATATGTTTGATATTTAAACGTGTGAATTAAAAGCCATGTTTTGGGGTGTAATAAACAGGAGTCTATCAGACTGTTTTAGAGAGCGATATTAGTACAGACAGTTGGATGCACAGCCTATTGTGTGAGCTGTTACTGGTGGTGTACATAGACTTTTTAGTGTAGGAAGTGGACAACTCTGTATAATATATGGGGGTAAATGTATTATACTTTGGTTTTGTCAAGTCGCCGGAAATCGACGAGTTGACAGCTAAAATTTAAAGCGGCGCTGCCTTGTAAAGGCAAGTTTCCCTTTACAAGGCAGCACCGCTTTAAATTTTGTCTGTCAACTCGCCGATTACCGGCGACTTGACAAAACCGGAGTATAATACATTTACCTCATGGTGTTTAGAAAAATGTGTAAATGTAAAAATTAGAGATGGGTGGGCTCGGTTTCCCGAAAACTGAGCCGAGGATCCAAGTACCGAGCCGAGTCGGCTCGGTACTATCGCACTTTTTCGGATTCCAAAGCGAGGCAAAACGTCATCGTGACGTTGTCGGATCTCGGATCTCGTGAGTTTTCGAATCTATAAATACTGCCCTCCACGGCGATCTAGCACCATTTGAGAGAGGGATACAGAAGGGGTAGAGCAGTTGGGCAGGCAAACAAATTGTAATAATAATGCTGTCAGTGTTCTTCAAAGTCTCCAGTGACATTGTATTGTGCATAGCTCATACAGAAACAGGAGGGCTGATATTGTTGTTGTCACTCTCCAGTCTCAGTCATGATGATACTAATCCCTCTACCTCATGTGCTAAAGCCTACATTTAGTGGTTTTAAGTAGGGAAACACAAATGTAAATAAAAAGCTTGTACCTTTTTAAAGAAAAAAAAGGTGCAAGTTTACTGTAGAAAAACATAAAATTGCCAAGATACCATTCTACCCAAAATATTACCAGGCATACCAGCATCAGGTAGTTCCCTTCTCTTAGCTAGATTTCAACACCTGCAATGTACACTGTGATCATATTCACCCTCATCATTGTGTACATCTTCTTCAAAAAAATACTAATTCATCACCGCCGGAATCCACCATCACAGAAGTCTGTGTACTTTGATGTAATTGCCAATAATAGCCTTCCTCATAGAATTTGTAGTTCATTTTATGGCAGAGCTGTCACGATTTTTGGGCAATTCTTTTAGAGCAGAGCAAATTTCAAAATGTTGTGCTGACTCATCTGCATCTCCACTGGGTGTCTTGGAAGTTTTTTCCGAGAAGCAGTTGCCAGAGAAACTGAAGGAGGAGACGTCATTACAAGATGTTGATAGCTCTTGGATCCTGGTGAAGCAAATTAAGTCCTAGATCTACAGTTACATTATAGTTAGCGGATTTGCTTAGTTTAATTTCATCCTTCAATTTCTCTAGCTGGTTCTCAAAATGTATATTTAGGCAATCACTTGACTCGCTGGACTAAAGTACATTCCCCTCAAATTCTAGTCTTCTTGCAGCTGCTGCATTCTCCTACTTGCTATTGCAGAATCCCTAAAATGACCCTAAATTTTTCGGGACACAGACACCATCTCCTGCATGTCATTGTCATGTTTTAAAATGTTCTGTAACACCAAGTTGATTGTGTGATCAAAGCAGGAAATGTGATGGAATTCCCCTTGCTGTAATGCTCTAACAATATTGGTGGCGTTATCAGAAATGACATACCCTCAGGAGAGTCCAAGCAGGATTAGCCATGTTGCAATGACATCCCTTACATTTTGGAACAGATTGTCAGCTGTATGCCTCTTAGTGAAGCCACTGATACACAGAGTAGACTACTTCTGAAAAATGTGACGTACTTGGGTACATGCCGCTGCTGTTCCTGCTGGTGAAGGCGAATCACCAACCCAGTGGGCTGTCACAGTCATCTAATCTTTAGTTTGCCCAGTTCCGCTTGTCCCCATATCTGTGGTTAAGTGTACAGTGGGTAGACTGGCATTTTGTAGCCCAATAATTAAATTTTTATGTACTTTCTGGTACAGGTGAGGAATAGCTTTTCTAGTAAAATGGTGTTGTGATGGAATTTGGTAATAGGGACAGAAGACCTCAAGTAACTGTCTAATACCAGATGCATTAATAGTGGATATTGGATGCAGATCTAATACTAGCATAGTCCCCATGGCGCCTGTGATCCGCTTTGCGACTGGGTGACAGCTTTCTTACTTTCTTCCTCTAGCAAAGGATTGTTTAACAGTCAATTGTTGTAAACTACTAGTAGTATTCTTCTGGGTTGAAGATCGACCCCCAGCAGCAGCAGCAGCAGCAGCGGGACTAACGCTTAATAACTCTTCGGAGGAATCCTGGCTAGTGGAGAAGTCATCTAGCCTTAGCAACTTGGATGTGGGACTAACTCCTATCACTTGTGAGGATATTGATGATGAAGGTGTTGGGGGTGTAGATTGCAGGAGCTGGGATCTAGATGAGAGAAGGGAGGTAGATGATGCTGGACTGCTTGTTGTTATTTTTTTAACATAAGTTTCTGATTTTCCCAACAGCTCCCCATGAACTCGCTTCAAATGCCATAACATGGATGAGGATCCTAGATGGTTAAGGTCCCTACCTCTATTGAGTGTGGCTTTACAAACGCTACAAATGGATAGACAACTGTTATCAGGATTTGTGTGAAAATAATTGCACACATAAGAGGTGGATTTTTGGTCTTATGCCCAGGCATGACAATGGCCTTTTTCTTACCACTGGCAAGAAATGCTGCAATCTTTGTTTGAAAGTGTATGAAAATAATATTGTGACCTGTGAAGTGGTCAAAATTGACTGCAAATGACTTTAAATTAGTGTTAGTGAGGTTAATAATAATGTACAATAAAATATTAAAAACAAGAGCAAAATTATGTGATTTTAGCATATTTTAGCAATTTGTCTAAAAAAATACAGATCCAAAACCAAAACACACGAGGGTGGTTTTGCCAAAACCAAAACCAAAACACAAAGCTAATCCAGATCCAAAACCAAAACCACTTCACGGGGGTCAGTGAGCCTCTCTAGTAAAAATGTAGTCATCAGGATGACATCAGGGTTTAGTGGTGTATATAGGTGTTATCAGTGCTGGACGTGCTATAATGTGTGAGGTTTAGTGGTGTTTGTCAGCTTATTAATGTAGACAGCTGAAGGCGTAGTATAACATGTGGGAACTTCTTTTTGTCAGTATATTACTGTGGGCAGTGGGAGGTCCTCAGGGAACTTTTGTGATTTAGTGATTTGTAGGTATTTATGCTTGTTTAAAGCATATTAAATTGTTCTATATCGTATGGAATATCATATGAAGCACAGGCCTTTTGTCTTTATAATGGCCACACAATGCTTTGGTGACTCACTTTTATTTGTTCTGCAGTTGGGCTAGTTTTCTGATAACCTTTTGAAGTGTATTTTTAATGACACAGCTGAATTCCAATCCTAATTACAAGTAAAATGAATAGGTTTGCTAACCCCTACATAAATTCAAGAATTTTCCAGAAAATGTGTGGCCTTCCTTAGGGCTAATCTGACCCTTACTAAGTTTTACCAACTCAATATATTGTCATTTGTCATTTTAGCATGTCTGGTGCTGAGAGTGAGGGTCACGGTACATGTAACATGAGTTTAGTGCTGTGTGCAAGGGTATTACTAGTACTACTATAGACACTTTTGGATGGCATAACAGTGATGTGAGTGGATTACAGGTTCTATTAGTGAGCAGATTACAGATTCCATTAGTGAGCAGAGTTATCACTTTAAGTACTGGAGGAGGGAAAAGGTAGCAGAGATAGGAGCAGGAACAAAGGAGATTAGTGCGCAAACTGTATAGTACTTGTGAATATCTAACTATAATGTGTGTTTGTGTAGTTTTAATTATCCATTCAGCATTGGTCTTTCAGTATCAGTGTTTCTGTGTCAGTGTAGTGTCTGTGTGTACCTGTATGTTACAGAATGTGGTTTCATATGCAGGAAGCAGTTACTCACAAGACAGGAAATGACTCCTTTGCAGGGCAGCTGCTGTCTGTCAGGGTACAGTTTGCAGCACTTAATGCCTGTGCTAACGAAGACAGAGTTCTGTCCCCTGATTGGTCCTAGATCCATTTTGTTTGTATCCAACAGTGTCTCACTTGCTACTTTTCAGGTATATTAATATATACTTGAAGATGTCTGTCTGTCTATGTTCTATGTCTGTCTATGTTTGTGTTAGAAAATTTAGACTGTAAGCTCCAATGGGGCAGGGACTGAGGTGAATGAGTTCTCTGTACACCGCTGCGGAATTAGTGGCACTATATAAATAAATGGTGATGATGATGATGTAGGGAGGCATAATATGCATAAGGAGGGCTGAATGGGTGATACAAAGAGGTGCAAATTATTCTGTGTTTATTTAGTCATATTAATTCAACTACTGTACATCTCGCGCAATGTACAGATGTTTTTTCTATATGAACTGATATTGATATTATTATTTATTGTTATTTCCTAAAACGCACATAAGTTAAAAGAAACCCGTTACCTACCAAGAGTAAGAAGTCCATGAACTCTTAACCTGATATTTAGGGATTGAAATTAACTAAAGATAAGGGGCCTGATTCATTAAGGAAAGTAAAGCAAAAATGGAGTAAGTTTTCTAATGGACAAAACCATGTTACAATGCAAGGGGTGCAAATTAGGGGCCTGAATTATTAAGGATCTTAAATGAAGAGGATCCTTATTTCAGTCTCCTGGACAAAACCATGTTACAATGGAAGGGGTGAAAATCAGTTAATTATTTAGCACATAATTTAAGTACTGGCTGTTTTTTCATGTAGCTCACAAATACTTGATAGCTTTACTTGTACACTGAAATTTAAAGTTGATCTAGGACATGCCCTTCCCCAACTATAAACCTGTCCCCACATTTTACATTTACCTCCCCCTCCAATGCAACATGGTTTTTGCCAAGGTAATAAAAAGTTACTCATTTTTTTTGCTTTACTTTCCTTAATAAATCAGAGCCAAGATGTGTTAGGCATTAAAACTGAAAAATACAGTAATATATAATATGAATATATTATAATGAATATATTTATACACCAGTTCGATATAATAATATATAGTGCTATGATGCTGCACTGTATGTGATATGAATAAAATAATTATAATACCGTGCAGTAACAAATGCTGATTACTGAGAACTGTATTTATTGATTTAAGTTAGGGTTGTGGGATGGACTTCACCAAAATATGCCAGCAGTGTTCTCAATTATTTTATTCATAAACACAGCTGTTTCCAACTAAAATCAACTAGGTTCAGCTCATCCTCCTCTAGAGCACAATCATTTTGTCTGGGTTCAGCTATACTGTACTTATTTATAAAACTTTTAGGGAACTAGTTCAGATGACCATGGTTATATCATCCATGTTAATCATACAATTCAAATCTCTGTCCGGTTACGTTATTGTAGAAACTATAGTCTGATATGAGGCCTCTGATGGAAATGTTTGACCATACTCATTCAATAACAAGCACCACAGAAAAGAATTTTGACCAATAGTATAGACAAACCAGTTAATTACAACACAAACATTCAAGGTTCATAAGGTTCATTCTGCTAGTTTTAAAACTAAAATAAAATTACAGTTATAAAAAAAGAAAATTATATATATGTGTTAGAAGTTTAAGGGTCGTCGCCCCCCTGCCGGAGTTTGCTCATACACATGCGCCACTCCCCAGCAACCAAGCGCCTATTTCGATACCCACTCTATATAGAGCAAGCACTTGAAGGCTAAGGGCGAAGGCTTCCGCACTATAAAAGTATATTTGTTTGGCCTGGACAGACTGGCAAGGCTTACCCCCTGCCATGCTTAACGTGTTCAGTAGGCCTCGAGGATAGCGATCTCCAGGGTTTGGGTGATCCACCGCTGCAGACGACTGTGTGTAGGTTTTGAATGTGGGAGCGGGACAGTACTTTCATTTATATTTATACAGCCATTTATATCGCATTTATATTGCATTTAGTTGTTATCCTACTACTGCCACCAAATATGCCATGTCAAGCTTGGATAAATGTTGGATAAATGTTTTTCTAAAAAATAAAATATACATATAGATATACCTATCTATGCTTTGCTTTCCAACTGAACAGCTTTAATATATTTTTACGTCTTGATTCAATATCAGTTTAACTCATTCTTTATCGTGTCTTCTGTCTCTCAGATTATAGCAGTTTTACCAGTGTAGCTTATAATAAACATAACATACTGGTAGGTTAATTGGCTGCTATTAAATTGACCTTAGTCTCTCTCGGTGTGTGTGTGTGTGAGGGAAATTAGACTGTAAGCTCCAATCCGGCAGGGATTGATATGAGTGAGTTCTCTGTACTGCGCTGCAGTATTAATGGTGCTATATAAATGATGATGACAGTGATGAAAAATCTCCAAAGACAAAATACTGGATTTGGTAAATATTAATAATATACTTGGGGGTTTAAATACCCTTTAAAGGCCGGTACTCTTTCCTTAACCATTTTGAGGGCTTCATGAGACCAGCTGTAGGGCCAGGCTATGTACTGGTCAGCTGTGTTATAGAATGTTGGCATCATTCCGGTATAAAAGCACAGGTTGTTTATATGTTTATATGATCATGGAATGTCCCTGTGACTTGTGATGTCCTACAATTAGGGGAGGGTGTGTGCAATAATTCATATACACAATTATACATATAAAATGAATCATAATATATGTTTTCTATTACTCTAGTGATATGAGAACTAGTAAGAAATTTGCTGCAGCAAAACACATGTTATCAGACCCAGTCTACATAAACAATATTCTGCAGCAGGAAACAAAATTCCTACATGACAAAACAAACATAAGATTAATCCTGTGTAACTTTCAGTTCTGTAAAGCCCTATGTGTCCAGTTCAAGGTAAAAGTTGTGCAGTACTTTAATCTTTAATACTAGTTTCTGATAGTATCCTTATTTCTTCTGAAGCATTTAATGGGTAGTAAAAAGCATGAGCTACTGTATCATATTGTAAATTTATGGTTTGTTTTTTCACTACTATGTTAAAATCGCTGCAAAATATACTTGTAGTTGATTTCATTTTTGATCCAGCTTGTATCCTGCAGGAGCTAGTATTGCGTCACGTATGAGGGGTTTTCTTTGGCCAAGCCCAGGATCAATAGATTTACACCTACTGAATAGCCTGGATCTAGGTGAGCAATACAGAGGGTGAATGAGGAATGGTTTGAGGTGTTTTATTTAATTTAAAATTACTTTATAAACTCATATGTGTGTTTTATTTAAATGTATTCCTGGTGCACTACAGGTCACAGTGGGCCCTGGGTGCCTGGGCATGCTGGCACTTGGGAAACTACAAGTTTACTACTACTGTAGTTTAATCCTTGTAAAGTGAGAAAAAAGTTGACATTTTTGGATGTTTAAAAGCAGAAGTGACAGTAAAGCATTTTATTTGCATATCTTTGATTGACAGTTCCTTTGATATTTCTTGCTGATTAATAAAAAAGAATATTATTAGGATATCAACAGTCTTCATAATTGCACCACCGTACACAACGGGGGCTATTTATGATAACTGTTCTGCAGGTAACCATTAGCAACCAATCCGATGTCTAAACTGTACTAGATAAATTATAGTTAAAATCTGATTGGATGTTCTGGGCCACACCTCCTTTTTCTACACGGTTACCTGTAGAACAGTTTTCATAAAGCTCCCTTAATAAAATATGTATGTTTTTAATGGACAAACAATAGTTGGCACTTACATCCACACTGCAGAGTAAATCATTAAAGCCCCATACGTGATTGGAGGAACAACAGAGAGCCTTAAGTACTCCCAGCCATTCCGAGCTGAGCACTGTGCAGCAAGCTGTCAGTTCTGCACACAGGTTAGATATATCATTGATCCTACAGAAATAAAAGACATTACATTAATGTGGTTTACATGAGAGCAGAATAATAATAAGCCCCTTCCCCCAACAGACTCAGGGCTGTAGGAGACCCAGAGAGAGATACAAGGAAGAACTTACTTAACTCTGTATAAACTGTATATACTTTGTGAATTCTATTTATTTTCATTAATGAAATAACATTTAGGCATAGGGAGGCACACAGCGAATCCAACATGATTCAGAAGTATTTTTTTCTGCTATGATATTAACGGAACAATACAAGTAAAATACAAGTTGTCTTAGCTAATACCAACACACATGGGTGGCCAAATTGGATGAAATTTAGCCATTTGGCACTTGGAACAATTGGCTAAATCATTTCTGTCTTCTACTGGGTCCTGTTAGTGCATTTCAAGGTCTCGTCCAACTGCATTTTCCAACATACCCGATAATGATTCAATCAATTTCATTCAGGATACAATTGGAGGTCCTGTATTGAGGTCACGCATACTGCGTCATCAGGCCACTTGCTGGTGACATTGCAGACTGTGAGGCCAACTCAAAAGCTCTAAGGAGCATGAAAATATTTTAGAAGAAGTTGTGATTGTAAGGGGAGAATTTGTTTTATACACAACAGACTTCCTGTCAGTAATTGCATTTAAGGATATTATAGTCAGCATCTTTAAGATACAATTTGCAGAATTTTTGGCTCATCATTTAGAACACTAGTTTTCATGTCAATATAAATGCAATACTCTTAAGCTCTGCCAATGTATGGGAACTTTTACATATCATTTTGTGAATGTTATTAGTAGCTCTTTTATATAAAATCAACTTCTTATTATTATAATTATTAATGATCATAATCTTTTATTTGTATAGTGCCCCTATATTACACATTGCTCTACATATAGTATTTCATCATTCACAACGGTCCCATTCCCAAAGGAGCTTACATTCTATATACTCTACCACACACCCATTTTGTCACCAGAATATTAACCTACCAATATGCTTTTGGAGAGTGAGAGAAAATCGGAGCAACCAGTGGGAACATGGGGAGAATATACAAACTTCACACAGATTAAGCCTTGTTTGGTAATGAGCCCATGGCCCAAGGCAGCAATATGCTCTATAACCACTGTACCAACTATATTTAAGTTTACTGGTGCAAGGTAATTAAGGGTACAAGGCACCTGGTATAGGATTGTGTTTGGTATAAGAGTATGGTGTGTGCAATTTCTAATTGATTTTGGTAATGTAGTTGTCAATTGTCTCTCATTTCCTGGGATAGCCCCAATTTTTAAATATTAGACTATGAAAATTGACATCCCTGGAAATATTCCTATTTTCACAATTGACTGTCGAGTAACCTATAACAGCAACCTCTGTATATATGGCCCCTACCCTAACTGGTAAAGGTTTCCATACACTATAAAGAAGTGCTTGACATTTCCGTGTAATAAATCTGTATCTGGAACCCCTTTAGTTTTGGGGCACACTGATAGACTCTTGATAATCTTAATGGATAAACTTAAACTGAGTCCTTCTATCTGTATGGTAAATTACAGGCAGGTTATTACATTTCATGCTAATAGTTAAGATACACCCAGGGTATCCCTCTATGAGGCATTTTATTTATGGTTTGCCCTGTACACTCAAGTTCTGTCTCATCAGCCAAAATTAAGCCAAATGCCATTCAAAACTTGCCCCAAATCCGCCAATATATTACTATTTATAATCTATATTTTATATGAACTAAAGCGTGCACAAAATAAAATAAAAGAGGATGCCATCAATTTAATATCTTGTACCGCATATCCCTTTATCAGACGTGCCAACTTGAATTTTTATTATGGTAAGATTGTGAGGAATACTAACTTTTTCTTTTCAAGGGGTCATGAGAAAAAGGGGTTCACTGCTCAGTGGGACTAATCATAGGATATGTCAGGAGCTCCCTGAGCTCCATATGGGGGGAAATGGAAGGTATGGATGGCTCTTTACTCAATAAGAAAAACAAATATTTGTACTACAATCTTCATTGTGATATGTTTACTAATATGATTTTATCATTGCTTGTATTCTATATGCTCATTTTTTACTAAATATTAGAGATGGGCGGGTCCGGTTCTCCGAGAACCGAACCCACCCGAACTTTGGGTATCCGAGTACCGAGCTGAGCAGCTCGGTACTCTCCCGCCCATTCCGAATCCAAATCGAGGCCGAACGTCATTGTGACGTCGTCGGATCTCGGGACTCGGTTCTCGCGATACTTCAACTTTATAAATACACGCCTCCACAGCAATCCATCGCCATTTGACAGAGGGAGAGAGCAGGGTGTAGTCATAGGCTAATTAGAGCAGGGACAGAGAATACCATATTGTTCTTGCAATTGCTCTAACCAAAATCGCTAGTGCAGAGAGGAGGATAGAGGTTTATTATTTTTTCTTCATATTTGGCACTCCCCAGCGCTTTTGGGGTGTCCCCCATAATTGTGCATTAATATTTCTGGCTGTCAAAAGTCATATCTGTCAGCAGTATCTACTCAATAATTTTTAGCACTCCTCAGTGTTTTTGGGGTGTCCTCCCTAATTGTGCATTAATATTTCTGGCTGTCAAAAGTCATATCTGTCAGCAGTATCTACTCAATAATTTTTAGCACTCCTCAGTGTTTTTGGGGTGTCCTCCCTAATTGTGCATTAATATTTCTGGCTGTCAAAAGTCATATCTGTCAGCAGTATCTACTCAATAATTTTTAGCACTCCTCAGTGTTTTTGGGGTGTCCTCCCTAATTGTGCATTAATATTTCTGGCTGTCAAAAGTCATATCTGTCAGCAGTATCTACTCAATAATTTTTAGCACTCCTCAGTGTTTTTGGGGTGTCCTCCCTAATTGTGCATTAATATTTCTGGCTGTCAAAAGTCATATCTGTCAGCAGTATCTACTCAATAATTTTTAGCACTCCTCAGTGTTTTTGGGGTGTCCTCCCTAATTGTGCATTAATATTTCTGGCTGTCAAAAGTCATATCTGTCAGCAGTATCTACTCAATAATTTTTAGCACTCCTCAGTGTTTTTGGGGTGTCCTCCCTAATTGTGCATTAATATTTCTGGCTGTCAAAAGTCATATCTGTCAGCAGTATCTACTCAATAATTTTTAGCACTCCCCAGTGGTTTGCGCTCAGAATGGATTCAAAGCAGTCCACATATGATCTAAATGAGCAACCAGGTTCTGTCACCAGTCCTGATGTTAGTGTTCCCAGTACGTCATCTGGCCAAGGCGATGTCAAACAACAGAGTGTTTTCAAATTAGTGCAAAAAACAAAAACCAAAAAAAAATTTACTGTATTGAAGCGAAAAAGAAGTGTAACTGAGCAAAAGTTAAGTGACGATAAAAAAAAAATTGCAAGCATGCCATTCTACACACGCAGTGGCAAAGAGAGAATGAGGCCTTCACCTTTGGCTATTAGTGGCAGATCCCAAAAAGTTACCCAGGCTACAATTGGTGCACAACTACTGTTACGCGTCAAAGCTGAGCTGCAAGATACCAGTGAGGCATTACAGGAGAATATTTGCTCTGATTCACAAATGACAACAATCCCTGTGGAGAGTCCATCCAACAGTGGGATGTCTAATCGTGAGCATTCTGCTGATGTGTGCCTTAATAGCCCGAGTGTAGCCGGTGATACCCAAATTGAGGATGCCACTTTGGAATTAGAAGAGGATGAGGGGGAGATTTGTGTAGGCGACGAGGGCGCTAATGAGGATGTTGATGAGGATGAGGTTGTTTGTGTAAGTCCTGCACCAGTGGCAGCAGTTCTGGCACGTGACAAGAAAAAGGCCATTGTCATGCCTGGGCATAAAACAAAAAAATCCACTTCTTATGTGTGGAATTATTTCTACCCAAATCCAGACAACAATTGTATAGCCATTTGTAGTGTATGTGAAGCCACAGTCAGTCGAGGGAGGGACCTTAACCATCTTGGAACCTCGTCTATGTTACGCCATTTAACGAGAGTTCATGGCAAAGTGTTGGGAAAAGCTGAAAGTTCTTCCCAAAAGAATACAAGCACTCCCTCATCAGCTAAGACCCTCCGCTCACCGACATACCGACGGCTACAAAATACACCCACCACACCATCCTCATCAATATCCTCAGTAGCGCTCGGAGTTAGCCCGGCATCCCACTTAAGGCTGGATGACTCCGGCACTATTATTGATTCCTCTGAAGAAAGCGTTAGTCCTGCTGCTGCTGTTGCTGCTGCTGGGGGTGAATCGTCATCCCAGAGGCAGGTGAATAAAATGAGCAGTCCTACATTTCAGCAATTAACTGTGAAACAATCATTTGCGAGGGGAAGCAAATATGACAGCAGTCACCCAGTCGCCAAGCGAATCACAGACGCCATGGCTGCAATGTTAGTGTTAGATCTGCGTCCAATCTCCACAATAAACGCAGCTGGTTTTTCACAGTTAATTGAGGTTTTGTGTCCGCGTTACAGAATTCCATCGCGACACCATTTCTCCCGTAAAGCTATTCCACAACTATACCAAAAAGTGTGTAAAAATGTAGAGATTGCGCTGAAAAATGCCATTCTGCCCACTGTTCACTTAACCACAGATATGTGGACAAGTGGAAGTGGCCAAACCAAAGACTATATGACTGTGACAGCCCACTGGGTTGGTCATTCACCTTCACCAGCAGGAACAGCAGCAGCATGTACACCACTACGTAACATTTGTCACAGGCAGGCCACTCTTTGTATCACCGGCTTCACTAACAGGCATACGGCTGACAATTTGTTACGCAAACTGAGAGATGTGATTGATGCATGGCTTATACCACTCGGACTCTCCCCAGGGTATGTCATTTCAGATAACGCCAACAATATAGTGCGAGCATTACAGCTGGGTGATTTCCAACATATTCCCTGTTTTGCTCACACCATCAACTTGGTGGTGCAGAGCTTCCTACGAAATAACCGTGAGGTGCAGGAGATGCTTTCGGTGGCCCGTAAAATTTCAGGCCATTTCAGGCATTCAGCCACAGCATGTAGGAGATTACAGCAGCTCCAAGAGCAGTTTAACTTGCCCTGCCACCAACTTAAGCAAGAGGTGGTAACTCGGTGGAATTCCACCCTGTACATGCTTCAGAGGATGGAGGAACAGCGCAAAGCCATCCAAGCATATTGCACAAGTCATGACATTGGGAAAGGAGGGGGGATGTATTTCACTCTTGCACAGTGGGGAATCCTTTCAGTGCTGTGCAAGGTGCTGAAACCATTTGAAGTTGTGACATGTGAGGTCAGTGCAGACTCTGCTAGTTTGAGCCAAGTCATTCCTTTAATTAGACTATTGGAAAAGCAGCTTGAGAAAATGAAGGAGGAGCTGAAAGCAAGCAATTCAGCAAAGTATGTTGGCCTTGTCGATCAAGTACTTAATTCGCTTCACAATGATCCTCGAGTTATTAAGATCTTGAACTCGGATCAGTACGTTTTGGCCACTGTGCTTGATCCAAGGTTTAAAACCTACATTGAGTCTTTACTTGTAAATGAGCGAGATGTGAACTTTTGCAAGGAGCTATTGCTCAGCAAGTTGGCCGCTGAACTGGGCCTCGGCTTGACGACGTGTCCTCCTTCACTTTCTCAAGCTGTTGCTCGTAAAAAATTAAATTTCCAAAAAAGAAGCAGGGAAGACACAGGGGGCAGACGAGAACAATTTAACATCTGGGCTGGTTTGAAGGATTTTTCAAAAAAATGTGTCACTTTGCCCATAACTCCATCCAATATGAGTATAAACATGCAAAGGATGGTGGAGGATTACTTTCAAGAGGTAGTTGATATGGAAATGTCAGACAGTCCCTTTCCTTACTGGGAAGAAAAGCAGGCCATTTGGAAACCCATGTACAAACTTGCTTTGCAATACCTAAGCTGCCCACCCTCCAGTGTGTACTCTGAACGAGTGTTCAGCACAGCAGGGAACTTAGTCAGTGATCGCCGTAGAAGGTTACTTCCCAAAAATGTGGAGAAAATGATGTTTATAAAAATGAACTACATCTTCCACGAGGAAGGCCTTCACCATCCAAGACATCCAAGCACTGACTGTTCTCTAATGGCGGATTCAAGCGGCGATGAATTGATAGTCTGTGATGATGACGTACACACTGATGAGGGTGAGGATGAAGCTGAAGATGATGCCGATAACATCTTTTTAAAACTTTCTATGTAAGTGTAGGGTGCAATCTACCCCCAAAGAGGAAAGGGACTTGTGGCATTTCCATATCACATACCATCTTGAAAGGCTGCTGTTAGGGCAATTTATCCTTAAGGGTAGGGTGTCATAGACAGAGTGACCCTAAACTGGCTTTGTCCATTTTTCATAATATTGTACAGTCTATAATGGCTGAATTTTTTAGTATTTTATACAAGTGGAGGGGGGCCTAGAGAGACAGAAACCAAACTGGCTTTCTCCATGTCAATTAATATTGTACAGTCTATAATGGCTGAATTTTTTGGTATTTTATACAAGTGGAGGGGGGCCTAGAGAGACAGAGTGACCCCAAACTGTCTTTCTCCATGTCAATTAATATTGTACAGTCTATAATGGCTGAATTTTTTAGTATTTTATACAAGTGGAGGGGGGCCTAGAGAGACAGAAACCAAACTGGCTTTCTCCATGTCAATTAATATTGTACAGTCTATAATGGCTGAATTTTTTGGTATTTTATACACGTGGAGGGGGGCCTAGAGAGACAGAGTGACCCCAAACTGTCTTTCTCCATGTCAATTAATATTGTACAGTCTATAATGGCTGAATTTTTTAGTATTTTATACAAGTGGAGGGGGGCCTAGAGAGACAGAAACCAAACTGGCTTTCTCCATGTCAATTAATATTGTACAGTCTATAATGGCTGAATATTTTGGTATTTTATACAAGTGGAGGGGGGCCTTGAGAGACAGAAACCAAACTGGCTTTTTCCATTTCTTTACATATTTAACTATAAGTGTAGGGTGTAATATACATTCAAAGACGATGGCTGCATTGCCAATATGCATAGATGGAGAGGAAGACAATCTGTTTTGTGTGTAGAATAGGCCTACCAACGAAGAATTAAACTGTTTTTTTGGATGATTTATTACCTCAACAATTAGATTACTTGTCTCTAAAACAGTTGGAGCACTAAATTGGGTTAATTTAGGCCCAAAAACATGGATTTTCCCAAAAAATAGCAAAACAAAACCAAACAAAACCAAAACCAAAACCAAAACACGCAATGGCGGTTTTGCAAAACCAAAACCAAAACCAAAACACGACGGTAATCCAGATCCAAAACCGAATCCAAAACCAAAACACGGGGGTCAGTGACCATCTCTACTAAATATTAACTTATAAATGCCAGATAATAATAATAGATCATTAAAAAGAAATAGACACAGAAAATGATAAATTATATAGTGCATTTGGTAAGTCTTGAAAATAGAGACCTTTCCAGTGGGAAAACATTCCAGGAATAAACTCTATAAACCCTATAGGTGTATTTATTAAGTGAAGGTAAGCCCTGAATCCTGGAAAAAGGGGATTTTTGTAGGATTTAGTAGCAATTGCCAGGTGCCTCCTATAATGCAAAGCAAATATGGCTGCTGTCCTCTGATTGTTAACGAAATCTCAGGGGGTTCCCATGGGAAATAATTTTATTCTATTTTTTTATTTATTTTTGGCATTTTTGTAATTTTATTTTTTCCTTTTTAACTTTAAGATTTTTTTTTGTAATATGTGGAACTGGGCGGCTAAGTCCGGGTTTCTAGTTCCAGTTTGCATGTCCGAAATGGCATGCCAGCTCAAGTGTGCAGAGAGTCCCAGAACTGGCTTGACAAGTGGACTGCTCTTACCGCTGCCAGCCAGTATCACCAGGGAGCTCAGCTGCCCTAGAGACATTATTTCTTAATACATTGCATAATAAAAGATTTTCTGCAAATCTAGGGCCTGATTCATTAAGGATCTTAAATGAAGAGGTATCTTATTTCGGTCTCCTGGACAAAACCATGTTACAATGCAAGGGGTGCAAACTAGTTTTCTGTTTCTCTAGCCCTGGGCGGTCGCAACTGTGGCACAGCCCTAGTTACGGCCCTGCTCTGATTTCTCTGGCATTTACCCTTTCTTAAATGACAAAAAGTGGCGACAGAGCCTTTATCCAGCATTTTTTCTCTTCACCTCTTTTTAAATTAGCCCCTTTGTTTCTGCTTTTTATACTAATTTTCCAATTGCAACATTGGTTAAATTTGATAGCTGATATTAAAAATAAAATGTTATTAATGCAGCCCAGGTAACTAAAGGTAGAAAACAAGTCTGAAAATCAAAAGTAGGGAATCATATCACACTGAAATGTAGTCAGGTTGGCAGAATAAAGTGTATGAAAAGGGAGAGTGCTCCTCTCCGTGTGCTCTTTTAGAGACAGTCATTTATATCACAGTATCTTTAGAGCCTCCTGCCCGGGAGCATGGAAAGCCAAGCACCGGCGGGATGGATTGTGGAGATGTTTTTAATCATGGGGCTGCTGGGAGACTATTATATTGTGTGGAACCAGTGGCGGGACTACTAGCGGTGCAGCCGGTGCAAGGCATCGGGGCCCATGGAGGCAAGGGGGCCCACTGCCACAAGCCGCACCACCAGTGTTGGACTGTACCACTGTACTGCAATCTGCAGATCCAGATCCGGATCTGCCGCTCGCTACCATCATCATCATCATCA
The DNA here is from genome assembly GCF_038048845.1 of Mixophyes fleayi. Lineage (NCBI taxonomy): Eukaryota > Metazoa > Chordata > Amphibia > Anura > Limnodynastidae > Mixophyes > Mixophyes fleayi. Next base: position 92,162,067 of record NC_134404.1, on the reverse strand, counting down.
TTTATTTATATAGTGCCACTAATTCCGCAGCGCTGTACAGAGAACCCATTCACATCAGTCCCTGCCCCACTGGAGCTTACAGTCTATATTCCCTAATATAGACACACACTCACACACAGACAGACAGAGAGGGAAAGACTAGTGTCAATTTTGATTGCAGCCAATTAACCTACCAGTAGGTTTTTGGAGTGTGGGAGGAAACCGGAGCACCCGGAGGAAACCCACGCAAACACAGGGAGAACATACAAACTCTTCACAGATAAGGCCATGGTCGAGAATTGAACTCATGACCCCAGTGCTGTGAGGCAGAAGTGCTAACCACTAGGCCACTGTGCTGCCCTGAGCTGGTCTGATCACCTGTTACTTGGTCAGGTGATCCGGCCAGAGCCATTCCCAGGGCCGCGCTTCTAGATTATAGATATGGAGCTGCTGCGCAGGTGCAGCAGCTCCTCCCATGGGCCATAGCTGATCCCTGGAGATCAGACTTAGCGTGCAGACTACAGAGGTGAGTTACATGCTAGTTTGCTTTTATGAAATTTTACAATTGTGCAGCGGTGCTGCTTAATATTTAACTAAATAATATAATATAATTGTCTTTGATAGAGAAAAGAAAATTTGTTATATTTAATTATAACAAACAAAATGTGTGCAAGGCAGAATAATGTATTGCTTTTATCCAGTCTAAAAATATTTACTCGTACATACATTAGTACGCACATTATTTTTTAAATGTGAAGCAATAATCACTATTTTAGTCATACAGAAATGACAAGGCTACCAGAAACCACCCAACAAATATTGATAATATCAATAATATAGCCTTGATCAAAAAGCGCTTAATACTGTCCCTTGGTATGCAATTTAACCATAAATGAGAATGAGAGAGAGAGATTGAGATTGTATGTTCATTCTCCCCGTGTTTGCGTGGGTTTCCTCCAGGTGCTTCGGTTTCCTCCCACACTCCAAAAACATAGTGAGTTCTCTGTACAGTGCTGCAGAATTAGTTGTGCTATATAAATAGATGAATATTATATATATATATATATATATATATATATATATATATATATATATATGTATGTATGTGTATATATATATATATATATATGATTTGCGTATTTATATTGACTCAGACATTTAATTTGCACCTTTCTTTTGATTTGCATCTTTTAAAATGTACATTAATATAATTAAATTATTTGTAGGAGATATAGGCACAAGACGATAGTGAAATTGAAGAAAGTTATATTATGGGTGGGGGGGGTTTTAGTGTTCATAGTTTTAATATAATATATTTTTATTTGTTATATTTGAAATTTGAAGTAAACAAAACCAAAGGAAGTGGTTTTTTTTGTGCGTGTATGTGAGGAGAGGAGGGGGGGGGGGGGGGGGGGGGGGGCAAACATTTTTTGCACCTTGGCCCATGACTTGCTTGTCTTGCCAATGGGTGGAACACAGTGTAATTATGGCTATGGGGTGATGTAGAGGGAGATATGATTATGGAAGATATTAGTTACGTTTGTGATTGTGCACACACACGTTACAAATTGTACAGAAATATGTGGGAGTATAGAATCACACAATCCAATTTAATTGAAACATAAGTCCGCATTGCTTGGAATTGCAATCAGACCATTTTTTCCTCTTAATACAATCACATTGTAGGGTGTCTGCAGCTGCTCTACTCTACATCACAGTGTTGTATCCGTACTTTGTTTTGTGGGGGGGAGAATCTTAAGATTCTTTAAATGCTATCCTATTAATTCTGCATCATGAAAAAAAAGTTTACTGTGTATGCTCAGCTTGCACAGTAAATATGGTTATATGGTTAAAATAAAGAGTGAACTCTGAACAGATGTAGTTGCTATTTTCAGAACCAGTTGAGCTGCATTCTGTGAACACAGCCCAGAACCAATGTACAGCAGATGGATGGAAACCTTGTGTGTGTGCAAGCACTTGGGAGTGTGGTTCTGACATGGGAGGGCAGCCAAGGATTCCCTTATGATGCGTTGGACATTCTGAAATGACAAAGTCCAGTTTCCAATACATCACCTTTGTGATATAGAATCAGAAAGAGGAAGGTTGAATGAACACAGAAATGTTAAGTACTTACCTCTCTGCCTCTTGGTGTCCCATACACACATTCATGAGGACATTACACACAAAACTGTAACGGTTAGCTGCATTTTCACTGAGGATCTTTCCCAGCATTATGTGATTAATATTGTGAACTGATGGATTCTCTATAAAGTCCGCCATGAAGTCTGGATCCCACAACACGTTAGAGTTGGAAGGTTGTACATTGCTGTATATGGTCTGCTTCACCTTGGAACAAGCACTACTGGGGAGATGGAAAGATAATTTTACAAACAATTTAAGCATTAGTTAAGGTCTATTGATACATAGGAAAGTCTGCTGTTGACATAAGCATTAACATTATCTCAGGGCAATCCCTGAACCTGGCATTACAAAGGGAATCTTTCTGATACTGGACAATTATATATAACCTTATTAGTGGATATACAAATATGTATACAATGGTACACTGAAGATAACAGCAGCAGACATGTCAGAGGTATATTGCTTCAAGTGAAATATTTCTCCACTTAACATATATATATATATCTATATATATATATATATATATATATATATATATATATATATATATAAAAAAGTGCATCCGAAGAGGGCTCTGCTTTCCTGCAATATTTGACACACACACACAACAAAACGACAATTGACTGTTATTGATAATGATGTGCAAAACTCAAATTCAACATTGGGTGCACCTGCTTCTTTCAAACAGTTTAAAGAACAACTTGAACTGCTGTATAATGAATACAGTTTTGTGGCATGGATCTCTGTATGTCATATCAAACAATGGTCTGTCTGTCAAACCATCTCTCTTCCTGTAAACACAGCAATTAAAAACTAAGTATTGTGTACGAGCCCTTAGAGGGTGTAGTCCGGTCAGTGAGGCAGCTGACATCCTCCAGAACTCTCTTTGTTCTCTCACATTAACCCACCTGTCCCAACTCTCCCAATTTAGGTGAGACAGTCCTGATTTGAGATGACTGTCCCTCTGTCCAGACGCCAGCACAGTTGGGAGATGGTGGGCTTGCATATTTATGCTGTAGGTCTAACTTAATTGAAAAAACAGTAATTTAATTACCTACTATGTATATCATTAGTTTCTATATGCTATACATACTAACAGATAGCTCACCATGGTTAACTATTTTCCATTGTATTTTTCCTGCAATAGTCTCAGGTTTTAAAGAATTGGTTCTAGCATGAATTATGCTATGACCATTAGCAGTCAACTGTACTTTTGCTCCACAACATTTATATTTAGAAGTGAACTCTTTTGTGACTGGAAATAATCAGTGTATTAAAGACAGGAACAGTTTTAATTATTATTTTTTTTCGCTGTGTCAGCTTTACTGAGAATAACTTTTTTATTTCCGTGTCTAACTAAGGATGGGTGCACACTACAGAAAATTTCTCCCGATGTGATATCATTGACGATTTTACCAACGAGTGAAAGTGCCGATCAGCATGCTGATTCATGTGTATACACTATACACGTTTTACAAGATTTACCTTCATATCTGTGCTCTTCATCTGTCATAACCGTAAGCTGAAAAGATTGTGACTGTAAAATCTATAAAGATCTGGGGCCTGATTCATTAAGGATCTTAAATGAAGAGATATCTTATTTTAGTCTTCTGGACAAAACCATGTTACAATGCAAGGGGTGCAGATTAGTATTCTGTTTTGCACATAAGTTAAATACTGACTGTTTTTTCATGTAGCACACAAATATCAACTTTAAATTTCTGTGTACAAATAAGCTATCAAGTATTTGTGTGCTACATGAAAAAACAGTCAGCATTTAACTTATATGCAAAACAGAAAACTAGTTTGCACCCCTGGCATTGTAACATGGTTTTGTCCAGGAGACTGAAATAAGATACCTTTTCATTTAAGATCCTTAATGAATCAGGCCCCTAGTCATGCGGGCACATACACTGCAGAATTGAAACAACATCATTCTAAAATTTTTAAAATCAAACAATAAATGCGATACAAACGCTCGTTTATTGTCTGATTGGCCTGATAATTGGTTGAAAAACCTGTAGTGTGCACCCAGCCTAAGAAAAATTTGCAAGGCACTGTAAAAACAAAAGTCAGGTTTGCAGGTCTGATAATGTGTATACTGGTTTGCAAAGCGCATATGGGGGCATATTCAATTGACGGCGGGATCACCGAAAATCCCGCGCTCAAAAAATATTACCGTTAATACGGTAATATCTCGCTGGATTTCAGCTCACAGCTCCCTGAGTAATAACGGTAATATTTTCTGAGCGTGGGATTTTCGGCGATCCCGCCGTCAATTGAATATGTCCATAGACTGCAACCATTTCAATATGATGTTTTTGCATGTTTTCCATTTAAAGGAAAATCACATGACGTCACAATATTGATATTAACAGGATTTTCCTATGTGAAGGTAACCCAAGTAAAACCAGTGCAAATTTTTTTGCACTGGTGTCTAGTTTTGGCAAAAGTGAAAACCGCCAACCCTGCACTTTTCAGGTGTTCCAAAAATGTGACTATCCCGGAACATAGGGTCTCTTGGTAGATATACAGGTACGGAAGGGCTGGCAAATTTTAGCCCAGGGGGCAAGACTCGACTCAGCAGCCTATTAGGAACATTTTAAAGGGGAAAAAAATGCAGGTAGGCCAGTGACCCAGCCCAAGGTAACCCACTATAGGACTGGCTTGGGGGGCAGATACCCCCCCTGCCCACCAGCCCAGCCTCCGACTGTATACAGGTTTTTGAATCCTAGGAGGGACACAGAAAGTAGAAAATAATCTGAAAAAACACTAATGTGCCCTTTCTTGCTTTCTATATATTTTCAATGCTGTTTGTTTGCAGAAATATAGCACATGTTGCTATTGATAAAACTGATCTGCGCAATACACATGTTAGTGTACTTTTTTTTTGGGGGGGGGGGGGTTGGGGTTGAGTTCATAACTCTTCAGTATAAATCCATTTCAGGCATTTGCCATTCCCTTTATATTGATATTTAAACAGATGGAAATATTGGTGAATTGCACTGAACTTTTACAAATACTAGTATGTAAACAATTGTTCTGTCCACTAAACAAACCAAACTACATCTGTTGTTTATTGAGTGACTTACTGACCAAAGCCAGCAGTGCCGAAGGAGAAGACAGCGGAGGTCTTAAGACAGTAGCCATTAACTGACCTGTGATAGCTGATCATCATCTGCTGACTACATATAACATATATCATTCAGTAACTGTTGGGAGAGCTGACAAGTGTCAATCTGTGGATTAGAATAGAGTGCAGCTACATGACAGAGACGTGGACAGTTTTACAACAGAAGGCTGCACAAGGACAGAAGTGACTTGCATAGGACCGCAACTAAGGTAACGTGCATTACACTTTATCCACGCAATCTGCAAATTTCTGTCTGTCTCCAATGAACACTGCAAACATGTTCCACCTCTGGTCTAAGTCTCAATTGTTCATTCTTGAATGTTATGATTTAAAAGGCAAAGTGGGAAAAAAATCTGAGGTTGTTGATTACATCATTCCTACATTAGATTACTTGTTACTTACCTGAACAGGTCTCCAAACTTACTCCTTAAATGACTGCATGACATATAGAGATCGTACAGATAAGCCAGAATGCATCGTTCTGGAGATGAGCATTCAGATGGATTGACGACATGCTTCACCACACCACACAGCCTGTGAATAAAACAGATTACAGCTTGTTGGGAATCTCTTACAGAGCTCAATTATGTCTTTTTACCAAGATATCTTTTTTTTTACATACTACAGAATATTAAACATATTAATTATTGCAAATATATCTGTCATCCCTACGTTGAAAAACATAAGGGAGATAGAACTACACTGAAACTCAATTTACTCAACTTTACTCTATTTTAAGGTGGAAAATATTGCATGGAAAGAGCATTATAAGTGCTGAAATGTCAATAAACCCTTAGAAGCTTGCTAACCCTGTGCAATATTCTGATGCATTCATTCTGCCACTTGAAAGATCCTGTACTGTAGCTCAAAAATAAAGCTAATATGAACATAATATATGTAAATATAAAGTGTGGAACAAAGAATGATATCCTCGTATACACCAGTCATTTCATCCTGCCCATTCATTAACATAAATTAGACATTTTAAGTAGACCCTCATATACTTTATATGAGTTATTATTATGTTTTGATAGATAAACATTATCCTTTGTGTAATGCCTCCTGGATCCCCATTTGTATTCATGTTATATATTCAGAGCAAACATAAAGGGGTCTATTTATCATTGGAGTCAGTGTAGTGACGGTAACTAACACTTTTTCCTATTCACCGGCAGCCTAATACTGCCATCTAAAGGAGGGAATGTTATGAGCATGTTTGCTACTGTCGGTGAATCCTTATAGCGCTTTGACTTGGTGAGTGATCCCATGTTAAAGGCAAGTATCATCATCCTGAGATGCATTCTGCAGCTTCATATACTGTCTAATGCTGCTGTCCACATAGAGGCCTATGGGGACCATGGTAAGCAATGGTAAATAGGCTACAACTGGAGAAATCTCTGATTTATCTGGAGTTAAACCTCTGTTAGATAAGAAACAGTGGTGAATGCGCCATTTGCCTCCATTAACACCAGCAATATGACTTATCAACATTTATTTAATAGACCCCAAAATCTCTACACAGGTCTGCTGGGGCTCTTTCAGATGCATAAGTGCAGAATCAGAATATTGCAAAGACCTAGGGAACGTACATTACAGTGCCTGCATTGCCCTGTTGTTCAGATAAACTGCGGTAAAAGCCATGAATCAAACCTAAACAGATTGTAGATGAGTTCTGCAGATAACATCTGTTTAATTGACTTCTTTTGCAGCTTAGTGCGCTCAGTTTACCGTTATAAGAACATTCATTGTGAACTCATTACAAACCCTTGAAAAACTTGCGCTGTCTGTTCAGAGTTTAAAATTAAACAGGCATGGTAACGCCTGAGCACGGCCACAATGTACAAACACAGTCGAGTTGTGTAACTTCCTGCCAGGCTGGATGATTTCAACAGCAATTCTGCTTCCACGATGCTGAGCTCATTTAGCAGCTGAAAAACATGAGATAAATTGGCTTTAGGAAGTGAAACATCTCAGGGTGAGAAACATATATCTGCAAGCCACTAATGCAGGTTTAGGGGACGCTCACTAACCCATGACAACCCAGCAGACATTGCCTTTCAGTCTGTTTCCTACCTGTGATGTCAAAGCTAATTGTTGATTAGTTGCTATGAGTTATTTGTCATTTATCTCCATACATGCCTAATTAAACAGAGCCCAATTATCTTGAAAGAAAAAACATATGTTAAGTACAATATCATAATTTATTTGTAAGGTGCCACAAAAACTAATCAGCCCCAGACAGAATAATCCTGGTAATTTACAGTCTACAGCATAGGTAAATATGGGGGGGGGGGGGTATTTCAAAATTCCACCTAAGGCTACTTTCATGCCTCACACTTTTAATTAGCTTTCCTATATAGATACAAATAAATACTTTTATTGAAGGTATTAAAGTAATTCCATTGTTTTCAAATAAGCATTGCATAGGCGATTGTATTGTGTTTCCAACGCACAAAGTGATTTATTTTAGCAGATGTAAATAGTTAACAGTTCAATACAATATTATAATATAATACATTACAGTACAGCCAATACCAAAAGATACATACATACTGCTGCGCTTTGCATGCGCTTCGCTGTGCTCCCACGGGTCCCAGTGCACAGTATATCTGTTTAGAATACTGTGGTCAGAGTAGACTGAGGCTAGTGGGGGTGCAGCTATGATTATATATACAGTCAGTGTTACAGAGTGAACAATAGAGATGACGTGGCTTGCTTCTATAGGTCCAGACTTCAGATGGGTCCACGGTAAACAGGTCATAGGCTGGTTCAATCTAAGGAATCCAAAGGTGGGGGTCATCTCTCCAGGGGATGAGCTCTGTTCTTCCCGCCTGAATCTCCAGTTACGATTAGTCTATTAATTTTATGGTCAGTATCATATTAAAGGTTTATTCCCTAACATCAATAACTAGAGTATGCAATGTGCGATCTCTTCGCCGAATGCACCGTACAGCTGCTGATGTAAAGGGGATTAATATGATATCAGACATGACACATTTCCTTTAACCTGAACCTTAAATAACACTGAAGTGTACATTTAATCATATTATATAAACTAATAATAAACTAAATACTATCTGCTCATAAGTTACAGTGTAACGGAACCAATATGAATATAAATTGTATAAATAACTAAATGATGTAATGCGAGTGTGTACGTGCGTATTTTACCTTGCGATCGCCGTATGCCACGAGTAGCATGGCATACTGAGTGCAATCGACCAATAAAACAATATTAACCAATATACTTTCGTTCATCCAATTATACGACTTCGACAGTTCCACCCTTTGATAGTATAATAAACTATCACCTTAAAGATGTTATATGCAGGATCTCAGTACCACGTTTCATTGCTATGTAATGCAAGTCCCCCTTGGTGTATGAAAACAAGTTATCATAAGAGAGAGTCTTAATCCTCAAAACGATTTCTTCTTTTACTATAGACCGTACATTCCTGGAGCTTGGAGATAACATTTTGTATGCCCTTCAAGGGTGCAATAAAACACGTAATACATTATTTGGAAGGGTACAGAATACAATAGAACATGTATCAGTTATCCAGAATACTCTACTACTGTTCTTCATGTCTAACAGGTTCATCTGCCCAACGCATGTCATTAAGCTCAGAATACATTTAAACACTTCATGTTCATCAATAGCATCATCCTATGTCTATCAATAATGCCATATACAATCTCCTTCAGCTTGCGTTAATATACACACTTCTAATAATTTGATCAGTTCTTTTCATCAACACTTGTGGGCGGGCTATCGTCTGCTCGTTCTTCTTAGTCTCCCAATACTCAGGTTTCTTTGTACGTGGAACAGTGATCGGCTTGCAAAATATTGGGAGACTCCAGACTAAGGGACCTAGGTGTTGTACTTTTCCCCTAGTGACCTCCCACCCATAATTCGGGTACCTCAAGAATATTTAGTGGAAAGAGAACCAGTCCTACTTGATATAATCACTGAGGCACGTGAGGGCACGCCCAGCACTATGTTTGGTCTAAAACCTTACCCACCCAAGAATGATAATCATTCTCAAGGATGCCTGCTCAAGTCCGAATATTACTGGACTGGCCTCGCTGGGTGTACCTCTTTTTAACTATGGGGTCACCGTACTTACGGATGTAAAGCTACTCAGACAATAATCCCTCGCACTTTCTCCAAGCTCCAAGGTTTCCAAATTTTCCTTTAGCCCTGAATTGAATAGAGTAATTGGCTGGACCGATTATGCTACTAACTTCTCCTTCATCCCCAATACCTCAATATCATTACCTGAACCGGCCAATGTCACCTGCCAATAATTAAAAGAATTGACCGTCCCGAGAAGAGAATGAAATGAGAGAAACACAAAACAGGAAAAACTACTTCATGCTGGACAACAGTATTAGCCTTTGGCTCAGGTACTATTAACTGCATTCGAGGCCTTCCAGAACAGATTCATGAGTGCCCTTGGACCCTTCTCTGAGTGTTGGCTCCTCTGCAGTGGGTGTAATGGGCACCAGTGTGTCTCTGCTACCCTTGAAGCTATGATGCTGGTAGCCTACACCTGGTACCTGTTTGTCAAATAACCTGAGCCTAAGAAATGACTGTTCCACAACTTACTCTCCCGATCCAACATCCTGACAAGTTAGTGTGACTTTTCAGGAAACATTGTTTTGGACGTTTCTCGGTTGCTGTCTCACTATTTAACTTCTCTTAAGGTCTTAGCTAGCCTCTCAGTTACAGTCTCATCTCAAGAGGGGTCAAGAACATCTCAAAAATCGACAGGTTAAGAGGCTGCCCAGGAGTGATCTTTTGGTAGCGGGGAAGGACTAGTGGCCGAAGCTATCAGTCACTTCAATCAAGTTCCAACTCTTATTCTATTCAATTTGTTCTACCGAGTACCGTTACTTTATGTTCACACTGGTTTGTGGCTAATCGAAAGTATGTGATTTGTTACCACTACTCATACATTATACATCTATTATCAATAACATGAATACCCCTATCACCTATTATAACTCTAGGGCTATCACATTGAATAACAAAAGGTTTGAGTATGACACAGTAATACATTGGACACATTTCAATACACCTTTACCCAGACATATTTCATTGGTACACCAGTGTATACTTGAGAATCCTGCATATGGTAATTGGATGACTTGGATTTCTTTTACCTGGATAAAACTCCATCTGCAGGAGGTATATGGGATGGCTCTATTGGTATCATTTTCCTGACATTCTCTTAATCAAGATAGGACGTTGCCTTCCTACTAGCTTGGGAAGAAATGTCTGGTGCACCCCAATATACTCTTACCAGCTTGCACATACCTTCTGTATCCAGCTGAGCCAGACCATGTGCTGCCTCCACTGGGTCTGGAAGATACACTCTGGGAGCTACTGGTCTACCTTGTCCATCTCTCCAGAGTCCACCAGACTCCTGTCAGGCGCCGTTCCCGCTGATCGCTGACAGCCGGGAACGGACGCCCGACTTCCGCCGAGCGGTCTGTTGCTTAGCACCAGTCCCGCTTCGGCTTCCTGCTTGGCCTTCGGGCGCATGCGCCCTGCCTCCGTCCCGTTGCTAGGCAATGGGACGCTACTACTCTTCAGACGCCGCTCCCCGGAAGTCCTCCAATCAGGTACTGTCCCTGGCTATTTAAACCTGACTCTGGCGCCATTAGGGTGCCAGAGTAACAGGTCCTCTCCTGGTGTTCCTGGTTTAAATACTCCTGCAGTGTTCTTTGTATTCTTGTCTCCTCGTTGTGACCCGGCTCGTTTGACTACTCTTCATTCTGTGTGACCCATTCTGCTCCACGACCTCGGCTTGCTCGACCATTCTCTGGCTTTTCCCTGGTACCTTGTATTCTCGATTTGGCTTGAACCGGACCGTCTGACCCCGCTACACTATACCGGCAACTGGCTAGCAGGACCGCGACCTGCGTACCCTGTGCAGCGAAGTCCAAACCTCCTTGCAGGGGTCCCTGGTGAATACCAGGGGTACGTTAGACTCCGCACCTGTTAGTGCAGTAGCGTCAATACCGGTTAGTGACCCGCTCCCGTTCTCCTCAAGAGGCCACGGCCTGACACAGAGTGAGAGAGAGAGAGAGAGAGAGAGAGAGAAAGAGAGAGAGGGAGATACTAGCATAGATGTAAAAAATTTAGAAATAAGAAAGCCATGAATAATAGGAATACAAAGATTTGAATACAAGGGTTTGAAAACAAACATACATGCAGAAAGGGAGATTTTACAGCAAAAATGACAGCTGGATTGGACTCTATGGGGAAAATGGCTGTATTCATTTCACTAATCCCCTAAGCTATTTGCTAAACTATGACCCCTCCCCATACTTGACTAGGGGGTCTTACGTCAACCGTGCAATCCAGTGTCGTCCGTCATTTGTTCATTAAGAACTCGGTATCACATTAACCACATACCTTTTCAACGGACTTTCTGACTTATGACAGAGAAATGTAAAAAATTTAATCTTGATGACTCATCTGAGATACATAAAACGATATTTTGGAGCAAAGTATGTACATACTTCATTTTTTGGATAATGATTCTCAGCCAAACAAATTATCATGTGTTACTGCAGTCTAAAACAAAGAGTGTTCCAATGATCTATTGTTAATTAGTCTTTCAAGAGTAGTTCTTCTATTTCTCTATCCCAGGCCTTTAAACACTAAGGGGTATATTTACTAAGCTGCGGGTTTGAAAAAGTGGGGATGTTGCCTATAGCAACCAATCAGATTCTAGCTTTCATTTATTTAGTACCTTCTACAAAATGATAGCTAGAATCTGATTGGTTGCTATAGGCAACATCCCCACTTTTTCAAACCCGCAGCTTAGTAAATCTAGCCCTAAGTCTATATTTCTTTTGTGTACCCTTTATCTGTGAGAAGAAAAAGAAGATAGTTATCTTGAAACAGCAGACAAAACAAACATTTCCATTCTTTTCCCTCGGCCAGCGATTAGGAAAACAAGCATTTGACAACATAAAACAAACACGCAAAATCAACAAAGATTACTTTTTAAATCAGTTACTTGCACACTAATACTTACCACAGTTTTATCCTTTACCTTGCCTGGTTGTAGGACTACAGATATAACCTGATCTTTTTTTTTTTTGTTGACTATGGTTCTCCCTCAAACATTTACTGTTGTGAGGTGTGCAGATGCCTGTTGGAAAACCTCTGTTGGTGTCTACGTAATTCCCCCTTAGGTGGCCCAAGTCTATTTGTTTCCGCTCTTGTCATTGTACAGCCCCTTGCTTGATGTCCTGTTTTATGGCATCTAAAACACTTCCTCAACTCATGTTGTTTCTGTTCCTTAAACCAGGTGTTATTATACTGTGGTCTTGTGTGCAGTCCCTCTGGTGCTGGGCTACTTACTATCATTAGCCTATCACTCTGTGCTTTTTCCTTTTTACATATATTTTTATCGTGTCCTATAACTGACTCCCTGAGAACACTTACAGTAATTCCTCTCAAGTGTGGTAATGAAGTTTGCACCCTTTTCAAGTTTTCCCTGAGGCCATCCATTAGAACTGTAACAGCAACCTCCCTGTAGTGTACATTATCTTTTATGTCTGATACCCCAGTATATTTGGCCATCGTTATTAGAGCCCTGCAAACATAGTCTGTTGCTTTTTCACTGTTCTTTTGTTTGATAGTAAAAATTTTACTCCAGTCCACTATCACTGGAAAATATATAGCCAACTGTGTGATTATATGTCTAATATTGTCCTGATTATCATCCTCGGTTAAGGATTCATCCTCCTCCAACATACAATCCTTAATGAACTTTTGTGTATCAATATCGAGAGGAAGACAGGCTCTAAGCACCCTTCGCCACTCTTTATTAGTAGGCTCATGTGCATTACCTAAATATCTAATACATTTCTGACTCTTGGTCAAATCTTTTCTAGGATCAGGGAAATCAGACATAATTGAAAACATTTCAGACCTAGTCCATGAATCATGTGTTACTACATTTTTTAAGGGAACTTCACCATCCTTGTTCACCTTCCCATTGGGAACTGCTGTTGTGCGAACAGGATGTAAGCCTACCAAATCACTATGTTCTGAACTAGTTGCTGAAATTGCTGCTGCAGTACAATGGATGTCTCCGCCTGTGATAACCTTTACATTATTGTCACCACTTTCAGCCGCTGCCCCTGCTGGTGGGATTGTTCCTTTTCTTTGTCCTGAAACATTACTTTTAACATTACTTAAAACAACATACAAGTTACTAGTTACAGTTTCTACATTTTTAGTATTGGCTGTACTTACCACTCCGACCAAATTTGTCTGGGGCGTGCTTGCGCTCAGTTCTCCACGCTTTGCAACGCACACTTCCGGAACGCTCATTTACGGTACGCTCATGTTTTTCGCCACACCTTCTTCTGCTGTGCATTTGCTGCTCTGCCACGTGTTGCCTTCCATTTGCCACAGTTTTAAACAGTCATCATGTTTATTTCTCACTTCCGTTGACTTAATTAACCATACTTTATCTTTTACGTTATTTAGTACCTCTGCATTTAAACTCCCTATTGTTGGGAAAGGCCTAGCACAATCTTTGGTCATCTCGACCCCCGTGTCGCAATAAGCCGTTGCGTATGCACCATATTTCTTACACATACGAAAGCTTGCTAAATCAATAAGGCCTTCCTTAGGCAGTACACTGGCCATCTCTAGCGTATGTTTATCACCTATTTGGAACAATACCCTTTATGCGGACCACCGATAACACCGCAGTACTCTGTCCCTTCCAGCAAACAATGCGCTTTATTATAAACACTCTACCGCTAGAGATCTCTTACTGGCCGTGGACGTATTTGCTCAAGCCTCGTCCACTCGCTTCCTCTCGTACCAAACGATGACCCCAACACAGAAAATATCACTGTGGGACCCAAGGGCTATCAGCTCCTCCATACCCTGGCTAAACCACAAAAATCTGTTGAGTTTATTACAAGTGGTAGAACAAAGTCGATACCATCAACCAGCCTTTCCAATGTAATTCCTCCCCGCTGCCTTCCCAAGTTACAATCACGGCTTTCCTTGCCATGCGGTCCGATCGCAACGCTTACAAATACTAACTATAAATAAACGTTGCGATTACTATTGGGAGCGCGCGCGAAAAACTTCCTTTTGTTTTCGCTCCCGGTATACCTGCCCCATACATCGTCCTTCAGTTGGGCAACCTGCCTCATCAGACAGCAACTGAGCACCTCAACAATAAACAGTGTATCTACGTTACAACATCACACACTATACACCTTTTCTGCGCAGAAAATCAAAAGTTCCCAACAATAGTAATAATTTCTCAGAGGCTTTCAGAAGTAATTATACTATGCACATATAATAACTATCAAAACGATTGTTTAACCACGTGGCAAATCTTACCGGAAGTTCACATACGCTAAGCAGGAAGTACACATACGCTTTGCAATGCAATACCCTTTAAAACGTAAAACGACAATAAAAAGAAACCTTTTTCTTTCTGGTCCCTAGATTCCAATTAGCGTTCCTTCAGATTATGCGACAATGGACATTCGGTTTCTCAACACAGAATGGACATCAGGTTTTGAACACATTGCGTTCTTTCCTGTATGTGACGCGTCTTCCACCCTTTGGTGAGGAACCGAATTCTGTCAGTGTTGCATACCGTCCGGCAACGTAACCTCTAACTCAGTGCCCCCAAATTATTAAAGTAATTCTATAGTTTTCAAATAAGCATTGCATAGGCGATTGTATTGTGTTTCCAACGCACAAAGGTATTTTATTTTAGCAGATGTAAATAGTTAACAGTTCAATACAATATTATAATATAATACATTACAGTATAGCCAATACCAAAAGATACATACATACCGCTGCGCTCCCACGGGTCCCAGTGAACAGTATATCTGTTTAGAATACTGTGGTCAGAGTAGACTGAGGCTAGTGGGGGTGCAGCTATGATTATATATATAGTCAGTGTTACAGAGTGAACAATAGAGATGACGTGGCTTGCTTCTATAGGCCCAGACTTCAGATGAATCCAGGGTAAACAGGTCATAGGCTGGTTCAATCTAAGCAATCCAAAGGTGGGGGTCATCTCTTCAGGGGATGAGCTCTGTTCTTCCCGCCTGAATCTCCAGTTACAATTAGTCTATTAACAATTTATGGTCACTATCATATTAAAGGTTTATTCCCTAACATCAATAACTAAAGTATGCAATGTGCAATCTCTTCGCCGAATGCACCGAACAGCTGCTGATGTAAAGGGGATTAATGTGATATCAGACATGACACATTTCCTTTAACCTGAACCTTAAATAACACGGAAGTGTACATTTAATCATATTATATAAACTAATAAAAAACTAAATACTATCTGCTCATAAGTTACAGTGTAACGGAACCAATATAAATATAAATTGTATAAATAACTAAATGATGTAATGCGAGTGTGTACGTGCGTATTTTACCTTGCGATCGCCGTATGCCACGTGTAGCGTGGCATACTGAGTGCAATCGACCAATAAAACAATATTAACCAATATACTTTCGTTCATCCAATTATACGACTTCGACAAAGGATTATTGGGTTACTGCACTTTTATGAAATAGTTTTTTTGTTTTCTTATGAATGCACCTTGTGGATAGCTATAGTAGACATCTATGCTGCAACTCTTTATCATATTGCTATTTTATTACACTAGACTTTGAGGACATACAGCACACAGCGTACAACCTGGTGTTGCCAGGCTATGGGACATCACTGTAATTCTGGACATGTTTAAAATAAATTTATCTTTTTTTTAAAAAGGGGAGTAAAGCAACTTTTTAAACATACTTTAACTGTTGCATGACTCTGCCGGTACTATAATTACTGTATAACAAAGAGAAATGATGTATTTTAACAGTTTCACTTGTAACTTAATACCATGTTTGTGAGACAAGCAACCACAAATGATTAGCTTGCTCTAGAGAATGCAACATTCCTAGTAATTGGTTACAAAGTAAAATGTAATTTTGAATTTCTTACCTCATAATCAGAAACAGATAAATGCACACACCAGACAATGTATAAGGTGGTGCTGATGTAGGACAAAGGCACAGCATGGCAGATATGTTTACTGGGAAATCAATGGCCCCTATGTGTAAATGCACTAGTCTGTAGCTAGGAGACTGCAAGTCACTCACTCAGCTTCCATTATGTAAGATAGAGAAGCATGCCCCTTCCCTTTGCGATGGCTGATTGACCGAGCTTACATTAACTATTTTCTAATTTATACAATATTAAATAATCATTGAATTATCTTAACTGATGCTTGTGGGTAAGTAACATAAAGCTTGCACATATAGCATTTTATTCAGTTAATATAGACGTTTTAGTGCTCAGGTCCAAAATAATCGTATCTTCAGGTTCAACCGCTTAGCTTATTAGTCGTCGGTTTAACTAATATCTAAAGTATTTTGCTTCTGATCTTCATTATCAGATGACCAAGGCACAACTGATAACATCATTTCAGAAAACTAAAGCTAATATATGTATTAAAGTTGTCACACAAAAGAAAGAATGTTTTCATTGTAACAAATTAGACATCCTATTCTACACAAGAAGGGAGCTACTAAAAATTATACTATACATCAAAGGTAAGCAAACCCCGGCAGGCAAGACATGTTGGTACACACTTAGTTTCATAGCAGTAGACAGTTGGATGGAGAGCCACAGACTGCTCCTCTGGTGTATACAGAATACACTCAGCCCTACTTTATGGTCTGTGTGCAGCCCAAGTATAAAGGTTCATACAAATACTGGTACTAGTACTTTATATGTACATCAGCACAGTTTTACCTGGCCAGTGAACCCAGCACTAACCTCTCTGAAGGGTCTTCATAAAACTCACCTCCAAGTTCACAGTGGCATTGAAAGCCAATGCCAAAACAAAGCCCTCAATAACACCACCCCTTCATACATCTCAAATCTCTTATAAAAATACTCTCCCTTCCTCCCGCCCTCTTAGATCTGACCTGTGTCTCGTCTCTGGTAACCACCTCTCACTCCAGCCTACAAGACTTCTCCCATGCTGCTTACCACTTATGGAAATCCCTACCATGCTCAATCAGACTTCCCCACAGACTTCAAGGGCTAGATTTACTAAGCTGCGGGTTTGAAAAAGTGGGGATGTTGCCTATAGCAACCAATCAGATTCTAGCTGTCATTTTGTAGAAAGTACTAAATAAATGAAAGCTAGAATCTGATTGGTTGCTATAGGTAACGACCCCACTTTTCCAAAACCGCAGCTTAGTAAATCTAGCCCCAAGTCTTTATACGTTCTCTAAAACCCATCTCTTCTTTAGAGCTTACCTTATGTCCGATTACACTATTCAGACTAATGCACCTCACAACTGTTCTAACTACAACTCTAGCAATTATAAGCATATGATTGATCAGACCCTTTTCTACACTCCCTGTGCTGCTCAAAAACATTTTATTAGACACTATGAAACTCCAATGTCCTACCCATTAGCAAATTATAGTGTGTTAATAATTCAAATTCGTTTTTCTCTAGAAAATGGACAAGCTGTTTAAAAATCTGTTCTTTTAGTCACACTGTAATTTAACAATGAAGACTAAACCTAAAGTTTACTGCACCTTGGATACTGGCAATCAATGAGCCCCTCTCATTTTTCATAGTAGCTATTAATTTGCCTTCAGGTTTGATGAAAGATGAAGGCTCCCTCAGTATAACAACAATAGAAATAACAGGGCAAAACTGCCATTACATAGGTGGCTTGTAAAATGGGTGACTTATAATGCAATTGATACACAGTAATTTACTTTTCTGTACAGAATACAAGTGGAGAAAACTGAGAGTGGTGTTAGAAAAAAAGAAGGGGGGCAGTGCAAATTTTCCTGAGGCCACCAGAAACATTGACATTAACGTTCTTTACACAGCATACAATTTATTAGTTAAAGACTAGGGGGAAAATTTATGAAAGTCCGATTTCTGCAAGTCGCCGGAAATCGGTGACATTGCAGCTAAAACTTAAAGCGGCGATGGCTTGTAAAGGCAAACTATTACTGAGAATCTTCAACGTGGATTTATTCATAAATCTTCCTCTCCTGCTGGCGCTGGATTTTTTTGTCAGAAAGAAACATGGAACCCTGAGACCTTGCATTGACTACCACCAACTCAATGCTATCACCATCAAGAACTGCTATCATCTTCCTTTGATAACCGAATTGTTTGATAGGATTCGCAGTACACAGATTTTCACCAAGCTTCATCTTAGACATACAATTTGATTCGCATTCCACACAGGGAAGAAAGGAAGACGGCTTTTAATACTCGTGACGGCCACTACTAGTATCTCATCGTGCCCTTTCGGCTGTGCAATGCCCCAGCCATATTTCAGGAATTCATTAATGAAATATTTCGAGATCTGCTTTATCATTTTGTTGTCATTTACCAGTATGACATTCTCATCTTCTTTCAAGATATCTCTTCTCATCTGAATCACGTCAGAGAGGTCCTCTCTCGCCTTCGCAAGAATTATCTTTTTTGCAAACTTGAAAATTATCTTTTTGAATTACCTCAAGTACCTTTTCTGGGTTATCTGATATCCAGTTCTGTTCTTCAGATCCAAATAAAGTAAATGCAATTCTCTCTTAACCTCAACCCTCTGGCTTAAAGACAACTTTATTGGCGTTGCAAATTACTATCGCCAATTTATCAAAGACTTCTCCACCATCATCACTCCTATCTCAGCCCTTACCTCTGAAATCCTGGCCTCCACCTGTGGTTGCCAACTTCAACATCCTGAAGAATGCCTTTTCCTCTGCGCCAGTTCTCACTCGACCTGACCAGAGTAAACCATTTTTCTTGGAGGTCAATGCTTCCTCTGTTGGGATTGGTGCTGTATTATCTCAAAAGTCTCCTTCTGGTGCCCTGCTTCGGTGTGGTTTCCTATACAAGAATTTCAGCCTCAGCGATAAGGAACTTTTGGCTATCAGGAACTTTTGGCTATGCTCTGGAGGAATGGCAAAATCTTCTTGAAGGAGCTCTCCACCCTGTTACCATTTTTATGGATCACAAGAATTTGGAATATTTACAGACGCTCAATGTCTCAATCCCCGTCAGGCTCGTTGGTCTTTTTTTTCTCGTTTTCAGTTAAATCTAACTTTTCGTCCTAGTTCTAAAAATTTCAGACCTGATGCACTCTCAAGATCCTTCGACGATAATGATGCCATCTCTTCTTTTGAACGCAAAGCTATCATCAATCCAGCAAATATTGTTGCTATTACTCTCCCCTCAATCTGGTCTCCTCTGGTGGGTCATTCCTTTGTTGAACCTCATCTTCATCTTAAGATCCTCCGATGGGCTCAAGATTCCAAGTTTGCAGGTCATGCTGGCGTTAGAAAGACCGTAACTTTGTTGTCTCACTTTTATTGGTGGCCTTCCCTTTCTGTCGATGTCCAAGATTATGTCGTAAGCTGTATATCCATGGATTTTATTAGGGAACTTACGGAGAGCACGGCTTTAATACCATTTGGGACGTTGTGGACTGTTTTTCCAAGATGGCCCATTTCACTCCCCTTAAAGGGTTACCTTCTGCCGCCCAACTTGCTCTATTCATTCAGAATATATTTTGTCTACATGGCTGTCCCAAAGAGATCATTTCTGAGGGGTGCAATCTGTCTCCAAATTCTGGAGATATTTTTATAAGAACCTTGGTGTCAAACTTAAATTTTCTTCTGGCTTCCATCCCCAAACTAACGGGCAAACCGAACAAGATACTTCCAACAGGAACTATCTGATGTATCTAATGTTTGTGATCATGTATCTGAGCTTCAGTAACGGCAGGAGTGAATTTGGATGTTGTCAGTGAGATGTCTTCCGGATTTACATTTCTCTCCACTCCTGCATCAGGGACACGTTCTTCATTGTTGCAGTGCGAATAATCTTTGTTTTAAATATTTTATTCTACATGTTTTATTGCATATTGTTAAACCATCATTTTAAATGCACTATTATGCTCTTAGGGCTAGATTTACTAAGCTGCGGGTTTGAAAAAGTGGGGATGTTGCCTATAGCAACCAATCAGATTCTAGCTTTCATTTATTTAGTACCTTCTACAAAATGATAGCTAGAATCTGATTGGTTGCTATAGGCAACCTCCCCACTTTTTCAAACCCGCAGCTTAGTAAATCTAGCCCTTAAACTTGTTTTTATGTACTTTGTTAAAATATTAATGAATTAAAAAAGAATTTTAGGTACATTTAGAAGATTACACTTCCTTAAAACCTTTTTTTGCAACCTAGTATCGGCTTCCTCTAAATAGGGAATAACTTTCCCATGAACCAAAAAAAAGGGATGTTGGCACTTTTTTTATGTGTCAAGTGAGTCACTATGCCACTTTGCAAAAACCTTATAATTATTTTCATAATCAAGAATGCCTTGTTCTATATAAAGCTGAGCTGGGGTGTACAGTACAACAATGGAGCTTACCGTCTAAATTCCCTAACATACACACAGACTAGGGTCAATTTGATAGGAGCTAATTAACCTACCAGTATGTTTTTAGAGAGTGGGAGGAAACCAGAGCATCCGGAGGAAACCCACGCAAACACGGAGAGAACATACAAACTCCACACAGATAAGGCCATGGTTGGGAATTGAACTCATGACCCCAGTGACGTGAGGCACAAGTGCTAACCACTTAGCCACTGTGCACCGTGACTGCACAAACAGGTCAATAGTGGTCTTCTGCCAACTGGGTTATTAGGCATGTCTGAAAATTACCTGATTGGGCCTATATACTGTTCCTTTCTCAAAATTAACAATACCATATAACTCTTTTGATTTGACGGTGCTGTAAATTTTCTATTTCCCCATCAGGCACAAAATGTCACAAAAAACAAAATGTATCCCTATAAATATAGAACACATATTTCATTTGTCAAATTAACAAAAGAAATATGAATAATAGCCCATTTAACAAGATTACATCTATGAATTATACATATCTTATATTAACTAATTCCCTGATGTACATTGATTTATAATTCATGAGCCACCAACACACTAAGATGAAAACTGTATATAATTTTATGTAAGTTACTTAGGATATAGTTATTTGTTTTTGTGTAAAAAATGTTGCACAAAAGCTAAACTGTCTATTTCCTGATGCCACTCTTGTAATCTGCATAGTTTTTATCAATCACCTTTTACTGTGCTGTAAACAATAAGTAGCAGGAGGACATCAGAAAAATTAAAGAGATATTTTCACCAATAGAATTTTAATATAATATAACTGTATAATATTGCTCCAAAAATATAGAGAAACTCTAGACTGCAGTCATGGGCAAATGTTTTGAGAATGACACAAGTATTGGTTTTCACAAAGTTTGCTGCTTCTGTGTTTTTAGACCTTTTTGTCAGATCTTGCTACGGTATACTGAAGTAAAAATACAAGCATTTCATAAGTGTCAAAGGCTTTAATTGACAATTATATTAAGTTTATGCAAAGAGTCAATATTTGCAGTGTTGACCCTTCTTTTTGAAGACCTATGAAATTTACCCTGGCATGCTGTCAATCAACTTCTGGGCCATATACTGACCGATGACCGCCCATTCTTGCCTAATCAATTCTTGGAGTTTGTCAGAAATTGTGGGTTTTTGTTTGTCCACCCACTTATTGAGGATTGACCACAAGTTCTCAATGGGATTAAGGTATGGGGAGTTTCCTGGCTATGGACCCAAAATTATGATGTTTTGATCCCTGAGCCACTTAGTTATCACATCATATGGCAAGGTGCTCCATCATTCTGGAAAGGCGTTGTTCATCACAAAACTGTTACTCTTGGAGGATGTTTTGGTACCATTCTTTATTCATGGCTGTCTTCTTAGGTAAAATTGTGGTTTTGGTGTGGTGTCCTATCCAAGAATTTCGGCATCAGTGATAAGGAACTTTTGACTATCAAGACTACTCTGGAGGAATGGCAAAATCTTCTTGAGGGAGCTCTCCACCCTGTTACCATTTTTATGCATCACAAGAATTTGGTATATTTACAGATTGCTCAATGTCTCAATCCCCATCAGGCTCATTGGTATTTATTCTTTTCTTGTTTTCAGTTAAATCTAACTTTTCGTCCTAGTTCTAAAAATGTCAGACCTGACGCACTCTAAAGATCCTTCGAAGATTCTGATGCTATCTCTTCTTTTGAACCCATACCTACCATCAATCCAGCAAATATTGTTGCTATTACTCTCCCCTCGATCTGGTCTCCTCTGGTGGGTCATTCCTTTGATGAACCTCATCTTCATCTTAAGATCCACAGATGGGCTCAAGATTCCAAGTTTGCAGGTCATGCCGGCGTTAGAAAGACCTAACTTTGTTGCCTCACTTTTATTGGTGGCCTTCCCTTTCTGCCGATGTCCAATATTATGTCACGAGCTGTCAATTTTTTGCCTAGCATAAGACACCTAGAAGCCTTCCTAGTGGGCTACTTCTTACTCTTCCTTTACCCGACTTCCCATGGGTCAGTATATCCATGGATTTTATTAGGGAACTTCCGGAGAGCACGGCTTTAATACCATGTGGGACGTTGTGGATCATTTTTCAGAGATGACCCATTTCACTCCCCTTAAAGGGTTACCCTCTGCCACCCAACTTGCTCCCCTATTCATTCAGAATATATTTTGTCTCCAAGGCTGTCCCAAAAAGATAATTTCTGACAGAGGGGTGCAATCTGTCTCCAACTTCTGGAGATATTTTTGAAAGAACCTTGGTGTCGAACTTAAATTTCCTTCTGGCTTCCATCCCCAAACTAATGGGCAAAACAAACATGTGAACCAGGTTCTTTAGTCCTTTTTCCTTTATTATGCTTCTGAACATCAATCAGCTCAGAGTAAATACTTGGGCTGAATTCACCCACGATAATCATTCACACAGCTCCA
Organism: Mixophyes fleayi; assembly: GCF_038048845.1. Taxonomy (NCBI): domain Eukaryota; kingdom Metazoa; phylum Chordata; class Amphibia; order Anura; family Limnodynastidae; genus Mixophyes; species Mixophyes fleayi. The sequence goes on along the minus strand of NC_134404.1, from coordinate 92,138,870 downwards.
CCAGAGACTCACCTTTCTTTATTGTTTTCGGAAGACACCTATCATTCCCACATTCCCTGAGATTCCAGTTTCTCTCACTCCAGCAGTCAATTCTGCCGTTCAGTCATTTTCAAAGATTTGGACCCAAATACAGGTCAATCTTGCCAGGTCTTACACACAAGTTATAAGAACTCTGCTGACCGTCAGCGAAGATGTCTTCCCGTCCTCCACGTGGCTGACAGGGTATGGCTTGCCACTTGCAATCTAAAAGTTCAAGTTCCTTCCATGAAGTTGGCACCAGGTTTCTTCGGTCCATTTTGGATTTCTCAGGTTAATAATTCCAGCATCATACAAACTTCAACTTCCTCCATCTCTCAATAACCACAACACCTTCCACATTTCCCTTTTGAAGCCCTTGGTCCTCAACAAATTCTTTAAAGAACCATCTGTTCATGCTCCTATTCACACTACCTCAGAGGTAGAGCATAGCCTAAGGCTTCGAAATCTCTTCTGGGAAGATCCAGTTTCTGGTCCAGTGGAAAGTGTACGGTCCAAAGGAGAGATCTTGGGATTCTAAGGAGGACCTCCACGTCCCTGAACTTCTGTCCAGATTTAAGATAAGATTTCTCTTCTCTGCATCAAAAGAGGAGAGGAGCACTGGCAGCCACAATCCCGCAGTTTCACACCTGCCAGGGATGGTCGCCCGATTCCTTCCGGCCACAAGCTCCACATTGCCTAGCAAGAGGACGCAGCCTTCCTTATCTGGCCGTGTTTGCGCGCATGCGTATTTCTGTCCCCGTTGTTTAGCAGCGGGGATGGTTCTTTTCTATAATAGTGGTCAGTGCTCTCACTGCCCACCCGATTTAGGCTATGGGAGCTGCTTACTTCTGTTCTCCAATCAGGAGCTCTCTGCATGTATTTAAACCAGCCTCTGGCCCCATTTTGGTGCCAGAGTATTAGGCTCACTCCTAATTTCCAGCATACCTGTTCCTGCAATCTATTCCTGTTATCCTATTGACTCGGCTTGTTTCTAAACTATCCTTTTGGACCCTGATTTGGTACTGTTCCGCTCCTCTGGTTATATACCCTGGCTTCCCTGACTTCGTTTCTGGCTCCTGATTTGGTACTGCTTGACCTCCTGGTAACGACTTTGGTCTGCCTGACTATCCACTGTTCACCTCTATCTCGGTGGTGACTGTCTCAGTGAACCGCGACCTGCGCACCCCCTGCGGCTAAGTCCATACCTCCTTGTGGAGGACCCTGGTGAATACCAGGGGTGCGTTTAGACTCCGCTCCTCCTTGTACAGTAGTGTCAACACCAGCAAATATTCTCTATCATACTGCAGTTGTGACACAGTAACTACGACAAAAGAATGCCTATGGCTCTAATCTAGACAAGTAGAAAATAGCGACTTACTGAAAAAGAGACAGAAAGCTATCTACTCCGACTGTAGAACGTCAGCACTCAGATTGATGTCACTTTAAATGGCGACAGTTATATTGCTAGCATTAAGGGGGAAATGCAAGCACCGCCGGCTCTATAATGTTAAACCCTTTGTAAAGAACATTATAGAGCCGGTGGGTCCTAGCATTAACCCCTTAATGCTAGCAATATAACTGTCGCTATTTGAAGTGACGTCACTCTGAGTGCCGACGTTCTACATTTGGGGCTGCTAGCAGAGTTGGCGGAATAGCTCTCGGTCACTTTTTTATTTAGTCGCTATTTCTAAATTAGAGCAAGTGGCATTATTCTGTCGCATTTACTGATGTCGGAACGGTGGTCATTGCACCATTTCTGTGCCCTGTTATCTGTCCAACCAGAGGGTAAAGCATAAACATGTATCATCTCACAAGTCTGATGGTTGTACTCCCTATCACCAAAGCTTATGTAATGACAGTATGGTACCAGGAAATCAGCTATAGGTGCACTCACATTGGTCTGTACACGGGAGAGTTAACAGTTAACAGCATACATTAATACAATTGAGAAAAAACACATTACCCAATGTTGCAAGTATCAATACAGTAATACCTTGTGGTATCTACTACTATTGGAGTAACTTTAGGTGTATTGGTCTTGTTCCGATGTAGTTCTGCCATGATGTGAGGAATATCCTTATACTTTGAAAGCTAAAATATAAGACTTTGCTGACTATATAACATTGTCATATTTTGACTAAACACATACACATTTGGTGTCTGTAATCAAGATAAAAAGGACAAGCGCTTGGGTTATATTTATACAGGAGCACTAGGTATTTTGTGAAATCAATGAAAAATATACTTTTTTAATATGTTGCTCCCTTTCCTTTACATAGAATAAAATAAAAAATATATTCCAGTAGCGTAGGCACGTATGTGTATACAGATACACTCCACTTTGGTTTGATATTGTTGGACTAAACAGCCCAAGGTAGCCTGTTAAAATGAATTACAAGATACTTCCATTAGGAACTATCTGCTATACTTCATGTTTGCGATCGTATCTGAGCTGCAGTAATGGCAGGAGTGAAGTTGGATGTTGTCAGTGAGATGTCTTCCGGATTTACATTTCTCTCCACTCCTGCATCAGGGACAAGTTCTTCACTGTTGCAGTGCAAATAAGCTTTGTTTTAAATATATTATTCTACGTGTTCTATTGCATATTATTAAACCATCATTTTAAATGCACTATTTTGCTCTTACACTTGTTTTTATTTAGCTTGTTAAAATAATAATGAATTAAAAAAATAAAGAATTTTAGGTACATTTAGAAGATTACACTTCCTTAAAACCTTTTGTTTGAACCTAGTATCGGCTTCCTCTAAATAAGGAATAACTTTTTAATAAACCAAAGAAAACTGCGTGTTGGCACTTTTGCACATGTCAAGTGAGTCACTATGCCACTTTGCAAAATCTTTATAATTAATTTCATAATCAGGAATGCCGTGTTCTATATAAAGCTGAGCTGGGGTGTACAGTGTTTGAATGTTCTTTGGGTAAATTGACCACAAATGATGCAATGTGGTCATTCACATGTACAGGCCAAGATGGCACAGTTCATAAGGACAAGAACACATTTGTTCTGATGGGGAAAAATATATTTGCTGTTAGCTTTTATGCATATAAAAACCTTCTATAATACAGCAGATATAATCCTCCTTCTCGTGAACGAATAAAAGTAGCAAAGCATAAAGTATCTATTAGCTTCGAAGGTGAATCTGCTATCAGCCAATAAGAAGCAGCTAGTTAGTTTTGGTAACCACAATTAGTATTTGCACCAGCCCTCTGGCACACACAAGTGATACGGCCAGTGCTGGCAAGAGGAATTAAGGGCTCCGGTACAACAAATTCATGGGGCCCCCCTCATAGAGCAAGCTAAAAAAAACCAGGGGTGTGGTCATACAATTGGGGGCGTGGCTAGCACATCAAAATCACTAGGTCCTGAATTCACCGGAGCGTGACATATATCCAAGCACTCCTGACTTTCAGGACATCTAGCACCACAGTGTAGTATAGAAAGAATGCAGTGTGTACAGAAAGAGTTCATTCTTGGCCTACATCTTAAATTGGGCACAACATTAACCAAAAATTGGCATTGTCCTTACTAGAATCACGACATTTCACACACTCTGCTGCTCTCTGCTACCTGTTCTTCTCACTTTCACCACCTGTGGCTGCTGGTTTCTTTAGTTGCGGCTTGTCTGGATCCTGGAATGTTGGAGGACCTATTTGGAAAAAAAATGGCTACATTTAGAAAATTACAACCAGCGCCAGCGTTAAATCAATAGAACCCACAATTAATAATTAGGCCTTCCTCCAGCCCAAACTTAAAATAATAGTATTCACATTTAATAAATATACCTATTTCCCGCAACCATCACTGTCAATAAATAATTCATGGTCACATTTAATAAATAGACCTCATTCTCCCCAAACCCCCCCCCACATTCAATAGCCCCCAAACCACCCCATCTTAAATTAATAGTCCCCACTATTAAATTGCCTCACCATCACCCTACAAACAAAATAGCACCTATTAATTAGCCACCACCTACCTCACACACACTACATTGCAACAAGCCCCCTGTGCCATTACACACACATTACTGTACTCCTTCATCACAACTACACTGTGCCCCCTTATGCTCACACTGCACCCTCCATGCTGCTTTCCCCCTTCTATATCACTCTGTGCCTCTCCCCCTTCTTTTTCACTCTGTGCCTCTCTCCCCTTTTTTTCACTCTGTGCCTGTCTTCCCCCTTTTTTTCACTCTTTGCCTCTTCTCCCCCTGTTTTTCACTCTGTGCCTCTCTCCCCCCTTCTTTTTCACTGTGTGCCTCTTCTCCCCGTTTTTTTCACTCTTTGCCCCTTTTCCCCTTTTTTTCACTCTGTGCCTCTCTTCCCTTTTTTCCACTATGTGCCTCTCTTCCCCCTTCTTTTTTACTCTGTGCCTCTCTTCCTCATTTTTTTCACTCTTGCCTCTTCTCCCTCTTTTTTTCACTCTGTGCCCCTCTCCCCTTTTTTCACTCTGTGCCTCTCTCCCCCTTCTTTTTCACTCTGTGCCTCTCTCCCTTTTTTTCACTCTGTGCCTCTCTCCCCTTTTTTCACTGTGCCTCTCTTCCCCCATTTTTCACTCTGTGCCTCTCTCCCCTTTTTTTCACTCTGTGCCTTTCTCCCCCTTCTTTTTCACTCTGTGCCTCTCTCCCCTTTTTCACTCTGTGCCTCTCTCCCCCTTCTCTTTCACTCTGTGCCTGTCTTCCCCCTTTTTTCACTCTTTGCCTCTTTTCCCCCTTTTTTTCACTCTGTGCCTCTCTTCCTCATTTTTTTCACTCTTGCCTCTTCTCCCTCTTTTATTCACTCTGTGCCCCTCTCCCCTTTTTTTCACTCTGTGCCTCTCTCCCCCTTCTTTTTCACTCTGTGCCTCTCTCCCCCTTCTTTTTCACTCTGTGCCTCTTCTCCCCCTTTTTTTCACTCTTTGCCTCTTTTCCCCCTTTTTTCACTCTGTGCCTCTCTCCCCTTTTTTCGCTGTGCCTCTCTTTCCCCTTTTTTTTCACTCTGTGCCTCTCTCCCCTTTTTTTCACTCTGTGCCTCTCTCCCCCTTCTTTTTCACTCTGTGCCTCTCTTCCTCATTTTTTTCACTCTGTGCCTCTCTCCCCTTTTTTTCACTCTGTGCCTCTCTTCCCCCTTTTTTTCACTCTGTGCCTCTCTTCCTCATTTTTTTCCACTCTTGCCTCTTCTCCCACTTTTTTTCACTCTGTGCCTCTCTCCCCTTTTTTTCCACTCTGTGCCTCTCTCCCCTTTTTTTCACTCTGTGCCTCTCTCCCCTTTTTTTCCACTCTGTGCCTCTCTCCCCTTTTTTTCACTCTGTGCCTCTCTCCCCTTTTTTTCACTATGTGCCTCTCTTCCCCCTTCTTTTTTACTCTGTGCCTCTCTCCCCCTTCTTTATAGCACTGTCCCTTTCTGCTGTCCTCCCCTTGCCTCTCCATTTCTTTACTTACCTTTTGTTAGCTTCTTTCTTTTCTCTTCTTCTCTTCAGTCTTCTCTTCTTTTTTCATGCTTGGTCCTGTATGCAGGCTGCAGCGCTCCTCACTGACTGTCGGGCGTGAATTGATGACGTCACGCCCGACAGTCAGTGTGAATGGAGAAGAGAGGTGGGACGCGGCGCCGCGATCACGTGGTGAGTATGTATTTCCCCCCCCCCCTCTAGCTCCCCCCACCAACGAATGAGAAGGAACCCACCCACCCCTCCGCAGAAAAAAAAGAAATAAAAAAGAAAGCGAGAAAGATCGCCAGAAAAATAAATAAATAAATAAATTAGTAGTGAGGGCCCAGCCAGGGCCCCCTGGCATGGTTGTGCCCGGGTAAAATGTATAAAATGTATAACTATATAATACTCCATCTAATTTATTTTTAACATGTTATGGGCCTGAACAGTTACTTGACAAGCAACTATATACATATGAGGTTCTTCTAAATAAATGTACAAACTTTACTTGTACAAAATAGGGTGCAATTGGTAAATGTATATCCTTACTAGAGATGGGCGGGTCCGGTTCTCCGAGAACCGAACCCACCCGAACTTTGGGTATCCGAGTACCGAGCTGAGCAGCTCGGTACTCTCCCGCCCATTCCGAATCCAAATCGAGGCCGAACGTCATTGTGACGTAGTCGGATCTCGGGACTCGGTTCTCGCGATACTTCAACTTTATAAATACACGCCTCCACAGCAATCCATCGCCATTTGACAGAGGGAGAGAGCAGGGTGTAGTCATAGGCTAATTAGAGCAGGGACAGAGAATACCATATTGTTCTTGCAATTGCTCTAACCAAAATCGCTAGTGCAGAGAGGAGGATAGAGGTTTATTATTTTTTCTTCATATTTGGCACTCCCCAGCGCTTTTGGGGTGTCCCCCATAATTGTGCATTAATATTTCTGGCTGTCAAAAGTCATATCTGTCAGCAGTATCTACTCAATAATTTGTAGCACACCTCAGTGTTTTTGGGGTGTCCCCCATAATTGTGCATTAATATTTCTGGCTGTCAAAAGTCATATCTGTCAGCAGTATCTACTCAATAATTTTTAGCACTCCTCAGTGTTTTTGGGGTGTCCTCCCTAATTGTGCATTAATATTTCTGGCTGTCAAAAGTCATATCTGTCAGCAGTATCTACTCAATAATTTGTAGCACACCTCAGTGTTTTTGGGGTGTCCCCCATAATTGTGCATTAATATTTCTGGCTGTCAAAAGTCATATCTGTCAGCAGTATCTACTCAATAATTTTTAGCACTCCTCAGTGTTTTTGGGGTGTCCTCCCTAATTGTGCATTAATATTTCTGGCTGTCAAAAGTCATATCTGTCAGCAGTATCTACTCAATAATTTTTAGCACTCCTCAGTGTTTTTGGGGTGTCCTCCCTAATTGTGCATTAATATTTCTGGCTGTCAAAAGTCATATCTGTCAGCAGTATCTACTCAATAATTTTTAGCACTCCTCAGTGTTTTTGGGGTGTCCTCCCTAATTGTGCATTAATATTTCTGGCTGTCAAAAGTCATATCTGTCAGCAGTATCTACTCAATAATTTTTAGCACTCCTCAGTGTTTTTGGGGTGTCCTCCCTAATTGTGCATTAATATTTCTGGCTGTCAAAAGTCATATCTGTCAGCAGTATCTACTAAATAATTTGTAGCACACCTCAGTGTTTTTGGGGTGTCCTCCCTAATTGTGCATTAATATTTCTGGCTGTCAAAAGTCATATCTGTCAGCAGTATCTACTCAATAATTTTTAGCACTCCTCAGTGTTTTTGGGGTGTCCTCCCTAATTGTGCATTAATATTTCTGGCTGTCAAAAGTCATATCTGTCAGCAGTATCTACTCAATAATTTTTAGCACTCCTCAGTGTTTTTGGGGTGTCCTCCCTAATTGTGCATTAATATTTCTGGCTGTCAAAAGTCATATCTGTCAGCAGTATCTACTCAATAATTTTTAGCACTCCTCAGTGTTTTTGGGGTGTCCTCCCTAATTGTGCATTAATATTTCTGGCTGTCAAAAGTCATATCTGTCAGCAGTATCTACTCAATAATTTTTAGCACTCCTCAGTGTTTTTGGGGTGTCCTCCCTAATTGTGCATTAATATTTCTGGCTGTCAAAAGTCATATCTGTCAGCAGTATCTACTCAATAATTTTTAGCACTCCTCAGTGTTTTTGGGGTGTCCTCCCTAATTGTGCATTAATATTTCTGGCTGTCAAAAGTCATATCTGTCAGCAGTATCTACTCAATAATTTTTAGCACTCCTCAGTGTTTTTGGGGTGTCCTCCCTAATTGTGCATTAATATTTCTGGCTGTCAAAAGTCATATCTGTCAGCAGTATCTACTCAATAATTTTTAGCACTCCTCAGTGTTTTTGGGGTGTCCTCCCTAATTGTGCATTAATATTTCTGGCTGTCAAAAGTCATATCTGTCAGCAGTATCTACTCAATAATTTTTAGCACTCCTCAGTGGTTTGCGCTCAGAATGGATTCAAAGCAGTCCACATATGATCTAAATGAGCAACCAGGTTCTGTCACCAGTCCTGATGTTAGTGTTCCCAGTACGTCATCTGGCCAAGGCGATGTCAAACAACAGAGTGTTTTCAAATTAGTGCAAAAAACAAAAACCAAAAAAAAATTTACTGTATTGAAGCGAAAAAGAAGTGTAACTGAGCAAAAGTTAAGTGACGATAAAAAAAAAATTGCAAGCATGCCATTCTACACACGCAGTGGCAAAGAGAGAATGAGGCCTTCACCTTTGGCTATTAGTGGCAGATCCCAAAAAGTTACCCAGGCTACAATTGGTGCACAACTACTGTTACGCGTCAAAGCTGAGCTGCAAGATACCAGTGAGGCATTACAGGAGAATATTTGCTCTGATTCACAAATGACAACAATCCCTGTGGAGAGTCCATCCAACAGTGGGATGTCTAATCGTGAGCATTCTGCTGATGTGTGCCTTAATAGCCCGAGTGTAGCCGGTGATACCCAAATTGAGGATGCCACTTTGGAATTAGAAGAGGATGAGGGGGAGATTTGTGTAGGCGACGAGGGCGCTAATGAGGATGTTGATGAGGATGAGGTTGTTTGTGTAAGTCCTGCACCAGTGGCAGCAGTTCTGGCACGTGACAAGAAAAAGGCCATTGTCATGCCTGGGCATAAAACAAAAAAATCCACTTCTTATGTGTGGAATTATTTCTACCCAAATCCAGACAACAATTGTATAGCCATTTGTAGTGTATGTGAAGCCACAGTCAGTCGAGGGAGGGACCTTAACCATCTTGGAACCTCGTCTATGTTACGCCATTTAACGAGAGTTCATGGCAAAGTGTTGGGAAAAGCTGAAAGTTCTTCCCAAAAGAATACAAGCACTCCCTCATCAGCTAAGACCCTCCGCTCACCGACATACCGACGGCTACAAAATACACCCACCACACCATCCTCATCAATATCCTCAGTAGCGCTCGGAGTTAGCCCGGCATCCCACTTAAGGCTGGATGACTCCGGCACTATTATTGATTCCTCTGAAGAAAGCGTTAGTCCTGCTGCTGCTGTTGCTGCTGCTGGGGGTGAATCGTCATCCCAGAGGCAGGTGAATAAAATGAGCAGTCCTACATTTCAGCAATTAACTGTGAAACAATCATTTGCGAGGGGAAGCAAATATGACAGCAGTCACCCAGTCGCCAAGCGAATCACAGACGCCATGGCTGCAATGTTAGTGTTAGATCTGCGTCCAATCTCCACAATAAACGCAGCTGGTTTTTCACAGTTAATTGAGGTTTTGTGTCCGCGTTACAGAATTCCATCGCGACACCATTTCTCCCGTAAAGCTATTCCACAACTATACCAAAAAGTGTGTAAAAATGTAGAGATTGCGCTGAAAAATGCCATTCTGCCCACTGTTCACTTAACCACAGATATGTGGACAAGTGGAAGTGGCCAAACCAAAGACTATATGACTGTGACAGCCCACTGGGTTGGTCATTCACCTTCACCAGCAGGAACAGCAGCAGCATGTACACCACTACGTAACATTTGTCACAGGCAGGCCACTCTTTGTATCACCGGCTTCACTAACAGGCATACGGCTGACAATTTGTTACGCAAACTGAGAGATGTGATTGATGCATGGCTTATACCACTCGGACTCTCCCCAGGGTATGTCATTTCAGATAACGCCAACAATATAGTGCGAGCATTACAGCTGGGTGATTTCCAACATATTCCCTGTTTTGCTCACACCATCAACTTGGTGGTGCAGAGCTTCCTACGAAATAACCGTGAGGTGCAGGAGATGCTTTCGGTGGCCCGTAAAATTTCAGGCCATTTCAGGCATTCAGCCACAGCATGTAGGAGATTACAGCAGCTCCAAGAGCAGTTTAACTTGCCCTGCCACCAACTTAAGCAAGAGGTGGTAACTCGGTGGAATTCCACCCTGTACATGCTTCAGAGGATGGAGGAACAGCGCAAAGCCATCCAAGCATATTGCACAAGTCATGACATTGGGAAAGGAGGGGGGATGTATTTCACTCTTGCACAGTGGGGAATCCTTTCAGTGCTGTGCAAGGTGCTGAAACCATTTGAAGTTGTGACATGTGAGGTCAGTGCAGACTCTGCTAGTTTGAGCCAAGTCATTCCTTTAATTAGACTATTGGAAAAGCAGCTTGAGAAAATGAAGGAGGAGCTGAAAGCAAGCAATTCAGCAAAGTATGTTGGCCTTGTCGATCAAGTACTTAATTCGCTTCACAATGATCCTCGAGTTATTAAGATCTTGAACTCGGATCAGTACGTTTTGGCCACTGTGCTTGATCCAAGGTTTAAAACCTACATTGAGTCTTTACTTGTAAATGAGCGAGATGTGAACTTTTGCAAGGAGCTATTGCTCAGCAAGTTGGCCGCTGAACTGGGCCTCGGCTTGACGACGTGTCCTCCTTCACTTTCTCAAGCTGTTGCTCGTAAAAAATTAAATTTCCAAAAAAGAAGCAGGGAAGACACAGGGGGCAGACGAGAACAATTTAACATCTGGGCTGGTTTGAAGGATTTTTCAAAAAAAAGTGTCACTTTGCCCATAAGTCCATCCAATATGAGTATAAACATGCAAAGGATGGTGGAGGATTACTTTCAAGAGGTAGTTGATATGGAAATGTCAGACAGTCCCTTTCCTTACTGGGAAGAAAAGCAGGCCATTTGGAAACCCATGTACAAACTTGCTTTGCAATACCTAAGCTGCCCACCCTCCAGTGTGTACTCTGAACGAGTGTTCAGCACAGCAGGGAACTTAGTCAGTGATCGCCGTAGAAGGTTACTTCCCAAAAATGTGGAGAAAATGATGTTTATAAAAATGAACTACATCTTCCACGAGGAAGGCCTTCACCATCCAAGACATCCAAGCACTGACTGTTCTCTAATGGCGGATTCAAGCGGCGATGAATTGATAGTCTGTGATGATGACGTACACACTGATGAGGGTGAGGATGAAGCTGAAGATGATGCCGATAACATCTTTTTAAAACTTTCTATGTAAGTGTAGGGTGCAATCTACCCCCAAAGAGGAAAGGGACTTGTGGCATTTCCATATCACATACCATCTTGAAAGGCTGCTGTTAGGGCAATTTATCCTTAAGGGTAGGGTGTCATAGACAGAGTGACCCTAAACTGGCTTTGTCCATTTTTCATAATATTGTACAGTCTATAATGGCTGAATTTTTTTGTATTTTATACAAGTGGAGGGGGGCCTAGAGAGACAGAGTGACCCCAAACTGTCTTTCTCCATGTCAATTAATATTGTACAGTCTATAATGGCTGAATTTTTTTGTATTTTATACAAGTGGAGGGGGGCCTAGAGAGACAGAAACCAAACTGGCTTTCTCCATGTCAATTAATATTGTACAGTCTATAATGGCTGAATTTTTTGGTATTTTATACAAGTGGAGGGGGGCCTAGAGAGACAGAGTGACCCCAAACTGTCTTTCTCCATGTCAATTAATATTGTACAGTCTATAATGGCTGAATTTTTTAGTATTTTATACAAGTGGAGGGGGGCCTAGAGAGACAGAAACCAAACTGGCTTTCTCCATGTCAATTAATATTGTACAGTCTATAATGGCTGAATTGTTTGGTATTTTATACAAGTGGAGGGGGGCCTAGAGAGACAGAGTGACCCCAAACTGTCTTTCTCCATGTCAATTAATATTGTACAGTCTATAATGGCTGAATTTTTTAGTATTTTATACAAGTGGAGGGGGGCCTTGAGAGACAGAAACCAAACTGGCTTTCTCCATGTCAATTAATATTGTACAGTCTATAATGGCTGAATTTTTTGGTATTTTATACAAGTGGAGGGGGGCCTAGAGAGACAGAAACCAAACTGGCTTTCTCCATGTCAATTAATATTGTACAGTCTATAATGGCTGAATTTTTTGGTATTTTATACAAGTGGAGGGGGGCCTTGAGAGACAGAAACCAAACTGGCTTTTTCCATTTCTTTACATATTTAACTATAAGTGTAGGGTGTAATATACATTCAAGACGATGGCTGCATTGCCAATATGCATAGATGGAGAGGAAGACAATCTGTTTTGTGTGTAGAATAGGCCTACCAACGAAGAATTAAACTGTTTTTTTGGATGATTTATTACCTCAACAATTAGATTACTTGTCTCTAAAACAGTTGGAGCACTAAATTGGGTTAATTTAGGCCCAAAAACATGGATTTTCCCAAAAAATAGCAAAACAAAACCAAACAAAACCAAAACCAAAACCAAAACACGCAATGGCGGTTTTGCAAAACCAAAACCAAAACCAAAACACGACGGTAATCCAGATCCAAAACCGAATCCAAAACCAAAACACGGGGGTCAGTGACCATCTCTAATCCTTACATGGGGATATGTGATGCAAAAAGATAGAGACACTCTAGACTGCAGTCATGGGAAAAAGTTTTGAGAATGACACAAGAATTGGTTTTCACAAAGTTTGCTGCCTCTGTTATTTTAGACCTTTTTGTCAGATGTCGCTATGGTATCCTGAAGTAAAATTACAAGCATTTCATAAGTGTCAAAGGCCTTTTTTGACAATTATATTAAGTTTATGCAAAGAGTCAATGCAGTGTTGACCCTTCTTTTTGAAGACCTCTTAATTTGCCAATCAACTTCTGGGCCACATACTGACTGATGGCCGTCCATTCTTGCCTAATCAATGCTTGGAGTTTGTCAGAATTTGTGGGTTTTTGTTTGTCCACCCGCCCCTTGAGAATTGACCACAAGTTCTCAATGGGATTAAGGTCTGGGGAGTTTCCTGGCTATAGACCCAAAATTTAGATGTTTTGATCCCTGAGCCACATAGTTATCACTTGTGTCTTATGGAAAGGTGCATCATCATGCTGGAAAGGCATTGTTCATCACCAAACTGTTCTTGTATGGTTGGGAGAAGTTGCTTTTGGAGGATGTTTTGGTACCATTCTTTATTCATGGCTGTGTTCTTAGGCAAAATTGTGAGTGAGCCCAGTCCGTTGGCTGACAACCAACCCCAACATGAATAGTCTTGGGATGTTGTACTGTTGGCATGACACAGGTCTGATGGTAGCGCTCACCTTTCCTTCTCCGGACAAGCGTTTTTCCAGATGCCCCAAACAATCTGAAACAGGTTTCATCAGAGAAAATGACTTGACCCCAGTCCTCAGCAGTCCAATCCCTATATCTTTTGCAGAATATCAGCCTGTCCCTGATGTTTTTCCCGGAGAAAATATCTTCCAGCCTTTTTTAATAAACATTGTTTTTTCCTTGATTTTTTTTTTAATAACTTTATTTTTTTTAATTTATACTTTTTTTCCATTGAATCCAGTTCTAGTGCGCATGCTTAACCTGTCAAGCCAGCTCACACATGTGCACAATGACCCCAGACTTGCCTGGCGAGTGTCAAGACTCCTCTTACCGCTGCCAGCCAGTATGGCCTGGGAGTGAGCTGGTGACATTCCCTTGCAAATTGGGTGGTAGAAGATTTTTGATGCGATAATCAGTAATAAAAAATCTTCCATACAGTAAGAATAATAATACATAGACCCTTTAACCTGTTGCCATGAGGTGCCAATACTAAACTTTATCTGGAAGTACCAGTGCTGACCACTTGTCACGGTTCAAGGCAGAAGTGTAGGATACCCGGGACTGTCTAGCTCCACACTGCTCTACCCAGAGGCACGGAATCTAACGGGACAGGTTGTCTTCACCAGGAACACCCGCAAGGAGGTATGGGTTTTGCAGCCACTGCCCCGCAGGTCGCAGCCCTCTGGGTGAGTGTTAGACGAGACCCGTAAGGAGAATATAGGATTGGAGGGAACTCTGCAGGGAGATGCCATAGAGGAGCGAACTGGAGTTGAAAAGAGGATAGTTGTGGATGAGTAGCACTGAACAGCAACTGAGGAATCAATGGAACAGCGAGCTGAACACAAGGAAATGATGTCTGTGGATGAGTAGCACTGAACAGCAAATGAGGATTCACTGGAACAGCAAGCTGAACACGAGGAGGTGATGTCTATGGATGAGTAGCACTGAACAGCAACTGAGGAATCGATGGAATAGCGAACTGCACACGAGGAAGTTATATCAGAGGATGAGTAGCATTGAACAGCAACTGAGGAATCACTGAAACAGCGAACTGAACACGAGGAAGTGATATTGGAGGATGAGTAGCACTGAACAGCAACTGAGGAATCAGTGGAACAGCGAACTGAACACAAGGAAGTGATATCTGAGAATGAGTAGCACTGAACAGCAACTGAGGAATCACTGGAACAGGGAAGAAAATACAGCAGGAGCAAAAGGAGCCACATCTTCTCACAATCAGGGATTTGACATAAAGAACAGGCACCTGACTGCAGGGTCAGGTACCTTAAATATCCTGCAGGTAATTGCAGCTCTAATGACAGAAAGGGGAAAGGCTTAACAGGAGAGGAATCCAACATGGCCACCGCCATGGAATGGACACAGCACTCAGCACTGGGGAACATCCCTGCTCGGAGTAGGTAAGTCTGCCGGGACCCGACTGCGGTCCTGGCGTGTGATACCACTTATACTGCAGGCTATGCACGCCACATGGCTCCCAGAAGCACAGCTACAACACTACACATGCACTCAGGTTGGCTCTCTTGACATCCCTATTTTATTCTGTGCTGTACTGTGAAAGCAGAATGTACTATAATGTCCTATTACAGTATGGAACATTAAGATAATCCAGGGCAGACCAGCACTGTGGAGACACAAACCACTAACTCCATCAAGTGGTGCAACAACATAGCTAAATACCAGGAGTAGGGTGGGAAGCAGTACCTGCAGCTCAGGGATCAGAGATGGAGCGTGTGGTTGGATAAGGTAAGTATTGAAAATGACAACGTATTATTATTTCTCAAGTTTCTAAAAGAAAGTCTACTTGGATGCCAGTAAAATATTCTCGAGGTCAGCTCCATGCGGAGCATTTCATTGCAGTCCATGTGGAGAGTGTACAGATTTCTATCTGTTACCCCATGGTTTTCTCCTGATCAGTTTAATGTGAGCCCACCCATTGGATGGGCCCTTAAAAACAGACTTATTGTGCTTGTGTTCAATTGTAACACTATGACAATAACTATGGTTTACATAAAAGCAAACATATACCTTCAATAACTAGATTAATCCATTTTTAATTCAATAATAAATTATACATTTACTGTGTTTCATGTTTAGTTAATTCTTATATCATCAAAACAAAAATACAACTGAAGGACATAATAGATTTCTGACAGGCATATGGCAAGCTTTGAAGAACACATATAATTGTTTTACCCATAATTCATTAAAATTACCAGGCTGATTAATGCAAGCCAGATATCTAGAAGTTTCCACTTTTGTGCAGAAGAGCACACTATTTCATAGAAGTACACTAGTTGCATGGTAACACAATGAAATTAATGTCTGGCTCCAGGCACAGTCTGTTTAATAAGACAAACTCCAGTGCTTTTATTTACTGCCTTGGAACAACACAGCTTCCTGGTATCTCAATTCACCCAAAAACAACATTAGTGTGAGAGGACGCTCTGTTACCTGTACAGCAAAATCAATGAGACCATTGATGTTGAGGGCGGGTTCCATTAAATCAAATATAAGTTGGACATGGGGAGCCAGAGGAAGATGGTAAGATGTTCCTGAAGCAAAGCTTGTAATTTGTTCCAGCACATTACTAGATATCTGTGAACACAATGAATGGGGCCTTAGACCTGTCATTTCTCAACAACTAATTACTTTTCACAACAGGAGTACACATTGTTTGCACGTAAGTACATTTCATTTTGCCTATCAAGTATGTGTATCATTTCTCATTGTGACTATAGTGCAGTAATATCAAACGGTGGAATGAAAGACTATGATAGGCTAAATTTTTAGGTTCTCAAAACACAGATAACTTTACCTTCGGATGCACATTTTTATTAACTGGCAAATGTTGAACGATAATAATTTGTATACATTGTGTCATATCATCATTCATTGTATTGTAATTATCATGTAGCATGGACTGTAAATGTATTAACTGCCAACAACTATTAGGACACTGTATTATTCTATCTGCATATGTTAATATTATATAGCAATACTCTGGACAGTTTTGTGTCTTTTATGGTATTGTACACACTAATATATCATATGTGGGTGCTAGTCATACGGACATTGCTAACATTGCCTGAGCAATATATGTAATGCATTTACTTTAAATGTGGAAGTAAGCAGACTAAAAGTAGAAAATAGTAAGGTTTCTAACAATTTCAGGATATAAAGTTTAATTAGGAAAGTTTATTTTTAATCGATTCAGAAACATTTAAAATATGGGGGTACCTGTTAAAATCAGAAAACAGCTACTAAAGTGGCCTAGATTGCACAATTTGTCATAAAATTATATTATATAGAGTTGCGATATGATAAAAAATATAAGACACAAATATATTCTGAAAGAGTTTAAAGAGATACATACTTTACAGAAATATACATAATTGAAAGAGGGCTAGAGAAAAAGTCCCTTACATTGGCCACATCCATAGCTATTACACTGCAATGTAGTAGTTTAAAGTGCACCTATCACATACAGACAGTGCAGACAGCCATTGTTTGTGCTGAAACATTATTCATGAGAATGTCTCCTATCGTATCACTAGGAACAAGTACCCCATGTATATTTTGTCATGAAGTGTCTTATATCACTGGTTCTCTGTGAAATGATGCATTGCAGTTTCAAGAATAGTGGAATATTAGATTTACTCCAAAAATGACAGCTTCCATTGTGTGTACGTGACAGATGCACTTTACGACCACTTTGACCTGAAAACACAGAGGGCCTTAGGGAGAGCACAACATTAAAAAGAAGTAACTTTGCCCCTGGGCAAAACCATGTTGCATTGGAGGGGAAGGTAAATTAAAAATGTGGGAAAAGATTTATAGTTGGGATAGGACATGTCCAACTTTCAACTTTAAATTTCAGTGTAAAAATAGAGGTATCACGTATTTGCGTGCTACATGAAAAAACAGCCAGTATTTTACTTATCTACAAAATAATAAACGAATATGCACCCCTTGTATTGTAACATGGTTTGTCCAGGAGCCAACTTAATCTTTTTTTTTTGCGTTGCTCTCCTTAATGACGCAGGCCCAGAGTGTAGGTGTTTAAAAGATTGATTTTTTGATTGTGGGTTCAGTTGCCATCAGATTCCTTGTGACCTGTTGTTCCGATAGACCCTGAATGACTGTGTGTCTATCCAATCTGGTCCTCCATGTTTTATCAGTAATGAGATGCAAGACCAGGTTCTTCAGGTGTGTCCAACCTTCAGCCAACATGACACTTCGGTAGTGTCTGATTGCAGTGTTTCTTTGCACTATATTTGGTTACATGTGCAGATATAAAGTAGTGAATGAAATATAATGAAAATACCTGGGATGTTACATGATGTTGATCATAGTAGGACAGGTGTTGCAGCCTGGAGAATGTGTTTTCTAGGTTTGGGAATGGTTCTTGCTTGCTCCTCCTTGTCCTTTGTCCATCATCTCCAACTGAATATAGTAAAAACAGCTTTATTTGTACACTGAAATCCTTACAGCTTAGTAATTAACAAACATTATCTCTGACTCACTGAGTTACTCATTGATATATATTTTTATGCATAATGCGCCATGAAAGCCCCACCACCCGGCTGTTCAAGCAGGTTGCAGGAGTCCAAGGATGTCACTTACTGCTGCCCTGGCTGCTGTCTCGTCCAGTTTCCATACTCCGACAGTCACTCCTCACTCAGATTATTATGGTCCGTATCTCAGAGCCACCCGAACTGCCTAGGAAAACTGCTACACCTCATATTGCATTCATATGCAAACACGCAATTTTTTGTTGTAGGACGGGATATTTAAATGAGCTTCAGGGGCTAGTGAGCTTGCAATTATGGGAGCATTCCGGGGTTATCGGGGGCAATAGAGTCCCTTCCCCTTCCCCTGCAAAAATACTTTATCTATACAAGTCTTCAGAGATGACAAATACTAGACATAACACACTACTTTCAATGGGATTCCTTTTTTCCTATAAAACATTCAAAATGTACACAAGGCTCTCTGCCCATTGATTCCACTCCTCCACTGTCTTTGCACCTCTTTTGGTGGCTCTAAACCTGTTACTAGAGCCCACAGTAATTGGCACAGGTTTTAGCCTGCGCTGAATATACCCCTTGCACCCCAGTAGCTGTGTTGAGAGTTGTAGTGTTATTTGCTTACTCTATTGTACTGTTATACCATGTACTGTCTTGTTGCTTTCCCTCTGTATGGTGCTGTGAACCTCATGTGGTGCCCTATAAAATTAATAATAATAATAATAATAATAATAATAAAAATAATAGTGACACATGCAGTAAAGACAGTTGTGATGTCATTTTACTCTCCTGACTTATTTAAGCTTAAATGAAGATGCACTGAGCAATATTTTAGGAAACAAAGGCAACACTGAAATTAATTTAGGGGTTGTTCCGATACATATATCACTTTGAAGAAACATCTTTACTCTTTCCACCTGCATCCACACTCCTGCAAAAGGTCATGCACAGCATTATAGGGGCAAGTTGTGAAAACAGAATGTGGAAATGGGTCTATGATCTGATTTTTGTACTAGACTGACAAATAGGCACATATGCACAAAACAAAATGTGCTGCACTTCTGCATATTTTGTGGTATATAATTGACTTGTAAAGAGGACTTGCACAGTATGTAACGGTAGTACACTAGCTTTCAATTTGTTCATATTATTATTACTATTTATATAATGGTAATTAGAATCATATTTTTGTTGACGTGTTTTACATTGTAGGCTCCCCACTTACCACAAGCATATGATTGCTTCAGAAATGTACATTTATGTAAGTAATATATATATTTCCACACTTTTTAGTCTTTTTAGTGAAAATGGGCTTTGTGACAAAACCCTTATTGTAAATATTTAGATTGAATTCATGTTCTTTCCTGTCACCCTCAGGAGACAGCACCCAAGCAGTCAAAACACTGCCACATAGGGACAGAACTTGTTAGGGAGCTGTCAAATATGAAAAGGTAAGTCCCTGAAATTGAATCAATCCATCCAGTCACTTACAGCCCAATCAGACCCTTTAAATTGATTTCAATATTACAAATCTTGATGACGTGGGTTCAGCAGGGGGCTGTCTGTAAATCCTCAGCATGTGACTCCCAAGGGTACAATACAATAAAACATTAACTCACTAATAAGGAGTACATGTGTTCTCTGTAACGATGTTACTGTTCTGTTAACGTATGCATGGCACTCACATCAAAGAGACAAATATGTCTATAAAACAAAGGTGGGAGGTTTCTGTGTCGTCTCTATAGAGAATTCCTGATCCAGCCAAGTCAGTCCCAGTGAACAATAAGGGCTTAAAGAAAGCCGTGACCAAGACCCAGAAGAAAGATGGGAAGAGGCGTAAACAGATCAGGAGGGAGAGTTACGCCATCTACGTGTACAAGGTTCTCAAGCTGGTCCACCCTGATACCAGCATATCTTCCAGGGCTATGGGCATCGTGAACTCCTTCGCTAATGACATCTTCGAGCACATCGCAAAGGAAGCCTCCCACCTGGCTCACTACAAGCGCTCCACCATCACTTACCATAAAATCCAGACCACTCTGCGCCTCCTGCTACCAGGAGAGGGGGCCAAGGATGCCATGTCTGAGGGCACCAAGTCTGGTACCAATTACAACAGCGCCAATTAATCTGCCTCCACCCCTGTGCTGAACTTATAGAATTCTATGGGGGGAATTTAATTCCCAGCATTGTTCTAAAGAACAACACGGGCCCCGCTCAATTACCATTACTAATGTGGATTTTTGCTCATGGCTCCCGGAGCTGTGAGCAAAAATCAGTGTTGAAATGACTGTAGTAACGGTAATAGTGCACGGCCCACGTTGATTTTTAGAACAACACAGAGAATTGAATTTCCCCCTATTAGTTCTATAAATTCTCAGTATGTCCAATCTGTTCATCTGTATTCCCCACACTATGCTAACTGCTTTCCATGTCTATCATCCTTCTCTTCACTCCCCTTCTATCTCTCCCGCCTTGTTCCTCTCTATCCTATTCTCCAAGTCCAATATCCTCACCTACTTCAACCTACTCTATCATCACTTCAACCCACCCTTCTTCCAGTTCGACTGTTTAGCCTCCACCTCTTCTGCTACCCACCTGTACTGTTAGACTTAATGTCCCTATAGTTCAGATTGTTTCTCACTACCAACTGCCTCTGTAATGTAAGCTCTCACAGGCAAGTGCTCTCCACCCAATTTCTCGCGTGCAACCAGTCTGTCTTTCTTGTTTGTCCCTGTCATGTCTGATGCTGAATTATTTTGTATGTCATGCAATTTTGTCACAATGCATCACTCACCTGAGCCTGTGTGATGTGTGTGTGACAAATGGTTAATACCTGGGGGTAGATGTATGAAACTTTGATTTCTGCAAGTTGCCGGAAATAAGCGACTTTGCAGGGGAAATTTAAAGCAGCGATGGCTTGTAAAGGCAAACTTTCTTCTCACCTGGACTGCTAAATTTAATGTCCCTTTACTCCATATTGTTTCTCACCACCCCCTCCCTCTAGAATGTAAGCTCTTATGGGCAGAGTCGACTACCCTATGTCTCCCGTGTGTGCAGCCTGTTGTGCTTGTCTGCCCCTGTCATGTCTGATGCTGAATTATTTCTGTATGTCATGCGATTTGTTCCGGTAATTGCATCCATACATGTATTATTCTGCTCAAGTAGTACAGTTCTGCTATGTCATACACTACGGAATCTGTGATGCCATACAAATAAACGATAATAATAATTATAATACATTTTTGAGGAAACAGAAGGTGGAGAAGGTTGTTAAAATGGAGGTAATATAACTTCATATTATATAAGAAGATAAGAAAATTAGCAACAATTCACCTCCAGTTTATAACCAAAAATTGGGGGTAATTTGGAAATAAAATTGGTATGTTTTATACAGCATTATTTTACCTCAATTTTAAGAACAGTTTATCTCCACTTTCTCACTTCTAATTTTTTTACAGAATTCTCTACCATAGACTGTGAAAATACTGGGTAAATGTTAGCTTGCAAGTTGACTTGTCAGCCCGGGGCAACCTTATGTTAGTCTGGCACACCCAGTGCCCTTAGGAGGTTTGGAATCACTTAGGCAAATCAGTTGTATAAAAGCACAAACAGGCTTTTTTAAACAAATCATACACTCAGGATTATACACTTTAAAACAAATATCATAGGGTTCATCGCACATTAAACGTACTAACCAACCTTACACTAAAGGGGCTATATTCACTGTATCCCTTGAAGTAATGATCCTCAACCACATGTTCACTCCCCGACCATCAGGGTTGGGACAGAGACGATATCAAACCTCTTTTACCAGGTGCACAAAGTGATAAGGTCCACAAAGACATGGAAAATATCATTAACCAGCACGATTTCAGACTAGCCCAATAGGCGCCATAATCCCTAGTCAGTACTGTCCTAAAGAGAAGACACCTGTTGATGGGGCTATGAGAGGATGGATCTCCTATGCCACCCTGTCGTGTTGCTGGTTACCAGCTGGGCCTGTCTTTCCACCGTCTCCTTTCTTTATTCCAAATACACCCCTCTAAATGCTACAAGGGGGCTCTGCTGCCGCCACCAGTCTCCTTTACTGGAAAACCGGAACAGCTTCTTTCTGGTTAACTCTTGTTGCTAGTGTTGGGCACCTGGGCTGGTATCCCTGACATCTGCCTTCAGATCAGAGTTGCCGTAGATGGTTCTCCCTGGCCTCTCACAGTGGTCAGAGCTGCAGTGTAGCAGATAGAGCTTTGTTAGTAGATGCTGGGTTCCAAACCTCAGAACAGCCAGATAATGTATTAGAGTGCTCTAATCTATAGGTCAAAGGAATTACAGTAGGTAACTAGGATCCTGAAACAGTGATGTTTATTGGCTCAGAAAGAGTCCTTATAAGGACCGTTTCACACTAGTCAGAGGTACTAGTGATCTCCAGGCGTTCAAATGGTATACACCAGTTGAAATACAAAATACGCCCTTTATATACAGTTTCTGACACACATGCTGGCAGGGGGTAATCCAGTTCCCTGCTCATATCTGGCACCACAATGTCTGAGATATTACAATCAATGTTTAACATCAGAATGCAATATATTCTGTAAACTTAGATTTAACGCAATTTAAACTTAATAAAATTTACATCAATCTGTGATTTCCCGAAATACTTGCTGTTGCATTATTCAGATAGTTACCTTATGTTTTTAACAGGACAGAATACACAGGTCAGGGGCACACGCAGGGGGAAGGGGGGTTCTGGGTATCCAGAAACCCCTCCCCTCCGCTAGCGAAGTGCCCCACATAGCAGCACTGTACTATATAGCAGCCACGGCGCTGTCAAAGCGTCCGCGGCGGTGCTGTATTGTATACAGCACTGCTACAGATGCTTCTTTGACGTCGCCGCGGCTGCTGTATAGTACAGTGCCGCCGAAACTGAGCTGCTCTCTCACATTTTTTTTTTTTTTCTTGGGTTGTGAGGGGGGGGGGGGGAAACCCACCCCTAAATATCCTGCGTGCGCCTCTGCAGGTTAAAAATGTAATGACCCATTGCTGTATATTTAGGCTAAAAAGATGTGTGTCAGATGAAAAGTCTTAATTAACAAGGGTTTCCTTTCTTCAGAAAAGTTAAAAAAAAAATCCTACAATATATCATAATAAATCAATACACGAACAATTTGAAAATAAATACATTAACACTCCCAGCGCAGGCTTTAACCCTTCGGCACTTTGTGTCAGTTACTAACCAGTGCCACAGCGCCCATACATTAAATATATACATTTAAATTAATAAACATTCCCTTTAATACATTTTTAGCGCTGGGGTTTAACCCAGTTGACACAGCAGTATCGGGCATTTACCCAGCTGATGCTGTGTGGCTTCAGCAGGACAGTCCTTAAATAACTTACCTGCCCTGAATTGTTGGCTGCTTACAAGTGTCATCAAGTAGCCTCCACCAAGTCTTCAGTTAATAGCAGGATCCCTTTGGTGAACAGCTTTGAGTAGTCTATCTGGATACGAAGCTGAAAATGGTTACCCATTTAACTAGGCAAATGCAGCATAGTCACATTAGCCCAGCCTCAGTTTAACCCTATTTAGTCTTTAAAGGTGAATTTGTGTGGCACAACATCACCGACCACCAGCGAAAAGTCTCTGTCAGCGTTCAGCACAACTACCAACTGGGTGCTCCTATGACCTCCAGTGATAGTAGCTTCTTTAGGGGACATATTAGGAAATCTAGCAGCACCTATAAAAACCAACCTGGCGACATTTAAGAACTGTAAACCACAACATTTAAAACACATATAAAACAATCAGCCAATACATATTAATACTACAGGTACTGGAAAGAGGGGATGACAAGCCTGCTTAACCTTTGTTTTTCAATGTGCCCAACACCCTGCTCTCTCCACAATGACATTTGTGAGTGGTCACACTGACCCTTGTGACCAAGTATTTTGGCCTGATCAATCAATGACCTTATCAACAGGTTATGTTGTTCTGCAAATCTGCCAATGTCTTGGTACATTACATTGTTTTATCTTGGACATTCCCCTCTCCCCCTGTAAAATCACTAACCTAGACATATAGTTTCCACGAGTGAAATACATGTAAGACATGCCTGTTTCTCAGTCACTATTGCCAATTTCTTACATCCTTATTTCACAACACTAGTTTTGAAACTGTCTGCTAAAATGATTTCCCTTTCACTACATAGAATCTCAATACTATATGATTGCCATAATGCTTCTTCAATTCATCAACTGTTCTCTCCTTTCCTTTTTCTATGCACGTAAAGACCTGTTCTGTTCTTTTCCAAAATTTGCCCCTGTGTTTTGAATATACCACTGCAAATGATCTACTCAAAATCCATGTGTTTGGAGAAGTCTACTCTAACCATTGATTGTCTGCGAGTTTTCTTGGTTATTATAATTTTTTGGATAATTATATTAAGCACAGCACATTATTTTGAGGTGGAATAAATGCCTGTTGTCAAACGCTTGCAATCTAACTGTGCAGGGTAAAAATCCATGAGATCATGCTGTAATCTCCTTGCAGGACATTTACTTAGGTTGTAAGTCTGGTACTTGTTAATCCCAACTGGTGGTTTACCTCTATGCTATACACACATAATCTGATTTATACTTCCAATGTAAAACATAGTCTACATATATATACATACTGTTAGGCTGCTGGCCCTGATCACCAACCCACAGAACTAGATGACGGAGATCTTCGCCTATAGCAGCCGCCTTTCCCTTAGAGCTTGGCGCGCTCACCGGTACTCGGATGCCCCCAGGACTTAACTCCAAGTGTAGTGTGGGTTGGTAATACAGGACCACAGCGGCGGGCCAGGAGATTGGTAGAAGGCAGTGGGTAGCCAAACGATAGCCAAGGTCAAGGGTCACAGGTAAGCAGGGTAATCGATAAACATGCCAGAGGTCGGGGTCACAGGCACGGTAGCAAGGTCCAAGGTACAGGCAAGAAGGGTCTGGGTCACAAGCAAAACAGGCAGAGTCCAATAATCCAAGCTGGGGTCATGCACAGGGAATCAAACAGAGTATCCACAGGATAGGACAAGTGAACAGGAGCAGGTCAGCAGGACTGGAACAGATACGCTATAACCGGCACAGAGGATAAGCCCTCCCTGCCTTAAATACTTAGAGAGACCAATCAGGGCTTGCCCCTGGAATACACACATACGCAGCCTAATGATCCCAAACTCAGCCCACAGGCTGAAACTAATTAATAATAATCTACTGTGCCCGTGCGCACGCCCGGCTTCCTACATTGCCGGGACGCGGCGCTGAAGAAGCGTCCGATCATTGCCTTAGCACTAATTATTCTAAACTATAAAATCTATCTTGTATTGCTGCCATTCTTCTGAGTTTTTATTTATCCAAAAACTAGAACTGTGGTTCTCCCAGAAAAATCAGTGTTGTCACATTCTTGCACATTGAATTGAATGCTCTTGGCAAACACTGGGTTTAAGGTTGTTATGCACAGTTGTGAGAAGCAATATCACTAAAGTGAATGATGAAAAATATACGTATAAGATAAACGTCCATTCACATCACCTGCAATATTTGTTCATCCCTTGTAATAAATAAAGTAGATGGAAATAGCAAAGGTAATGCATGTGTAATGAAATGGTTGTTTGTATATAGTGATAGGCAGGGCTGTAACTAGGGCTATGCGAGAGGGGCGACCGCCCAGGGTGCAACGCTGAAGGTGGGGAGCAGTTAATGAATATTTTAGGTTCATCTGGTTAAAATTGAGGGCTAGGAGAGAGGCAGTTTCCTTTGCTAAAATTTTACGTTATGGCTCAGGGGATAGGAATTGCTGATCAATGCAGAGAGTGAAGCTGTGAAATAGCAAAGTTATTGTAGATTTGGGGAAGGAACCAAATATGGACGCCTAAGGCTTAGAGCAGAGTGCTATGCAAAGTCATGGCATTGTTAAATACCATGGTAGCCCCTGTATTTGCACACAAATATAACATTCTATGGGGGGGAAGCAATATTACCATGGTACAGGAAAACATTATATATTTATTATTCCATGAATAAAATGGATCATAGCAGGAAATAGATATGCATGTGTGGTACAGTAACAAAGAATATCCTTAGTCTGCTGTGGAAAGCACGGTGCGTGATATGGTATAAGAGTAAATACTGAGCACACAGAGGGCTTGAGTTATTAAGGGAGAGCAAGGCAAAAAATGGGTAAATCTGATTCTGGACAAACCATGTTACAATGCAAGGGGTGCAAAGTAGCTTATTATTTTGTGCATAAGTTAAAAACTGGCTGTTTTTTCATCTAGCACAAAAATACTTGAGAGCTTTATTTTTACACTGAAATTTATAATTGATCTAGGACATGCCCTACCCCAACTATAACTCTGTCCCCACATTTTAAATTTACCTCCCCCTCCAATGCAACATGGTTTAACCAAGGTGCAAAGTTACTCCTTTTTTTTGCTTTGCTCTCCTTATTGACTCAGGCCCTGAGAATGGAAAAAGAGCCAATCATACAGTTCAATGACCAGAATACCGTTTCCATGTCTTTATATACAGCACAACAGTAATATTTCCATCATGATATAATATGAGAAGGAGTAAGCTCGAGAAGATGTGACATGTCACACTGTAAGTCCAACAGGACGTATTATACCCAGCAAGTTGCCCTGTAATGTACGGAGTATGGTAGACTGGATGTACCCAGCACAATGCCTTCGATGTGCTGAGCAGGGTGCATGTAGGTGCACACAGGGCCGGACTGGCCATCGGGCACTTCTGGCAAATGCCAGAAGGGCCGATGGCTAGTTGGGCCGGTCCAACGGGGCAGGATGTCCGTCCGAGCAGCGCAGCTCACTGCGCGCTGCTCAGCAGACAGTGTCAATGCGATGTGCGGCGCGCCAGTAATCACATGGGAGGCGCATCATGTGACAGCAGCTGTCACATGATGCGCGTCCCATGTGATTACTGGCGCGTCGCGCATCGCATTGACACTGTCCGCCGAGCAGCGAGGTGACAAGGTAAGTGTGTCTCTGACTGGGGGAGGGGGCTGGCTGTCACTTTCACTATGTCTCTGACTGGGGGAGGGGGCTGGCTGTCACTGACACTATGTCTCTGACTTGGGGGGGAGCTGGCTGTCACTGTCACTATGTCTCTGACTTGGGGGGGGGCTGGCTGTCACTATGTCTCTGACTTGGGGGGGCTGACTGTCACTATGTCTATGACTTGGGGGGCTGGCTGTCACTGTCACTATGTCTCTGACTTGGGGGGGGCTGGCTGTCGCTGTCACTAAGTCTCTGACTTGGGGGGGAGCTGGCTGTCGCTGTCACTATGTCTCTGACTTAGGGGGGCTGGCTGTTGCTGTCACTGTCTCTGACTTGGGGGGGGGCTGGCTGTCACTATGTCTCTGACTTGGGGGGGGCTGGCTGTCACTGTCACTATGTCTCTGACTTGGGGGGGGCTGGCTGTCGCTGTCACTATGTCTCTGACTTGGGGAGGCTGACTGTCACTATGTCTCTGACTTGGGGGGGCTGGCTGTCACTATGTCTCTGACTTGGGGGGGGCTGGCTGTCGCTGTCACTATGTCTCTAACTTAGGGGGGGCTGGCTGTCGCTGTCACTATGTCTCTGACTTGGGGGGGGCTGGCTGTCACTATGTCTCTGACTTGGGGGGGGCTGACTGTCACTATGTCTATGACTTGGGGGGCTGGCTGTCACTGTCACTATGTCTCTGACTTGGGGGTGGCTGGCTGTCGCTGTCACTAAGTCTCTGACTTGGGGGGGAGCTGGCTGTCGCTGTCACTATGTCTCTGACTTAGGGGGGCTGGCTGTTGCTGTCACTGTCTCTGACTTGGGGAGGGCTGGCTGTCGCTGTCACTATATCTCTGACTTGGGGGGGCTGGCTGTCGCTGTCACTATGTCTCTGACTTGGGGGGGCTGGCTGTCGCTGTCACTATGTCTCTAACTTAGGGGGGGCTGGCTGTTGCTGTCACTGTCTCTGAATTGGGGGGGGCTGGCTGTCACTGCCACTATGTCTCTGACTTGGGGGGAGGGCTGGCTGTCACTATGTCTCTGACTTGGGGGAACTGGCTGTCACTGTCCCTATGTCTCTGACTTGGGGGGGGCTGGCTGTCGCTGTCACTATGTCTCTAACTTAGGGGGGGGCTGGCTGTTGCTGTCACTGTCTCTGACTTGGGGGGGGCTGGCTGTCACTGTCACTATGTCTCTAACTTAGGGGGGGCTGGCTGTTGCTGTCGCTGTCTCTGACTTGGGGGGGGCTGGCTGTCACTTTATCTCTGACTTGGGGGGGCTGGCTGTCACTATGTCTCTGACTTGGGGGGGCTGGCTGTCACTGTCACTATGTCTCTGACTTGGGGGGTGCTGGCTGTCGCTGTCACTATGTCTCTGACTTGGGGGGGCTGGCTGTCACTGTCACTATGTCTCTGACTTAGGGGGGTGTGTCTGGCTGTCGCTGTCACTATGTCTCTGACTTGGGGGGTGCTGGCTGTCGCTGTCACTATGTCTCTAACTTAGGGGGGGCTGGCTGTTGCTGTAGCTGGCTCTGACTTGGGGGGGGCTGGCTGTCACTATGTCTCTGACTTGGGGGGGGGGGGCTGGCTGTCACTATGTCTCTGACTTGGGGGGGCTGGCTGTCACTGTCACTATGTCTCTGACTTGGGGGGTGCTGGCTGTCGCTGTCACTATGTCTCTGACTTGGGGGGGGCTGGCTGTCACTGTCACTATGTCTCTGACTTAGGGGGGTGTGTCTGGCTGTCGCTGTCACTATGTCTCTGACTTGGGGGGGGGCTGGCTGTCGCTGTCACTGAGTCTCTGACTGGTGGGGCTCGCGGTTGCTGCATCTCTCACTGGTGGGGGGCTGGCTGTGTCTCTCCCTGGGGGGGTGGTGTCTGGCTGGCAATTGTGTGTGTATCAGTACATTGTGTGAAGTCTGGACCTATATATATATATATATATATATATATATATATATTTATTAGTGTGTGTGTGGGGCCATGTATATATTAGTGTGTGTGGGGCCATGTATATATTAGTGTGTTTGTGCGTGCAGTATTTTAATATAATATGTGAGGGAAGGGAGGATCTTAATATAGTGTGGGAGGTAGGCTATTTAATGGTGGAGTGTAGGTGGGGGCTAACTATTTAAGTTGAGGTGAAGGAATCTTTAATTTCATGCTTGGGTGGTTTAGGGCTATCAATTGAATATGGTGCTGATTTTGGGGTGGAGGGCTATTTATTAAATGTGAATATGAATTATTTATTGCTGGCGATGGTTGTGGAAAATGGCTATATTTATTAAACTTTAATGCTATTTAATTTATTACTTAGACTGTCTGCAGGGAGGGAAATATGTTTTGAGTAAATGGGTATATTGTTAATTTAATGTTGGGGCTGGTTGAAGGGAAATAGGTATACTTATTAAATGTGAATATTATTATTGTGGGGACTGGAGGGAGGCCTAATTATAAAACGTGAGTTGGAGTTTTCTAAATCTCATGTACCCCATTTTTTTCAGAATTGGGGATCTCATATTCCAGGATAAAGACAAGAAAGAACTGAGCTAAAGAAACCAGCTGCTACAAGCAGTGAAAGTGACCAAGACAGGTAGGAGAGAGCAGGACAGTCTGCCAACTGTCCTGAATCTGGTGGGGCAGTCCTGAATTTGGGTGACTGTCTCACTTAGTCAGGATTTGGTTTAACTGCAAGGACAGTTGGGAGGTATGTCCCGCTTCACAACTTACTGCTTGTGAAGGCAGAGCTGTGTGCTTCTAACAGTAGTGCACACAGTATTGCCTGTGTATTTGTCTAAATTGATAACCATGTTACATAATAGGGGCCCAGCTGTCTTAAATACCCTGGGCCCCCTGAGCCTTAATGCAGCATGTTAGGGGAAGGAAACTGATAGCTGCTCTCAGTTCCCGGACAGGACACAGCCTGCAGAGGAAGCCTAGGAGCTCCAAGTATCACAAGATTTGGTAATCTTGTGAGACAAAGAGCTTCCCTGCTCACTCTACAGGAAGTTCCCACCCTGATGGATGTCAGCAGCACCAGAAGCATCCCCAGTGGGCTGGGGATGGCGTGATGTGACTGGGAGGGCGTGATAAATGTAATGTTTTATTATAATATATGTATCAATGCCACATGTTGGCCACACCCAAAACACAATGTGGGCACGCCCTTTTCGGCACGGTTCATTTTGTGCTGGGACTGAGATGGGCCTGTGTACTTTAAATGCCAGGGCTGATTTTTAGTCCCAGTCCGGCCCTGGGTGCACAGCAGACACTTACATTGGCTGTGAGTGTGTTGCATCCTATTTGTGCTCTGTCTCTCCTTCACGTCTCTGTGGGACAATATGTTGCTGGGGCAACACCACTGTGCAGAAGCCTCCACTCCCTCACCCTCATGGATTTCACCTAATTTCCCCATACACCTTCCTTTATCAATAACAGAGGTTTCAAAAAAAATAAAAATAAAAACAGACATCTGTGTTCTCATATATGGACACAATGCCGACCCCTGAATATATATGTACTGTAATAAATGTTTATATGTTCAATAAAATGCATGTTACTGCAGGTAGTACCTCCAAACCTTTCCCTCATCTAGAGGGACATTCTCTATTTTATACTTTAATGCCCTGGTGCCTCTTTCCTTCTAAAATGTTCTCCTTTTGGGTCAATTTTATAGCTTTATATGTAAAAATTCCAAACAATAATACAAAGAATACATAATCTTATTGTGTAGTACAATTAAATCATATAAAGTAGGGAAAATAATCTAAGAAATAGAAATCACACATCTAAAAAAAAATATTATGATATTAAATATAATAAAATAATTTACCAGCAGATTCACCTGTGCCATTTGTATTCAAAATCTTCAAAAGATCTTTGGTTAATTTCCGCAACTGATGCCTGGCCTCAGCACGCTCTCTGCCCACTCCATATAGGAGAATCATTCTCTGGTTACATTCGTGACTCGACGACGCTTCCTACAAGTTAAAATACATTAACATTAAAGTAGTTCTGGACTCAAAGAAAGAAATCACATGTTGTAAAGATAAATGTAAATTAGTGTATATTCATACAGGTAAAACTCAGTGTTGTACATGCAAGCTGTGCTGCCTGTGTATAGACAGGAGAGCTGGCACTTTGCTGCTATGACAGGAGCAGAGACAACGGTGTAATAATAAATGGTATTCTCGTAATGGATTTTTTATTTTTTTAGATGTGAACTTTAATCCTAGAGTGTATTTTCTATTTGTGCAAGTTCACCTATAGTTCTACCAAAACACATAGATTTACAGAGCAAGATGTGGCATTTACAACAAACAGCTTTGTGCAAAATTCTTAAATATTACAACAGCTCAGAGCTGGCATTCCTTGGAGCTCATCCTGTATGTTTAATGAGTCGCATTTGTGCTATTATGTTGCACATTGGGTAGAAAAGCAGATTTAATGTAACCAAAAGCTTCACACACATACAAGTTTCGCATGTAATAAACACAGTCCTGATGTCCCCTCACTCACAATGATTAATCAAAGCCAAAATGAAGTTAAGACCAAACAACGTTATAGGAGAAAAAGTGAAAAGTGAAAAACCCCCCGTTTCATAACAATAGTCGGAGATTGCACTTGTGAGATGTGCACGTTTGTACAGATTGCTCCTTTAGATGTTCTTTTCCACCTCTGCCTGCCTAGGCGCACTTTGCAGAGGCATCTCTCAAGAGCAAAGAGTATGCAATTTATGCACTGCTCTTCCAGTGCGCTCCATAAAGGAGGCCCAGTCATGGAAACATCTTACTCAGAACAACTTTTTAATTGTTCTTTTTTTTTTTGTATTGAACCAGAACTGTTTTGACCTTCAATGAAAGGTAAACCAATACAGGTATCACTACAGCTGTTTTTAGTTTGACAAAATTGAGATTATTTCCAGACAATTTCCAATGTCTGTATTTGTATACATTCACCTGTCATACCTACAAACAACATTTCCTGCTTTAAACACTTGGCTACAATTGAAGTTACTGTAGATGAATATAAGATGACACATACAGGTGTATTTTCATAACTTTTTCCTGTCAGTGTCCACTGTGGAAAGCTTTCAAAGTGAATGATGCCATACATGTGGGAGGATCCTGCCCTACTGCCATACATGGTTCATGCTTCAGATCATGTCTGGAGGCTAACTGGTAATTGGTTGCCCTCTTTCAATGATGATGACAGAGGGTACACAACACAAGGTTAATGCAATAGATATAACAGTGGTGTAACTGGAGAGCTTAGGCACCGGTGCACAATAATGGGACACATGGCAAAAGTAATTAAATATTCTAAATGTAAATTGGGACTAATTGTAGCTGACAAGCTAGCGAAAGCACAGTGGCAAGTGTTGTTTTTTTTTTCCTAAGGAGGTAGCCAGCATTAGGCTTCTCAAACTGAGCATGATCACACTAAACCAAGGAAACCCACAGTATTGGCCCCACCCTGTCATAATGTGAACAAGCTCAAGCCCCCTTCTTAGGAATAAATGTATCCAGCTGCAAGTTTTCAGCAGGTTTGAAAAGTGGAGATGTTGCCTATAGCAATCAATCAGATTCTAGCTTTCATTTTGTAGAATGCACTAAATAAATGATAACTAGATTCTGATTGGTTACCATAGGCAACAGCTCCACTTTTCAAACCCGCTGGAAACTCGTGACTTAAAACATTTGACCCCTAGTCAACCAAGTAATAGTAATTGATTAAAATAGGAACCACTGGAGTGGCAAATATATGTTCCAGTGGCCCCAGCTATTGTGGCACTATATATCCCAGCAAGCCCTGGCAGCCACTGGCTTATATTGCATGCTGGAGCTTGTAGAAACAGCACGCTTATGGCTACTAGTGGCTGCTGTGGAACGTGTAGTTTCACAAAATCTAAATAAGGACTCCATGAAATCCCTTTAACTACTTTATTAATTGGTACCACACCCCTTTGGGACAAGCCACACCCACGAGTATTTCAGCCACATCATTATTTTCTGCAACAAGATTATTATGTTCCCTTATTTAATGAATTTTATAAGAAACAATATTTCAAAGGCAGCTAAACCTCAATACAAACTGAAACAGTGCAAAAAAAAATCACATTGTGACACTGACAAATGAGCTTTTGACACTGTGGTACATTTATGAAAAAAGGTCTTGTCGTGTATGGCAGTCGTCAGATGTTTGTTTGTATCGTGTAAATTAAGTTACTTAGAATCAAATTGGTTGCTATGGGTTACAGCACCTTTGTTTTGCATAATTACTTGTTCACCAGTTTTTATAAATGTTTCCAATTTATTTCAACCATGCTAGCTCCAGCGCAAGATCATAGGATCATAGCCTATGTGCTTTATTCTTTTTTTTTCAAACAAAATATATCATTTTCAATGTTACATCTTCTAAATGTTATACCTATTCTGATTTAGGGTTTTGATTTCCTTTCTAATAGATTTATTTGTGGAAATTAAATGGGCATTTTTATCTTCTAAAACAAGTGGCTGTACATTGATTGTATACACAGGACATTATTTGTACAGTATGACATGACAAATATCCTGACCTACAGTATCAATAACACATAGAAACATTGAGGCCTCTTTAATTCACCTATGATGAACTTAGCTGAGAAATCTCTATTGTTGCCATTCAATAAAAGCAAACATTTGTTCTTTCAAGAATGATAATTAGCTAATAGAATCACCAACAGTTTCATGATTACCAAATTTGGCAATGTTTTTATAAAGAGGGATTATTGCATAAATGGATATTTGCTTAGGCTAATTACTGTTTCAAAGTAAATACACACAGCTTAAGTAAACAAAAGCACATAGCATCTGCTATTCACTCCCATGTAGCCTAGGGTATAGTAGCACAATATAGTGCTTATTTGAAGAATGCTTTGCCATTTCATCTGATGAAGTTCTATGGCTCTTACCACCACATTGGATATAATTGTACATGAATTGTAATATCCTTTGGTCTGCCAAGTGAAGTGCAAATAATGCATCTGGATTAATCTTTTATTTGGACTGATTGATTCATTTTTCTAAATCAGTATTTCAGAAATTAATTACTAACATACTTATATCATGACATTTTTCATACAGTATACATTAAACTATTATTGCACTGTGTCATACATTTCTATGGATTTGGAGCAGTGAGGTATTATTTGTGAGAACATATCGGTGTATAAAAATGAAAAAGGTGCAATATTATATATCACACTATTCAAAAGCCCTTCGAAATAATGGAAAAAAAATAAGAGTAAGATTGAGACATGAAAGTACTTAATTCTTACATCAGGTCAGGACTGCACTCTGCATTTGATGTAATCCTCATTCTCTGATTTGCAGCTTCATCTGGGTCTAATGCGCAAACTATTGTTGGTCCTCACTTGCTGGATGCAAAGTTCCTGCTGGATGGTAAACTTGACCATTAATTTGGAAACAATAGGAATCATAGCTAGGTGGCGGCGCCAGGGGCAGGCTGGCCTGGGGGGCATCTGCCCCCCCCCCGGGCTGGTCCCATAGTGGGCTACCTTGTGCTGGGTCATTGGGCCACCTGCATTTTTTTCCTTTAAAATAGGCTGCTGAGTGGAGTCTTGCCACCCGGGCTGAAATTTGCCAGCCCTCCCCTGGGCGGCGCAATATTAGCACCCATAGACGCAAATACTAAAGCACTATTAATCGATCTTATGTTGTCAAATACATATTTTGGATGTTTATGCTGTCCTTTCATTAAGTGCTCAATAACAGGGGCTGATCTTTTTGCACCCAATTTGGCTTTACCCTTGTGGAAGCATTAATTAAATAGTTTGTCAGATGGCTGCTCAGCCGCAAAGTGCTTAGTGCAGCAAAATTCACAAATACTGTCCATAGGACCACAGTTATAAGCATAAATACTTCTTTAATCAAAGTTACCGACATGAAGAATGGTGTGGTTCCTTGTTTGCTGGAGTGTTGACCAGGTGTTGACCAGAGCGGTAACTTAGAATTCTAGCGCTTGGGGCGAGAAAGACAAATGCCGCCCTCCTAGCCCTCAATTTCAACCAAATTAACCTAAAATATTCCTAAATTGCGCCCCCCTTCAGCGTTGCGCCCTGGGCGGTCGCCCGTCGCACAGCCCTAGTTACGGCCCTGGTGTTGACGTAATATTACCTCTCTCCTGTTCACTCCTCGATTGTTTTTCTCTGTGATGGGCAATTTGCTGAGGAGTCATATTTGCATGGCCATGACGACCACATTTGCATTATCTTTGGTCATCAGCCATCATAGTTTGTCGCCGGGCTTTACGCCAATTTGCCCTTCGTCTTTTTGCTGCTTCTTCCTGTGCAGTTACTCTCAGAGCAGACATTTGCCTTTTAAGTGGCATCGCAGTTAAACTTTGGTGCTTAAATTAATTAGTATATTCCTATGAATTTAACACTAAGTGGAAATAAAATGAATGGATAGCAAATCGAGTCAGTTTTGAATAGTAAAGGTCATTATGAATAGTAACTGCCAGCCATAAAATCTAAGTATACAATCAAAAAAAAGCCCTAGAAATGAGAAAAATCTAGTATACTAGAAATAGTCAAGTACACAAAAGAGTCATTTTACAACAATTATTAGGTGTTTTGAATGTGTATTTATCAAGGTGAGGAGCAGCGTTAGCCTTTTATATATATAGATTATAGTGTTAACTATCACTATAATGTGCTAATCAATATAGTATATTGTACTAGAGAGACAGGAATCAATTACAACGCAGGCTGTGTTCAGACATCAGAGTGGAGCACCGTGTACGCATTGGAAAACTGTGTTTAAGTCAACTGGAAAACATTTTTAGGTTATGGTAGACAATTGTTGTTTTCACAATGATGTTTATGTGAAGGCATATCTCATAAGGCTTTTTAGAAAAAAAGAAACAGTGTTGGTCTCTGCTGGAAACTCTTCGTGAAAAGAGTACTTAGCTGAATAGCTCCCTCCATGTTATCAGCATCATCATTTATTTATATAGCGCCACTAATTCCGTAGCGCTGTACAGAGAACTCATTCACATCAGTCCCTGCCCCATTGGAGCTTACAGTCTAAATTGCCTTATATAGACACACACTCACACAGAGAGGGGGACAGACAGACAGAGAGACTAGGGTTAATTTTTATAGCAGCCAATTAACCTACCAGTATGTTTTTGGAACGTGGGATGAAACCGAAGCACCCGGAGGAAACCCACGCAAACATGGGGAGAACATACAAACTCCACACAGATAAGGCCATGGTCAAGAATCAAACTCATGACCCCAGTGTTGTGAGGCAGAAGTGCTAACCACTAGGCCACTGTGCTGCCCATTATACAGATTATACAGATATATTGTTGACTTTGACCAAACTGGCCAGCATTTAGGTGACAATTGCTGGTTTGTCAGAAAAAAATGTGATCCATATCAACTGGACGTTTATAAATGTTAGAGGCCATTGACATAATCTGCATGCGTGGTCAGCAGCTGATTACACTGCGTGGGCCCCTTTGTGTTCCAGGCACTTGAGCTGCCCACTGAATGTCTTAATTAATGCAACTGGGGCCATGACATGTATGAGAAACACACAAACATCCCCAGAACACTGCTACCAACCAATATATAAGACCTAATAAACTACTTTCTAGTTCTAAATAAAATACAGAATTCTTAGTTCACATTTACAAATATAAACTACCAGCCAATGCGGAATTTCTGCCTCCTGTTAGTCCTAAATTTAAACCCTGACGGTTTCTATATTGGGTCATATATTTTACCTATATTGGGAAGTTGTATAATACAGCTCCTCCTCTTTCCCTATATCTTTTCATATCTCTATCAATAGGCACGGCAGGTGGTGTTTTATTTTTTTTACTAGTTAAAAGATCATGTTGAACCCTTTTTTGGTAACTGTTAATTCCTGTGAATCATTTATCCCAGGAATGTGGAATGAACTAAAGGCTCAAAAAAAAGAAGAAAAGAACTCAACGCAATTCCTATTTCACAAATATTTCTCTATATACCACATTTTGTTGTGTAAATCTTCTCAGAGTCTTTTACCAATTTCAAGCTTTACAAAAGGTTAATAGTGCTGGAAACTAAATGCCAATACACATAAATGAGCTCATGAAATGGTTAAAAATATAATTTTATTTATTAAAACAAACAACAAACAAATCTGCTAAAAATAGGCAAATAACAATAACATTGTATCATATATTCATAAAATGTTACACATATAATCATCTGCATTAAGGTATCTAGAACCAGTTTCAAATGATCTTCCACATCTTGATA
The DNA here is from genome assembly GCF_038048845.1 of Mixophyes fleayi. Classification (NCBI taxonomy): domain Eukaryota; kingdom Metazoa; phylum Chordata; class Amphibia; order Anura; family Limnodynastidae; genus Mixophyes; species Mixophyes fleayi. The sequence goes on along the minus strand of NC_134404.1, from coordinate 92,101,891 downwards.
TTATAACTCTATGAAAACACTGTCCATGTGTCCATGCCTTTGTATTGAATAATCCAATGATGTAAATAAATCTATATCATTCTTTCCAGCATTGAGTACAAAAACACATGTGTTTAATTGTAAAATCCACAATTCTCAATCCAATCTAAATTCAATAATTTCCTATTTCACCGATGGGCTGTCCGTGATTTAGCCTGTTGTGCTTTACTACCACCCGTCCTTTGATGTCAAAACAAGGGCACAGTCTTTTACCAATTTCTCCTGTTCCATGTCACTTAAGAATACACCGATCCTCTTCCTTTACTTATTACTCTGTTCATTTGTTTAACACCCTCTCTCTCATTTAATGAGTGAGTTGGCCAGGCCCTAAGGCAGCCTTGGACCATAATACTCTCATACCATGCTGAAAAAAAGCAATAGACAACCTGATGCACTTCCGGGCCGCATGGTCTGGCCCTCTCACCTTCAAAAAGGGCCGCACATTACCCTGAATCTCAATAATAAGTTAAAACAATACATTTAACCAAATATAGAGATACCTATCTGTAATAGCACATCAAACAAATCTGACAATAAAGCAGAAGGGAGTTGGAGGCTCAGGTGATGGCTCAGAGAGCTGGCTGGTGCCCATCACAGCTGTACAATGTGTATGAGCTTCTTCTGGTCTTATGCAGTTCTGGTTTGCATCTAATATGAAGCTTGACATCAGGCTTAGGACTGCCAGTGATATTAACCCCTCATGGTTTAGACAGACAGGTTCAGGGGGGACAACATTAAGCAATTATACAAGCTTATAATCAATGTCATTATTTGCTGCCAGTCACATCATTACCTGACATCTGCATCTGCCTCCTCACCTCACACCCAGAAGATACTGTAAACCATTGTGAGTTCCAGCTGACTTCTCACACCTTCAATGCCACATGCTATCAAATGAAGAACAGCCCAGATGACGCCCCTACTTATAAAGGTGAGGAGCAGCGTTAGCCTTTTACATACATAGATGTAGTACAGGGGCTTGCCTTTCCTTTGGTCCCAGCAAGTCTCCATACTGTGGTGTAAGCAGCAGACTGTGTTGGCTAGCCAGGGATACACCAGTCAGCTACCTCTAGGAGCAGATCTGGTATAGTAGTTTTGAATTTGTGTCATTTTTTCAGACTGTGGCGGTTTGCACACCTTGTCATAGGCTAGTGGACACCAAGATGAAGACTAGGCTACAATTAGACTCAAACTGCTCTAAAGTGTTCCATGCCTTGGGGAACGTCATCCTGTGTACAACAATCAGAACTGGCAGTGGAATGTAGCCTGAGTCAGACCCCAAACAGCCAAAGGGAATCCGCACTTGGCATATTAGGGGTGTTTGATTATGTGTACATATTCACTGTACTTTGTAATGTCAGATCTCTTAATTACTCTTGCGGAGCTTGTACAGATGAATACATAAAATTTGTGGAGCCTGTGATAAACCTTTATTGATTGATTCAGGAGGAGTCTTTAGCACAACATACATTTCCCAGCCCAAGGAAACAACTCAACCCCCCCTAAGCAGTACAATGAACTTATAGTCTGGATGAGGGAATCTTTTACAATGCCTATAGAAAATCATCATACTATATGATGACTGTATGACTAAAGAAGCTCTATGTACCATACAAGGGTTAAAGAGCAAAAGGTCTCAAACAAGCATTGATTTAGAGAATGAAACAGTGAGAATATAGTTCTCCAGAGAATTTGGAGGATTCCTCTAGAAATAACTCCAGAGAGATTAAAGAGTCGCCTAGGATGTTTAATTTAGACAATGTGGGGATTCTGCTTAAGCATACAGTATATACAAATCTATAGGTGTGGGCAAGGAACCAACTCCCACAGAGACTCATAAATCCATTTTTAAAGATCACAATATAATGGGTAGCGTGTTCCCTGTACATTAGATGGTGTAGTAACTGATTTATAAAGAATTGGCACAGATGGAGAAGCATTAATTCAGGAGGCTCAGAAGTGGAGCTTGGTGCCAAAGTTGGATGCACTCATGGCTAGTATGTCATCCACAATTGCTATCCCTATTGATGATAGTGAGCTGTTTTAAGAAGCTTCATATTTCATCTGGAACCACTTTGAAATCTGGCGTAGTTATTGCCTCAGAGGAAAAGGCACTTAGATTATGGGGAGAGACACTTTATTTAGATGTTCAAGAAAAAAGACAATATATGTTGACAAGCATTGGGTTTTGTGCGAGATATCTTTGGACACCATTGCTTTACAGTAAGGACAATGACCTCAGCAGCAGCGACTAGGAGAGCTCTCTGGTTGCACCCATGGGCAGTGGACGTTCAGTCAAAATATATTCTGGCCTATTTCCCATTTAAAGGATCACTCTTCTTTGAAGGCAAATTGCACACTATCATACAAAAGTCCTCTTGGTGTAAATCTAAACACTTGCAACAGCATATGAGAGCTATGTGCTCTTCTATGGCTCGCGAGCACTTCAAAGTTTTGAGAAATTATGAGCCAAGAAAGCAATACGTCAGGCAAATTATGCATAGTACATCCAAACAGTCCTTTTGGGCATTTAGGAAGGGAGGTCAATTCAGAAGACTGCACTATGGCTATTGTTGGCATCAGACCCCATTAATACCAGAAGGGGGATGGAATCACACAGTATTCAGAAATATGGATCCACTCTATCACAGATCAGTGGGTGTTGGACATTGCAAGAAATGGGTACAAGATAGAGTTTCATCAGTATCCAAGAGGGAACTTCTTCTATTATGGTTGACATGGGCTTTCGCATGGTTCTACACTTGAAGAGGTTCAACAAGTTTGTACATATCAGACATTTCCAAGGGAGTCTGTAAATTTGATCCTCATAGTCAACAGTAAATGGGATTTTCTTAATTCCACAGACCTTCAGGATGCCAATTTTCATTTTGAAGTTGCAGCTCATCACAGGAAACCACTCAGGTTCTGGAATTTGGTTTGCCTGTCTCCCCTTCGGGGCTGGTGTCAACCCCAAGAACATTAACCATTAACTAGTTGCTCTAATGGCAAAATTAAGGAAAGAAGGAGTCAAGATATGGCCCTATCTAGACAACATTCTTGTGGTAAGGAGTTCAGAGCATATTGCTAACTAAAGGACAACTCAGCTGTTAGCCTTTCAACAAGAATATGGTTTTTAACCTGTCTCTACCTAATTTGAAAAGGAACCTACCCATTGTAATGTCTGTCACTGAGTAGTTCGAAGGAAAGGAATTAGCGTGTTTTTTGTCTAGTGCTAGGACATATACAATATACGAACAAAAATATTTGGACGCTTTTCCATTACACCAACAGGGACTGTAATGACATTGTATTCAAATACATATACTTTAATATGCAGTTTTGCAGTGATAACAGCATCCAATCTTCTTGGAAGGCTTTCCACAAGATGTTGGAGTGTTTCTGTGGGAATTTGTGCCCAATTATTCTGTAGAGCATTTATGAGGTCAGACAATGATGTTGGATGAGAAGGCCAGGCTCGTAATCTCCAGTTCATCCCAAAGGTGTTCGAAGGAGTTGAGGTCAGGACTCTGTGCGGGCCAGTCAAGTTCTTTCACACAAACTCATCAAACTATGTCTTTGTAGTCCTTGCTTTGTGCACTGGGGCACAGTCATGTTGGAATAGAAAAGGGCCTTCCTCAAACTGTTGCCACAAAGTTGGAAGCATAGCATTGTCCAAAATGACTTTGTATGCTGAACATTAAGATTGCCCTTCCCTGGAGATAAGGGGCCTAGCCCAAACCCTGGAAAACAGCCCCAAACTATTATCCCTCCTCCACCACACTTCACAGTTGGCATAATGCAGTCGGGCAGATAATGTTCTTCCGGCATCCGCCAAACTCAGACTCACCCATCTGACTGCCAAACAGAGAAGCATGATTCGTCACGCCATAAAACACGTTTCCACTGCTCCACAGTCCAGTGTCGGTGTTCTTTACATCACTCCATCCGACGCTTGGCATTGGTCTTAGTGATGTGAGGCTTGCATGCAGCTGCTCGGCCATGGAAACCCATTCTATTAAGCTCCTGCTGCATAGTTTTTGTGCTTACATTAATGCCAGTGGAAGTTCAGAACTCTTTAGCTATGGAATCAGCAAAGCATTGGCAACTTTTACGCACCATGTGTCTTAGCGGTCTTGTCCCTGCATTGTGATTTTACGTTGTCTTCCACTTCATGACTTAGTTGCTGTTGTTCCTAAATGCTTCCATTTTCTAATAAAATCACTTACAGTTGACAGTGGAATATTCAGCAGGGATGAAATTTCACGAACCGTCTTATTGGAAAGGTGGTATCCTATCACAATACCAAGCTTAAAGTCATTGAGCTCTTCAGAATGACCCTTTTTTTTGCAAATGGTAATTGTATGGCTAGGTGCTTATACACCTCTGGCATTCAGTCTGATTGAAACACCTTAATTCAGTAACTAACAGGTGTGGCTTAACACTCATATAGAGTAATTCAACTCAAGTTCTAGGTTACAAGTTCAAATTTTCCTTACTATTTTCATTTAATTATTCTTCTAGGAACTTAATTAGTGCACTTCTACATCAGTTGGGTTTGCACTTTCAAAACCTTTCATATTTTCACATGGCATTATCAAGAGTGACAAATACCCACCCACACCATAAAGTTTTCTCCTCCACTTTAAGCTATGACCATTACGATTAGCAATGTTATTGATATTCAGGAACTTGCTCTATACTTACTTTTCATCTGAAACAAAATAAAAGCAGAAGTAGATGTAATGTATTTTCTTTTATCTGGAACAGAAACTGAGAAAGGAGCAAGATATAGTATATCTGGAATACAGTGAACTGTGCATGCAGCAGTAGCTCCCTGCTTTTACTCCCTAATCTCATGGAAGAATCATCCGACATTACTTACCTTATGGCTCTCTGGATGCAAACAAGTAGGATAATCCTGGCTCCTTGACCAATTTATCATCACTGCTACAATAACAGACAGAAAGAGACCTAGCCATGGAATATTCAGGTAATACTGTCCACTCTCATAACTTAAAATAGACAAACTAAGACTTTTCATATATCGTTTGGCATGCTGGAAAATGTAGTTCCACAAAAGAATGCAAGCTTCAGGTTACCTAACTGCTATAACACGTCATTTTGTCTTTGTTTCTTTTTATCCATGAATCAGTTATTAATGTTTACTGTTTTCACCAAGTGGTGACTTAAGAAACCACTTGTGGGATTGTGGGAGACTAACCACACACTGATTCCCCAATACGGTAACCTTATGTTACCATATATAAATATTTTTTTACAGGAAACAGTAATATTTGATTGTAATCCTGTTAATGACAGATTATATTCGCACCAGATTAGATCCCTGATAAGTAAATTTAGAACAGTTTGGTCTGATTGATCGGTTGTGATACCACACTCGGGTCTATGCATCAAGGTAATTTCCACTTACTGTGGAAATAGCTCAGGATGGCGTTACCTGTCATTTTCTATGGAATTCTGCTGAAGCCTGTTCGGCTTCACAGAATACGATACATGGTAAGTGCAGTGTGCACTTCTTCCTGTCACCGGCAGCGTTAGGCTGCCAGTAAGTAGAGAAACTGTATCGCAGACAAGGGGTTATTTCTCCGGGGCTCCAAGAGTAGCCCCAGTATGGTGGATTACAGCAGTACATAAATATGCATCACTGCTATGTGCAGAGATGCATATTTAGCTGTACCACATCTAATTGATGCATAGACCCCTCAATGATTTGAACAAGTCGGACCAGGCTATAAATTATAGCTTTACATCATGTGCAGTAGTACTTAGTAGCAATCATTTCTGAATCAAAAATTTTTAAACAACACACAATAATCCGATATTTCTTACAAAATGTCCAACTGAAATTTGAAGTACTGTATGAGCAACAATTTTATTGGTCATAATCATTAAAGACATTTGTTTGTGCAAAATTTACCTTTTAAAGTGTACCTTAGTATGTGCAGTCAATTAATTGAAAAAAAAATAGAATGTATTATCAGCATTGTTCATTATGTTGTACAAACAGTTATGTTTTCTGCTTTATTGTTGGAAAAAATTCTTCTAGATGTTGGAGCTGCAGCTCTTATCACTGTGGCATTGTCCCCTCCAACACAACAACTTAAAAACTTTTAGGTGTAGAGGAGGCGCTTAAACAGGGGCGTTTTCTGGTAAGCAGATTGCCTCAGTGTCTATTTCTCCACGCCATAGGTCTGATGTTTTTGCAAGTGCTCAGAAGGTTCAGCAAGTTCTGGTAATATGGAGTAATTTCTATGCGTGCAAATACACATGTAAGCACACAAAAGTGACATGTATAATAAAGATAGCTTTCAGGTCTACGAAAGCAGTATTTTAGTGGAGGGGGGGAATAAAAAAATAAAAAGCTGAAATGAATGAAGGGGTGTTCCTAAAGTGCTACTAAATAAGCAAAATTTATACCATTTCCATCGTGTGAGTATCCATCAGCACCCACAATCCCACAGAAGGTCTTCCAGAGCATTTATACATGGTCTGTACGGTACCTAAATGCCGAATGTGTGTAAGCACCAATGAATACATACGTATAATGCACTGAGCATCCGCATCTTCTGTGATTACTAACTGAGCATGGCACATTACCAGCTGGACCTGTAATCCTGCAATAGTAGGACTAGAGTCATTTTATAAAGGCAGTTCCCGAAAGCAGAATATAGCTATATACTGTATGTGTTTTTAGTAGATTAATAGGCACATAATTAAATGCATTGCACATCTTTACTTTTGCATGTTCTTTATCTTTAAAAGTATACTAGTTCTCCCCTTTGTCTAAATTCTAATAAAATCATTGTTCCCAGATTTGAAGTGGCATTGCATGGACCCAAAAAGATTCCGAGCCCAATCAATATCTGAATGGGATTTTCAGATGTTGATCTGGATGGCAGATATACGGTCATTGTCCAACTTGCTTACAAGTGTGGCACAGTGGCAAAGGGTGAGGGTAATGAATATCGCAGGTCCAGGAACACAGCAAAGAACAGTGAGGCAGCCCAACACCCTAATTTCAGCCATAGCCTGTACAGAGAGGGAATATAAAACTATATGTAGCTTAATGCCAGGGGTGGGTCAAGATTTTTCTATTAGGTGGGAAGGGTTGGGAATGGTTTGCCAATTAACCCTGACTTCTCCCCCTCTCCAGTCCCGATTCCTGTAGGCCCTGTACCTTACAACACTAATTGTCACACAAATTAATGTATTTTACGCAGCACCGCCGATTTTTTTTTTATAATCCCAATTAATTTTTTTCTGTTGTCCTTTTTTTTTTCTGCCGGGTGGAGGGGGGGAGCTCTAAATCGTTGGTTGGTGGGGGGAGCTGTATAACAAAAACAAAAAAAAATACTCACGTGATCGCGGCACCGGCGTCCCTCCTCTGCTCTGTTCACACTGAATGTCGGGCGTGATGTTATCAAGTCACGCCCCACATTCAGGGAAGAGCGGCGCAGGGAGGACCAAGCAAGAAAAAAGAAGAGAAGAGATGAAAGAAGCTAATAGAATGTAAATAAAGGAGTAAAGAGACAAGGGGAGGAAAGCAGAAAGGGACAGAGTGATAAAGAAGGGGTGAGAGGGAGGCACAGAGTGATAAATAAGGGGTGGGAGAGCGGCACAGTGTGATAAAGAAGGGGTGAGAGAGAGGCAGAGAGTGATAAAGAAGGGGTGGGAGAGAGACACAGTGTGATAAAGAAGGAGGGGAGAGGCACAGCGTGATAAAGAAGGGGTGGGAGAGAGGCACAGTGTGATAAAGAAGGGGTGGGAGAGAGACACAGTGTGATAAAGAAGGAGGGGAGAGGCACAGGTGTGATAAAGAAGGGGGGAAGGCACAGGTGTGCTAAAGAAGGAGGGGAGAGGCACAGCGTGATAAAGAAGGAGGGGAGAGGCACAGCGTGATAAAGAAGGGGGAGGCACAGTGTGATAAAGAAGGAGGGGAGAGGCACAGCGTGATAAAGAAGGAGGGGAGAGGCACAGCGTGACAAAGAAGGGGGGGAGCCACAGTGTAATAAAGAAGGAGGGGAGAGGCACAGCGTGATAAAGAAGGGGGAGATGCACAGTGTGATAAAGAAGGGGGGGAGAGAGAGGTACAGTATGATGAAGAAAGGGGGGGAGAGAGAGGCACAGTGTGATGAAGGGGGAAAAGCAGCATGGAGGGCGCAGTGTGATCATAAGAGGGCACAGCATGGTTGTGATGAAGGGGCACAGTGGGATCATTAGTAGGCACAGCGTGGTTGAGATGAAGGGGCACAGTAATGTGTGTGTGATGGCACAGGGGGCTTGTGGCAATGCAGTGTGTGTGAGGTAGGTGGTGGTTAATTAATGGGTTCTATTTTGTTTGTGGGGTGATGGTGGGGCAATTTAATAGTGGGACTATTAATTTAAGATTGGGTGGTTTGGGGGCTATTAATTGAATGTGGGGCTGAGTTTGAGGAGCATGAGGTCTATTTATTAAATGGGAGTATAAATTATTTAATGGCAGTGATGGTTGCAGGAAATAGGTATATTTCTGAAATGTAAATACTATTAATTTATTGCTGGTGCTGTTTAGAGGGAGGGAAATAGGTTTATTTATTAAATGTGAATACTATTATTTTAATGGGGCTGGAGGAAGGTCTAATTATTACTTGTAGGTGCTATTGATTTAACAACGGGGCTGGTTGTAATTTTCTAAATGTACCCATTTTTTTTTTCAAATAGGGCCCCCAACATTCCAGGATCCAGATAAGCCACAACTAAAGAAAGCAGCAGCCACAGGTGGTGAAAGTGAGAAGAACAGGTAGGACAGTCTGTGAAAATTTGTGATTCTAGTGGGACAATCCGATTTTTGGTGACTGTTCTGCCCAATGTAAGGGGCAGGACAAGACTGTGAACTCTTTATGTACACACTGCATTCTTTCTATACTACACTATGGTGCTAGATGTTCTGAAAGTCAGGAGTGCTGGGACATATTTCACACTCTGGCAAGTGGCACTGCACCCTTGTGTCAATGGTGTACACAACAGTGCAGTTTTTTGTGTAGGAGGGTGGCATAGCACTTTTCACCTGCTAGCCCCGCACAGATTATGCATAGCCACACCCCAAATATTATGACCACACCCACATCAACTTTTGTGCCACTGTTGATCAGCGTCACAAAAGGGGGGGGCATGAAGTTGTTTTACCGGGGCCCTGAATTCCTCTTGGCAGCCCTGATTTTAGGATACAAGTTGGTCAGGTCTGTTATTTGCTTTATTTTAAGTAAAATACTATATAGCTATAAAATCACAATAAAAGCAACAAATTACAGATATGTCTGCCCCATCATCACACTGTTCTCCCTTCATCACACTTTCTCTCATTATCACACAGTTCCCCTTTCATCACATTGCTCCACTGGGCCCCCTACTTCACAGTGGGCCCCTTCATCACACTGTGTCCCTTCATCACACAGTTCCCCCTTCATCACACTGCTCCTCCTTCAACACACTAGAACCCCTTCATCGGCAGGTGGCAGTGTACTAGGGGCGAAGATCGCCCCAAATGCATTCCCCTCTGGATCCACCCTTGCCTAATGCAATTCCCCGCACTGGACACAATTATGCAAATTGCATGTTGGAGGTTTCAGTGCCTTTAAGAGTCTGTTGTAGAACCCATGAGTGGATAGAGTAAGAAGTTGAGACAGACTGCTGTGCAGGGCTCATGTATAGAAACCAGACCTGCACATATAGCTATGTCTAGCCAAACACAGAGGAAATCACAATTATTTTAAATAGTGCCATATATTTAGAATGATAAAACACACCATTTTCTTTCCATGATGGTGTTCATTTAAGGAATGACGTAAACACAATTTCTGTACCAGAGACAGCTGTTGTCAAAAACATCCATATTTATGCAATTTGAAATTGTGTGTTCCTTATATAATAAACGAATTGTCTCCTACATTCCCCAATCTTTTCATCTTGTAAGTTATCTGTTGGACTATTCCATAGCTTTTCAATAGGATTTTTTGTTTTTCTATGCAAATATAACACATACTACCGCCAAGATATTTTCAGTTCTGAGAAGTTTATGAAACATTATAAGAACTATATATCATCCATATTAAATAACACATATTTTATCTTTAATTTAATTCTAATAATCAGCCTTGTAATATGATACACATAACAAAAATATATATATTTGTAGTGCTTTTAAAAATAAATCAATGTTTAATTACATAATCCCTTCTCTCTTCTTTATTTTAGGATTTAGAGACGTTATAGCAGACACTAAACTACACAACATTACTTATAGTGCTAGTAATGTGACATGTTCTAGAGATAACCATATCAACCAAGTGCTCTTCCCTGTGCTCTACTCAATTTTATTCATCGCTGGGACTATTATGAACGGCTTAGCAATTACTGTGTTTTTCCAGTTGCCAAGTAAATCCAACTTCATCATTTTCCTGAAAAACTCTGTTATATCTGATTCTCTAATGATCATGACATTTCCATTCAAGATTCTAGGTGATACGAGACTTGGACTTTGGCCAGTGAGGGGCTTTGCTTGTCGATACACCTCAGTTGTGTTCTATTTTACCATGTACATCAGCATTATTTTCCTTGGACTTATAACTCTTGATCGCTATCAGAGAACTGTCAGACCGTTCAGCAACTCTTGTACGACAAACCTACTTTCAGTCAAGATCTTGTCGGCCGCCATATGGATAATTATGTTTTCCCTCTCACTACCCAATATGATTTTTACCAACAAGGCTGGAACATCAGAAACCGTAAGACACTGTGCAAACCTCAAGTCTGATTTTGGCTTGATTTGGCATGAAATTGTGAATTTCATATGCCAGATAATCTTCTGGGTAACTTTTGCCTTTGTAGTGGTCTGTTATCTCCTTATAACCAAAAAGCTGTTCCAGTCATTCAAAAGAACTAGAAGAGAACAAACAGAATCCAGAAAAAGAGTGAACGTGAAAGTGTTTATTATAATTGGCGTATTCTTCATTTGCTTTGTCCCATACCACTTTGCTAGGATTCCATATACAATAAGTCAAACCCGAGATGTGTTCAGGTGCTGGGCTCAGAACACACTTTTTTATGCCAAAGAGAGCACCCTGTTTTTTTCATCCTTAAACGCCTGTCTGAACCCTTTCATCTACTTTTTCCTCTGCAGATCATTCAGAAACTCACTGGTTACTATGTGGAAAAGAAAGCAGGCCTGTCTCTCTTCATACACAAGAAGGAGAGCTACAAAGCGATATAACATAAGAGATGCAGAAACAAATATTTAGCACAATTTGGAATATGCTGCACTAACACTAAACTTGGTGACTTTAAGTGGTACTCCTCTAAGTATTAATGCAGAGTATATCTTTGTTTTAGCTTTTGGTGTAATTTTTAACAGAACACTGTAGGAATGTAGCGTTACAAAGTGTAACAACTAATATCTAATTGATTGCTGTGAGTTACAGCATGTGTTCTATTTGCACCGTTTTATTATATAAGCCCTGTTATGCATGTAGCACATAGCTTTTGGTTAATTAAATTGCAGAAGTATTACAGTTTTATCCTTTTATGAGACTGTTGCCTTAGGCTTAACAAATAAGAGCATACCTCCCAGTTGTCCAATTTCGATGGGACAGTCCCATTTTGACGGGCTGTTCTGTCATCCAGTGGGTCTGCATTCTCGATTAGAGGGGAGTTGGGAGATATCTCTCTGTTTACCAGAGTGAAAAGATGCCTCTCAGTCCAGAGATTCTCCTCCAGCGTGACACTGTGTCCCAATTCCTTAATGGCTTTGGTTGATTACATTAACCAAGATCAATCAACAGCAAGGTGCACAGCCTACTACAGCTGAACTAAATCAACTTCACAAAGGTCTAGTTGATATGAATAAGTAGAACTTTTATAATTTAATTTCTATAGAAATTAATGATTTCGTCTTATTTGGCAAATGTACACTATTGGTTTGATAACAGCATGGCAGGGTCATGCAGCCATGAATCACCTGGACAATAAAATGTCAACTGACAATATATATATATAAAAACTAAGTAATAAAGTAAAAAAGTAAAGAAAAAAAAGTAATCCTGTTGAAAGCAATTTACTGTCTAAATGTGAAAATTGTTGTGAGTGTATAAACTAAATGGTTAAAAAAGAACAGGATACACTGGAATTAGAGAAACTAAAACCATCTGCCAACGCTATATATGAAAATGATATAATTGTCTTACACAGTAAATTAAAATCACATTGAAGAGTAATAACCTGCATAAATATGGTGTGCTTATACCATGTGTGGATATCTGGATACACAGTAAAAAACAGGTATGACTAGAAACTAGGGCAAATAATGATCTTCATCTCCATATATGTGGAGTCATCTTTAGACCTGGAAGTAAAGCCAAACATGCACTTAATTTTTCGGTAGGTTAAATAGCTGTGTCAGTTCAATTTCACAATCCACGTACATTGTCGTATTGCTCATAAGCCTGGGTGTTTTTTGTCACCTTTTAGACTCAAGCGTTATTTACAAAAGTGCAAATGCTATTTATGCCCATTTTTTGTGCACACTCACCCACATTTTACACATGAAAATGGTGGCATCTGTGAGTTTGCAAAACTGTGCTTCTTCCGATGGGATTAGCGGGGTATTGTCTGTGAGTGCGGACTAAGCATATGAATATACTCAACTATACATCCACATGGAAAAACGAGATTTAATTTAGCACAATTATTTAAGTAAAATTCAGTTGGTAGAGATGTGGCATATAGGGGTAATTCCTGATAAGTGGGGGTGATGCAGAATATTTGTCTTTTTAATAAAGAATTTTTTTTCCACCTATATTTTCAATTTGCACATTTTAGATGGGAAAGTGCATTTCTAGATGCACTTCAAATAATGTAATAAGAACATTATAAAAACACACAAAAGTAAAACATGCAATAAATACAGTCCCTATGTCTCCTCACTCTCATGATCCATTTAAGCTATCCATACTAAGCAGTATTTTAAGATAAAAATGTTACTGTTTTAATGACTAAAAGAGCTCACTTATCAACGTCAGTGCACTAGTGTGTCTAATCCATACTTAGCCAGTCGTACCCCAGTCCACCCAACTCCTTTCATCGTCAACTGCAAATTTTTGGGTCCATGTAGATGCTGAGATTTCCATGAAATTGGGAGCACTTGTGCAAAAGTAGGTCCTCTACATCAAAAAACAGTATTTGCACTGCAGAGTTGTATTATTGCATGATCGTAAATGAGCTTTAATGTGACTACTTTTCTTGGTGTGACCCTATTTGTAAAGAAATTGACCTCCTCCCAGTCTCCCCCTACCCCCCTCCCACTACTACCCTCCCTCCTGTCCCCCTCTTACCTTCCTCCTTTTCATTCTCCTCTCCCCCCCTCTCCGTCTCTGCCTCTGTTCTCCCCATTCCCTTCTCCTACCATTGCGTCTCTGTCCGTCCTACCCTTCCCTTAGATTGTATGCTCCTTCGAGCAGGGCCTCCTCTCCTTCTGTTCTCCACCACCTTAACTCTGCTCTCCAGCTCCTTGTCTCTTCCCTGAGGTCCTCCTGCCCTCCTACTCCTCTCTCTACCCCGCTGGGGGCTCTCACCTCTCATCTAGCTGTACATTGAGCTTCTGAGTTACTGTGCTTTTTGTTAACTGTACCGTGCTGTCTCACCCTGTATGGTGTTTCTGTATGTCCCTGTACGGCGCCACGGATACCTAGTGGCGCCATATAATTTTTTTTTAATAATAATAATAATAATAATAAGAAGAAGAAGAAAGTGTAATGACGTAGGAGATAATGAGATTTGCTAAATGGTGAAGAGCCATCCGTCATAAATGTCCCCAGAGCCTTGCAGTAAAATGATTATTTCCCTTTAGGCCCACAAGTATGGCCTTAAAGGGATATAATAAAAGAAATGTATAGGAATTGAGAAAAGTACTAAATACCAAACGTCCCATCACGTATAGAGGCGCTTGCAATGTTATCAGCACTCACTTTCTCATGTCTAATCAGAAGTCAGTCAATCCTTCATGTCACTGATCTGACATGTGACAAAGCACAGCAAGAGCAGTGTGAGCCTGGAGAAAGGACTGTTGCTGACCAAAACCTCCATCCTTAAATGCTATTTTTCCCACCATAGCAGTGGGGAGAGAAATAAGAGAAATTCATGTCTGGTAAAATTGACACTAACATTTGTGTTTGGACACAATATTGACCAGATTTACTAATATTTAAACTCGTAGTCACTCATTTCACTATTTGCCTGTTTCCTAAAGGATACAAATTAAAATGCCCTCCATAATACCACACCTTCCGTGCTCTTTGTAAGGTGCGTATACTGCTAGATATCTGCATGGTTATATTTTACATGTACATAATACAGAAACCAACTGGTGCACGGTATTAGTTTCCCCTCAAAACATGAATGGACTAAGAAAGGTGTCAAAGTGTGACACTTTCATGCTGGCTCATACCTACTCTGATGTTTCCAATACTTGCTGAAAATTAGCTGATGATGAATCTCTTCTCTGAATAGCCACAGTTTTCAACTGGATTACGATCTTCTCACTGGGTACTTACCACTGCAACAAGCTGAGTTAACTTTCATGTTCCTAGAACCTTTGCAGGACATTACATCATGGCATATATATCTTGCTGAAAAAGCCCTCTAGCACATAGGTACAGTGGTGTCCCCTAGGCATAACCCTGATTGGTGACAATGATTAGTTATCATGCACCAGCAAATTCCATAGTGCTTTACAATTGGAAATAAACACAGTAATAAAACAATACTGGGTAATACAGACAGACAGAGAGGTAAGAGGGCAATGCTCACAAGCTTACAATCTATAGGAAAATGGAAGTTTCATACATGAGGTTAAGTGCTTCATATTGCATATTGGTTCAGCCTGAATGCAAAAGTAAAAGTGCCTACTGGGATATGTGATCCAGTCACACAGCAATGTTGGTCCAGTAGTCAGAGGGTTGTTGTCTTGTGTGAGCTGTGTAAAGGCTGGTAATAGGGTAAACTAGTGAGGTTAAGATGTTGGTTGAAGAATATTCTAAGCTTGTCTGAAGAGGTGGGTTTTCAGAGAACACTTGAAGGTTTAAAGACATGAGGAAAGTCTTATTGTGCGAAGGGGAGAATTCCACAAATTTGGTGCAACTGAAAAAAATGCATGCAACCGAGAATGGGAGCATGTAATGAGAGTGGATGGGAGACGCATATCTTGTGCAGAAAAGAGGTGTCGAGTTGGGAGATACTTTATGTGAGCTGTGTAAAGGGTGGTAATAGGGTAAACTAGTGAGGTTAAGAGTGTGGTTGAGGAATACTATAAGCTTGCCTGAAGAGGTAGGGTTTCAGAGATCGCTTGAAGGTTTGAAGACAAGAGGAAAGTCTTATTGTGCGAGGGAGAAAATTCCACAAAATGGGTGCAGCTTGAAAAAAGTCCTGTAACCGGGAATGGCAGCATGTAATGAGAGTAGATGAGATACACAGATTTTGTGCAGAGTAAAGGTGTCGAGTTGAGAGATACTTTGAGATAAGTGAGGAGAATTATGTTGGTGCAGTTTTGTTGTTGGTCTTGTATGTTAGTAGAAATATTTTATTTTGGATTCAGTGAAAAACAGGCAACCAATGTAGAGACTGACAGAGTGACTCAGCAGGGGAAGAACAATTTGCAAGGAAAATCAATCAAGCTGCTGCGTGCAAAATAGATTGTAGGGTCTGTTTTGGGGAAGACCAGAAAGGAGAGAATTGCAATTGTCAATGCGGGAGATGATGAGTGAATTAATTAAAGTTTTGAGAGAGTAATGAGAGTGGATGAATCTTGTGCAGAACACCGTTGTCGAGCTGGCATTTAAATACTTGATGTGGCATTTAAATACAAACCAAGGGCAAACTTTGAGCACCACACTATGCACAACAAGACATATGTAATATAGTATCTAGAACAAAGTGAGGTGCACATTCTCAATGTTTGCGAATGCCTACCTACCATGATAAGGTTATGAATGCCTATCACCATGATAAAGTTATCTTTGTTATATGGGTATCTACACTGACCCAATGCTCTATTTGTATCAAGGAACACAATATATGCCACAAAACACAACCCACATTTCCTCTCCTTTATCACTAGCCTGGATTGTTGATATCCTGGTCATCTCATCACTATGAAGCTGCATGAACTAGTCAGACGTTTATGTTATACAGTATAGCCAACTGCAACTGCCCATGCTTATTTTTTATTGATAGGAGTAGACGTCAGTTGGGTGTTTGGCTGCCATGCTACAGCCGTGACAAGGTATGACAAGTTGTGCAATCAAATGTTTGTAGATGGTGGGTGAGGGAATGGAGTTGTGATAAGATTTTTAATAAGATTTTTTCTTTAATAAGATTTTTAATTGCATAGACAGCTACATAAGAAAACTTAGCATGAGTGGTGGAAAATAGCAAATTAACCATCTTCTGGGACTCAGTTGTGTTCATCTACACCAGCGAAGGGCAACAGGCGGCCCTCCGAGTCTTCACCCCCAGCTCTTTCCTTCTTCATGACCTGTTGGTCCTTTTCTCAGCTTTACCTTCCACCAGATCCAGCTCTTATTGTGTGTTTTATCTACCTGCGCATATGTTATTACAGAGTGGTGTCTGTTTCTTTGATTTAATATATATTTTTAACGTATTAATGTGATTAAGGGTAGTGTGCGACCCTTTTGAAGGCTGTAAGAACACACATGTGATCCTTGATGTGTATCAGGTTGTCTATCAGAGAGCTACACAGGGTAAACAATTTATTATGTATACCTGTCCTTCCTATGTAATTGCCTGCGACAGATCATTAGTTAAGGTGGTGGTATAGGCTAACAGAGTAAACAATTATGGAATAGGGTATGTGTATGTACTATAAACACAGAGCTTTCTACCTAAGAAACCTAAACAATAAACAGTTTCTTTCTTCTGTGTTCTTCTTACCTTCTGCCTAGTACTGCAGGTTTTCTGCTCATTTATTTGCATCCAAATGTGTATACCTCTTCTGGGATTAGATCTACACAGGGGACCACAACATGTACAGTCTGATATTCACTTTACCTTAATTTCTCTAATTGTTAATTTAATTTGTCTAATCACATTAGATCTGTTTCTATTTATTCAAGTATTCATTAATAACTAATGTTGCCAATTGTTTGCTTTTCATTGTTGTTTACTTTCATGTTCCTTTTGACCTTTCTAAAACAGCTATAGATCTGCCTTATCTATATGCATCCAATTGCTACTCCCCCTTCTACATCTCACTTATCTGCATTACTAATTTTATTACTAGACATTGGATTTCTATCTCTTGACTTCATCACTCTAACTCCCACTCTAGTTATTTTATTCACTGTTATATCCTAACACACCAAGATTTTACCTGTATCTCCACACATTAAATCTGTAATACTCCAATTATTTTTGCATTTATATACTCTTTATAACCTATGCCCCTTTGCTTTCAACCTTTCATCATCTTTTCCTTTATCCACTAATACTTCCATTTCCCTGACCTCCCTATCTATACTTCATTCCTTCCTCTCGTTCCCTGATCATTTGTTGCATACTTATCTCCTACATCTACCCACCACCTATCTTTCATGAACACACCTATATGTATCCTTATATCTACCATATATTTGCATATCCTTTATCTACTTTTCCATTAATCCATTTATAAGTCAGCACAATTGACACACCTTCTTTGAGATTATATAACGTGCCACTTTCTGCAAGTCATGCTATGTTTTCTCATGTCCTCAACAGTTTATACCATTAATAGTCTTATTCCAACTCCATTCTCTCATCTGCCTTCCATGAACACTACCCCAGTCACCCATGTCGGGATATTGCAAGCAGCTCTCCATGGCCACAGAAAGCTAAATACCATTTAGCATGTGCGGCCCTCCAGTTTTCAAAAAGGTCACACACAAAAAAAGTGGTAGAGCATACTGCTCTCCCTCCTCCGGGTATGTCACGTGACCAGGGGGAGAGCACCTGACAACAAAGTCAACTGCTCCCGTTTTGCCTCATTCTCTACTTATCAAGCTTGCTGGCGGGAGGGTGGGGGGCACAAGTGAAGGCTGGGTACACACTACAGTGTTTTCAGCCCACTATCAGGCAAATCACCCGATATTGCATTAGTATGTACACTTAAACGATCAACAATAGTCATTCCAAAGCATCGCCAACATTTGATATAATTGTTCAGAACGACAAATCTCGTTCAGCTATGTAACGATGTCCTTCCAATCCTGCAGTCTTAAGCTCAGAGTAGTAAAGGCTCATCAATGATGGCCGTAGCGCAGTTGGAACCGGATGTGCCAACCCAGACTGGAGTGGGTGGTCAGTAGCAGGCTGAGGTCAGAGGTCCGTATGCACTCATGCTCAGTGTCTTCATAGAGTTTACATGATCTTTTCAGCTGAAGTGCACTGATCTGAGGGTAAATCTTATAAAACATGTATAGTGTTGTACATATGCATCGGCATGATGATCGGGACTTTTTTTTTCAAGTCGTTAGTAAAATCGTTGTAGATAACGCGTTGGTCTGAAAATTCTGTAGTGTGTACCTAGCCTAAGTACAGTGGTTTAACCTGTATCTGTTTATTTTCTACACCACCACCTTTCACTAAGGATCTTTTTCTGGTGATTACGTAGAAAAAAAGGTATACTTAATATAACGGGCTACAGTCTTTGTAGATTAACACAATTGGTTCACAAATGGTTGGTGAAAAAATGTGATAATCAGAGGTTATTGTTAAAAAATAAAAATAAAATAAAAATCCTCAAAACCATAAATTAAATCGAATAGTGAAACTGTCATTACAGTACACAGACTGGATGAGACAGTTAGTTCTTATTTAACGTAAATGATGTGTTCTCTTTCAATTCTCAGAACAGTTGCATAAATGTTAAAAAGCTTCTGAATACATATGTAATACAAACAATATTTCTTTACCTAGAATTTTACTGTGTTGGTGTACACATTTTTCAAGATAATTTGCCAACTTCCTTTTAAGAGAACACATGACTTCATTGTTTCATAATACTCTCCTATTGATGCAAAATAATTGAAAAAAAAATCTTTATTTTGGAGACATTGCTTTACTAGGAATAAGCTAATACGTCTTTCTCCTTTTACCTATATCTTGCAATCAAATCCCAGGAGTTCGCAGCTTGTCAAAAACTTTTCGGGAACTGAAAATGCTTTGTTTAATTTAAGCTGTATTAGATAAAGGGAAACTCTGCACTCTATGACATGTTACATATTTTTGCTATTGCATAGTTTGTTGGTTTATGGTGGATAAAGAACATTTAGGATTTGCAGACATTAATGTTTGGTCTGAGTTATGGTCACCAATTGCTGAATACAGCAACCGGCTTAATACATTTTAGAAACAGTTAACCCTTAATGCCACAGTAAAGTCTATCATTTTAAGCACCCTTACACAGATTGATCCCTGCCCATACTGTATGCTGGTCTGAGCTGTGATCACTGCTTGGCGAAGGTAGTTTAATCGGCACAGCAAATAGGCATTTCTCAATCCTAACGACAGTGTATGGAGATACACTGCATACAACATGGGCATGTATGTGTGTGTACTATCAGTACTTACTTCAAAGGGTTCAATTATTCCAATAGTCAAGCAGTGAATGCACTTCAGAGTTCAGACCAAACATATTACAGGCGCAGGGAAATAGCTTTTGTGCACAAGCCATTAAAATAATCAGGTTTTTTTATGCCACTAAGAGGTAACTGTTTATAAATGTATAAGATGTCTTTTCTAGGTGCTTTTCAAATCTATTGTAATAAACTGAGAAGTGAGGGGGCTGTGAAACCCAGACTACAGAAGATACATTACACTTATTATTCAAAAAGTGGGATGACTAAAACCATCCTGCTATCTACTGGACAACTTTAAAAACCCAGCTGGAGACAGACACGTGGGGGTATATTTACGAAACTGCGGGTGGAGATGTTGCCTATAGCAACCAACCAGATTATAGCTTTCATTTATTTAGTGCATTCTACAAAATGAAACCTAGAATCTGATTGTTTGCTATAGGCAACATCTTCACTTTTTCAAACCCGCCTTTTAGTAAATCTAGCCCGTGGTCTGTTCCCTGAGAGCTGGAATTCCCCAAAGAGAGCTCAGGGGAGTCCTTTATTACAGAGACCCAAAACTGCTACAGTGACCAGATAAAGCAGTGTCAGTATTTTTTTCCCACTTAGGTACTATTGTTCTCCAGTGGGCCCTGCCTCCCAGGGCATGCTGGTACTTGTAGTTCCACAAACTTCTTCATGCCCAAGATGTCAATAGCTGTCAGGCCTTATGGGACTTGTATTTTCACATTAGTACTTAATCTAATTTGCTCTATCTACTATTACCCTGGTACCCACTGCGCAAAGGTTGCCAGGGAGAGCCCCAGGACTATTCAGCATGGGCTGGTTTGTGCTATGGTTTAAGAGGACATGCACATTCTTGGCAATCGTGATTTCCATTTTAAACAGTAATGATATATGCTGGCGCTGTCATCAGCATCACATGTATCTTTAATCCAAGGCTTGGTGAGCCACAATAGCTACGCCTCTTAAGAGATGGAGCTGTGGCCATGGCGGGTTGGGTACAGTTTTTTGATTACGAAAAATCCGACACCCATGAGATCTACAAATAAAAAACGAATGTATTAAAAAGCGATATACTAAACTTTAGTGTCGGACAGCTTTTCGAAATCACTTGTGGTCACCATGCTGCTCCATCTGTGATTTGCAGGAAAGTCTATTAATATTTACATCAGTTTTTAATACATTCGTTTTCTATTTGTAGGTCTCGTGGGTGTCGTAATTGTGGTAATCGTGTTAACGATTACCACTGGGCCAAGACTAACTAGGCCACATCTCCAGGAGGCATTTTTCACTTACATTGGACACCCTTACTGTCCTCTACTTGCCCTCCACAGATAATCATCAGCAGGCAAATCCAGGTGTAGCAAAAGAGAGCACATTTTTGCAGCCCACAGTTGTATTTAAATCCAACTCTAAAGTTGGTTCCTAGTCACTGACCAAAAGGTTGCTAACTGTCAAATGAATGCTGTCACAATATATATTTTACATGTTATTTATTTTGTATCAAAGTTTATAGAAACCAGTTACTGTTTGTCAAGTATCATGTATATATTTTATGGTCTTTGTGGGTTTAATCAGATAAACCACCACACTTTTTTTTTGGCTGCAAAACTAATCAAGCTGCTGAAACATCTGCTGGTGTGTTTCTATCATCTTAATACACATATATGTTCCTAGAAGTTCCATGCCTAGTGTTAGCACAGCTATCTCTTTTTGTGATGGGCAAAAAGACTACCATTGGAGAAGCCGTAACAACAAGCATGTACCAAAGACTGGAAGTGAGCCCCTGATCAAGCTTGTGTACATAATCCTGTTGTGAAAATCTATGTGGTCTGAAATAAGAAGTGATGTGCCCCTTACAGACATAACTAGACATTTATAGGCCTCATGTACATGAGAACCCCATGGTGTAGCCATAACTACCTGGGGATCATCCAACCCAACCTATCTTAGTAATGCAACAACCCCTCATCCCCATTAGCCTGTTCCACCACCAAAATCACCATGGGCCAGGGCTCCTGTTCATATGTGGGTAGCTGAGCAGATTTGACCTTACATACACTGCTGTAGTTCTTCCTCCATTGCCCTCTACTAGTTGGGCGGGGGTATAAGCTCCCCTCCCCACCCCATGTGTATATAATATTGCTATGGGGCCCACAAATATCTAGTTATGCCTCACTCTATACATGTGGAGCAATATTTCATATACCCTAACTGTGCAGCTAAGCTTTCTTGTTGTTTTGCTCATCAATTATCGGGCAAGTCTTCCCATTTAGTGAGGCAAGAACCTAATTCCAGGGTGTGACAAGATGGACCGGCTATGCCACCCTGTCTGTTGTTGCTGGGAACCGGCTGGGCTTACTTTGGCACTGTCCCCTTTACATTATTCTGAATATGCCCTTCCTGCCGCAGTAGGAGGAGCCTCCTGGCACCACTGGGCTCCTTTCTGGAGGCCAGAACCACGTTCCTTCTGGGTAACTGTCGCTGCTAGTTACTCCCGTGCTGATACCCTTAGGCTGGTACCCCGGACCGCTTACTATGCGTCAGGGTGCTATGGATGAATCCCTCTGGCCTATCACACTGGCCAAAGCTGCTGGGTAGCGGCAGAGTGGTGGTACTGGAGAGCTGGGTCCAACCTCAGAAACAGACGGAGAACGGATTCGATTTAGGGTCTAATCTGCAGGTCACAGGATTACAGCAATATTGAAGAACTTGTCAAGCAGGGTCTTGAAGCAGAGTGATGTTTATTTGCTCTCACACTGGCTGAAGGTACCAGGTGATCAGGTCAGATGGAACATCAGAATGATACATTTCAGTGTACAAGGTAGTGCTTTATATACTGATTTGGACACAGGCTATTTTTAGATTCAGGATGCAATGTGTTTACACAAACATGGATTTACATGCAATGCAAAGGCAACAATATTTACACTTATCTATGAACTTCTTAAAACATTGCTGTGACATCCTGCATCTTACAGTAGACAGCAAGTCTAATTACATCTTCCTATGACCCTCACACATCAAAAGGTCCAATTAGCATGAGATTAGCACGAGTCCTTCTTCCTACAGTTGCCGAATACACATTTCCTCCAAAGAAAAGAATTCCTTAGGAAAAGTTGTAAACCCCAAACAAGACATTTCCTTACACCAATGTATACAAAAGGCTTTCAAAACAAAGGCTTATTGTATCAGACATATACATAAGAAATAATGCATTTTCTCTAGAAAGGTTAAAACAGAAAAAACGAATTTTCTACCCTGGTCTCAGAAATAACGATTTCCTATATCAAAATATACACAGTATCAAAAATAAGTGCATTGGCAATTATAAAAATAAGCACCCTGCGCTATTTCCTTTAAATAAATGTATACCATAAGTTATTTATAAGTGATCCAGTCACACAGGGCTGTAGAGACAAGGTTCTCACTCTGCAATAGTGGATTACAGGAAGAGCATTGTGACACAAGTCAACTTTTCTCCATCCTTTAACATGTGTATTAGGACCATGCTGGCTTTGTTAATGGAGTAGCATCAGGAAACAGAGAAGAAGTATTCTTGAAGTTTGCCTTTTCTGATGCCACTATGCCACAAATGTTGGCAATCACTGTGGACCCAGTAAACTGGTTGCAGAAAGCAGAACTGCTGACTTGTGCAAATCAGAAGAACTTCCCTATATCCATCCGGAAGTAGAACTTCCCTTATCCTTTCTTTGTGTGGTTAAAAAAAGTCACCATTTGAATTGCATTTTGCGAGATCAACACTAAATAAATTATTAAGTGATAGAACTAAGTTGGCTCTTATACAATGCAGAAACAGATAATACCAGTGGAAAGTCATTGTTATCCTGAAGGAGATTAAGGACCCTTCTGTGTGTCCAAGTTACTGTCCAATTTTGCTCCTCAATATTGACATGGTTTCCCTGGAAAGGAAGTGGGTGTGAGTCCCAGAAGAAGGAGAATAGACCACAGCCCAATAATAAATATGATCCCAAAGAAGGGGATGAAACAGACGAGTGTGTCCAGAGGAATGAAAACCTGGGATGAAGGAATGTTGCAGGATCTGCAAGATGGGAATATACAGTAGATGTGTTGCACCATCCTTAGAAGAGAAAGATAAATGTACTCCATATATTGCAGCAACAGCAGAGATCATGATAGCAGACTGCATGACATAAATAATATGAGAGGGTAAAGGAATTGTCATGTCAGGGACTAAAAAGGGAGAACATAGAGTGGCAACAGCTAGTCTCTACCACAAAGGTAGAAGCAATTATTGGAATGACCCTATTAATTATTCTGGACAGTCACATTAATTCCCTTTAAAAAAATATCCCAGTTCTTAAAATTAACCTAAGTGGAAATTATGAGATGTGTCTACATGTACTGTGCAAAAGGGGTCTGACTATGATCACAGAACTGGACTCCTGGATCACCAGGAGATTTTACTTCTCCAGAAAAAACATATTAACAGAACTGTGAATGTTGCTGCAAAGATAGGTAACACTGGTGACATACATGTGAGTGATAAAGAGGTAAATGGAAAGACAGTATTGTGCTTGGATTAGTACCCCTTAAACATCAATTATTTCACTACCATGTCCCTACATGCAGACTTTCTAGGGATCAGAATGTCCAAAAATCCAAAAACAACAGGGACAAAAAGCAAACCAGGAAAAAGGTGAAGGGACTCCAGCTATTACAAGTCAATTTAGATGGACAATCTGGGTTATTACCCTTGTGCAATCCTACTGTGAAAATGTATGTCAGTGATCCAATACAGGAGTTTATTAAAGGTACCTGGGATAACAAGGATGTTGTTACATCATTATCATCATTTATTTATATAGGGCCACTAATTCCGTAGCGCTGTACAGAGAACTCACTCACATCAGTCCCTGTCCCAATGGAGCTTACAGTCTAAATTCCCTAACAAAGACAGACTAGGGTGAATTTTGATAGCAGCCAATTAACCTACTAGTATGTTTTTGGAGTGTGGGAAGAAACCGGAGCACCCGGAGGAAACTCACGCAAACATGGGAACAACATACAAACTTCACACAGATAAGGCCATGGTCGGGAATCAAATTCATGACCCCAGTGCTGTGAGGCAGAAGTGCTAACAACTAATCCACCACCGTGCTGCACTGTTACAGACCCAATATCCTCATTGGACATCTTGGACCCTCAACCTGAACCTACACCATTGCAGCTTGCACTTATTGAAGGGAGGGGGAGGAAGAGACTCACTCTGCTGCTGCACCAGAGGTGAAAGAAGTGGAATACCCAACAGCCAGTATTGTTGTGCAGGAAAGTGTGGGCTCTGAGGGTAAATGATGAAGCTGGGAAGATCCAAAACACGAAAAGACTATAACACATCAGCTGAATTTTGATGTTTTTTTCAGGAGGCGGTTTGCGGATATTGAGAAGGAGGAGCCAGCCCAGGAGTCCCAAGAATAATTTGATTATTAGTCAGGACACATGTTAATCCTCATCAGAACCCCCAAACTCATGGAACATCCCTGTAAGTCTGATTATGGGCCATTCTCTGAATTTTGTTTGGGGGTGGGAATGGCCTACGGTAGATCCTGTGTGGTATCACCTCTGAGACATCATTCTTCCAGGGCCAATGAGGCCTCCGAATTCATTGGGCCAAAGATCAGGGCTTCTAAGACACCCCTCTTTCAGGGCCAACAACCAGACACTGTGAGACATTTCTCATCAAGGACCAACAACCAGATACTCTGAGACACCCCTCTTGCAGGGCCAACAACCAGAAATTCTGAGACATTTCTCATCAAGGACCAACAATCAGACACTCTGAGACACCCCTATTCCAGGGCTAACAACCAGACACTCTGAAACATCCCTCTTTCAGGGCCAACAACCAGACACTCTGAGACACCCCTCTTCCAAGGCCAACAACCAGACACTCTGAGACATTTCTCATCAAGGGCCAACTGAGACATCCCTTTTGTCTCTGAAGAAACTAATGTGTGTTTCCATGTTTTACACTGCCAGCTATATCTATACAGTAGAAAGCATGTGATTAAGTTTGAAGCATAAAACTAAGTCACTGATTAGCCTAGAAAAAATCTCACAATATATAAACTGTATTTATAATATACAATTGGGAACAGGATAGGACAGATAGCTAAGGTGAAAACGGTTTCAATGTAGGTTAAGTAAAGGAGAATATCTATATTTTTCAAAGCATTAATTTCCGGATATCACTAAGGTGCGTATGAACATGTAGGAGACCTTTCAACTCACATAAACCGAAATAGTAACATATGACTGGAATTGTGTGATGCGATCTCTCCCTCCAGTGAGTGGAGCTCATCACCTAAATCCCCATCACTGCTGGGAAATACGCTCAGCATTATAAGCCTTATAAATCCACTCATCTTCCTTGTAAGTTTCCTTCTTCAAAATTGGCTATGGGTGTCCTAGTTTTGTTTGTTTATGGTTAGGGTGGTTAATTGGTGTTTAGCAATATCAGGTTGACACTAGTCCTTAGAGATCATAAAACTGTCTTTAAAAGTCACTATTATCATTTGTTAATAACAGGAAAGGATCATGAAACCTTTTATGCTGAATAATTAAAGGTGGATTCGTTTTAGATAAATACTCTTTGTTTTTACTTTTAATTGTTCATGTTTTCATATTGTTATAGTCCAGGCATCCACATATCAAGTCAAAATGATTGAGATGAAAGTGCTAAAATATGGGAATGCAGGTTTAATAATAACTAGTTTAAACTGGGAGTACTCTCAGTAATTACAATGTCAGGCACTATAACAAACAAATAAAAGTTAAAAATTACAAATTTTCATTTCCATATCAAAACTAAATTATATAGCTAGCCAGGCAACATTCATTTAATGGGATATATTACCAGATTTGTTGACAATTAAACCTAACACAGTTTTATGTGGTGCTAAGTTGCTGGATTTCTACAAGTTTAATTCTAGAAATAAACATTTTTAAGAATTCCATATCCTGGAGTTTCTTTGCCTAATGCTTTGCGATTTGCTGCTTGCAATGGCATTGCTGAAGCTTTCTTTGACACTGAGGGATATATTATGCTATTTTGTACATGTTTAAGCCAAATGATTTTATTTGTCTTTGTACACAAGAGGGGGAGTTGTGTTCGCAGGTGGGGTGTAAGCGTCTGTGACGTGTGCCTGGTGGAAATAGGGCACATATACAGCTGGTGTAGATCTGCACAGATCTTAAGATGCGTACAGCTGAGCCTATGGGCGTATGTACGCATTTTTTATCGTAACTTACGCCCATTAAATCCAACCCTGCATGAGTCCCCATCTGTTTGGCCAGATTGCTGGTGTTATCAACTTGGAAAGAGATCCTGTCCCAAGTAGCAGGACTGGTCCATGTGCCATCTTTAACGCTCATGGACCAACTGTTAGAAAGATGAATTACAAATCATTGTTATTATATTTTACACCAATGGCACTCCCTGCCTACCTATGCTTCATCCTGAGGAGCTAAGTGGTACATGCAATAGATCATTAATTCCTATGGAGAATGAACTGACCCTACAAGAATGATCATGAAGATCCAGTGCCTGGTGAATATTTCACCAGGCTCATGAACATGCCATTAAGTACCATAGTGATTTATTGGTTACATTTGCACGAATATTGCATTAGTCCATAATATGACTGCCTCTACTATGTGCATGTTACAGGTACAGTGAAAAAATACAAGATAAAATAGAAACCATAAGAACAGTTACCATGATTATCGCTGGCATGACTGTGGTAAGATACAAATGCAGAAAAAAATCAGACATACAGTACAAGCGGTGTTTCTTGGTCTTTTGTGATGTCAAGCTGCTAGTTTTTGTGAATCTGTGCCCATTTTACAGGTATACACATGGGTTAATATGTCAATATGATGCCTATTGCAAGGGAGCTCCTCCTGAGGGAGGAGCTGGGTGGATTAGGGCATGTGAGGGTGAATGAGGGCTAGTCCCACACATGAGTAATAACAGGTAGAAAGGTGGATGTGTTCTGTAAGTCCTCTCTATTTCCATTTTGTGATTGGCTCTCAGAGAGTCTCTACAAGTATATAAAGCCCCTTGAGTCTCAGTGATGTAATTGTTTCCTTTGATCCTGGGTTAAATTCTTATGGCTATTAACAAAACAACAAGGCTACCTCCACTGTGTGAATCCGACATATGTACTTCAAGCAGGATACATTTGCTTCCAAATAACCAAAGTCTATATGAGCACAGAGAACACTTGGAATTGTAAATTGGAAAAAAAAATGTTTTATTTTGACCAGTGAGACCAAAATGTCCCTTAGGGGGCAAGAGTCTACAGACCCCCTTTCTCCACAAGGCTGGGGGGAAGGTTCAAGATTCTACAAGGAGACAGTTATGTTTATAACATTTGGCAGCATGGTGGTGAGCATTGCTGCCTCAAAGTGCTGGGGCAATGGGCTCTATTCTGTCCAGTGGACGGTGAGGAGTATGCTGTCCCCTTGTTCACATGGATTTCCTATGATGTTCTAGTTTCCACACACAGTTCAAAAACATACCGGTAGGTTAATTGGCTCTGACAAAATTAGCCGTAAAGTGTGTAAGTGTGTGTGTGTCTGTGTGTGTGCGTGTGTATGTGTGTGGTAGAGAATTTAGTCTGTATGTCCCACTGGAGCACTAACCGTAGCATTCTGATGCTATATAAAGAAAGTATAATAATAATAATTCCATTAGTATCTTTGTACAGTTACCGCAGTCTGTGGGCCTCATTTATAATCCGGGGGGAAGGGGGGGGGATGGAGCAAACTTCCACCTTGACAAAACCACGTTGCATTGTAGGTGGTGCAAATTTAAAAGGTGCCGACTAATTTAGAGTTGGGAGGGGGCATGTTCTAGCTCAACTCTAAATTGTAATGTAAAAATAAATGTGCCCAGCACTTGTATGCTACATGCAAAAGCAGACTGTATTCTCCCTGCATGCAAAGCCAAATGCATTTGCTCCACTTACATTGCAATATGGTTTGTCCATGAGTAAATGTGCTCCTGAGAGCCTGTTAGTCTAGGCTGCTTGCCTCCAGCAGAGGGTGCTCAACCAAAACTAATTTCCCATAAACAAAACAACACTTTAATAACAAGCCTTGATGTAATAACTGTCCAAGGGAAACTGCTTTCTGGGAAAAATAACTTTAATAAAAAAATAAATGAATGTTATTACTTGTATTCACCTCACTAATGATTATTTTCAACAAGAAGGAATGTGCATTTTGGAAGTAATTTCTTTGCAGTATTTGATTTAATTGACATAATTTGGTATTATAATGACATTTATGTTTCCCCACAGTAATTTTCAGAACAGTAAGTGATAATTATACTATCATTTATACCAAATACTGTTTTATTTTCAGCTAAGATGTCTTAGTGAAGACAATTATCATGATATTATTATGGGTATACATTTCACAAGCCACAACATGCTACAATGTTTGATCTTATAGTGCAGATTTGTAACATTCTGTAGAGAAATACAGACCAAATATTGTGGCGGCTGGAAGCTTCCAGTTATCATAAACATGTGTGACCACTGATGGGTCCTGGGGGGACATTACAGGGTTTGGACAATGGGATATGCAAAGAAAATCTTTCGAGGTCACAGGTACCAAAGAATGAATGGTACAAAATATTAATTGCTGCAGCAAGTGGACACTTTTGAGTCCCACACCCTGCACATCAGTTCTGCACTTCAGTTCTTGCCTATTGACTAATTCAGACTGTGATTAGGTGATTAGAGGTTGTAATGCTTTATCTCAGTGTGTAGCAATACCACACTGACGATGTTAGAGATGAACGGTTTGGATTCAGAGAAATTGGATAGATCCTAGATTTGGGGTTCCGAGTACATACCAAACACGATTCGATTCTTTGCGCCAAAATCAGATCTCAATAGGCGGCAAAACAAAACGTGTCATTGCACTTAATGCATTCCAAGCTGGAACGCATACCGCTGGAGTGTGCATTTGATAACGGAGGTGCGTTATTGCACCTCTTTGGTACATGTCTTAGGTGCTCATGGGGAATACATATCTGCTGGGCAGGTGTCCCAGTGACTCAACTAGGAATTGCTGAGTTTGTTAGTTTTAGTAAAAACCCGTTTGTGTATTACAAGCTTTGGCACTTCCGGTTATGCATTCCAGGGTGGAATGCATATTGTTCGGAGTGCCTCATAGAGAATACAAGGGAGCCACATTGCCTCATATATTTTGCAATGATGCAGACTATCACCTTTTGATGAATCACGAGCCGCAACTGAAGACAATTTGGATTTTTGGATTTTGGATTTGCATAAGAAGTAACTACGTTTTTTTAACATCTGTCTTTTCTGTTGTTCTATGTAGTTGTCTTGACAAATGTCCATATGTAGGACCAAAACATCAACTTAATGTGAGGTATGGAATTGAATTAAAAGAAAATGAAATGGTGATTGTATCTTTTAGCAAACTGCCATGTATTTTTGCGGCTACTCTGTCACTAATTTTAGCCAGCCAGTTCGCTGCAGACTTTGCCCAAAATTAAAATTTAGACATTTGTGAATAGATCATTAGAAACAAAAACGGTAAATGACTGTAAATAAATGTTAATGCTATAAATAGTGATATAGGAGCAAACACCACTCAAGATCACATCATTTTACACATTTTTCACAATTTTTAATTAAACCCAGATCCAAAATCAAAACACGGGGGTCAGCGCACATCTCTGACAGATGTCCTCCATGCATAGTTGCCTACTCTCCCGGAATGTCCGGGAGACTCCCGAATTTTTGTGAGTTCTCCCAGACTCCCAAGAGAGCAGGCAACAATCCCGGATTCAGCTGTCTCCGTTGTTGAAGATGGGTGGGGGCGGGGCTAAACGTGGCATTGTGGCCCCGCCCCCTGCTTTGATTGGCCGAAATTGCATAGAATTTACAGGGGCAACGCCCCTTCAACGGACCCCCTCCCGGACAGTTGCCTTCAAAGGTAGGTAAGTATCCCTATAATATATATATATATATATATATATATATATATATATATATATATATATATATATATTATACACTCTCAAAGTTCTTTTCTGGTACTTCAACCAGTAGTCTAGTGACAGAACACATCAACCATAAAATACAGCTTCTAAAATGATTCCGAACAAAGAAAAGTCAACATTGTTGTACTGTTTTATTCAGTGGTTTATAGGCTGGGCCAAAAACAATATACTGTTTAAAAGGTAACTAATTCAACAGAAGTTTCATGCTTTCAGGACATAAAGGTCCCTCCCCAGGCCTCAAGGACCTTTGTGTACCAAAAGCTTGCTAGTGCTATGGATTTAGATATACACCAAACAATATGATCTGAATGCAATGCCTGGAAATTTTGATTCTGCACAAAGTGAACCTTACAAATAGGTTTAAAGTGGAACTGTATAGGATAGATATATATATATATATATATATATATATATATATATATATATATGTGTGTGTTTTTTGTCCTATTTAAAATATTATATTTCCCATTTTGTAAGGTGCAATTAAGTAGGGTCTGAGAACATTAATTCTTCATCTGCTGCACATATGTTTGTATACTCCATCTCCTGCATCTGGTATACTGGGCTGTAACTAGGGCTGTGCGAGAGGGGTGACTGCCCATGACACAAATCAGAAGGGGGTGGGGGGGCGCAGGGAAATTAATATTTTTGGGTATGATGCGAATGTTAATGCAATTTGTGTTTTTATATCTGACATAAATTGCACATAAGTACACCTGTATTCAAGTACAAGTGCATCGGTAGAAACGTTACCATTTGAATATGGACATACGTATGTTCTGGCTATATAAAACTTGTCGTATGTACACAGACAGAACACACTACAGGAAACGAACAATGCATATGAGCAATATAAAGTACAATCAAAACGCATGAAAAAAAAATACATTAACAACTCTTAATACTAGATTCATTAATAAAAAAAAAACATTTAAAACATTTTTTTTCTTTTTTTGAAATAGGCTTCATACATCAGTATGTTATTAATGCCTACTGTTCATAAAATGCACTTTTACAGTTTCTCTTACTTGCAATCACATGTTCTGGCATGCATACAGGTCCGTCATCACTATAAATCGGCACTTACACCTGACCTGTAGCTGGTGCAAGTGATACGGCTTAAAAAGAACGTACCTAAAATATGCTCAGAGCTTGAATTGGACAAATGTGTGTGCGCTTGACCTGGGCACATTCTTACTGTACATAGCCTATCTGCGCCCGCCCCTTCCCTCCCGTGTTCTGCCCTTCAAATCATAGGCAAGTGTCAAGTGGACTTAAATTGCATGCACTTGTGTTCACTGAGCTAAAGTCTGTTTCTGAGCAGGTGTACAGCAAATTCACGCAAGATATGGCACGCAAAAGGACTTATGTCCGAAGATGTCCCAGGCCCTACATCTCCAGCACATTTATTAGAACACCGAATCTCCTGCACACTGTCTGTCCACTAAGCACCTGGATAAATTAGGACATAACCCTAGATTGCCCAAACCATGCCCAATCCTGCCATGCCATAACAATTCCCATTGACATCATGTTCCTTTCACCACTGGTCAAGACATAGCAGAATTTTGGGTGGGCCCTATGAGGCCTAGAGGTGAGGGGAGTTAGGCAATGCCAGTCAACCCCCCAGGACCAACTCAGTGCCTGGATTCAGGTCACAGGAAATCCCCCGTTATAGATATATTTATATAACTGCTAAGAGCTCTTTCTCTTAGAGAGCTGGTCATGCATCATTCTATGTGGGGTTGGGGGGTGGGGGAGTTGTTGCCAATACCATCAGGAGGATGCCAGGGATACCCACATACATCTAGGTTAGAAAGCAAGACGGTAAAAAGAGATGTCTAAGGATATTTTTAATTCAAATAAATGTATAATTTAAATTGTGTATTTGTGTTTTATTTATATTTTCCCTGGTGCAGTACAGGTCCCAGTAGGCCCAGGGTGCCAGTGCATGCTGGCAATTTTGGTTCACCTGCGGCTGGTTATACTTATATATACTTTGGCAACTTATTTTTCTGGACCGATCCCCATAGGATATCCAGCTCCATGCTGTCCAGACTAGGGCTGGCAGGGGGACCCTGTAGTACCAACAGCCTAGTGCAGATACTGGACCCCATACTTTGTGCTCCCAGTTTTGTCAGTACCAGCCAGGCTGACAGCACTAGGGCTGGTTAAGCTTTTTTGGGAGAACATGATTTTTAAGAAAAAATAGATATTTAACACTGTGACTGGATCACTATTAAATAACTTTTGGTAAAAGGATATGCCTAATTCTTATGCATATATCTGATACAATGAGCCTGTGTTTACCAAGCCTTTGGTGTATTGTGGTTTGGGAAACTAGCTTGTTGTGGGTCCTTTTGTTGTTCTGTATGAATATGAATTCCGAACGGTCTGATGAAAGGCCATGTGTTAATTAGAGCTTTTGATGTGTGAGGTTTAACTTGGAGACAGGAAGGTTTAATTTAAAACGTGTTACTACATTTTCTGCATCTCAAAGATGCAGGATATCACAGCAAGGTTTTTAAGAATTTCAAAGCTAAGTATAAATATTAGTGGCTTTGCAGTATATGTCAATTTATGTTTCTGTAAATAGAGTATATCCTGATGCTAAAAATAGCATGTGTCTGAAAGGTATAAATGCTCTGACTTGTACACTGAAATGTATCATTCTTCTGACTTCATCTGACCTGATCACCCTGGTACATTCAAACAGTGTGTGTAAGCAAATAAACCATCTTGCTTCAAAGACCTACTTGGAAACATCTTCAATATTGCTGTTTTCCTGTGATCTACAGATTAGACCCTAAAATCTAATCCGTTCTCCGCGGTTTGGACCCAAGCTTTCCCAGTACCAACGCTCTGCTTGCTACCCATGCAGCCCTGGTCCATGTGATAGGCCAGGCAGATCCATCCACAGCACCCCTGATCCATAGTAAGAGGTCAGGAGTACCGGCCCAGGTACACCAGCGACGAGATACACTAGCAGCGTCATTTACGCAGAAGAAACCCGGTTCTGGATGCCAGTATAGGAGTCCAGTGGTGGCAGCAACTTAAGCCCCTCCTACTACAGCAAGAGGATGCTTTTTGGATAACGAAAAGGAACGGTGGCAAAGTAAGCCCAGCCGGTTCCCAGCAACAACAGACAGGGTGGCATAGGCGGTCCATCCTGTCACAAACACACTTACGGGTCACTGCGTAAATTGCAGCCATCTCTACCTAAGGCCTAATGTAATCAATGAAAGTTGCAGGTGAGCATCTACAAGTCAATAAACTAAAGTTACTTGAATGAGCAATTTATTAGTTTATTTTAGGAGTTAGAAGACTATGCAGCTACTAAATCATGACAGTGACTGAAACTACGTTCTGTATGAATAATTTAATGAGCACAATGCAATAATATGAATGGCATTAGGTATTAGAGACTATGATCTGACCTCTCCGAGGCTGATGTAGAAATATATCTGCTGACTGAGTACAAAGCCCTAGTACATCTTCTGCTAATTGTGTTTTTTTTTACAGGCTGTTGGCTGACACTATATTTTCTATATGAGACAAGATAAGTTACTTACATACAAGCAGAAGCACATAGACACATGTTTTGTATACAAATTGTGCCCAAAAAGGGGAATGTTTTAAGTTCCTTTGCTGTTCATTATTCACTTCAGAGCAAGATTAAAGTGAGTTATCAATGTATACAAATGATATACTGTAGTAATTAATTGCTATGCGGATTAAATGGGAAACGAGGAAGCTGTGAAATAGAGAAGTAGAACAGTGGAGTAATATAAAACTCCAGTGAGAAAACAAATGTACAAGCTAAGGCTGTTTAAAGACGAGACACACTAAGAGGGTACAACTTGTATGAAAAGATACTAGTCAAAAGGTATGTATATTTAATGTGTAAATGTAATCTCCTCACAGAACATGATTAATCTACAATTATGTAGTGAATCTTTTAAACCAACTAACCACCCTGCTAGTTCCTGTGACGTTCATTCCTTTCTGTCCCATTGATTTAATTATACTATAAATGTATTTCTGGAAATAAGCTATGTAAGATGAATGTTTGAATATTCTATTGACAATAATCGTGCTATATCTCAATCAAAGATAATTTTCCTGTTCTTTTTTTCTCATAAGCAATTAAAGGTTATTCAGTCTGATCCCAATTCCCTCCTCCAGATAAGAAAATGTGATTAGACAGTTGTATTATGTTATACGTAACTAGACGTTTGTGTGCTGTTATACGTAACTAGACGTTTGTGTTCCGTTTATACGCGACTAGATGTTTTTGTTCTGTTATACGTCACTAGACCTTTGTGTTCTGTTATATGTAACTAGACGTTTGTGTTACGTTATACGTCACTAGATGTTTGTGTTACGCTATACGTCACTAGATGTTTGTGTTACGCTATACGTAACTAGACGTTTGTGTTATGCTATATGTAACTAGACATTTGTGTTACGCTATATGTAACTAGATGTTTTTGTTCTGTTATACGTAACTAGACGTTTGTGTTACGCTATACGCAACTAGACGCTTGTGTTACGTTATATGTCACTAGACGTTTGTGTTACGCTATGCGTCACTAGATCTTTGTGTTCTGTTATACGTAACTAGACCTTTGTGTTCTGTTATACATAACTAGACGTTTGTGTTACGCTATACGTAACTAGACGTTTGTGTTACGTTATACGTAACTATATGTTTTTGTTCTGTTATGCGTAACGAGACGTTTGTGTTGTTATATGTAACTAGACGTTCGTGTTACGTTATACATTACTAGACGTTCGTGTTACGTTATACGTCACTAGACGTTCGTGTTACGTTATACATAACTAGATATTTGTGTATAAGAACTAAAAAAAAGTGTTTTTTGAAGTAATCAAACACCCTTAAATGACCTTAAATGTTATTTTAATTAACTTATTAACTTTATTAAACGTATTAAACAAAAGACAATATTAAAAGCCACCAGCAGTAAAGCTCCACGACAAGCACACATATATTTTACAACATTTGATACCTAAAAGCAAATGACAAATAAAGCAGACCTATTGCCCCCTAGTGTATGTAGGCTATATAACAGATTATGCAACATTGGGTATTTACTAGTCTATTATTTATGTAAAAAATGATTTTCTGTTTAAGGTTTTGTCTTGTCATGAACACATTTTCCCTGACTTGTTAAAACCCATCATTATAGTTTAAGATTACAACTATTATTAATTATTATTACTATATTGTATTATTGTTGTTGTTTTGTAATGCACCAAAATGCTTTGTAGTAACCACACAGTTGGGAAAACAGAACATACATAAAACTGTGAAAGACAAGGTAGACAAAATAAATGCAGAAGAGAAAATAAAGGGTAGTGCGGCACTTGGTTGTGAGAGAACTTACAATCTAAGGGCAGAGCTAAGGCAAGAAGAGTGGGCACTGGGACAATAGTGAGGTTGTGCCAGTGTGAGTACTATAGGTGGTAGGGAAGGCTCCAGTAAAGAGGTTGGTTTTCAGAGAGTCTTATTGGGAGTGGTAGGGAATTCCATAGGTAGGAACACTTTGTAAGAGGGAACGAGAGGTAGTTTACCAGATGTAAAATGAGGTGGTATTGCTGAGGGATTTATAGGTGACGGTTAGTAATTTGAATTGGGTCTGTAGGATCCGGATTAGCAGTGGTTTATGTAAAGTGGTGAGTAAGGTCAGTAATATAAAGATGTGGCTGCTTGGCTTCAGAGCACAGGTACCAGATCTATTTCCAGTTTGACCATTGACAGATCCACTCATTCAGCAGTTTGACTAAACATTCAGACCTTGTACTAATTACTTAATTTACTCAGAAGATGTCTGCACTCACACTGTCAGACCACAGTCATTATCAAACTCCATTTTCTCAAGTCCTACTGGTATCTGAGAAACCTAATCAGCCCCTGACCAGGACTGACTGAGCTTCTGAGACTATAAATGCAGGGATAAAACTAGTGTACATTGTCCACCCAAATCACTGTTTGCATGGTCATCTTGCAAATCATCATCATCACCATTTATTTATATAGCGCCACTGATTCCGTAGCGCTGTACAGAGAACTCATTCACATCAAATACTATACACAATATAAACACAACAAACCAGTAACACTCACATAGATAAACCGGAGATTTATACACTATACACCAAAGTGGGATCACTTTCAAGAAGTTAGCTTTAGACCCAAGAATGATTTTCCCTTTCAAAAAGAGCACCTGTTAGGAGGTATGTTACAACATACATGTAAAAACATTGATACTAGAACCTCGCAAAGTAGAACATTTACACTTGAATCTGTAAGACATTGGATTCTGTCTTGGCTGGCATGATAAATGCAGAATAACCTCCAAATTGCACCTAATAATAATAAAGTACATGCACAGTGTGTAATATCTGATTGCTGTATCCAACTTAATTCCTTTAACAATACTTCACATTGTGCAGACAACATTCTGAATAATTTCATAACACTATTGAATGCTTACAACCTACCGATTCTCCTGCTAAAATAAACAAAAAAAAATAAACCCTTGTATAAAATGGACCTAGCTGTTTCAGTTGGAGATTAACGCCAAATAAGTAAATAGAACTCCAAAGAGCAAGGATTATCTAAAAATGAATGCAGGCTTACATTAGAATGGAAGTATAACAATGTTTCAGTTTTATCCCAGGAAACATGAAATCTTTTTCTCTACAATGCTGCTTTGTAGCTTTGTGTATATTAAGTGCTAAAATAATTAATGACTTCCTTCCTCCTAGAACTAATTACCCCCAAATATCCCTGAGGAATATAAGGGGAGGGTGGATCTTTGGCTTTTCAGCAGACTCATCATTATCTCTTAACACTGCAGATTTAATGTGTACACGTGTAAGGCGTCTAATGATGTATTTTACCATCCTGTAGGTGTTGGAAATCCTTCTGTACCACATATAGATGTGAATGAGAGAGTGGTATAGAGCGGGAAGGAACGGCAGCCACACAGGTCGTTGGCCTCACTGCAGTGTTTAGAGGAAAAAGAGAGTGTTGGATATAATGAATTCTACTAAATATTGATCATAGGACGGAAGATGTTATTCTGCTTCTCTGACAGGGAACCACAGCCGCAGAGAGAAGAGAAAGAGCAGGAAAGTTACTGCAACTGACAATATATAAAAAAGAACGCAGGTAAGAGCAGGATGCTATAACAGTGTAATGATACTCTTTACCATTCTACCTTCTATTCTGCTGTTCTTTTGTCTTGTTGTTCTGTTACCCTCACCTTCTACTGCAGTAAGCTTAAAATCTCTCCAGAGGTAGCTGAATTTAATAGAATGTACATTGTTGGATATGTAAATAGTTGTATTATTTGTTGCTATATATGTATTGTATACATTTTACTTGTTTTTACAATATAGAGAACTTGTAATCATTTTGCAAATTAGGCAGCCAGGATCTCTTTGGCTTTACTGCTACAATAAATAAAATTAATCAATCAACTTAATGATCTGATAGGACATGTTCAATTTATATTATGTTACACACATGCAGTGATCTGGCCAATTGGCAGATGACAAATCCACCAGGTATGCAGCCAATTTGGCCACATGTGAATGGGCAGATTCTGCTAATCGGGTCACTGTGTAGTCAGACTAAACAACAAAATTGTAAAAGGCTCCAATATATTGTTAAGGACATTCAGTTGTGATCAGCTCCTGACTATATTTTACAACCAATAAAATCAAAATCCAATCAATACCAATCCGATTTTGATCAGCCAGAATGACTGTTTCTGTCTTGCATACATTTACCCACTGGATATCTCTAAGAAGTGGCCAGCTTAATGTCCATATATCATTTCCAGGCTCTCTTCATCACTTATTTATAGATCCCTGGATGAGCTGGTTATGGTCTATATTACTCCTTTATACCAGGCACAGCATAGAGATCACAACGCCTGAGTTTTTCTTTATTATTGCAAGGTTAAAAAACCCCAGAAAGCTGGTTACACAATACAGTACTTAAATCCTATAAAGGCAGCTATGTTTTGGGCTGAACCATATAATTAGGGCATAAACACCATGCTCCAGTTGTTTCAGCCTACTCAAATGTTTTGTCTCCACTGTGTTAGGCAAAAGGTCTGATTTCAGGACAGGAAAATAATAATAATAATAACAATAATAAT
The DNA here is from genome assembly GCF_038048845.1 of Mixophyes fleayi. Taxonomy (NCBI): domain Eukaryota; kingdom Metazoa; phylum Chordata; class Amphibia; order Anura; family Limnodynastidae; genus Mixophyes; species Mixophyes fleayi. Next base: position 92,062,886 of record NC_134404.1, on the reverse strand, counting down.
AATATTAATAATATTATTAATAACAACAAAAAATGGTCTAGTTTACTGGCTGTTTTGCTTTAATGTTGACAAATTCAAAGAATAAAGAAATAACTGTTAAACGGATATTAAGATAGGGATCCCTTACTAATTTTTCAAGTTATGAACTAAAATGTTAAAGAAATATATGATCTGTGACAAAGTGTGTTGTTTTTACAGCTATGCATACAGTACCATTCAACAACACCAATGGCTCATCGCAGTTTCCTCGACATTGTTCTCGTGATGTCAGAATGGCACAGTTTGTGTTCCCTATCCTATACACTGTCATATTCTGTCTGGGACTAATAATGAACAGCCTCTCTGTCTGGATTTTCATCCAAGTTCCAAGCAAAAGCGTTTTTATTGTTTATCTTAAAAACACTGTGGTGGCTGACGTAATAATGACCATGGTGCTGCCTTTCAAAATTCTCACCGATTCCGGGATGGTGCCATGGCAGGTGAAAGCATTTGTTTGCCGTTTCTCTGCGGTAATATTTTATGAAACCATGTACATCAATATAATACTGCTGGGACTTATAGGATTCGACCGTTTTCTGAAAATTGTACGACCGTATAGAAGGGGTTGTATGGATCGGGTGAGCACTGCCAGGGGGATTTCTGTTACAGTGTGGATAGTCATGTTCGGAATCTCGCTACCAAACATGATTCTCTCCAGTAAAGAAGCAACACCGCTAACAGTGCGCAAATGTACCGAGCTTAAGACGGCACTGGGGCTCAAGTGGCACGAAGCCGTTAATTATATCAGCCTGGTTATTTTTTGGTCTGTTTTCATTTCTCTTACTCTGTTTTATACAGTAATTAGCAAAAAGGTTTATGATTCCTACATGAAATCTCACAGTAAGCAGACAACTACAAGGCAAAGTACAAAAGCAAAAGTTTTCATAGTAATCATTGTGTTTTTCCTGTGTTTTGCTCCCTTCCATTTTGTAAGGTTACCTTATACATATAGCCAGACTGGAATTATAAAGGACTGCCATCTGAGCAACAGCTTATTCCTGGCCAAGGAGAGCACTCTGTGGCTTGCCGCCACCAATGTCTGCATGGACCCTTTTATCTACGTACTTCTCTGCAAGCCATTTAGAAAGATGCTACCTGGGATTATGAGTTCAAAGACTTCAAGCCTGGAAACAAATATAAACAATGAGTCAACAGTGTAACCCTAAACTTTTGACTTAAAACACAAAAGAGAATTCACTCTCCCTCTCCAAAAATCAAAACAATGGACGGCAGTTACAAAGCACTCAGGAGACACCTGCACAACCTAGAAGTGCGCTAAGTGTGCCAAGACACGACAAATCTACGGAGACACACTATTCAAAAGTGTAAAAGGCACATTAAAGTCCAACCTCCTACTGCATTCATACAACCCTTTTAACGAATTAAAGTTTTCCGTTATTCTCCTGAAATGCTGCTCTATTAAGTCTCCTTCATGGCTTCAATTGATCGTCAGAGTGAGGGGACATCGGAACTGTCGTTTGTGTGTGAGATGATTTGTGCTATATTGTTCAGAGTGTACCTAAAAACTGTCATCTCTGAGCTGGTGCTGAGTTCAAGTGCTGAGTAGATACTGCTATGTGCCCCTCTGCACAGCAAGGAATGTCCCTAAAAATGTAGCAGTAACAATGTTTATTTTGAGGCAGTATAAATAAGCTTTAGGTTGTAAGACCAATTTCAAAGTTGTTCTGTATCTATAACCAGATATAATCATTTCAATAAATCACAATTCTGCACTGCTCAGCAAAAATAGGCTCACTGATATGCCTACTACATACTGTGCCAAATTCCTTCCCTCTGCCTATACAAATATCTGCTCCCCTGCCAACCTAGCTGTCATGCTCCATAGATCCATGAACCTTTATGGAAATTTGGTTGCACTTATGCAAATGTAGGCGCATGACAGTACTATATCTGGCTTTGCATTGTTCAGTGAAAGTTTTGTGCTTCATACTTGTGTTCATCTTTATGCTATTGTACTGCAAATGTATTGATGCAAGTCAACAAGAAATAGAAAATACATATAATGGAATCGGCATTTGATGACTGGCGGCTGCCATAACGATCATTCACGTATGCCCTCCTCATACTGATCCAAGAGAAGGCCACTCATTTACCACTTACTGTGCCTCCTTCTGCAGCAGAATGAGAAGCGCCGGTGATAAGCACCAATAGGCGCCTAGTGGAGACTATGAAAATAAGAAGTTGTTATTTATTTATTAATATATATTGTAAAACATATTGACCTCCTCAGCACCCCCTCCTGGTGACTTTTTTTGAGGCGCTCCTCCACATTATGATAAAAAACATTAATAACTGAGGGAAAGAATAAAAACCAAGATTCATAAAGATAAAAACAGATGTATGTTTTGGGGGGCACTCTAGGTTGTTTAAGATATTAAAATATATTTATTCTTATTAATTCTTATTAAAATATTATGAAGCTATAAATGAGATTCCATCATTTAATGCTTTTGGGATCTATCTGTTTCCTTGGGAAGAATGTATTTTAGGGAAACTTGATATTAAATTCAATTATTGGTTCCTTTGAAGTGGTAAAGAACATAGTGTCATTAAATTACGATACATATTTATGTGGCTTTCATAATGGTACACAAATACAAGTGTTTAACAAAATAAGACACAGACAACCAAGCGAGACAGTGTTTCACTGCCATTGTAATTCACATAACTGCACACAAATGCGCTATTAAACTATTAGTTCACAATGATAAGATTTTATTTTGCTGCCATCCAAGTAATCAGGATTAACAACATTTTAATTAGAATTAAAAAAGATTAAATATATTTTACTGTACTAAACATCCTAGAGTGCCCCCAAAAACACATCTATTTTTCCCTTCATGAACCTTGTATATGTATAAATGTATGGGTGCACCTTCCAGAATACAAAATATTCAAATACCCTGGGTGGATATAATTACTTTAAAAATTTGCAGGATGACGCAAAACAAACTTACGTTTAGGAAAGAAAAAAAAATGAAACAGCAATGAATGTTCAGTTCTGATTATTGATTAAAAACAGCTATATGTAATAGAGTAAGAAAAGCAAAATTTACTATCAATAACTTTGTATGGATATTCTCAAAAATATGGTAGTGCGCAGTGAATAACTTCTGAGTAAACACAGCTTTTCTGACAACCAAGAAAAGATAGACATTTTTGTACAATATATCAATATCATGGAGAGAGGGGGTAGGTTTTGCTGTACATGGGTTGTACTTAGCACAGCATAGTTTAATACCACAGAAGTAGAGGGCATTACTTGTAAACAATGGTGTTACATTTTTTAATGTGAGGCTGTCACATAATGCCCTCTCCTACAAGAAACACCCACTGCTCCATTCTCCCACAGCCAATGGCATTAAATGATGCAATCAGATGGGGGAAACCAATCCCTTGAATAAATATATTACAAACTTAATATGTGTTGTGTAAGGGATGACAGAAACACACAAATGTGCTGCAGAGAGGTTAGTACACAAATAATATGGAAAACATTAGTTCACGACGTGGAATGTTTGAAGACTTTAAGGGTTTGAATGTTAAAAGATTTTACTCAATACATCTCAGTACCTGCAATCTTCTCTCTACTTAACTTGCAGCCCTGGACCTACTGACTGGTACAAAACAGTATTTTGAAAAAAAAAACCTGAAACAGCATTTCTTTTGGGGGAAAAACTGAATTAAGTGACAGACTATATAAAGTATACAAGCAAGCAATGACTATCACAGACAGATGTGTAGGTGAAAGGCATTTGTTTTAGCTGATTATCTGTATAACTCATGTGTTACTTATCCACTGTGTGTGTAAAGTTTGAATGTAAATTATAATGCAATGTTTAATATATCAGAAGTAAAAACAAATTTGCAACCATGTTCAGGCTGATATTTGGGTCATATCAATGTTAGGCTGGTACAACGGTGAAACAGCTTTATGTATCTCTGTTCAAAGATTTTACCTTCACCCAAAACTAAAGACTGTAGAGAAGGTAGATCAGTCTTTGCAGATGTGGAATCCTGTGTAATACTCATTACGTTCTGGCCTTACACACACACACACACACACACACACACACACAACACACACACACACACAACACACACACACACACACCTGACTGGAGGGGGTGTGGTTACTGGTACTCGAAGTACAAGGAGTTCCAATGAAATCTACAAACATACTGGCTTATTTACTATCACTAAGTTCCATTTATTGGATCTACTGGGATCCACATCATATTCCACTCTACTCTTCTCATTCAGGTGAATAGGACGTTCATGGGCAGAGGGATTTGATACCCTCTCAGCCTTTTTGAGAAAAAGAGAACAGAAAAGTGGATTGTGGTTTAGGACTGTTAAACCCACTGAACACCCCAGTGGATCCTGTAAAGGAGCACAGCAGGTAAGTATGCTTTAGGTGTTTTTTAACTCATTGTACTCAACACAAAACACAATTGGAAATTGTGAGTGGAGTTTTACTTTAAAGTTATCATCTAGACCACACATAACCTAATACTCTTCCTTGCTGCACATATGGAATTCATCATCTGTCATTTGTTTTGTACTTATGAAACATGATCACAAGCTAAAATAAAACAACGGATTGCATAGGAAAGTAATAAAGTTGAACAAAGGAGAAGAAAAGAGTACAAAGAGATCATTACATAAATGAAGGGGATACAACAAAATGTGTAAAAGTGGAACAGGTTAGCAAAGAGCAATTACTAAAGAAGTGTGATCCCAACACGTTTTTCAAATAAATAAAAATGAACAAGGAAAACTGAAGAAGATCAAGAAGAAGCAGACATAAAATTTATATATATATTTTCAACTGAGCTTAAAAGCACCAATGCTTGGAAACGTGTCGTGCTGCAATAACCCACACACACCATTAGATATATATATTTATGACTAAACAAGATTAAGTTGATAAAGCACCTGTTCGAAATGGTATTTACCACATAATAAATATGTTCAACTACAGGTAAACCATTACTTCTTATACTAATGGACTCATATAACAGAATGAGTTCACTTGTTCCCTTTTTAAACAAGTCTGTTTAAAAAGGGTACAAAACTATACACATACATTCAGTGGTACAACATACATTGAAGTCTACGCCCTTACTGAAACTGCAGGTGATTGTGATGTAAAGCCTGAAATCAAGATAAATCATGTCAGACAATTTTTCCATCTTTAATGGGACGTTGCAACCAACAAAATTCACGTGACCATGCAAATAGACAATTTTTAGGAAAAAGAGGTGAAAACCCCCGAAAAACCTACAATACCCTACGTGACAATGAGTTCAGTGTACTCCAATGGTCTCTACAATCACCAGATTTCCATCCAGTAGAGCACCTTCGGGATGTGGTAGAACGGGAAACTCGACGCATGAATGGGCAGCTGATAAATCTGCAGCAACTGTGTGATGCTATCCTGTCAACATGGACCAGAGAATATACGGAATGTGACCAGCACCTTGTTCAATCCATGCCATAAAGAATCCGGGCTGTTCTGAATCCTTTCCAGTACTAGAAAGAGTACCTAATAAAGTGGCCCCTGAGTATATAGTAATATAATATATATATATGCATATATAATATATATATCGTAATATAATATAGTATAATATAATATAATATAGTACAATATAATATAGTATAATATAATATAGTATAATATAAGGAATATAAGAAAATGTGTAAAAAGTTAAATCAGGCCAAGACAGAAGTTGAGAAAGCCATTGCTAAAGAAGTGTAACCCGAATAACTTTTTTCAAATACATAAAAAAATTCAAGAAAATAGATTGGAGCAAAAAAACTCAGACTTATTAAAAAATTTATTTTTCCTCTGTGCTTATAAAAGAGGAAACCATTAAAGGAAACATGTTGTGCAATAATAACCCATGCACACCATAGATGATTGCTGCTCTAACTTATTAAGGAAATACATTTACGACTAAACAAGATTAAGGTTGATAAAGCACCTGGTCCAGCTGGTATCCACTCACATGTGCTAAAGTAGATATGTTCAACTATAGATAGACCATTATTTGTTATATTTATGGACTTCTACGTAACAGGATGTGGGTAAAATATTGCAATGCTTTCTAGGAGGTAATACCCAGAAATATATTACTGAAACTAAACTAAATAAAGAGACAACTTAGTTTAAAGGGACATGCTAAACTATGCTAATAAATTTCTATGAGGAAGTCAGTTGTAAACTGGTTCTTGGAAATGCAGTTGATGTAATTTATTTGGATTTTGCAAAAGCATTTCCTACAGATCCTCATAACAGATTGACATATATACGATTAAACCACTGGCACTAGGGTAAATAATATGTGTGTGGGTAGACAGCAATGGTGCAGCAGCCAAGGCTTCCTGGAGGTGAGGGTGGCACAGTAATCTCTGTACATCTGTGCACAAGGCCAGTTGCGGAACTTCAAGCACGAATGGGGCTTTACAGGTCCGACACATTATCTGAAGAGCAGAGCAGAGAGACTGCCTTGGGAGGGTGGAAAAGCATCACTGGACCCCCCCATAAAATGTGCTATAAGGCCAAAGGAGTGTTACACTCTTGGTATTGGCAGCTGCTGTATAAATCACTATTAGTGCATTTTGAACATGGGGTACAGTCTCCTCTCTTCCAGTTTTTGATAGGTGAACAGATGAGAGATGGATCTTTACATATAGATCATTGATCTCTATTTAGTAACAATCTGACAGTTCACAAGAATATTTTACAGAAGCAGATATCAGAACAGGGACAGTCAGGGCCGGATTTACCACTAGGCATCCTAGGCAACTGCCTAGGGCCCAGCAGTACCCAGAGAGCCCGGCCAGAGCCGACGGTGATTGGGGTAGGCAAGGCAGAGGGGCGCTCCCCTCTGCCTTCCATCCCCCTCTGGCCGCCGGTATAATACACGAGAACCGACTGAAAATGCATTTAAGAAAAAAAAAAAAAAAAGTCAGGTGACCGCTCGTCGGGTCCTGGCAGTCTCTCCTCCTCTCAGTGTCTCAGTGATAGAGAGAGAAGGAGATACTGCCGGGACCCAACAAGCGGTAACGTTACTCTTTTTTTTTATTTTAAATCTGTTTGGACTAACAGAGGAGCACCACGCCGGAGAAGAAAGAAGACAGAGGTGGTGATGGTGAAGGGGCACAGAGTTGGTGATGGTGAAGGGGCACAGAGATGGTGAAGGGGCACAGAGGTGAAGGTGAAGGGGCACCGAGGTGATGGTAAAGGGGCACATGTGATATTGTGAAGGGGCAAAAGTGACAATGAACGGGCACAGTGTGATGATAGAGGGACAACAGTGACAAGAGCACATACTTGGATTTATGCGCATTATTTTTGCAAACAACTCAGTAAGTATTTCTGCCCTGACTTAAATACTTATTAAGTTGTTTTGACTCAGCTACTTAAAAAACGGGACTGCTCTGTTATTATTTAGGGGTGCATTTTTCTGTAGTAGGAGGGCCTAGCTCTTTTCACATGTTAGGTACACCCCCAATGATGCAAGTCACGCCCCCAATGGTATGGCCACACTTCCTTTGGCTGCGTGCCAGCACATGCTTTCACTTCTGCTTAACTATAGGGGTATATGGTATGCTACAAAAATATAGTGCTATGGATTGTTTCAGGGAGGGGGGCCCAAAACCAGTATCCTGCCTAGGGCCCTGTGAGGTCTAAATCCGGCTCTGGGGACAGTACAACATGTTCTACTTTCTCCCGTCCCTGCTCTGTCATCAATCACTTTAGAGCATCCATATGCACAGTAGTGATTAATGATCTCTATGGAAGTATCAGCCTCTGCACCATTCTCCAGTCAAAAACTGGGTAAGAGGAGAGACAGAAATAAAAAGGCTGTGCGCATGCTTAAATCTAAAGTAGGTCTCAACTTATACAGTAAAACAGTGGGGAGCAGTGTCCCCACCTGACTTTTTAAACTATAGTACCTGACCAGCCATCTTATCTATTTCATTTAATGGGTAGGCATTGATTATGGCAGCATGAGGAGGCTGGTGATACAGGCAGTAGATACAGAGTACACAGTTTCTGAATTTCATCATCATCATCATCATCATCACTATCATCAACACCACAAAGCTCTGAAGTGGTGGACAGTCAGAATTACAGACCATACAATGTATAAATTGAGCAGTAACCACCTACCTCCCAGACTGTTTATCCCAAATAGATAATACTTGGATTGAGCCTGCATTATAATGCTTTATGTGAATTATGGACACCTACCTCAGTTGAAGAACAAACCCTGATAGATTGTATCATATTATATAGAATTGCAAAATGATTAGGGCTTTTTGGCAACAAGTGGGGCATGTTTTACATGATAACATGGAAGGGCAGCCCATTTTAATTATCCAAAGTAAGGTAACCTTGCTTGGAATGACCTGAAACAAAAGTGACTGAAATCTGGCATAACCCAAAACATATAAAGCTATATAATGTCTTTGTAAGATGTGTCCCCAGGAATGTCTGTGGAATAATGAACAGAGTTCCCCTACCTATACTTAGACTTGCTCCTTTAGTGACCAGATTGGGCAAAACCCTTTTTGTATACCAAATGTCACAGCTTTGTACATATTAATGTATTGCAGATCATGAGCAAGCTGTTAAGATGGACAGGGGACAATGACCCCCCAGGCCGGTCCCCGACATTACTGAGAGAACTGCTGAAGTTGTCACTCTGTCAATTATATAGTTGCCTTCTTTACTGGACATGTTTAGAAATAACTAGTGCAGACCTATCAGTGCCGTAACTAGACATTTTAGTGCCCTGGGCGAGACAGGACACCGGCGCCCCCCATCTAAGTGGGAGTGACATTTGCCAAGTGGGTGTAGCCAACCTAATTTGGGGGTGTGGCTAGCACTTTACTGAAAAAATTATGTTACACATATTTACAAGTGCATGATAGATATATATATATATATATATATATATATATATATATATATATATATATATACACACATACACAGTGGTGCAATCCAAATAAATTAACAACCGTTTCTCTGCCCTACTGACCATTTAATGACCAGGAGGTTAAGTGGGATACAACGCAATACAGTGCTTGCAGAAGTGGACAGTATTTTCCCAAGGAGCAAACAAATGGAATTTGCACCACTTGTATCACAACATCATGTGTCCAGGTGTACATCTGCACCCCTTAGATGGATTTACCCCTAATTTTAAATTTGGCCCAATGTCTTTTAATGATGTGATCTGGTAATTGGCGACAAATACTTTTACACCTCTATTGTCCTGTGTGTCTACTCTGTGTGTTCTACATATACAATTCCTGCTAAATATTTAACTCATTCTGCATATGGCCTTAAATGTTCCCAGTCCTACCCTAGATACACCACACAGCAGAATAATCTGACTGTCATGATCCCAGCTCTATTCATAGACTATAAAGTCTGCAAAATATGAATTTACAAATACATTTCAAAATGACAAATGGAAAAGATTACTCTCTAAAACTTCACACTTCTGCGGAATGGCGAAACGGCCTGTTTTGCCTGGAAGTTTTACACAGATCAAGTTGGTGAGAAATTTCCACACAATTTTGTTCATCTCTGTCAACTCTACAGTGGGCACATTTACCTAGATGTAGGGGTGTGCCATGAATATGTTACTTTAACAGTGTTATGTGTAGGGCTTACACCGAACTGAATACCCCAGAATGCCGTGACAAATATCATTTGGAGTCAATAATATAATGAGGCTATATATAAAGGCTATAAAGGTAACAAACCTAGTTATGTGTTATAAAATTTACTACACAATCCTGGAAATTTACAAAAAATATAGGAATACAAACATCACAGTCAATGTAGTGACATGTAAAATGGCATTAAATAAACTAAGGACACAGTGACTGCACAGTGAGGTGGTCTACACAGAATATGGACCTCTGCTGATGCCCCCAATTTATTATCCATAAATCAGACTTTTCTTATTTATGCAAGAACCACAGTAGACATGTGACATCAGATCTGTCTTCGGGTTATTGGAACTGACACTCTGACACAGCATCTTCTGCTAGTAGCCACACAAACATAAATGTTAGCATCTTTGTAGGTACCAGCGACATTGAACACAACATGAAACATCCCAAGCGATAAAAGAAAAGAAAATGATTTTCTACCCAACCTTACTGGAGACGTTATTACTTATCTGTAGGTGTATGGAGAGTGGTAAGATATAAAGAGAGCACTGTTGGCGGAGGGAGAGAGAGAGAGAGGAGGGGGGGTGAAGGGGGGGGGGGAGAGAGAGGAGGAGAGAGACGTTCTTCCGCAGTCCACCAACAGGAAGTTAGGCATTTGGAACGCAAGTTTGCATTCCAAATGCCGAACTTCCTGTCAGTTAAACGCATATGTATTCCACTGCGGGAGAACATCTCTCCCCCTCTCTCTCTTCACCCCCTTCACCCCCCCTCTCTCTCCCTTCGCCTACAGTGCTCTCTTTATATCTTACCACTCTCATTCTGCATCTGGCCTTATCTGGCATATCTACAGACTACAGTAAATGTCTAGATATAGAGCCTGGTAGTGGACGGCTGCCGCGCCCCTTTGGGCTCTGCGCCCTGGGCGACGGCACCGCCCGCACCACCCTAGTTACGGCTCTGAGACCTATACCAGCAATGTCTCCTTAATGAAAGAAACAGCAAAGAGAGGACCAGCCACTGGTCATCCCAGTCTGAGCAGACTGACATTGTCAAAAGATTGCAGTGTAAATCTGTCAGGATTGCAAAGAACAAGGCTAAAAGTGCTGGATGGATATGAGATGAACTTCAAGGCTTTAGTCTGGAGAGTGGGGGGCATCTGCCCAACCCCTGATGCATGTACTTTTGAGTGCAAATCCACCAGGCGGATCGCTAACCATCTCTCACTGTCTGCAATGGAACACTTGTCGCAGAGTTAGACAATAATGGATGGGCAGCACTGTGGCACAGTTGTTAACATTGCTGCCTCACAGCACTGGGCTCTTGGTGTCGATTCCAACTAAGGCGATATCTGTGTGGAGTTTGTATGCAGGGCCATCTTTTCCATTGGGCACGATGGACAGCTGCCCGGGGGCCCCACGGGCAAGGGGGCCCCATAGGCACGGCTCTTAATGAGAATAAATAATCATGCAAAAGAAAAAAACCTGCAAAAAAAACCTACAAGGGTCACTGAGCAAGTACATCTATCTATCTCTATCTCTATATATCTATATCTATATCTGTATCTGTATACATCTATATATCTATATCTATATCTAGGGGCCCCGATGCACTGCTTTGCCCGTGGGCCCATAATGTTGTTAAGATGGCCCTGTTTGTATGTTCATCCCATGTTTGGGTTTCCTCCAATTCCTCCATAGCCCAAAAACATAGTGATAGTTAATTGGCTTCTGCCAAAATGGACCATAATGTATGTGTGAGAGGGAATTTAGATTTAGATTGTAAGTGTCAATGGGACATGGACTGAATGATTATATATTATTTGTTCAACACTGCGTAATGATTGGGGCTATATAAATAAATAAATAAAAATAATAATAATTAGAGAGGTTCATTGTTCTGCCTACATGGATACGCAGTCAAAAGTACGTTGGGCTTGTGATGGGTCGAGAGAACCCTGTGCATATCAAATAAAGTGATGAGTCATGCAGAATCAGTGTTACTCGTCACTTCCTCTTATACACACAGGACACCCCCGATTAGAGAATGAGGTAGAGGCAGACAAGAGAAAAGGAGGTGAGAAAATAGAAAAAGAACACAAATCATATGGGCTAAATAATGAAAAACAATAAGCAGGGGTTAGATAACAGTTATGAAGGAAAGAATGAAGACAGACAAGGACACAGGCAGTGAAAAAAGGGGGACATAAATGAAACATATATGAAACATGGGGGTAGAACAATAGGTAGGCAAAGGCAAAATGGGGATCAGACTAGAAAAACAGGGGACAGAAGACAGACAGTGTTATAGGCAATGAAATAAGGGGCAGACAAGAAACATGAGAGCAGTGAGCCATGGAGAAAGACAGACATGGACCCAGGATAGAGATTATAGGTGACAGGTGAAGGGAGACAGACAACAGGGAGAGATAATAGGACAGGCAGCAGACAAGGGGCAGCATATTTACTATTTGTTTCTTAGTTTGTTTGGGGCAAACGAAAGGGACAGTAAGACAAAGAGACATGGAAGGGACAAGGAGGGCAGAAATTAGGCAGAAAAAACTAGAGCATGGATGAAGGAGAGATGAATGGAGCAATGGGCAAAAGAGACATAGAAGTCACTAGGATCAGATATCAGGGAGGTTAGGAAGCTGAGACAAGATGGCAGATGAGACAAAGATATAAGATATGTGGCAGAAGGTAGATGAGATGTAGGTAAACAAGGAGTGTCGGATATGAAGAAAGGAGACAGAGGAAACTGAGGTAGAGATTAGATGTGGGCAGAATGGCAAGACACATCATATTTGTATGATTTAAGTGTTTTGCATTGTATGCAGAGCTGCCGAGAGGGTAGGAGGGCTGGTACAAATTACCCGGGGCCGGACAGGGCCCTTACTGCCAATGTTTTTTTTTTAATGTTTGTTTTTTAAACAATTTTTTTTCTCTTTGTGGTTTTAATGTTTCTTCTCTGCTCTGTTCACATTGAATGTCGGGCGTGACGTCATCAAGTCACGCCCGACATTCAGTGAGGAGCGGCGCAGAGAGGACCCAGACAAAAGCAAGAAGAGAGAAGACAGAAGAAAAGAAAAGAGATGAAAGAAGCCAATACAAAGTTAAGTAAAGGAACGGAGACAAGGGGAGGAAGCAGAAAATATCAGTGTGAGGAAAAAGGGGGGGGGGCACAGTGTGAGGAAAAGGGGGGAAAAGGCACAGTGGGATGAAAAATGGGGGGAAAAAGGCACAGTGTGATGAAAAATGGGGGGAGAAAGGCACAGTGTGATTGAAAAGAGGGGGGGGGGAGAAAGACACAGTGTGATTGAAAAGAGGGTGGGTGTACAAAGGGAGAATGTGACAAAAAATGGGGGGTGAAAGGCATAGAGTGATTGAAAAGAGGGGGGTGGAGAAAAACACAGTGTGTTTGAAAAGAGAGGGGGAGGCATCGTGTGATTGAAAAATGGGGGAGAGCAGCATTGCACAGCGTGATTGAAAAAGGGGGGAAGCAGCATGGCACAGTGTGATGAAGGGGGGCCAGGTGAAGGGGGGAAAAGCAGCATGGAGGGCACAGTGTGATCATAAGGGGGCACAGCGTGGTTGTGATGAAGGGGAACAGTGTGATCATAAGGAGGCACTGCGTGGTGATGATGAAGGGGCAAAGTAATGTGTGTGTGATGGCACAGGGGCCTTGTGGCAATATAGTGTGTGTGAGGTAGGTGGGGGCTAATTAATGGGTGCTATTTTGTTTGTGGGGCAATGGTGGGGCAATTTAATAGTGGGGCTGACTATTAATTTAAGATGAGGTGGTTTGGCGGCTATTGAATGTGAGGGTGAGTTTGGGGAGAATGAGGTCTCTTTATTAAATGTGACTATGAATTATTTAATGGCAGTGATGGTTGTGAGAAATAGGTATATTTATGATATGTAAATACGATTAATTTATTGCTGGGGCTATTTTTAGGGAGGGAAATAGGTTAATTTATTAAATGGAAATACAATTATTTTAATGTTGTTCTTGGAGGAAGGCCTAATTATTACTCGTGGGTGCTACTGATTAACGCCAGGGCTGGTTGGAATTTTCTAAATGTACCCATTTTTTTTCGCAAATAGGGCTCCGACATTCCAGGATCCAGTCAACCCGCAACCAGCAGACACAGGTAATGAAAGTGACAAGAACACGTAGGAGAGAGCAGGAGATTCTGTGAAATATTGTGATTCTAGTGCGACAATCCCAATTTTTGGTGACTGTTCTGGCCAATGTAAGAGGCAGGCCAAGATTGTTAACTCTTTATATGCACACTGCATTCTTTATATACTACACCATGATGCTAGATGTCCTGAAAGTCAGGAATGCACAACTTTGCAGGTTTTTTCTCTGTTGGAGGGTGGCCTAGCGTTTTTTCACCTGCTAGCTATGCCCCAATGATGCATAGCCATGCCCCCAATTCTACAAACACACCCACAGTCACCTTTGCAATGGCGCAAAATATATTTTTACCATGCTCAACTAAAAGGGGGGCCCCATGAAGATGTTGTACCGGGGCCCTGAATTCCAATTGCCAGCCCTGGTTGTATGCAGTGTTTCTTATTAGGATTGTGCATAAACTGTCCAGCCGGTTTAGTGTTACCCCTGAAAGGTAAGGAACTTGGTGAGTGATGACAGCCGGAGTTGTTAATAATATCCTATGTCAAACGTTATGAGTGCTCTGAGTGCCTTCCAATCAGTGAAGTTTGGCAGCTCAACGTTGTACTCTGCAACTGGCTCTTTCAGTTACAGTATAAAAAGTGGGTGAGTAATACTAGTGACATTGCAGCTCTACCTGTATACTGGGAACCAGAGGAGAGGGGAAAACCAGTTTTAAAAGGTTTATAGTTTATTAATATAAATGGACAAAAACAGACTTACATTGGGTTAAACAATACAAAGCCTGTGGTGGCCAGGAGAAATTGTAGTGATTCAAAATAACGGATGCTGATAAACAGAGACTACAACCTATGTATTGCTTGCCACGATGTAAATATATAAATAAACTATAGACCTATGGATTGGGTACTGGAGGGCCGGGAAGGACTGGACAATTTTCTACCGGGTGGCAGGACTCAGCAGCCTATTAGTAATATTTTAAAGGAAGAAAAAGGAAGTGGGGGCCCTGTTACCCAGCCCAAGGTAGCCCACTATGGGCCCGACTCGGAGGGCACATGCCCACTGCCCCACAGCACAGCCTGCCCCTGCTGGAGGACAGTATAGGGGGGACTGTGCACTGGAGTATTACTGCACAATACAACATTGAATCACTACTTTATACTGGTCAGATTTCATGGAGCTTTACTATGTAGAGGGGGCATGTAGCCCTCTAATATATACTTGGACATGTAACAGTGTGTATTACATTTGCACTGTATAGTGTGTGTTTGAGAGCTGCATATTACTTAATGTTATGCCAGCTGTGCTGTATCCTGAGACCATTTGGGTACAGTGTCGGACTGGGGCATGAAGGGCCCACCGGGGACTGCAATGCAAGGGGCCCACCAGAGGGGGTGTGGCCAGCCATCATAGAGACGAGACCAGACACTAGAGGAGGAGGGGTCAGCCAGCACCATAGTGTAGTATATAAAGAATGCAGTGTGTATATAAAGTGTACACAGTCTTGACCAGCCCCTTAGATTGGGCAGAATAGTCACCAAAAATCGGGATTGTCCCACTAGACCAGGCTTGGCTAACCTGTGGCATTCCAGGTGTTGTGAAACTACAAGCCCCAGCATGCTTTGCCAATATATAGCAGCATATTGTTGGAGGGGTATGCTGGGACTTGTAGTTTCACAACACCTGGAGTGCCACAGGTTAGCCAAGACTGCACTAGACAGAACATTTGACAGACTGTCCTACCTGTTCTTGCCACCTGCGGCCGCTGTTTTTTTTAGTTGCGACTTGTCTGGATCCTGGAATGTTGGGGGTCCTATTTAGAAAAAATAATGGGTACATTTAGAAAATTCCAACCAGCCCCGGCATTAAATCAATAGGACCCACAATTAATACTTAGGCCTTCCTCCAGCCTCAACATTAAAGTAATAGTATTTCCATTTATTAAACCTATTTCCCTCCCTCCAGACTGCCCCTGCAATAATCACATTTTATATATATATATATATATATATATATATATATATATATATATATATATATATATATATATATATATGTATATATATATATATATATATATATATATATATAATAAAAATATATAAAAAATATATCTATTTCCTGCAACCGTCACTGCCATTAAGTAATTCATATTCACATTTAATAAATAGACCTCATGCTCCTCAAACTCAGCCCCACATTCAATTAATAGTCCCCAAACCACCCCATCTTAAATTATTAGTCCCCACTATAAAATTAAACTGCCCCACCTTCACCCTACAAACAAAATTGCACCCATTATTTAGCCACCACCTACCACACAAACATTACACAAGCCCGCTGTGTCATCACACACACATTACTGTGCCCCTTCATCACCATGCTGTGCCTCCTTATGATCACACTGCACCCTCCATGCTGCTTTTGCCCCCTTCACCCTGCACCATGTTTCTTTGGCTGCCCTTCACACTCTGCCATGCTGCTCTGGCCCCTTTTAACACTCTGCCATGCTGTCTCTGCCCCTTTTCACACTCTGCCATGCTCCCCCTTCACTCTGCTCCCCCATTCACTTACCTTTTCTATCGGCTTCTTTCTTCTCTTCTTTCTTCTCTTCTTCCCGACTCCTCTCTGTGGCACTCCTCACTGAACGTGGGGCGTGATGAAATCACGCTTGTCATTCAGTGCGAACGGAGCAGAGAGGAGTCGGGGAGCGCCGAGGTCATGTGAGTATTCTTTTAAAAAAAATAAAAAATTCAGCTCCCCTATCAACGAAGAGGGGAGCGATCAGGGTCGGGGCCTACCAGTGCCCCAGTGGCCCAGTCCGACCCTGTTTGGGTATATTCTGTATACTGAAAGCATGGGAGCTGCACTGTATACTGAGGGCATAGGAGCTGCACTGTATACTGAGGGCATAGGAGCAGTGCCGTATCCTGAGGGCATGGGAGCAGCACTGTATACTGAGGGATTAGCAGTTCTGAATACAGGGGCATGTAAAGAAGCTTTACTGTATACATGGGGGCTGCACTATATACTGAGAGCATCAAACTTGTATATACTGAGTGCTTTGGAGCCATACTATCTACTGAAGACATTGGAGTCATTTTGTCTCCAGTATACTATAGGGATACAATATACTGTGTTAAATATGATTGTTTAGCAAAGGCCTCATAAAGCTTTTGTTCAGCCATTTTTGTAACTCGCATATATATATTATTTGCTAACAGAGTTTATTAATTTTTCTGATGAGATGCAGTTTTGCAAGATTTAAGCCCACAGCCTTGAGGTTAAGCTGACATAGAGAACTTCTGTAAGAATGTAGCAAGATTTGTGAACAATAGGTATTTTCATTTTCAGCTTTTAGTGTGGGAGCTGTGCCCATGACTTTGGATATGGCAGACAGGAGATAAACCTCCAGCCCCCCTTGGGATAAGAATAATTGACATATCTGTCTTGAGAAGGGGGAGAAAGTTAAACAGCTCAAGAATATGTGAGATAGTTAATCGTAGCACATCCCATAGACTATTGTATGCTTATGTAGGAATGTAGGAATCATATATTCAGTAGGCTACAAAGATTTGTATCTTGATATCAATAAATAGAGAATATTCTTTGTATACAGAACTTGGTCTGTATCTATTCACCGGGAATCACAGCATTTGGCCCCGCCCCCACTGTAAATTGACACATTTTGCGTCATTATGTCACGGGGTCGGGGCCAAAATGATGCGACTTTCGGAGCCCCGCCCCCTGCACGTCCACCTTCCCCAGCAGGCTCCCGGGCCATACTTGTCATAAGTTGGCAAGTATGATTCAATGTTTGTACATAAATGAAAAAGCCTTAAGACTTTATGAGCTAGTATTATCCGAGTTCCTGCACTAGCACTTCTGGATGATAGCAGGCCATTTACACTCTCCTCTGAGCAGAACCAAATGTTTAACCAATTTTAAGCCGAAGTAACTTCAGCGCCAGCACTGGCTTTGCCAGTTTATGACAAGCCTTTCACATTATTTTGTCATGAAGTCAGTGCACATGCACAAGGAGTACTGACACAGATACATGGTCGCAAACAGAGGTCACTCACATATTACTCTACACAGTTGAATCCAGTTATACCAGCAGCACCCACCTGTGTAAAAGCAATAGCTGCAGCTGCTTTAGTGCTTGAAAAGAGTATAGCTATTGTACTAAGACATCCGGTTACCTTAATGATACCACATCCAGTAACAGAAATTTTAAACCAAGCACGAACAAAACATTTGTCACCGGCCAGACTTACTAAATATGAAGATATACAGCACAATGTACAATCTCTCCTATTGTGAAATAAGTGACATATAACACTTGCTGAGCGCACTGTGTATGTTCTCCCTCCCTTTCCTTTTTTCCTTATACATGAAATCCATAGTTAGGAGACAAAAAGGAAGCCTCAGTACTACTGCCAACTGTGATCAGTGCAGAAAACAAGAACCTTTTCCTTGGACTCCACATGCTCCTTACTGAAGCCTATCTTTATGAAGTATTATTATTATTATTATCCTTTATTTATTAGGCGCCACAAGAGTTCCGCAGCGCCGTACACAGCACAAACAGTAGACTAAACAAGGTGACACATTACAAACGGTTAACAAAAAAAAATACCAAAACTTCAGAGACTCCAGGCAGGCTAATGCAGTAAAGACGGAGCAGAAGAGCAGGTATGGAGAACAGAGGGAAGAGGGCCCTGCTCAAATGAGCTTACATCCTAAGGGAGGGTAGACAGATCTCAGGCACACAGGGAGCAAGTTGAAGTAAGTGGGGAGAGAACAGGGGGACGGGAGGAGAGAGGGGAAGAACAGGTGGAGGAGAGGTTAGGTGGAAGGTTGGTAAGCCTTTAGGAACAGGTAAGTTTTGAGTGCCCTCTTGAAGGAGGACAGATTGGGAGAAAGACAGATGGAGCGAGGGAGGTCGTTCCAGTGAAGGGGGGCAGCACGGAAGAAGTCTTGGATTCTGGAGTGGGAAGAGGTGATCAGAGTGGAGGAGAGGCGACGGTCATTGGCCGAGCGCAGGGAGCGGGCAGGGGTGTGAATAGAGAGGAGGTTAGAGATATAGGGAGCAGTAGACTGGGAGAGAGCCTTGTAAGTGACGGTCAGGAGTTTGAAAAGGATTCTGTAAGGAATGGGGAGCCAGTGTAGGGCAAGGCAGAGAGGGGAGGCAGACGAAGTAGCACAACTAACTCCCAGTAATGTTTCACTTAAACGGTGCACAATGTTGAATCTGGCTACATTATTTTTGCATATTTCAAAAGATGGGAGGACACATCAGGGTTTCCCTATCGATCTGGGGGAAACCCAGTTTGACCATGAAGAAAAAACACACACACACACACAAAATTTTTCTGAACAATTTCTGAACATGGTTGTATAGAACTAATGAGACAAGAATCTCTGGTTTTATCTGACATTAAAGATAAACCATTACCAGATGTAGACATCACTCTTTTTGTAGATGGTTCACGCTATTACATAGATGGTCTTCCTCATACAGGATGTGCTGTAGCCACATATACAGAAATAGTAATTCAACAGACTCTACCATGTCACGTCAGCACAAGAAGCTGAACTGAAGGCACTGACACTGGCTCGCATATATGCAGAAGGACAAAGAGTAAACATGTACACTGATTCAAGTTATGGGTTTGGAATTGTGCATGATTATGGCCCTATATAGAAAAGTATGGAATTTATGGGTTCAGCAAGCAAACCAGTCAACATGCTGAACACTCCTAGTAAAGACACAGATTTAACACCATTATGAGATCCTTTTTGGCACAGCAAACAGAACAGGCTGATATTTTCCACAGCAACTGCAGCATGTACATGGTTATTTGTTGAACTATGTTGCCTTATTACAGAAACAAGTAACTGAAATACATGGTCAAGTGTTCTCTTCCATTCCATACCCTAATTTTGATACAGGTACCGACAGACTGCAACCTGGGGACTGGATGGTCGTGAGAAAGCACGTTAGGAGAAGTCTTGAACCCAGATACAATGGTCCTTATCAAGTCCTGTTGACGACTCCCATGGCAGTAGAAGTACAGGGAAGTGACACCTGGATTCACGCATCACACTGCAAAGTCTTCAAATCAGGGGAGTCTTGTTCTGATAAATAGAAATGAATTTCTTATGGTATTGATATGTCTTGCCAGATATAGTTGAGATTGAAGTAGGATTCAAGGCCTCCCTAATCCAGTGTGAAACAGACAGATGAATGACAAATTGCCTATGCCACTGTGAGAAACAGAAGGGGAAGGAGTGCTCAACAATTTGCACTCATAGGAGAGTAAACTCTGAAAAAACCTTTGTGCGGATGCATAACCTCATTGGCAAAGTTGTCAGTAATGATTCAT
The DNA here is from genome assembly GCF_038048845.1 of Mixophyes fleayi. Taxonomy (NCBI): domain Eukaryota; kingdom Metazoa; phylum Chordata; class Amphibia; order Anura; family Limnodynastidae; genus Mixophyes; species Mixophyes fleayi. The sequence continues at coordinate 92,042,598 of NC_134404.1, read as the reverse complement.
GTTGGATATTGGGAATATTGGCATTAGTAGCAAAGTTGGCAACCCTGTTTATCGTATATGTGATAATGAAACTAATTGTATGGCTTTTTAAGAAGTTACTGACGCTTGCCTGTTGTCTATCCAAAAAGGGGACCACTGAAAATCCTGAACCTCTGATGATCACAGAAATTACCGCTGAAACCAGACCTGACGATGAGCGTCACAAATTAATCTCACTAGCAAAGTCAAAAAACTGCACAGTTTGCAACAAGAAACTACTATAGACTAAACATGCAAAGCTTGCAGAAATACCATAAATTCATTGACTACTTATTAAGAGACTTTTTCATAGATAAATGCTCACTGCAATTGCATCTCCTCATAAATCAAGTTAGGACAAGGAGGATCACAGGCTTAATACTGGTGGGGGATTATTATTATTATTATTATTATTATTAATGGGATGGGTTGACAACTTTCTAAGGGGAACAACCCTATACATGTGGCCTTTTAGTAGGATACATGTGAATAAGCACTTGCATGATCGGCAATACGAATGTGGTTCTGGAGATAGGCAAAATAGGTAGGAGGAGGTAATTAGAAAATTGGATAAAAGATGGGAAATGTTAAATATGATTTTTTGTTAAGGCCTCATAAAGCATTTGTTTAGCCATTTTTGTAACTCGCATAGATATATTATTTGCTAAAAGAGATTATTCATTTTTCTGCTAAAATGCTGTTTTGCAAGATGTAAGCCCTGCGCCTTGAGGTAAAGCTGACATAGAGAACTCCTGTAAGAATGTAACAAGATTTGTGAACAACAGGCAGTTTCATTTTCAGGTTGTAGTGTGGGAGCTGTGCCCATGACTTTGGATATGGCAGACAGCCCCCCCTTGGGATAAGAAAAATTGACACATCTGTCCTGAGAAGGGGGAGAAGTTAAACACATCAAGAATACCTAAAATAGTTAATCCGCAGCGCATCCCATAGACTATTGTATGCTTATGATGTAGGATTCATATATTCAGTAGGCTATAAAGACTTGTATCTTGATATCAATAAACAGAGAATATACCTTGTATACAGAACTTGGTCTGTGTCTATTCTCTCCAGCTGACTGAAGTGCTTCCAGATATACTTGACACCACAGGCAAACTTGGATCAGATTTTAGATTTAACAACTGCCCCCACGGTCATTCTTCTTTCTTGTTACTTAATGCTTGCTAACACATTGTTATACATTGCAAAAATTGCCAATAACTTTACACCACACTTGCTTAAATGGCAAAAATAGCTATTTCCGTGGTCTCCACTCTCTGTGACTTACAGCATGGTGCACGTTCTCAAACATACTGTATAGCTCTGCTGGTTTATCAGGAAAATCCATCAGTACAAATAAACAGGAAGAGGATCAATCTCATACAGCGTGTGTCATTGGGGTGTGTCCTTATATTATTCTACATGGAATAGTGTAAGTGATAAGATCTAATGATAGTGAAAATGAAATCACGACCAGGAAGTTTTCTCACAGTGAACCTGGTAAAATATTAAATTTCTAGATTAATATGCACTGCAAAGACAATTAGATCAAATAGATCTACCTTGAAAGCTTATTATCTATTTCTGGGAAACAATGGACCCCAGATCAAGCTGAAGCAATTGATACATTTGGTGGTGATGGTGAATTTCACAGCAATCTGTATCTTCGTTTTGGTAATGTTTGTCTTTTTCCTTACCGAAGCACCCAATCTAGGTTAGAACCAGTCAAGTGAGTTACTTTTCCTAAGGAAATAACTGCCTTTCTCTATATATTACTGTTATTCATGTTAGTTTCAATATACTGCTAGGTCTAGCTGGCATATATACTATAGTTGCTAGCTATATAATGTATATTAAAAGTAAATATAAATAAGTTTTTGTTTTGTCTGCCTATAAATAAAAATGAGATAGGCAAAATAATTAATTCTCCATTTTTACTCACTGACGCGCTTTGTTCTTTAGACGATACTACTTTCCCTTTACACAGATACATTTTATTGACATAAATAACATGTTTATATAATCAGTACATCTTTATAAAGCTGTCTGTAAAAATAGTCTCATGGGTTGTAAGGACTTAAAATCCGCCAGCTCATCTAAAAGCAGGGTAGGATTTTGCTTTACCCTGCAGGTGCCCCACATACGTTGTTAAGCGTGCCTGTACAGGTAAGGTGTAGCTTGCCTAGACTGTCCATGTTATGAATGTGTGCTGAAGTCGCTAATTGGCTACAAAGCAGAACACATTAAGCTCAGATTGATGAACGCAAGAAGCTAAAGAGGAGCAGGATTTCTGCACAGAGCTGATCTGTCGAAAAAGGAAAAGTGGATGTATTTCCCATAGCAACCAATCAGATTCTAGCTATTATTTTCTATAACATACTAGATAATTGATAGCTAGAATCTGATTGGTTGCTATGGGCAACATCTTCACTTTTCCTTTTTAGAAGTTCTAGTAAATCCACTACTTGGTGTTAGTTAATGGACTGGGTCTGGATATAAAGTGTGGGAAGAAGAGAACTGTTGTAGCTCTTTCAGGTGGCAGGGTAGCATTGCACTGAAGAACATTATTTGTGAAATGTGTAAGCCTTCTAAAAGGCTAATGACATATCTGCCAACTCTCCCGGAATGTCCGGGAGACTCCCGAAATTAGGGTCGGTCTCACAGACTTCCGGGAGAGCTGGCAAGTCTCCCGCATCCTGCTACTGCCTTCCCAAAATGACGCGATACACAGTGAATCGCGCCATTTTGACCCCGCCCCCGCGACAAAACTGCATTTTTGTTGCGGGGGACGGGGCCAAAATGACGCGTTTGGCCGCGCCCCGCCGCCTCCCGCCCTCCAGTCACGCCCCTCTCCCGGAAAAAAACTTTGCGAAAGTAGGCAAGTATGGCTAATGAAGACATGAGCTAGCCTGGTTTGATGATTTGTGAAAGAACGAGGATACCTGGAGTCCTTTGCCCATATAGCAGTAGCTATAAATATAAATAACTGAATTATTTGTCAGTTTTCTCATGTAAACAAATGTACCTTTTAGTATTTCATCACACACTCTTCTCTGCCTTAGGCAGGTGTAAATCATAGAAACATATGTAAACATAAAAGCATTCACCTCTACGAGCCTGATTCATCAACAAATGTACTGCTGATTTTGTGCATATCACACATAAAATCACTCTGCGCATGCTCAGAACCAGGCCATACACAACTAAGTGCAGTAACGTTTAATGCATCTTTGTACGCAAAGCACACTAACTACAGCCTACGATTTCTGGGAGGGACCAGGAGAGGAAGGGGCGTTCGCCCGTAGTCAATGTACAGTAAGGGCGTGCCAAACTAGAGCGCACGCAGCCACGTCCAAAATAAGCGTTCGGCGTCTCAAAGGTATGTGTTTTTCTGCTGCATGTTTTGATCCAGCTACAGGGCTAGTCTAAGTCCTCAGTGATAGTGATGACAGTCCAGTATGCATGCTATAACATGTGTTTGCAATCAGGAGCAACTGTAGAAATGTATTTTATGTTCAGTAGATTTTAAGATCACCCTAATAAATGTGTTTTGTGGAAAAAAATATATATATAAAAAAGTGTTTTTGTTTTTAACTTTTTTTTTATTAATGCTTATATTATTAACAGGTGACATTATTTGACTAGGTTTTTTTCTGTCTGTGTGTACTTTTGTGAATTCCACATAGGTATTGGACGTGCAATGTCTTGTGTAATAGAGCAGAGCAGACCTACATCACTATTCATCAGCGCACGTATCTTCAGATCCATTCCATATTGAATTCAGGAGTGTGCAAAGCCGATTTACGTGCATTTTTAAACAAACTTATATTGCACTCAGTATGCGTGCCTTGATTAATCAGGCCCTATATGTTTATTTCCATTTGCATCCATACTTCTGCCTGTGGGTGTTGCATGTGTTTACGGTGCAGCACTTTTTACTTTGAGACTGCTTACTCCATTTCAGTGCGTTCAACGCATGTTATCTCACTTGAAAAAGTCCATTGATCTCTATGGGAGGGCATTGTGGACATAACCACAAGGGGGTTAACATAAGCAATAATAACAGCATTGTGCTTTATCTGTATTATTTAATGAGAAAGTGCACTGCTTGTAAAAACTATAGTGAAAAGAATGGGCCATTGACATGAATGGAGCTGCTCAGCACTGAGAACTGTTTTCTATTTCTCCACATCAACTAACCTCCATTGATGCTTGATGCACATTATGGCTTATGAAGAAACACGCTTGTGATTGGGTGAATATATACATACATATGTGTATAAAAGTACATTTGCAGATGTACGTGTCTTTTAAAACAACTTTATATTTAATGTTATATACACTATATGGACTAAAGTATTCGGACACTTGACCATTACACCAACGGACTGTAATGACATTGTATTTAAATACATATACCTTAATATGGAGTTGCTGTGTGCACTGGGGCACAGTCATGTTGGAATAGAAAAGAGCCTTCTTCAAACTGTTGCCACAAAGTTGGAAGCATAGCATTGTCCAAAATGACTTGGTATCATCATCATCATCACCATTTATTTATATAGCGCCACTGATTCCGCAGCGCTGTACATTGAACTCATTCACATCAGTCCCTGCCCCATTGGAGCTTACAGTCTAAATTCCGTAACATACAGAGAGAGAGAGAGAGAGACACTAGGGTCAATTTTGATAGCAGCCAATTAACCTACTAGTATGTTTTTGGAATGTGGGAGTAAACCAGAGCACCCGGAGGAAACCCACGCAAACACGGGGAGAACATACAAACTCCACACAGATAAGGCAATGGTTGGTATGCTGAACCATTAGGATTGCCCTTCACTGGAGATAAGGGGCCTAGCCCAAACCCTAAATAACAGCCCCATACCATTATCCCTCCTCCACCAAACTTCACAGTTGGCATAATGCAGTCAGGCAGGTAACGTTCTCCTGGCATCCGCCAAACCCAGACTCGCCCATCTGACTGCCAAACTGAGAAGTGTGATTCATCCAGCCACAGAACACGATTCCGCTGCTCCACAGTCCAGTGTAGTTGTTCTTTACACCACTCCATCCAACGCTTGGCATTGGTCTTGGTGATGTAACACTTATATGCAACTGCTTGGCCATGGAAACCCATTCCATTAAGCTCCCGCCGCACAGTTTATGTTCTTATATTAATGCCAGTGGAAGTTTGGAACTCTTCAGCTATGAAATCAGCAGAGAGTTGGCGACTTTTACCCACCATGCGCCTTAGAAGTCGTTGACCCTGCTCTGTGATTTTACGTGGTCTTCCACTTCGTGGCTGAGTTGCTGTTGCTCCTAAACGCTTCCATTTTCTAATAATATCACTTACAGTTGACCGTGGAATATCCAGCAGGGATGAAATTTCATGAACCGTCTTATTGCACAGGTGGCATCCTATCACAGTACCACGCTAGAAGTTACTGAGCTCTTCAGAAGGACCCATTTTGTATCACAAATGTTTGCAAATGAAGACTGCATGGCTAAGTGCCTGGTTTTATACACCTCTGGCAATGGGTCTGATTGAAACACCTCAATCAATAATTAACAGGTGTGGCCAAATACCTTTGTCTATATAGTGTACGTAAAGCTGTTATATATTTGAGACGATTCTTATACTATTTGTTATTTAAATACTGGAACATTAATCTATACTGTCAGTCCCATTGTGCGTCTCCCCATCATCACCCTCTTTCACCATCACCATCCTCTTTCCACCTCATAATTATCATTTCCCCCATAACCTCAAGCTTCTTTCCTCCTCTCTAATTATTATGCCTCTCATATAATATCCATTCATCCCAGAAGCGTATACAGGTTACACAATGCAATAAATTTGTGATAATTTATTTCAATAGTTTAAATCAATACTGTTTAATTCACAAAATAAAACATTATTGCTGGGGGGAGGTCAGGGAGGGGATTGCCAAGAGCTCGATCTCTACACTAATTAAGGAAACAGCCTATAAAGTGTATTATAGGTGGTACTATACTCCTGATAGGCTGTCTCGAATGTTTCCTACGACCACTCCGAGCTGCTGGCGGGAATGTGGCCAAACAGGTACGATGTTACATATATGGTGGACCTGCTCTCGCATAGTTCCTTTCTGGAACATGGTTCTCACACTCATAAACTCTGTGTCAGAACAACAGATAAGTTTGGACCCCTGGTCATTCCTTCTCTCTCACCCTATACCTGACGAGAGTGGGCCTTCAAATAAGCTTATATCCCATATCTTGGCAGCTGCTAAATCCTTAATAGCAAAGCACTGGAAAGACCCTAGGGCTCCCTCTATGCAGGAGCTACGGTCTTACATAAGACATGTCGCAAGCATGGAGATTATAACGTGCTACCTTCATGATGAATCACATAACTTCGACAGGGTGTGGGCCCCGTGGTATTTATTAGAAAGCTATAGCTGCCTATCCAATACGGCTCCCCCTCCTGCAGACGGAATGTAGCTCTTGGGCCGCCTCCGGATCCCCCGGGCTGGATATGGTGCGCTGCTGGTGAGAAATGTTTGTATACCAGTTTTCTTTTTGGTAGTCTATATAAGTGTGTGGTTTAGCTTTCTCTAGCAATGTTCCGAGTTTGTTTGCTTATTTATTTATTAGCTATATTGTTAACATAATCTGTGCCTTCCTACCCCCCACTCTTTCTTTCTCTCTCCCCCTCCCCCTCCCCCTCCCCACCCATATAAAAATATAAAACATAGAGGAGACATTTTGAATGTTAATATTTTCATGTCATTGGTGTTGATTGTATTTTTTTTCTGTTGTTTCCTCTTTAAATAAAGAGTTTAAAAAAATAAAAGAAATAAAACATTATGAAAGGTCATCTTGACTGCAATTCTTTCCTCTGGTTCCCTCTTTAGGTCTGTAGTATATTGCTTTATGGAACACTTACACAAATAACAACATAATATCATCCTCACTGTCAGCCTGATTTACACAAACAATATTACGCTTCGTTTCATATATCTTACATTTTTAATACAAACTACTCGCTATTCCATAGTCATGAACCCCTTGTGAAATCTCTCCAGATTGCAGTTAGTGTCTGGAGAATAGATATTTTGCATTGTGCAGATTCAAGGAACCCACACTAGTCTGTCAGGGGTAGGGAACACTTGTGTTAAAAATCATGTACGTGAAATCAACCATTTAAGTCGCTCTGTAATACAAATATCACTGGTATACATAGGAAACCACACTGCCAAAAACTGCATAGGTAATCGTTATGTTTAGAATCATAAATTATGCAAGCATCACTATTGACCATACTTACCTACTTTTGAAGCCAGCCGTCCGGGAGGGGGTCCATCGAAGGGGCGTGGCCACGCGTGGTGCGCCGTTAGGCTCCGCCCCTGTCAGTCGTAGGAAATTCTAGCCAATCACAGCCGGGGGCAGGGCCACAACGCTGTGGTTAGCCCCGCCCCCCACCATCTTCATCAACTGAGAGATGCTGGATCCGGGATTTTTGCTTGCTTTCTCGGGAGTCCGGGAGAACTCCCAAAAATTCGGGAGTCTCCCGGATAATCTGGTAGAGTAGGCAACTATGCTATTGACAGCATGACAGACTGATTTGTAATATCCACGGAGTCTTACTCTTGGATAAATTGTAGGCTCTAAACTTCCTGATTGCCAAGTAACATCTGTTACTGCATCCAGACCATGAGAAGTGGTAGTGAGCAGTAAGCCAATATTAATATCAAAGTAATGGATAATGAAAGAGACATGTTTAGGAATAATTATGAAACGGAAAAAACAAAACACATGCCAGTGCTGTGGGTTATAAACATCATTTTTATAAATCAACTGTCATATTCACCACTTTCCCACAAATTTCATGGGCTACTCTGTGCTGTCCCTCAATTTCCAGCTGGTCGCTCATATTGCACGCTGCGAACTTGGTCCTGACAGGAGTGGTTGACCTTTATCACACTTGACAACAATAAAAGGGGTAAAGAGGGTAGGTCAGATGGCAAGTGCAGGGGGGGGGGGGGAGTGGTGACACGATCACGTCTCAGTAGCCTAGCCCTTAGTTGGGCAATGTTGTGTTTTGCTGCATCTCACAGCTGGGGGTGGGGCTATGATGATGTAAATCATGTCATCAAGCTTCCGCTCACTTTATTCAAGAGTCTCCCAAGTATGACAAGTATGACCTGTACAGATCTGCACTGTAGTTGCTTAACACTGACAATGTTAGAAGACATTTGGATATATTGGATTAATGCTCCACCTTGTGTATTCGGGTTTCAGTAAACTGCACCATGATTAGGCTACCACTGTGTAGAGCAGGTACCACACTGGTATTTATCCCTTGCTTAATCATCTTCTGTGATTGGCTTCCTGGTGTTCTCTTGCAGGACATTTTTTCTGCTAACATAGTGTACCTTGTAGAGTCATCTGACCCCATTTGGTTGTAAAATATATGGCGGAACCGGGTGTATTATTACTACTATGGCTACATGGTGAGGAGAATGAATACAGGTAGTGGACAACACAATCCACACTCAAACACCGGAGGCTGCTTAGAATGCTTTCTGCCTCAATCCCAACTTCTGGGCAACAACCTTAGTCACCAGAGGAAGACAGGCATGTACCTCTTTTATCTCTACATCCCTGCTTCATCCTCCACATTTATGGATCAGTCAATTGTTAGCAGGGTGCATATAATGCAGAGCGGAACTGAGCTCTGCCCTAAGTGGGGGCTGATAATCACACATTCGTCCCTTCTGAGTGCAGAATTCTGCACAGCGGAGCGGGTACCGGCGACACAGTGCTCTGAGGGAAACTTCCGCTATTGAGTTCTCTGCTGTACTTGGATATCACATCCCTTCACGCTGAGCGCTATTACATAGCGCTCGGGGAGAAGAGAGAACTGATTTTCTCTTTACGTAACTCACTGCAGTTCTATAATGAGTTATATATATGGAGCAGAACTGATTATTTAGGTGATGCAAGAGAGATACTTAAATCATCAGTCTTGTACATGTGTAAAGCTTGTTAAGTAACTGCAGAGCCTTACTTAACACCTTAAGGTTTAAGTAAGAGACTTTACTTAGGATATATAATATCATAGAGTATAGCTACTTACCTAATTTTTTTTTACATTTCTTACTTTGTTAAGGCTCTTATTTAACACACTTTAGAGGATTTTTGGGACTTATGCATTTGAATTACAAGAAGAAAGGTTCCCCTTGGATTACAAATATAGAACATTTCTCTTTGGGGTTCCAAAGTTCCACATTACCCTAGTACAGTGGTTCCCAAACTGTGCGCCGTGGCTCCCTGGGGTGCCGTGGCGATCTCACAGGGGTGCCACGGACAAGGCCAGTGGTAAGCAAGGCAGGGCACTACTTGGTAATTTTTTTGGATTAGGGGTACCTTGAAAAAATTATGGAGACCCTAAGGGTGCCTTGAGCTGAGAAAGCTTGGGATCCACTGCCCTAGTACCTAGTACATTTCAGCTTGAAACTGGTAATCTATTGGAAGGGAGGGCTTCCTCTTTTTAACCCTGTTCACCTTGATCAACACATACCAAGTGCTTGACACTAATTGCCAGCATAATCATCAACAAAGTCACATAGATCAAAATTCCATGGCAGATGCTGGATGATGCCTTAAGGCACTCTGTGTTGCCGACTTAATTTAGAAAGTATATGGAAATGTAACTTTCAGTACCACAGTGAGTAATATTATCAGGCACTTGCGGTTTTAAAGTCAAGTCCATGCATCAGAGAGGAATCATCCCAATGCAATTCTATGAAAATGTAAGCTTTATATCTAGAGGTATAAAATCTTTGGCAGCACCCAAATTCAATTGGAGGGAATCACAAGGTCATTGTTTCAATGTAGGTCCATAGATTGCAGGGTAAGTAGTACGTTTCCTCGCCACTCACTGAAACTTCATCAGAGGAAAGTGGGCATTGGGACTGTCTTTATTTTATAAGTCACATTTGTGAATTTGTACTTTTAATTACATTGGGTTTCTGTGTTTATATAAATGCACTTTACCTTTTAAAATAAGCTTGGTTGGGGAAAAAGATGTCCGTTTAAAATTAATGGCTGATGTCCAATTGCCACCCCCTCAGAAGATTTGTAAAAAGTCATGAAGCTTTACAGAACTACAAATGCTATCTGTAAACCCAACAAACAGCAAAGAACCCCCCAAAATGCAGACTGCACACCCATTTAAAGCTCATTAGAAACACAACTTTTGTCATTTGAGCACAGAATCAGGCCCATGACTGCAGAAAGTCTGCATTGTGCCAGGAACAGACTGATCTGCCCAGCTCCTGCAATGAGAAACATCAATTCACATTACTGCCCAGAAATCAAAATTTTAACCATGTCCATATCAAAAGTATAAAGTCAGTGCTAACTTTTAATATTAAAAATGAATATTATTTTTTATATAATTGTGCATACCTTGCTAATATATACAGGTAGATAATCTATAGCCACAATTTGTTCCCGACAGTTGCAGGCAATGGTGGTAAAAAATTATGTCATAAGCAGTTTGGCCAGACACAAAAGTCTCCACGTTCCATTGATCAGATACCTTGCCAAACAAGTAAATCATACTGTGAGCATGTGTGACTATACCTCTATACTCTGACCCCACACATGCAGTGTAAGAGGGGCCATGTTTTGTTTATTTGCCACACATGACCAAATTGGATCTGATAGGCTTGCATTTTGATGGAGTATAATGATTCAGTTGGTGGAAATGCACAATAAAATGTTGGTTTCCAGAAATGACAAAATCCTTCAATGTCCTATCCTGTGCAAATAGCACAATAACCAAACACTCACCTGCCTTAGACCATTAGCCCTTCCACTCTCTGCAGCTGTGATGACAACCTTGGCACTCAAAACAAACACACAGGGCCTAATGTACAGTTAGGAGCAAACCCAGCTAAAGGGTGCATATTTACACTTGGACAAACCATGTTGTGATGCAATGGGTGCAAATGCAATACTTTTTGTATGCAGGGAAAATACTGGCTGTTTTGCATGAAACATACAAGTACTGAACAGCTTTATTTTTGCCATTTCCAATTCCAAATGACCCCCCTGTAACACGACATGGTGTTCCTAGTATGCAAAATTACACATTCTAGCTGGATTTTTGCCTAAATCTAAATGTCTCCAAAAATGATCCAGGTCTGCTGAATGCCACTGAGGAAGTCTCGCTCCCGTTTTCCTCATTATAAACTCATTCTACTTTTCAATACTTATGTTGCTAACCAAGCCAAACAGGCCTGCTTTACATTTTTCATTTCCTCCCCATCCAGTAATCCTAAACGCCTCCTCAGTACTTTAATCCCCCTCCTTAGGCCAAAAGTACAGGCACCCAACACTGATCTCACGGCTCATGAACTCACCGCCATCTATCACTAAATACTGTCACACTCTTCAGAGAACACTTTTCACTTCCTCGTGAACCCTCTCCTTATCTGATCCCGTGATGAAGTCTCTGCCCTTCATACTTCCTCTTGTCTAGTACCTAACCTTGTGACCTTGTTTTCTTCCATCTTGTTTACTCTCTCACCTGCTCTGATTGTTCATATAAGGAAAACCTTTCAGCTCTCTTTCCCATGTGGACTTTTTAAGCATGCATTGACTACTCCCATCCTAAAGGACCCATCCTTTGATCCATCCTTTCTCTCAAACTATTGCCATGTCTCGAACATTTTACTTCTAAACTCCCTTAATGCATTATAAACATAGCGCTGGTATCTTCTTAGGCCTCTTGTGTGTAAAATACTCTTTATATACATTGCTGAAAAAACATACATATTGCTTTTTATGTGTACTGCAAGCTGGCAGGATGTAATATTGGTTTATGGAAGCATTTGAAAAGAAAACTTAATGACAAGTTACAAATCGTTTCCATAGCCCATTATTCTTCACACATCCGCCCAGAGATCCATTAAACAATAAGCACACCTTTACAGAGACTGTTTAATTCTAAGGGAGAAGTTTAGACTTGAAGTGAGCTATTAATTTGTAGGTCTCCTTTACACTTCCTCGTGACTCATCACCATTAATGAGAGATGCAGATTCTTTATGGATAAAGAGATTTTAGACTCTCCCAGCAGGTGCCTGAGTGGTTTAATCTTATGCTCTTCATACTGCTTCAGATGTAAAGGATCTTGGCTGTTTTAACCATATATTCAACTAACATTATGGGCTAGGAGTCAAGTACAGAGCTGTCTCCACCAGGTTGCACCATGATGGAAAAATCAAGCTTGAGCCCTCCAGTATGAGGTAAATCTGTGGTTTTACTGATAAGAGTGTTCATTTGTTTAGTACATAGTATATATCCTGCATATATTACATAGTAGTTCTACATATAATAACAAATTGTAAAAAAGAAAAGAGTGTAAAGAGAAACAGTTATTAATCGTCATGTCACTGCATAAACTGTGTCATGGATCTTAAAAGAACTGTCATGAAAGTTTTTGCCTGCTTTCATTTTAAATGGCATGCTTAGTAACACTCCTCTTGTTTTGTGTTCTAAATAGTTCTCAGTATCTATTCTTATTCTGTATAATATCTAAGTAGCAACTTATCGATGACAAGCCATCGAAATATAGTGTACTGTGGCTGTTTCCATTTTACGTTAAGGGTTATAGTACCCTATGTCTACACAGAGTATACCATGTGTTTAGTGTTACATTAAAAACAATGTAAAGTGCTAGAAAAAATACCATACAAATAGTGAAGGCACAACACTGCGTCTTAGCAATAGCGCCAGCACTCTGCACAGCTTCTATACAACCAGCTGAGCTGGTGATAATATTATCCATGTTCCTGCTCAGGCACCGAGGTTTTATATCACATGGACAACTCCAGCACAAGGATAATAGAGGAAAAAAATCGTGCCATTGCGATTCATAATATTACGCAGATTGAGTAAAACATGCTGCACCTGGTGTTTGCACTCTTTTCTCTCTATGCTGTATTTTTATAAATGTTGTGCAGATGTGGTGAAACTACAAGTCCATGGGGAGACACAATAGGTTGCCTGCTTTCAAAAGTCTAAAATTGTTCACAAATAATTACTTTACATTTAGCCTTTCTGTTATGGATCTGTTGGTGGGTGGATCAGACAATGTTAGGTAATGTACTGAATCTGAGCTAAGTTTTGCAGCAAAGTAAATGCACGTTTTGTCATCTTTAATCTACAAAGTAGACTGAATGTCTGTTGGTTTGTGCTTATACTGTCTTACTGTAATAACATCCTATTTTCATTACCCCATACTAGTAATTCACAGCACATATAATTTAGTTATTTTTCCTTGAGTTCGTACACATGAAAATAACACTCATGTACCGTCCTGTTGACGGGTATTTTATTCAAACATATCCTGCTGTCTTCATGTTTATACTTGTTGCTTTAGACTTGTTGGAAATACAAAAGACATGAGACGTACAAACAATCAGGAGCCACACATGTGCTCTGCTCTAATTGATTTCTATGCCTGCTCCTGCTTCTACCTCCATGTAAATACACATTATTCTTATACATATCAGACACAGCAGCTTACTGAGTTTTACGGCAACTCCATGCAGAAAGATAAGGTAGGTCTCACTTCTTTAGTCTTTCTAAATACTACAGTCTGAAGGCAAATATATTCATTATGCTTGTGAGTTAGTCCACATGAATCATAGTACATAGCTATCACGTTCTCTTTTTGTGCTCACTTTAATAACTTGACAAATTTTTGTAGCAGACATATAATGTCCTACATTCAATGTGCATTTAAATCTGAGTCTTTATGACTTTGTTTCACTTTTTACTGCACTTTATCCCTACTACACTTTTGCGCATCCCACAATATCTGATAAATATTGGGAGTGTGTTTAGTCTACTGGTTAAGGACACTGACACAATTACACAAGGACAGTGAAAGACAGGCTTGGATGCTGGTTGGAATCTCAACATTGCCACCTGGTTATCTTGGACAAGTCTTTTTTTGTCTAGGAACCAAAACATAAATAGTAAGTGTGTACTGAAAACAGAAAGTAATTGTAACAGAAGAATGCACTACAAAATTGTAACTGTCACATATGTATTACAAACTATAGAGCATTGTGTCTATATAGGTTCATGCAACAGATGGGAATAGCGTTAGTGATTTAGTAATCTATAAAGACTAGTATGAAATATATATAGATATATATATACATATATATATCATCATCATCGGTTATTTATATATCGCCACTAAATATGCAGCGCTGTACAGAGAACTCATTCACATCAGTCCCTGCCCCATTGGAGCTTACAGTCTAAATTCCCTAACATAGACACACACATATATATACATACATAAAGTAGAGTCCAGGACACAGTGGAGCAGATTTCAAAGGAAATTTTAACACTATTAGACACATATTAAGCGCTCATTTTAGAAGTTGTCACTGAATAACATCTAGTATGTAATTTAGCATTAGTTGTTCATTATTTTTTCACTTTTGTCCACTTTTACACATGTTCCCCTAATATTTTTTTTCTAAAAAAAGGAAAACGTTATATTAATATTTTTTATTCTCACTGATGTTTACAAAATATTTACTCCTTAGAGCTCAGAAAAGGACACAGGTGTTATCTAGAGGACATACATTTTCCCGTGGATACTAGAATTTACTGCAAGTAAAATTATGGATTTAGATCTGCATGGCAATTCACCAGGTAAGACAACCGTCGGGTTCTATAGCGCCCGCAACGTCTGTAGTTCCGTTACTGCCTGCGGGCCTGTGCTTTTATTTGGCCACAGAACACTTTGGTGAAGTAAAGCATACTTCCATATAATCTACTTATAATCCCCGACCTTCCGTTGTCATACAATGAGGGGTATTCTATAATAGAGGAGGAAAAGAAATTCTGCCTTACCTTGTCTTTAGAATTCTCCATCTTTTACTGTTTATTCTCTAACATTATATCACCACTTCTTATGTTAGTGAATAAAAAAGGGGTGTGGTTTAATTAATTTATAATTAGGCCTCCCTCCAGTCCCCACAACAATAATATTCACATTTAATAAGTAGAACTATTTCCCTTCAACCAACACCAACATTAAATTAACAGTATACCCATTTACTCAAAACATATTTCCCTCCCTCCAAACAGTCCCAGCAATAAATTAAATAGCATTAAAGTTTAATAAATATAGCCATTTTCCACAACCATCCCCGGCAATATAATTCATATTCACATTTAATAAATAGCCCTCCTCCCCAAAATCAGCCCCATATTCAATTGATAGCCCTAAACCACCCCAGCATTAAATTAAAGGTTCCTTCACCTCACCTCACCTTAAATAATTAGCCCCCACCTACACTCCACCATTAAATACCCTACCTCCCACACTATATTAAGATCCTCCCTTCCCTCACATATTATATTAAAATACGCCGTGCACACACATATGCAAGCTATATTTAAATACTGCGTGTGCGCACGTGCGCACACACGCACGCTATCTGAACATAGCTAAACACACGCGCACTATAGAAACATGGGGCCACACACGCACACTATAGCAACATGGGACCACACACGCACACTATAGCAACATGGGGCCACACGCGCACACTATAGCAACACATGCACACTATAGCCACACAGACACACTATAGCCACACAGACACACCATAAACACAGACACACCATAGCCACACAGACACTTACCTTGTTACATCCGATCCCGAGCAGCAGCACCTCTTTCCTGCTTGCTGCTCAGTGAACAGGAAGTCAGTGAAGTGCCGCCTATGCAAGTAATCACATGGGATGGCACCTGTCACGTGGTGCCGTTCCAGATTACTTGTATAGAGGCACGTCACTAACTCTCCATGCGGACCGGCCCATCTATCCATCGGCCCTTCTGGCATTTGCCAGAAGAGCCAGATGGTCAGTCCGGCCCTGGTCACATTTATTTGAGCATGCTCTTACTGTACTTGGCCTATCCCTCCTCCCCCCTTATCTGGCTTTATAAGCATAAGGAGTCGTGTACATTAGATGCCACTGACTCAGCATACAGATACAAGCATAACTATTTTCTGTGGGTATGCGCAGTAGTTGATCTCGCACTTTACGCTATGCACATGAACTTGTGTCCAACTCTACATGAGGCCCTGAATTAGCAATCCACATTAGAATAGTAGGAAGTGATCCTGCTTGAAGTGCCAAGAGAACAACTATCAAAATTCCTGTAACTTTTAAAACGACTACATTGAATGAAAAAGGATAATTTGACATCATAAATAATTTGTTTTCTGAAATATGGTGTAAAATGTATAGTTTTAATATGTTTTTTTTTTACATTCCTCCACAATATTCATAAAAATTGTTAGCTGTTAATAGATTTTTGCCAACTTGATATTTTGAGTAAAAACAATGTTGTTGGTTGACAATCCAGGCCAGCACTCATCCTGCTCTCTTAGTAAAGATTTAAAAACCTGAATATATTGCAACATTATTAACCTACTTCAGCTCGAACTGCCACCTACACTCTGCTGTAATCTGATAGGGGAACGCCTAGATGGGTTGCAACATGACCAGTACGGTTTCCCTGAGATAAAATACCTGAGTTGAAGATACCAATGTTTTCACAACTCCACTGCCACGTGGCTAGAACTAGAGTGAAACAAATATACATTAATAACGATTATTACAGATTCACCAGACTATTCACATGACACAGAGCAAGATAGACAGGAAGATGGCAATAACTTCATCAAATAGGGTCTACTTTATGGCAGACTGTATGGGACATGTGGATCTTCTGCGTCAAGTACTATGTTTGTGAAACATAGGGAAGCAAATGATCAACCTTATATTTGACCAGCCAGCTTGCACATTGTTAATGTTTTTTCTCAAATGAACATTGTGTATGAATCTTACAGTGTGTACTCAGAGGGAAGCACAAAATGGAATTTAGTGAAAACAGTAAATGTTATTACATAGCACTATTTACAATAATTTGCTCACCATACATCTCCTTGTACAATGCATGAAGCCATGGGCACATGAGGGTGCTAATAATAATATGCCCAGTATATATTACACTGTGCCAAGCATGCAACACTCTGATCACCATATGCCCAGTATTTAATCTTGCATACAGCCCTGTGTCCAGCTTACATGTCCTTTGCCTATCACAAGCCCATTCTACTGCTCTACAGCACTCAGCTCCCAGCTGCCAATGAGTGAACTCTAGCTAGCTATAGAGAAACTGCACTGAGATCACAGTGTTTAGAAATAATGCAAAATAGTACGATAGATCTATAAGTGGTTCTCAAGAAAACCACATCTTATCTATCTAAAATTGCTAAATATTTTATGGAAGATTTTACTTCCCTTAAAGCAAATTGGCTTGAGGTAAACACTTAGTAAAATGGGTAAAACATTTAACAAGTATATATATTGTAACAAAGTGAGGCATTTATCTGACAAGATGCAGAGAAAGCATACAAGCAGAATAAAACATTGGCGCAGTTATGCACCTAGATTGAGGTTAAACCAGGTAAAGACTGATGTGTAGTTTAAAGTTTGGTTAACTTACATGATTTGAAGGCTCCTTCCTCTCAGCAAACAGACAGGGTGTGTCTGTTAGTGCAAACAGAGCCAGTGATGGGTGTTTCCTCTTAAAGAGAAGGTGGGTGTGTCACCTGTCCATCAAGCTAAGGCAGGGGGAGGAGTATCATGTATAAAAGCTTGATTGTGTAATTTGTTCACTGAGACCAACGCTGGGGAAGCTGGCTGGTCTTGAGAGAGCTGGTCTACGTCTAGCTAGCGTTTAGGGTCTCCATAATTGCTGTGAAAGTCATATGGTGTCAAGTACATTTTAACCATTCTGATAATAAAGCTGCATAAAAAGAAGTTGTTCGCATGTACTTCAGCAGTAGCGGGCTCTTGCCACAATATATATATATATATATATATATATATATATATATATAATATAAATGTCTAGTGGCGTGTGTTAGTCTGTCTGTGTGTGGAAAAAATAAAACCAAGCTGCAGCGCCACCTGCTGGGCGGAGTTATACACTGACCTACTAAATTCTTAGTGTGTGTGGGAAAAAAAATTCAGAAAGGGCTGAAATTTGGTATATTAAGATGTTTTTAATTTGTTAATTTAATTTGTTAATTGTTAAAAGTGTTTATAAAGATTTAAAAAATATATATATATATTTCTTGAAGAAGAAGTGACAGTTGGGAGTGGTTGGTGGTTGCCGGGGGTGACAGTGGGGAGCGGTTGGTGGTTGAGGCCTGGGCTATGGCCCAAATGCATGACAAGAACCTTTTTAACACCTTAAGTAGCTTGATTTGACTAGAATGCATGAGTATCATGCACGGGTTAACTTGTATATATATATATATATATATATATATATATATATATTATAATGTTTGTTTTATTGCATTGTCCAATGCGATTATTGTGGTTCCAACGCTCAAGGAGATTCAATGTCACAAGATAGCGGGATTTACAGCAAGGTATGCTGAAGCATAAAAGATATAACAATAAACAGAAAAGTATAAACCCCAATACATTACATTTTCGCAAAACACATACTGGGCCCAGGTTCAGATGCAGTCATGTTGTCTGTTTTCAGGAAGAGAGATAAATGACACTGGCCCAGGAAGCTTATATACAGTTTCAGTTAATAAAAACAGTGATAGTTAACTCTGGTTAGCTGCATTCCTATTAGTTAGTAGTGGCATCATTTTTCCCCTGACAATGTGAGCTTGGTGAGATCTATTCACCAGATGAGAGTGGCACAGTCCCAAAAAATACATCACATGGTTGGCCTAGTAGATTTGTAGTTACAAATGTGAAGCAGTTAATAAGCTAGATACACAGTCTTAGACAGAATCTGCTGTGTGGTTATGGCTTTCTTGTCATATTATGTCTCAACCTAGTATTGGGAAACCGTTCTGTTGACATGTCAAATTGTATGTGGTTACCAAGTAGACAAGTGTAACAAGTGTTATGCACTGTACAGCACAAGTAGATGCATGAATCCCGCTATTCACATAACAAATCATTATGGAATTAGAGGTACTGAAAGAGTAGAAGTTCTGCAATTGGTGTAATTAGAAAAAATCAGGTTCATGTTAGAACAGTATTCTACTTCTCCTGTCCTACTCTATTGGGCATATTTAACATGTTTTTACAGAATACCACAATTCCAAATTATGATTAATCCGCAAGAAAATATTGTTTCCTATAAAATTAAAAATGCTGTAAAACATAGTAGCTTTTTTACCCATTTAAATTACCAAGAAATACAGTATATCACATACCATTACAATCATATCTAAGTTTGGTAAATATAGAAAGAATGCCGTCTCCCATCCCTACATAAGACGTATGTGTAATGCTCTTATTGTACTAGGCCCCTTCCCTCACTTGCTCCTTCCCTTTAAACATAGATAGGCACACTGGAGAGATTTGTCTAAGTCTGTATACAAACTTAGACGTCTGCTGTTTTACTGTGCATGCAAGTTTCATAAAAATGCATTTTGCACTTACAAAATGGGTATCTGCACGAGGGCCCTGATGTGTAGTGCAACATGCTTTGGTTTTGAACCATTGCAGCTACATGGTCTACCAAGCACACCAGAAAGTGTACTCTTACTCACCAATATCTGCATTAAAGTCACACTCCTTTTTAGAACCAATCCATTTGTGTGTTTGAAGTTTTGGGCAAAGTGAACCTAGAATTGTTTCTCTTTAGTAAAATGTAACTGGAAGGTGCAAGATGAGTCTCATAAAAAGTAGAGAATGAGACCTAACCTTAGCCAGCTCAGAGCTAGTGCAAAAAAATCAAGTATTTTTGCAGAATGTAAATGGTCATATACCCCTCCACACATCAAGTAACTCCTCTAAAAATGCCTTTTCCATGCCACTTTATGTTATTTTAATATTCAAGTCTCATTTTTGTACTGCTCACAAAAGTAGGCGCAGCTATTCCGTATTTTGCAAGGAGCGCCTAACTCCGCTGATTGGCTGATGCAAATGTCTGCATCTCTGGAATGGCTTATATCTTGCTCCATAAACCCATGTAATTTGACAGAAATCTTGCCACACTTGAGTGTTGAGTGCTTTGAAAATGGCTTGCAAACAGCACGGTCGCTAAGTGGTTAGCACTTCTGACTCACAGCACTGGGGTCATGAGTTTGATTCCTGACCATGGCCTTATCTGTGTGGAGTTTGTATGTTGTCCCCGTGTTTGCGTGGGTTTTCTCTGGGTGTTCCGATTTCCTCCCACACTCCAAAAACATAGTGTGTGTGTTAGGGGATTTAGACTGTAATATCCAATGGGACAGGGACTGATGTGAGTTCTCTGTACAGTGCCACAATTAGTGGCAATATATAGATAAATGATGATAAACAGCAGCATAGTGTGTGTTTAGAAGTGTAAGTGGTAACCATCTATCAAGTATGAAAACATATGTGGAATTAGGACAGTCTCAGTCGTTAAGAACACAAATAATAAAACTATGACAGCTCAGATCTCAAAGTCAACTCCTTATTACCTAGGACAAGCCTTTGTCACAGGAGCCAAAACGTGTCCCACAAATTAAATATAATGAATACAAAAAACTGTTTTCTGTAGAAAAAGTAAAATTTTTAATTTACTTTTAAAAATTTTGTCTCAATCTATGCACAAATTGTACATAAAAATTATCAGTGTTAAATAATCATTTTAAAGCAAACTTTTCCATTACCAACATCCTATATGCAACACAAATGTCAAATATTCGCTCAATATATATTACATATCTTGCTCAATTTAGCCAACTGCATGTGTAATCAAAGTGAACAATGAAACAGCTTTTTAGCATCTGGGCCCAGCAGTAGGATTGGTCCATGTGCAGACCAGGGCAAGACTGGGATGGTGTGACAGGATGGACCGCCTATGCCACCCTATCTGTTGTTGCTGGAACCGGCTTGGTTTACTTTGCTACCGTTCCCTTACTTTATCCCAAATGTGCCCATAGTAGGAGGGCTTAAGCTGCTGCCACCACTGGACTCCTTCACGGCATCCAGTACTGCTTTCCTTCTGGGTAACTGTCTCTACTAGTGTACCCCCTTGCTGGTTCATTTGGGCTGGTACCCATGACCACTTCCTATAGATCAGGGTTGCTGTGGATGGATCTCCCCTGGCCTATCCCACTGGACAGAGCTGCTGGGTAACGGGCAAAGAGGTGGTACTGGAAAGCTGGGTCCAAACCTCAGAACAGCCGGAAAGGGATTAGATTTGGGTCTAATCTGTAGGTCACAGGAAATTCAGCAGACAACAAGTTGTCAAAGCAGGATCTTGAAGCAAGTCATGTTTATTCGCTCAAGTGTCCTGATTAGGACAGTTCACACTGGTTGAAGTTACCAGTGATCGGAAAGTCAGATGAAACAATAATGATACGTTTTAGTACAAACCAGTGCTGTTTTATACAGTTTTGGACACAGCCTAGGATGGGGTAAGCCAGCCCCCTGAATCTTTTGCTGGCCCCAAGAAGTCTGAGTTATTTTTAGTATCGGAATGCAATAAGTTTCCTCAAACATGGATTTAAATGCAATTTATACTTAACAAAATGTACACTCTGTGATATCCTGTATCACATGCTGTTTACAATGTTCAGACATTTCCTTTCCCTAGGCAGGATACAACTCCCTGTTATGTATTCAAGTGTTGGTCACTCACATTGAATAGAATTAATAAGCCTTAATGAGGACTTCCTGTAGAAGTTACACAAAGGACTCCTCAAACAAATGTTGCATTGCTTCAGACATATACTTCAGACATAAATGCAATTCCTACACAGAAATATAACACAATATAATAAAATAATACTTTTCTAATACACAGTATCAAGAATCAGTATATTTGCAACGATATAAATTGTCACACTGTGCTAATAATTTAAATATATTATTACAGTAAGTTATCTATAAGTGATGCGGCCACAGGTGGTGAGTGGCTTTACTGAAGTGGTGATTTCTCCATAATGTGCAGAATGTAAAAATTTACAAATGGCACAAACTTTATAAAAGTGATATTCTATTTTCCTACATAGGCATTTTCCTATGTACTAAGGCAAACATGGAGAAACAAACAGCGTATTTCCACTTTCCTTCATATTTGCCTTAGTACACAGGGAGAATGCCTGGAAGAGGAGTCAGGGCGGAGCTACAGCGCATGTGCATGGTAACTGAATTCATCGCTACCGTGTGACATGTGTGCCGCTTCATCCTCTCCTGTGTGCGCCAAAAGTAGTGTAGAGTTTTCATTGGGACATGTGAAGTATGGATTATATACACTGAGGTACACAGAGTCCCTGAGATGCCAAATTTCTCCATTTCTGAAACAGAGCTGCATTGTATGCAAGGAACAATTCTTACATACAAAAAATTAACAAAAACGGAGCACTGTGGCATCTCAGGCATCTCAGCAGATAGAAGCCACAGTTCATATCTCCCAAGTTAAGCTTAACATCTATGTTACAGTCCCAATGCTTTGCTAATGCTATTATTCTGTTCCCACAGAAAACAGAAAGGATGAACTTTACATTAACATAACAAGTCATGGAGGAAACTCTACAACTCTCAAAGAAATTCTAAGAATTATCTTTCCTGTTTTATATCTTGTTATTTTCCTGGCAAGTATCATGCTGAATGGCCTTGCAGTCTGGATTTTTTTCCACATCAGAAACAAGACCAGTTTCATTTTGTATCTCAAGAACATAATGGTTGCTGACCTCCTGATGACAGCATCCTTTCCATTTAAAATTATACAAACTTCTGGGATTGCGCCATGGCATTTCAACATATACCTCTGTCGATACACCAGTATTTTGTTCTACACAAGTATGTACATTAGCATTGTGTTTCTTGGATTAATTAGTATTGACAGATATCTGAAAGTGGTGAAACCGTTTGGAAGTTCTAAAATGTACAGCATCAAGTTCACAAAGCTCGTATCGATGTGTGTTTGGCTAACCATGTCCTTGTTTGCCTTGCCAAATGTCATCCTGACAAATGTCCAGCCAACCAGAGACAACGTCAACGACTGCATGAGGCTCAAAAGCCCATTTGGAGTTAAATGGCATAAAGCCATTACTTATATTGATATGTTTCTATTCTTTACTGTGATGGTTGTGCTAATTGCATGTTACATTTCAATATCCCGTCACATTCAGAAATCTAGCAAACCATTTATCAGTTGCTCAAGTCGGACTCGAAGACATAACCAAAGTATTCGAGTAGTTGTGGCAGTTTTTTTTGTATGTTTTCTGCCTTATCATTTATGTGGGTTGCCTTTCCTATTCAGCCAGCTGGATACAATGTTGGATAAACATGTGTATAACATCCTGGTTTACAGCAAAGAATCGACTCTCTTTCTGTCTGCCTGCAATGTGTGTCTGGATCCTATCATCTATTTCTTCATGTGCAGATCCTTCTCTCAGAGGCTATTTAACAGATCCAACATCAGATCAAGGAGTGAAAGCATACGATCTCTACAAAGTGTGAGGAAATCTGAAGTGCGGATATACTGTGAATATACAGAGGTGTGAAAAGCATACACAGGACTGCTGTAGTGCTATCTGTAAATATTATTAATAAAATGTCAACTCAGTCTATTCACTTCATATTTTTTATGAGATCATATTATAAAATATAGCAGTTTATGGTCAAAACAAAAGTGGTTAGTTACGACATGGGATAACTCAGATTTGCAGGGCCTTTTCTAGGGGACTTATGAACATATTTGTCCACTATGCACATACAAGGAGGACATGTGCCATTCCACGTTCCGCCATGTGTCAGTAACATTTTGTGGAACTGGGGTCCACCATTAGAATGTATATGGCAGCAAAAGTAAAAAACATCCCATTCTACTATCATTGCCTACCATCACTTTTAGATTACCTCTCTCATTAGTTACGTTTTTTGTCTTTATCTATAAAAATGGTAGGTCACGCTTTAGTTATGTCATAAGTCATGACATTAGCGGGACTTTATTTCATGTGTTACATATGTACATTTCAATATTTTAATTATAATGCATTTTATACCGGAAGGTGTGAATAAACCAACATGGATGTCGCAGAACACATCCATGGAACATAAAGGCAGCAACTGAACGTGTGGGGTACGGTAAATCGATACCGAGTACCCTGACACGACTTACCCAACGTGAGGACTCCGAAGGACTCCTTCCCGACCAACAGCGATGACGACTCTTCTTCAAAGCAACTTCAGCCAATCATGATCAAGTAAGACGCCGACTCCACTTGATAATGTCATTCACCATGGCAATGGTATTTTTGCTGTTGTTAAGGGGGTAATGTATGTATGCACCCATGTACAATGTAGTTTACAAAGCCTTCTTTCTACATTGTACATGGGTGCATACTTACATTACACCCTTAACAGCGAAAATACCGTCGCCATGGTGAATGACATTATCAAGTGGAGTCGGCTTCTTATTGGATCTTGATTGGGTGAAGTTGCTTTGAAGAGGAAATGTCATCGCTGATGGTCGGGAA
The DNA here is from genome assembly GCF_038048845.1 of Mixophyes fleayi. Classification (NCBI taxonomy): domain Eukaryota; kingdom Metazoa; phylum Chordata; class Amphibia; order Anura; family Limnodynastidae; genus Mixophyes; species Mixophyes fleayi. The sequence continues at coordinate 92,017,983 of NC_134404.1, read as the reverse complement.
GGAGCCCTTCGGAGTCCTCATGTCAAGGTAAGTCTTGTCGGGGTAGTCGGCATCGATATGCTGACTACCACTGAACCTCGGAATATGTACAGAAATCAGTGTGCTTTGAGTTTTCAAGAAGTCTCCTTTGTCAATATCTCATTCACAATGGGACCTGGGCACATAATTCACATTCAGTAATGGGCATCCAGATTCACCCACATCTGTTCATCTTCTCTAAACAGAAGCCCCAACATTATTCTAGCCCACTGCCATTTTCATGCTTTCATTTATAACCAATGTCCCCTTAAAATGGGTAACATAGTGAAAAATAAGCACCAGAATTTACAAAAAGAAAGTATTTGTGCTGCCCTTTAGGTATTTAGCCTTTTACCGCTAGTAAATGATTTTCCCTGTGACCCCTGCTTCCCAGCCTGTCCCTTTACAGATTAACATTGAGCTGCAGTTCCAGGCCCCCTTCAAAAACAGACCCATGAGGGAAGCAGTGAACTGATCTGTTTTTGTTTTGTTTTTTGCATTTGTACAAAGTGAAGTGAAGTGGGAGGAGCAGGTTAGTAACATTAGTTTAAGCTTTATGCAAGTGTATCATTACCAGCATATTTATTCATTAATCACATTTTAGACAATATTCATTAGGTTTTTGCAGTCATCTGTTCATACCCATGATCCCTAAACTTTGACCAAATTGACAATGTGTGGGCATAAAAGTTGTCAACATTTGCTTTCATTTCCTTTTCCTTGCAAACATGTGTCTGTCCGGATGTGCTGAAATAGACATTGTCTCTCCATGAGCTGGTTTCAGAACATGGCTCTTTAGACCATGAAAAAAAAAATTGTTACCTATACTGAAAAAAATGTGTGAGATGTACAATAGGAATAAAGCTCTGAAGCAGAAAACTGGGACAACTGTGTGACATAACATTACCTCCATCTATACTTACTATCTGTGCTTTACTTCTTTTTGGTACCAAGTTCAGTTAAACATAAGACTTTATTCCCACTAATCCACTGAAACTGTATTTTTCCCCTACACAGGAAAGCAGTCACTTTGCTAGCTGTACCAATATTTATGAAAATACAGTTTAGCAATTTACTTGGAACCAATGACATCACTGAGGCTGATCAAGCTGCCACCCCTAGGTTTCCCCCTATAAAAATGGGACTTTATTTTTTTTATCAGAAACAATGACAACTACAATGTACATTAAGGGTGGAAATTATGACTTGGTGATGGCAGTGAATTGATAAACTGCATCTTGGGCACAATGAGATGATATCCTACGTAATCAGTCACATAAGTCCCTGCCAACATTGGAGGTTACAGTCTATAGTTCCTATCATACACACATATTAGGGTACATTTTTTTGCCAGAAGAAAGCCACCCAAACATAGGGAGAACATACAACTCTACACAGATGGAATTACAGCCATGGCCCCAGTGCCGTTAGGCAGCGATTCTAACCAATATGCATATGGTCAACTGCAGAGTATAATCTGAAGCAATTACTGCTAAAATAAATAGGTTATAGTTGACAGCAAGTAAGTATGAGCTTATTACACTTGGTGATAAAAATGCCATAAAGTAGTGATGGACAATAGGCATTTCAAGGGTCACTTGTGGCCCCCAACTCCTTCACGCTTTTGGCCCTGGTGCAACCAGCACTTAGTACCTGCTTGATTGTCATCTGAGCTTCACACGCTTTATTGAGTTACAGCTAGTGCCGTTTTGGTTAAACAGAAGCCACATTAAATTGTCAGATTTGTTTGCTACAATGTTCAACACTTGTTTATCTTACAATAAAAGGTATCTCTATCTTTGATTCAATGTAGCTTTATCTTATTATTAAGTCTAAGGGGAATATTTACTAAACTGCGGGTTTGAAAAAGTGGGGATGTTGCCTAAAGCAACCAATCAGATTCCAGCTGTCATTTTGTAGAATGTACTAAATAAATGATAACTAGAATCTGATTGGTTGCTATAGGCAACATCTCCACTTTTTCAAACCCACAGTTTAGTAAATATACCCCTAAGAGTTATGCGCAGCCCTTGAAGTGTATCGTGTAGGCCATCAGTAACATAATGCTACAGACAGTAGATACAAATGGTACCTTAGAACTGACCACAAGCATCCTAACCTATTGAATTGAAGTCCTTGGCGTTTGCCACCCATCACAATACATTATCACATCTAGCATCAGAGGTTAAATCACTTAGCCAGCAGGAAGTGTGTTAAAAGCACTTGCATACACAGCAATTTAGTGACACTTGAATACAAAGCTGAATTAACATCCTAAGCAAATGTAAATGCACACACAAAGGGGAATCAGAGTCAAACAGAACAGACAGGTCAGGGGCATAAAACAACATTGTAGCTACATTCCCTGTGCTAAGCTAATGAGAGGCGGGAGACTAAAGGCCATCTCTTTTCTTGTTTGAACTAGCTTGAAGGTTGTGAACACATACAATAGCTAATGGTTTTCCTTACAAAATCACACACTCTATGTATACCTGCCTGCCTATTATTCATACTTCCTACGTTTCCTACCTTGCTGCCAGGAGATGCAGGGGTGAGGTAGGAAAATAAGAAATTGGTGGGACCTGATCACTCCATTTTCATCATCAAGTTGGTAGGGCAATCAAGTCATCACGCCAAGAGGCAGAAATAGCGAGCTGTGGTCCCCGATGCTGGGAGACGGGGAGGAGGGAACCGGGGCCCCTGACCCTCTGCATCTGCCATCCAGCGGGCCCAATTATATCCATGGGCCTCAGTGCATGGCACTTGCCACAGCAATGGTAATTCCGCCTCTGATCACGCCCCACCCACCTCTTTAAACACTGAGTGGCATATTCACATCATGTCCCCACCCACCCGGTGACTGGAAAATGCTCTCCAGAAGAGTTTGCTGCTATCTTGGGAACCCAGGAGGGCTCCATCTATGTCTCAAGAATCTCCCAGACATTCCTAGGAGAGTAGCAATTATGCTCTTACTACCCTCTGCACCAGAGGGTGAACAAGCAAGCTGTTGGCCTAGGTGCCAGGAAGTGGGGAGGAGGGAACCAGGGCCCCCAGCTCGCTAGTTCCGACCTTTTGCATCTGCCGTGCAGCGGGCCCCATTATCTCCATTGGCCCGCGTGCACCACACCGGCTGCACCAATGGCAGTTCTGCCACTGCTCTGCACCACATAACAGCAACACATATCAATTATACAGAAGAGGGAAGATGGAAGGAAATAGACAGAGTCAACAATAAAACAGCAGAGGGCAGAAGGCAGCCACACCATAGGAGGGCAGGAAGATTTAGTTTTACAGTTTTAAGGGTGGATGAGGTTGGGGTGTGAGCAGTGTTCAATTAAATATGTATTATTTAATTTATTTAAAGTGTTGTAGCTGATTTTGCTTTTTTTATGTCCTTATGTAATGGAAAACTAAGAAGACAGCGTTAGAAACCTACATAATTGTCCACACACATGCAAATTATGTGCAGTTTAGATGTATTCTTAGCCTAAAAAAATGTAAAGTAATAACAATTATTATAAAAACAATTATTCAAACATACCCCCTGTCACATGACTTCTCCCCCAGGATCTCCCGGGGAGAGGTTTTGAAGGTTGGCATGTATGAGGTAGATTGTATCCTCGTTTCTGTGGCACAACCTACAAACTTATAGCCATTGTATAATTTAATGAGTTCATAGCTGTTTCTCTTCTATATATTGGGCTTACTGTGTGTGTATTTACATGGTATTTAGGGTGTGTGCCTGTAGGTCTGTGAAGACTGTCAGGCCAACCACTAGGCTTGCGTGATTGCATGCTAAGAATGGGCTCTTTATTACTGTATTGATGTCTGATATATCATAGTCTAACATTGTATTCTCATGGTAAACGTGACCTGTGATAATTACATCTCCAAGATTTACGGTGGTACATATACTAGTCATTGCTGATTGTCATGCATATGGTTCCATTGTCATGTTAATCTTTTGTACCAAGTCTTTTTATTGCATTTGGTGCCCAACCTTATGTTCTTCTGAAACCCTAACATAAGCCACTTTAAATTATCTGAGGTGACGTCCCTCTTTTTCATTGTTATCCATTGATTTACGGGCCTATTAATAAACATGCTACTTGGCTTGTCTCTTTCACCTGGCCTGTGTGTGTGTAAGGAATCACCAGTTATTTCCTTTAAGTGGAGCAGGAGTTTCCAGAGTCAACCACTGAAAGACATTGCTAGGAGTTACAATATCAGAGAGGAAGAGTCCGACATGGGTGACGACAATGCTTCAAATTAGAGGTGAAATATATAAATAACTACAAATAACCCAACCCCAGTATGTACAGTTACCAGGGGCTACATACATATTAACAAATGGATGCTCTACCCCCTACATTTCATAACTAGTTCCTGAATTATCTAACATCATTTCAGAAAGGCGCGTAGAGTTGGGTACCAGGTAATAATGCAAAATAGAACCAAGGCTCCTCAGTATGGAGCTGCCAAGAAAAAAATACCAATTCTTATTAATTGCAAACATCCCCACTCTGTACAACACAGAGACTTTTTCTAGCCACTGTAATATTTACTGCTCGATGTCTGAGAGGACAGTGTAAATTTCAGGTTACTTGTATACATTCCAGATTAACCACAGAAACATAAAATACACATGGTGCCTGGCTGCACTGCAAGATTAGTTCAAATCCATGCATGTTCAATTTTATGTGTGCCTAGTTTTACAAGGCTAACCTGCCAACACTAATACACAAGTGTTACGTCTTAGAGCTCCTGCTATTTCTGTATTGGGGAAAAACAATCACTATACATTCATAATTATCAAAATTAGATTGTGGGAAGTTTTTGACCTTAATATGTTCATATTTAAATCAATTTAATCCAATTTACTTATAAAAAAAACATGTATATGTCATAGTAACAGAAGCATCCTATTTGGACTCACAAAATGACCCACATTTTTACATGACCACTAAAGATCAGCCATTACTTTCAATGAAAACAACTGTACTAAAGGTCCAGACAAGACACTGCTTTGTGTTATCCTTAGTAGAGAAACGGAAACTACCCATGAACACAATTTCCATATTGATCTTTGAACCTTCCAGTATTATGCAAATAATTTCCATTTTTTAAGAATAAGACAATGTGCATTCAGGGCCTGATTCATTCAACAAACACAAAAAGAACATGATCGTTTTGTTTTCAAAACACAAATACATCGGGTATATGCATGTCCGTATTCAACAAGGAGTGGACATGAAGATACGCCTGTTGATGAAAACGGGTCTGTTCGCTCTGTTTTATGCAAAATTAGCCATGTGATATTACAAAACAACATTTGCACTGCGGGATTGAAATTTTGCAATCACCCAGAGTCCCAGGCATCAATATCTCATTTATTTCATAAAACATTTTCATCAATTCCCCTGAACAAATCTATCTGTAAATAGTATTAGAAGCTTAATCATATATGGCTCTAATCAGGGTTGTTGGATGAATGAGCCACAGTGAGGGTGGAGGATTATGGGAGCTGGGGTGAACCAATCTCCAAACAGTGTAAAGAAAGAAACCATTGCATTTCTACTACAAATGGAAAGGAGGAAGAGAGAGCCAATGAGACGGAAACATTTTTTTTCTTTAAAGTAGGTCCAAACAAAATGTTATATGTATGTCCAGTGACAGAATACCCTATTAAGTTTTGCTCATAAGAATTTAGTGGCAAAAATATGTAATTCTCGTTGCATTTAGGAAATGTTCACATGAATCTGCAGTTATCAGCTCATCTCTCAAAAGCTTTTTATTAAACCGATAAGTAAAGAGCACAGTTGTTAGACTCTGTGTCATACAGTACTTCGTTTGTATAATATAGCACTGACCAAAAGGGGAGGAACCAAGCTTTAGAGACTATCAGTGTATCTGAATTACACAGCCGAGTTCGTCTCATGACAGTGAAAAGGTTGGTAAACACCTGTATTGCGGATTATACAGTACATTAAAGCATCTTGCTGTAACAGGTAATGTCCCCTTTCATTTTTCTTTACCTTTGTTCTAAGAAAGCTTTATTTTATGCCTCTTAAGTGCTATAATTGTTATGATAACTACTATAATACAATCATTTCAGTAATGAAATGTTACTACTCGGATTTTCCACTTGTGGATTCAATTCTGAAACATTATTGAAAACATATTGTACATCTGTTTTTATTTATGAAGAAAAAAAACACTGTTCTATCAATTATTTACTTTATGTCAGTAAAAGGAATTAAGTATTAGAATAGAAAGAATATGCAAATGTAAACAATTTTAATTTATTGCCATCTAGTGGTAAAGTTTGGAATTCATTATGTTATGAATTAAGAAAATAATTAAATGTAAATAACAATAACAGTATAGAATTATCCTATAGAGTAAGCAAAATATACTATTATAATCAAAATGCAATGTTTATTTAAAATTCTAACTGAGTTCTAAAGGATTAAGGAATCTGAATTCATTTTCATTTTCTAACTGAACTATGACAGAATTTACAGTACTATATGATATGATCATCCTACTAAATCAATAACAGTAAAAATAATCATACTACATTCAATGGTTTAAACCTGTAGCCTAATTTCCTGATTTGAAAGCCACTGTTCTATAGTTACATTTACTTGGAGAATTTTTGATATTCTAAAAAAATGTTATATTGCATATAAACACAACATGCTAATATCAACTTTAAATTTAAATGTAGAAATAAGCCATAAGCCAAGTATTTGTGTGCTACATGAAAAAACAGTCAGTATTTAACTTATGTGCAAAACAGAAAACTAATTTGCACCCCTTGCATTGTAACATGGTTTTGTCCAGGAGACTGAAATAAGAAGTTTCTTAAGTTAAGATCCTTAATGAATCAGGCCCTTTGTGAGGAAATGCCTGACTACAAATGACTTACAGGGGGGTATTCAATTGTTAGCGAGTTTTTTTTATTCCCTGCCGTGTAAAAAAAAAATAAAAATCTCTTGCAGGTTTTTGACGGCAATAGCGACCGTTTTGAGAAAACTCGTGCAATTCAATTGAAAAAGAGGGAACGCCGCCCCCGTGCATTAAAAAATGTGTTTGCGAGATTTTAAGGGAGTGAAGGGGACTTTTAATGCGGTCATGTATAACACGAAAAAAAAGGTTTTGCATACATTTCTATACATTAGATTGCATTACACAATAATAATATCTACATTACAGTACTTTCTTTAGCATATTTTTTAATTGAACTATTTTTTACCATGCAATCATCTATACCATGTTAAAACACATTACTACATTCATATTTGTACCAAAAACATACATAAATATAATTAATTAGAGATTTTAATTTAAAAAAATAATTTTCATTATTTTTTCACAAGAAAATCAACTTACACAAGTTAGGCATTAGTGATAAACATAAGTTTAACTTTTTTTCCACATTTTTACATAATTTCAAATACTTTCCAGAGGTTTTTTATTTTTAACACACCCCAAGGAGGTGCGAGATAAAACAGCATATTTTCCTGTTTTACCCGCCACGTTAAAAAACAATTGAATAGCTTTTAACGCGGCTGCCTCTCGCACACCCTATACTTTCAATAGACCTACTGGAGCGCGAGAGGACTGTTTCTTGAAAAAAAACGTAGCATTAAAAATGGAATTGAATTGCGGGTAAAGTTAACTTGCTCGAAAATTATAAATAACAGCATTAAAATGACTTAACACGGTCAAAAAAAAAATCGCTGACAAATGAATACCCCCCACAGTATAGAGAAAATAATGTACAAACTTACTTTTGAGTAAAGTGCATGAATGCCATATTCCTATTACCTGGGTTATAACTGTCTTGCGATGGTAATACTACAAGTTCTATCAACACAAAGTGAGTATGCTCAATTTACCAAATCAGGAGACACTGAAGGGGAGGCCAAGTGGCAAGTGCAGGGCTGCGAGGTGCCGCAAGTTACGCCAGATCCCCTCCCCCATCCCCCCTGATGCATGTTCAAGTAATCACACTGCAATTCGTGTAAAATCACTGAATTAAGGCCCTGCTCACTTCACTAGGAAGTGAGTGGGATCCAGGAGACAGGCCTATTCTCCCAGGGGTTTTGCAATCTCCTGGACACTACGGCAGAGTGAGCAAAGTATGGTTATGCAGAAAGCTCCAAAAATAAGTAAGGAATAACAGTAACTCATCTCTGGTGTTTGGTAAGATTGACAGAGACACAGATACGTGTGTTTCTGAGTGCTTCCTTCCAATGCAGTGAGTGAAGGGAGGGACATAGGGGGTTTAAGAGTGGGAATTTTGAAATGTGTTTTAGTATATTTAGGCATGGTGCTCCAAATGAAAGAAATTATTTAATGCAGAAACTAGTAAATGCCAACTTTTTTTTTGGTATAAATTAACTGTAGAATAAATTGTAATCTACACACAAATAATGAAAACAAGTCTCTTCCAATATTCCTCTGGTTACTTTGTTTGTAATTTGGTGGTACAGTGAGTGACTCGAAAACAGATGCCTATTTTAATGTGTTGACCTGTTTGGACTGTACTTGGTTTAATTGCATGAATGTTAAAAAAAATTCCGCTACCTTTCTACAAAACACCCCCTTCTCATTGCAGCCAATGGAGTAATCCTAAAAAAATAGAATTGTCTGGGCTATACCATTCACAAGAGTGAGCATATTACAGTTTACAATACATGTTATGGAAAAGGAGCAGTTGGTGGCTATGCTAAAAACCAGGTGTAATGTTAATTATATCGAAGTTAACATTTAGAAATTGCTTTCAGTTTAAATAATACGGTATATGCAAGAATAGTGAATTCCTGACTATATTAATGTCCTTCTTATTACACTATAAACATGAAGTATTAACTGTAATTGGCAATTGACAAGCATCACATTTTAGACTTTTAAATTTTCTAATGCCATATGGGACAGGGAGAACCTTGGATTCTGGGGTTTGTAAGTCTGTACCCCACCAGGAACCAGTGGGAGTGGATAAAGCTTACAGCACTTGGCTGCGAGCCAGTAGTTTGTCCCTCTCCTCCACTTGGCACTAGAGGGGGATGGATCGGTCCTTCAACCTAATGCTGAATACCCCATTCACCGAGCCTCCAAGGGTGGGGCAAGTAGAGCCCCTATCATTAGGCGAGGACCATGCTGAATATCCTATCACCCATTGTATTCAGGAAGGCGTGTGCAGCTAAGGCCCCAGCCATTACGTCAAGACACAGTGGGACAGATAATTTTACCCCAGAACCATACACCAGATTGACCTGGGAAAACTGGAAGCTAATAGTTTTCTGACCCCACACAAATTCCAGGTGGAATAGACAGAACCACCCACCCAAAGGGCAAGAGAGGTTAACTTTAATCTGAGACCCACACCAGACCAATTATGGTCAGGAAGAACCCCCAATGCTATGCTAGGAACATAATATGCAGAGACTAATTTCTTTGATACACCTATATCTGTTGTCAAGTCTAATATGCAGAGTATTATGTACTTCCAAGTGTAATATGCACAATCATATTTGGTGCCAAGTCAAACATACATTATCTAATGCTAGGTTTAATATACAAACTCATATCTGGTGCCACATCTAATATGAAGACCCATGTGTGGTGCCAAGTCTAATATGTGTAACACCCCCTCTGGTGTTGTTATTGCTGCTATTAGCTTGCCTCGCCACAAGATTATAAGAGAGCACCAAGTAGCCAGGTCAGTCTGTAGTTTATAAAAGAGTAGGGGTAAATTTTCTTAGTATAATTTGTCATAAGTAGATGTTATAAATCCTCCAAATTTTTTTTTTTTTTCAACTTAAAGTATTCTTGTTCTTGTAGGGAAACATGATGGAGCACTGCCTCTGATTTGGAGTAGGTAATCTTGTATCTCACTATAGATTCTAGTTTTTGTCAGAGTTAGTAGAATATTGTCCGTGAATAGTGAGATCTTGAAATTACTATCTCCCACCTTGTGCTAATCTAATGACCTCGGCTAAAGATTCAATAACCAGGGTAAAGTCCAAGAAAAACAGCCTTGTCTTGTGCTGTTTTGGGTGCTAACGCTGTCTGAGAGGGTAACATCAATCATTATTAGTGCTGATGAATCTGAGTATAAATCAAGTACGGCTCTTAGAAAGTTTTCTTTTTTAAATTCAAGACCTTACATTTTCATAAAATTCTACTGAATGCATTTTCAGCATCGAGAGACATGATCACAGCAGGAATCTCCCAGAAATTATAATATAGAGCAAATCTATAGTAAGTCATGTCTGGTCCATGGCCTATCACCCAGGGATGAATCCTCACCTGATCATATGAATTAGAGATGGCAAAACCTGATTAAGACAGTTAGCCAGAATTTTGTCATATATTTTAACATCAAAGTTGAGAGATAGGTCTGTAACTAGCACAATAATATATGTCTTTACCCTTTCATGTATTACTACAATGAGGGCCTTCAGCATCTCTGGGCCTCCAGTACCTCCCTAGGAAAAAAGGCCTGGAGTGAGTGCAGGTGGTGTGATAGTATACCTGAGAATATCTTGTAGTAAGCTGTAGACAATCCATCTGGACTTGGGGAATTGCCTACTTTCTGATATTTAATAGCAAAGGATAACTCTTCTTCCATGATCTCCTCACTAAGGGACTCAGCAGTTTGGCAAAAGAGTTTAGGTAGTTTAGCCTTTAATATAGATGTATTAATTAAATATTTTTTTAGTGGTGCCTGTAGAGGATGAACAATGTGTTTAGTTATATAACTTGGTGTAATATATTTGGAACTAAGTTCAGATGGAAAGATCATTAGATTACAGTTAGTTTTTAATGGCCATAATATTTCTTTTTGATTATTTTAAGTGTACCCTCAAAAGTGCCTTATGAGCAGCCTAAAGGGTTTTCGAGAGTTTAAAGGAAGGTTGTTTAGTACCAAGTACTAGGTGAAATGCTTTTGAATTTGAATGTTTCATTGACATGTGAGGTCATGGGATTAGGTCGAGGTGCCAGATCATAAAGATCTGCTGTAATAGGAGCATGATCTAACTAGACTATTGGGTGAAAATGTACTGCATATATTGCTAAGGGAAGGTAGCTGAGCAGCATCATTATCTGTTCTTAAATAAGCTTTATTTACTATTGAGTAGAATGTATAATCTCTAGACAGTGGCTGCTTGATTCTCCAAGAGTCGTATATTAAATTAGTCTTAATATATTTTTGGAGCTGTGTTTAGTCAGAAGTTTTGATCACTGCGATAAATCTATCCAAAGAACCACTCATTGCTGCACTGAAGTCCCTTGCCATGATAAGTTCCCATTTCCTAGATTGAGAGAGTAGATTTCCTAAGTACTCAAAGAATTGGTGTTCATTTTGATCGGGAGCATAAATGTTGACTAGAGTACATAGGAGATTGTTGTATTGTACAAAACTCTACCTTCTTTGTCTTTATGTGATTCCAATAGATTGAAGGTGACATGATGGGCAGCTAAAATTGCTACTCCTCTGTTCTTTTTGTTTTGTCACATGCATGGAAGGCATTGTAATATAAACAAGTATGACCATTAGTAGAAACTTTATTAGCTTAAAGACCCAAGTCTACAAGTGATATAAACATTTATATATGATTGTTTGTCCCTTTTCCTCTCTTTCCTCTTTGGAAAAAAAACCCTGAAAGAGAGGCAAAATAATGGTATGCATAATACATGTATATTGTGGGTCCAATAACCCTATACATTACTATGAAAAGTATGGAACAGGAAAAATAAGCATCATATTTATTGGCTGTCAAGTTCCAGAGTTAGTAGGTTTTTACCTTGCTAATGTGTCCACTGTTGCACATTACAGGCTTGGTACTTGGCGTGCCCCTGGATCCTCTTGTACAAAAGATGTTATTAATTTATCTGATCTTTGGTTGTCTGGTGGAACAGAATCAAGCTTAGGAAGAAGGGCATTTACCTTGGTATGTGTCTTAGTGTGCCTGGAAGCCAAAGTAAGATGTGGAATGGAAAACCCCACCTTTATTTTTATATTACTGTTCCATAAATGGAGGTAAATGACTTTAAGCCCATAATTTTGCTAAAGTGATGGAGGAGATGTTCTGGCAGATATGGAAAGTTATCAAAAGTCACCAATTTATTTTTCCTTGAAGCTTGAAGAGCTGCTTCTTTAGCACTATAATAATGCATTCTCAGGATTACACCTCTATGTTGAGATTGGTTCTGGGATCTTGGCCAATGTGTAGAATGTGTTTAAATTTTTGCTGCATTTGTTTAATTTCCTTAAGCAATAGAATTCAAAAATGTGTATGGTTTATATGAAGGCATATTATTCTTATTAAGATTCTTTGTTAACACATGTGAATTCTGATCTTTTCCCTCTCAAGTCAGGGATGTTATTTGTTATATTGCTGATGTGAGAAAGCAGGATATTTCACCTTACTTTTGAGTAAAATATATATAATAGTTCACCTGCATGGAAAATCTGAGGATACGCAGAGGTCTGTCTCAAAATTGATATCTACATTGTTGGCAGTAAAGAATTAGTTGTTGGGAAAAGAATATTTTAAGAAATCTCCTATGTATCGTTCAGCTAACAGATATTAATTAACAGCAGTTATTACTTTATAGTACGACATGTAGGAATTGTTTGAAGAACTATATTCTAATTTGTTTTCCTTAGAAATATGGGTTCTGTAAATTCACAAATAGCCACTTGTGGGCAGCAAAGATTTGTTTATGAATTGTAAGGAATATCACATTAGATACTGAAAAGCTATTTGCAAGAGCAAGGCAGACAGTTGTAGACATTTAAATCACGCAAGGGGACCTAGAGTGCTGTAGATATAGCGGTAAGCCTGAAAATCTAGAATGTCCAATCAGGTTTTAGTAAAGGGCCCAGATGATAGGATGCAGATTGATCAGAGTTCCAGTTACAAAGGAGATATACACCGCTCAGCTACAACATTAAAACCACCTGCCTAATGTTGCGCAAGTCCATCTTGTGCCACCAAAACAGCTCTGACCAGTTGAGGCATGGACTTCACAACACCTCTGAAGGTGTCCTGTGGTGTCTGGCACCAAGACATTAGCAGGAGATCCTTTAAGTCCTGTAAGTTGCAAAGTTTGGCATCTAAGGCTCGGAATCGTTCTTTGTCATGTTCCCCAAACCATTCCTGAATAATTTTTGCATTGTGGTAGGGCGCATTATCCTGCTGAAAAAGGCCAATGCCATCAGGGTATACTGTTGCCATGAAGGGGTGTACTTGGTCTGCAACAAAGTTTAGGTAGGTAGTACATGTCAAAGTAACATCCACATGAATTCCAGGGGTTAAATTTATCAAGCTGAGAGTTTTCCAGCGGGTTTGGAAAAGTGGAGATGTTGCCTATAGCAGCCAATCAGATTCTAGCTATAATTTTGTAGAATGTACTAAATAAATGACAGCTAGAATCTGATTGATTTATCAAACCCGCTAGAATACTCTCAGCTTGATACATTTACCCCAAGGAGCCAAGTTTTTCCAGCAGACACTGTCCAGAGCATCACACTGCCTCAGCCAGCTTACCTTCTTCCCATAGTGCATCCTGGTGCCATCTCTTCCCCAGGTAAACGACGCAAGCACATCCAGCCGTCCACATGATGTAGAAGAAAATGTGATTCAGCAGACCAGGAACCTTTTTCCATTCCTCCATGGTCCAATTCTAATGCTCACATGCCCATTGAAAGTGCTTTTGATGGTGAACATGGTGCAGGAATGACACTCTGACTGGTCTGCAGCTACATAGCCCTGTATGCAGCAAGCTGTTATGCACTGTGTGTTCTGACACTGTTCTAGCATAGCCAGCATTAACTTTTTTAAGCAATTTGTGCTACAGTAGCTCTTCTGTGGGACTGGACTAGATGGGTTAGCCTTCACTCCCCACACACATCATTGATCCTTGGGTGCCCATGACCCTGTCGCCGGTTCACCGGTTGTCTTCCTTGGAACACTTTTGGTAAGTTTTGGAGATGATCTAACCCAGTTGTCTAAGGTAAATAGGAAACAGTTGGATCCTGATCTCACAATGATCATGGATGCTTAGCTCCAGTAATTCTCCTGCAGAAGGAGGAGTCAGCTTTTGGGAATGTTTACGCTGCCGGATTTCCAAATAAGATAAAGTTTATTTTTTTGCCAAATATTCGTCTCCTTAATAACTTTGGGCCTCCATTTAAATTCAGCACAATAGTTATTATATTAGTGCTCACCCAAGGCAGGCTGTTTCAAATTATGTTGGATTCTGAGGTTATGACTGGGCTACTGGAGAATCGGAAATGTTCTCTGCCCGTATTCTTGTGTTAGAAGAGGTATTCCCCTTGTTGACATGGCCCTTAGTTGTTTTTATAGGAGACCTCTGGGACTTAGAAATCTGCAAAGATGAAATCTGATGGTATTCAGCAGTCCAAAAGGCCTAGATAATGTCTCAGGCTCGGGAGGGCAAATACTGAAAATATTTGGCTTAATAGTCTTCTCCAGTGTTCCCAAGAGGGTATCAAAACAGGGAAATTAACAATGGATAGGGGAATCCCCGATATCTGCAGGTATCCCTTGCAGACAGCATGTGCTCTGTAGATATGCACACTGGCTCAGTTGCCGCCAAGGCTCACACCCAGAGTTCAATATCTTAATATGACTACAGCTAACTGTGAAATTTCAAGCACCAAATGATAGAAGGGTGTGAGAAACATGACCATCCAATTAGGAGCCATATTCACTTATACTTACTAACACTAGTTATTTTAATTTTTCCAGCCACCAGAGGCCTGCGAATCTTAGTTCTCCAGAATTCATTACAAAGTAGAATACTGCAGCAATAAGGAGGTATTGCTATGAGTCCCAGGATCAGAACACCCGTAACTGTTACCTGCAGTACCCAGGGGAGAGGGAAGCCCCAGCTAGCAAAGCTGATTTCCTAAAGTGGACAAACCTTTTACTGTGGATTCACAAACCATTAGACACTTTCTTAAAAGCTATGAGAACCTTTTTGAAGGCCAGGCAACACTAGCTATAGTACATACAAACTATAGTGGTTGGAAGAAACAAAAGTTAAGGACATGTAATAAACATTGCGTGGCATTTTAAATTGTACTGGCAAACCCAGTATTAGGGTTTGAGTAATTGGCTCAATATCACAGCATGTGTGGCCCTACATATCAAGATAGTTTCTATAATTGCATAAAATATATGACTGCTACCAGCCCTTTTGTGTGGTCATCTTCAAATCTCACTCCAACGAAGATGGAAGTGATCTGTTCAGTCGGCCCAAGAACTAAACAACTGGATCTTATACAATTTGACCACCCATGTGTATGCCAAATTAATCAATGATCCAGTGCTCGACTCTTGGGTTAAATGGCTGGATTGGCCCATATGTGGCCACCTCTGTTAAATAGCCAATATCACAAAATTATTTGTGCATGAAGACATTGGCTATATTTTGCATAAAAAATAAAATTATTGAAAAGCCAAAGATACTTTGGAAGCATCTACTTATAACTAGTAAATAATATATACCCCAGCATGGTGTCATAAGTGTACAAAGCAGATCTCAATAGTGGGGGTAAGTGTACATTAAATCCTTTTATTCTAATGGAAAGATCACATTACAGACTCCAATTCTGCACAGGGCTCTGCACTGTAAGCAGTGCAGAGCCCTGTTCTGATGGCAGCGTTCCCATTCTGTTGACTAGTATCCAATACAAATCCTATGTCTTCTGGGTATTATACAATTCAGACCTCATTTCTTGCGGCCTGCAAACACTCCAAGTATTCAGTACCGTCATCTCTGTCTGCTCATTACTAGGAACAGGGCCGGTGCTAGGGTCCACGGCGCCCTAGGCATTTTTAAAAAAGCGGCGCCCCCCCGCAAAAATCGCCCCCCCCCGCAAAAATCGCCGCCCTCCTCCCTCCTCTCCTTACCTTGTATTACCACCGCCGCCTCTCTGCTCCGTCTCCTCCCCTCCACTCACTGACACTAGTAAGTGGAGGGGAGGAGACGGAGCAGAGATGTGGCGGTGGTGACAAAATAGCCTCTTCCCCCCCTCCCCGTCCATCTGAATGCTGTGCGACGACCGTGACAGGTATGGTCAGCGGTCGCCGCACAGTTTTAAAGTATTTTAGAATTCTGTGGCGCCCTCCAGAGTCCGGCGCCCTAGGCAAGTGCCTAACCTTGCCTAATGGGAGCGCCGGGCCTGACTAGGAATAGCTCTGGGAACTATCACTGGGTTTCTAGTGCTCTAATTGGCTTATAGTGGCAGACTGAAAGTTGCTTATACAGTGGACTCCAACTTGCTGTAGAAGTCTACCTCACAATCTGCACACACCACTATTATTTAATTATAATGTTGGGAGCTGTCTGCTAGTTGTTAGTGACAGTTCTTGGTACCCTTTTAGTTTATTACTGTTGCCATCTTGATTTTCATTTGTTGAAGTTCAGTGTCATTCACAGCAATCAGAGAGCTTCTGATATTACCTCTGGCAGTAATAAAAAGAAAGGAAGCTTCATTAACAAAGAAAGGTCTCTGCACTACCCTTTCAATCAAGTATCTGGTGGCAATGACAGAATAAAAGAGGGTAAAGTGGTCTTGGGGCCCCCAGAAGAGACAGCACCCAGGCAGTTGTCCTGCCCATCCCGTCTAAACGCTGGCACCAAGAAGTTAGCAGTATTTTTTGAACCTTGCAATCATGAGTAACTATGCAAATGCATTTTATATACACTAGACATTAATAACATCCTGATAAATGTATTTCATTGGGGGTAAAAACATTATTTTAATGTTTTTTCATTAATGACTATTATTATGAATAGGTAACAATGAGGGAATACTTTTTCTTTTTACTGTGTTTTCTACTGGGACTTTATATTCCACATATGTATTTTTCGAATCCTGCAGGGTGCTGTGTCTGACTCAATACGGAAAGTGCCGTTTATGAAGAGTGTACCCGCACTTTTCTGTGCCTAATTCTGTCTAGCCTTTGTTCTATGTTAGTTGCGTAAAGGGAAAATATCATAGATGATAGTATTTCCTCTTCGGTAAAAGAAAAACTGCTAGGAAAGTCGGTGATTCAACTGATAGCAATACAAATCATTCCATTATTTTAATCTTTGTTTGAAAAAGTACATGTATGTGTGTCACTAGGTAGTACAGAACATGTGCATGCAAGTAGGAAAGGCTATATATGTACAGTACTATATATATATATATATATATATATATATATATATATACACACACATACTATGTATGTACAGTCAGGGCCACCATCAGGGGGGTACAGGTGATACCCTTGTACCAGGCCCGGGCTCACCAGGGGGCCTGTGGGCACACTCTTACCAGGGGGCCCGCTATCTTCAGCCTGGCTGTCACTGTGACAGCCAGACTGAACACAGCAGCGATGGCGCCAGGGCTGAAGGACTGTACCTTCAGCCTTAACTTCCGCAGTGGAGCGCAACAGGAAGTTACAAATGCCGAACTTCCTGTTGGTGGAACGCATATGCATTCCACTGCGGGAGGTAAGGCCAGAAGTGTCTCTCTCTCTCTCTCTATATATATATATATATATATATATATATATATATTGTGGCAATGGTAGTGGTTTTCCACAGGCCTCTAATAGTGGAATTAGCTATGGTGCTAACTGTCTGCAGGTAAAAGGCTGCAGACCAAGTTATATACAGGTGTAGCACTCTGCTTAAGTTCAGTAATGTACAGGTCAGAGACATGTGGTAAAGTAAATGTAAAAAAGTGATTTACTTGCATGCTTCAACGTGTTTGTATCCACAGAGCTGATAGGGGTGGCTGTGCTGATTAGGCGTTACAGAACACCTGAGGAGCCATCCTTTAAAGACAAGGTGGGAGTGTCGCCTGTCAGTCATCCAAGCCTGTGGGAGGAGACCTGTGTATTTAAACCTGGAGTTGTGCTCTTGTCAGAGGTGACTGACGCTGAACTAGTTGGCCAGTCAGTAGGGAGCTGCACTGTGTCTAGTTAGCGTTTAGGGTCACCAGGCAAAGGTAGTTGCTTGCTGGTGTCATCCTGACGGAAGTTGTGCAGTTTATTGTGATGAAAACAATAAATATATTTGATTTATAAAAGAAGTTTTCGTGTTGCTGATGTCTACTGGTTGTTCTTGCAACAGAAGGTGACAAAAGTGCCAGGAGAAGGGTGCGGTTTTGTTACAATATTTATATATATATATATATATATATATATATATATATATATATATTGTAACAAAAGGAGGCATTTAGCTGGCAATATGCAGAGAAAGCAGGGAAGTAGAGTAAAACATTGGCACAGTTATGTACCTAGGTGGAGATTAAACCAGGTAAAAACATATGTGTAGTAAAAGTTGGTTTACCTACAAGATTTAAAAAGCTGCTTCCTCTCAGCAAACAGACAGGGTGTATCTGAAAGTCTAAACAGAGCCAGGGATGGGCGTATCCTTTTTAAAGAGAAGGTGGGTGTGTCACCTGTCCATCAAGCTAGGCCTGTGGGAGGAGTGTCGGGTATAAAACCCTGCTTGTTTTATTGTTCAGGGAGATCAACGCTGGGATAGCTGGCTGATCTTGACAGAGAGCTGTACTATGTATAGTAAGTGTTTAGGGTCTCCATAATTGCTGTGCAAGTATACGGTGTCAAACAATTATTACCATCCTGACAATAAAGAACCATAAAAAGGAAGAAGTTGTACGCGTGTGCTTCACCAGTAGCGGGCTCTTGCCACCATATATATATATATATATATATATATATATATATATATATATATATATATATAATCACTGTTTGCACACACACATTAATTTAAACAGATGTCAAATTTAAAATGTCAACCAAAACGTTTATAAAATGCAGTTTATTTTTAAGCTGTATAAACAAATAGTTTAAATGAATATGTTGCATCTTAAAATACCTTCATAATTCACATTATTATACATAATAGTTTTGGATATTATTTATTGGCTTATCACTTCTAATGTTCCCTTAATTGTGTAAAAAATATCCCCACATCTGATATGGATTATTTATATAACAAAATAAATTTCTGATTATTATTTCCATTATTTATACCAAATGTCAGATGTCCTTCCAGATGGACACATGAGCTAATTTTAAATAGAGGCAAGCAGATATGTAGTTGGACATATATAGAACTGGAGAATCATGTTGCCAAGTAAATTTAAAATACATAGTACAAAAATAAGTTAGTTCATCCAAGCATCTTGCACTTAGCTAGCAATAGTAACCCAAGGATACCTTTAGCCTATTGATACTAACTTTCACAAGGATCTATAATTATATGCTATAAGGATATTGTAAAGCTGAACAAGAGAGTATGTCCCATATAGTAGATGCAACTATCCATCTTTTGGAGATACAGTCGGATATATATATATATATATATATATATATATATATATATATATATATATATATATATATATATATATATATATATATATATATACACACACACATACATATAATCCCTTTTTTTTTTTACATAAAACATATATTTATTTATATATATATATATATATATATATATATATATATATATATATATATATATATTTATTAGGGCCCCCCTTAACTTACCTTTTAATCATCTAAGTCTGACCCCCTTCATGGAAGAGAGGACCGGGGAGGAAGACGGACCACAAAAGATAAGGGTTTTTTTCGGGGTTTTTTTCTACAGGATTTTTTTTTCATTGCCTTGGGCCCCCTTTCCCTCTGGGACCCCAGCCACCTACCCATCGTGCCCAGTTGGAAAGATGGCCCTAGTTCATGAGGGGGGGTCATCGGGGGGGGGCCCTGCCTGCTTCATTGTACTGGGCCCCACGATTTTTGATGGTGGCCCTGTGTACAGTATGTATTAGGAGCATCTTGATTTATGTATTTAATGTAAAACAAAAATTATAAAAAAATATTTGTTTTTTAAACCGACCATATTTATTAATGTATATACTGTTTAGAGTTGTTCATTTATTTTTTTATATATTTTTGTATGTGTTCTTTTGTGACATTATAGTGCACATATGCTTGTGCTTACACTGCAGTCTGTTCGGTCAGTTAACATACAGCACCTACCATTTAGGCAGAGCGTACTTACAACAGATATTCAAATGGAAACGCATCTTGTGATCCACTTGCATTTGAATATGGTCGGAATTTTAATTAATGCTAAAGTTCCATGCTCTTTTTTAAATCAAGCCCGCTGTGTATATTTGGAATTCATTTATTTGTCTTTAAGTTATATGTACACTATGTATATATATCATCATCAACTACATATATTTATATAGCGCCACCAATTCCGCAGCCCTGTTCAGAGAGAATATTTGTCACTCATATCAGTCCCTGCCCCATTGGAGCTTACAGTCTAAATTCCCTATAACACACATATATACACACACACACACACACACACAATAGTTTTAATTTTGTCAGCAGCCAATTAATCTACACACACACACAGACATACATACACACACTAATTTTAATTTTGTCAGCAACCAATTAGCCTACTAGTATGTTTTTGGAGCGTGGGAGGAAACCGGAGCACCCGGAAGAAACCCATGCAAACACGGGGAGAACATACAAATACCACACAGATTAGGGCCATGGTCAGGAATCAAACTCAAGACCCAGTAAGAGAAAATTACCTGACAGTTTTACTTTTTTTTGTGAATGTAGAGTCCCCCACCTCACACACACATGAAATGTCTGCACATGCCCCTAAATATCCTGGGAAAGTATGTATTTGAAAAATACTACATATATACAATAAGATTTTCATGGCACATATTGATCCCATCACCTGAACCAGAGCTGTCCAAATGCAGCAGTATAGCACAAATCCACCATTACTCAAATGGTGTGACTCATGGAAGTTCCTTTTACATTGGCTCTGACCACATGTCTTTCTCTAGACTGACAGTAACACATTCAGTTCCTGTATGTTGGTTTAAACTAACTTTGTATTCTGTATCCACTGACATTTACCCACTACCACTTCCTTTTATTTTTTTGTAAGTAGGTTTAGAAAGAGTGGTAAGAAATTCCACCACCCCTACCTTCTAACATATTGCTGATTGTCCTTATTGGTACATGTAGGATAATAACTTATCTTGTTCTGTCAGCAATGTTGTACACATAAAGTGATATAATATCCAATGTTTTCCGTGTGTAGTGGTATGTGAAGAATTAGAAGTTATTATATATTTATGGGACATTACAACTTCTTACTAAAGATGATTTGTAAAATGACACAAAAAAGGTTGTTGCTTATGGCTGATTCTCTCTGGGAACATGTGGTGCAGAACACATTGAAAATTAAGTCACTTTAAGATCACTGAAAACTATGTAACTTCACTTCCAAATCTCAACACAAAGTGGGCCAACGATGCCAAATGCAGTGGTCCCAGTGGTTGGACTTTAATGTGTATGTTAATTAGAGATGAGCGCACTCGGATTTCTGAAATCCGAGCCCACCCGAACGTTACGGATCCGAGCCGGATCCGGGTATTCCCGCCAATTGCAAAACTGAAACCGAGGCTCTGAGTCATAATCCCGCTGTCGGATCTCGCGATACTCGGATCCTATAAATTCCCCGCTAGTCACCGCCATCTTCACTCTGGCATTGATCAGGGTAGAGGGAGGGTGTGTTAGGTGGTCCTCTGTCCTGCTATATCTCGTGCTGTTCAGTTCTGTGCTGTGCTCTGTGTTCTGCTCAGTCCAGTGGTGCTGTGTCCTGTGCTCTGTCCTTCTGAGTTCAGTGGTGCTGCTGGGTCCTGTGCTGTGTCCTGTTCAGTCCAGTGGTGCTGTGTCCTGTGCTCTGTCCTTCTGAGTTCAGTGGTGCTGCTGGGTCCTGTGCTGTGTCCTGTTCAGTCCAGTGGTGCTGTGTCCTGCGCTCTGTCCTTCTGAGTTCAGTGGTGCTGCTGGGTCCTGTTCAGTCCAGTGGTGCTGTGTCCTGTGCTCTGTCCTTCTAAGGGCATTGTTATTTCCCCATTATTCCCAAATTATTAAAAATTTCCAAAAGAAGTTATAAAAAAAATAACCAAAAAAGTAATTTAAAAAAAAAATAAAAAAATCCCAAAACAATCCTGCAGTATAAGTCCATTGGTACTGCTATATTACAAAGTTCACTGATTCAGCAGTATAAGTCTAGTGGTACTGCTATATTACAAAGTTCACTGATTTTGCAGTATGAGTCCATTGGTACTGCTATATTACAAAGTTCACTCATTCTGCAGTATAAGTCCATTGGTACTGCAATATTACAAACTTCACTCATTCTGTAGTATAAGTCCATTGGTACTGCAATATTACAAAGTTCACTCATTCTGCAGTATAAGTCCAGTGGTACTGCAATATTACAAAGTTCACTCATTCTGCAGTATAAGTCCATTGTTGTTACTGCCATATTACAAATTTTACTGATTCTGCACTATAAGTCCAGTGGTACTGCTGTATAACTCCAGTCCAGTGGTACTCTCCTGTGCCGCATATAATTTTTAAAGGATTTGCCGAGTGTGTGTGGCTTCGGGGAACACTCTCTTGTGCTACATATAATGCAGAACAAAAATTTGGAGGATAAAGTAGGGAAAGATCAAGACCCACTTCCTCCTAATGCTAAAGCTGCTGCCACTAGTCATGACATAGACGATGAAATGCCATCAACGTCGTCTGGCAAGCCCGATGCCCAATCTCCTAGTACAGGGCATGTAAAATCCAAAAAGCCCAAGTTCAGTAAAAGTAGCAAAAAGAGAAACTTAAAATCATCTGAGGAGAAACGTAAAGTTGCCAATATGCCATTTACGACACGCAGTGGCAAGGAACGGATTAGGCCCTGGTCCGTGTTCATGACTAGTGGTTCAGCTTCACCCAAGGAACTAAGCCCTCCTCCCCCTCCCCTACAAAAAATTTAAGAGAGTTATGCTGTCAGCAACAACACAGCAAACAACTCTGCCTTCTAAAGAGAAATTATCACAAATCCCCAAGGCGAGTCCAAGGGTGTTGGTGGTTGCGAAGCCTGACCTTCCCATCACTGTACGGGAAGAGGTGGCTCCTTCCACCATTTGCAGCACGCCCTCTGCATATGCTGGAAGGATCACCCACAGTCCAGTTACAGATTTGGCTAATGAAGGTGTGAATGTTGTACACCGGGAGGAGGATATTGATGTAGCTGGCGCTGAGGAGGATGTTGATAATTATGATGCAGACAGATACCAAATTGCCTTTCTTAATTTCTATTTATATTCTAGATTATATAACGGCTGAATAGTTTTCTATTTTACTCCTAGTGGAGAGGGGATCTGATGCAGACAGATACCAAACTGCCTTTGTCCATTTTTTTTGTATATTTGAATTTCTAGTTCTACAGTCTATGCAGGCTGCTTTATTTATATTCAACTACAAGTGTAGGGCGGGAGGGGGGCATAGATAGCCACCAAAGTAACGTGGTCCATTTAATTTCACTTTCTAGCTCCACAGTCTGTGCAGCCTGCTTTTTTTATCTTCAAAGTATTTACAAGCCTTGCAATCTAAATTAACAAGAGGTAGTGACGTGCTAGAACTCCACCCTCTATATGCTGCAGAGGATGAGGAGCATCAAAAGGCCATTCAAGCCTACACAGCCACCTACGACATAGGAAAAGGAGTGGGGATGCGCCCGAGTCAAGCGCACTGGAGAATCATTTCCGTATTGTGCAAGGTTCTGCAGCCATTTGAACTTGCCACACGAGAAGTCAGTTCCGACACTGCCAGCTTGAGTCAGGTGATTCCCCTGATCAGGCTTTTGCAGAAGCAGCTGGAGAAAGTGAGGGAGGAGCTGGTACACCATTGCGATTCCACCAAGCATGTAGCTCTTGTGGATGAAGCCCTTCGTACGCTTTGCCAGGATCCGAGGGTGGTCAGTCTTTTAAAGTCAGAGGAATACATTCTGGCCACCGTTCTCGATCCACAATTTAAAGCGTATGTTGTGTCTCTGTTTCCGGCGGACACAAGTCTACAGCGGTGCAAAGACCTGCTGGTCAGGAGATTGTCCTCTGAAGAGGACCGTGACATGCCAACAGCTCCACCTTCATTTTCATCACTGTTTGTGCAGTTCCAAAAAAGAGGAACTGCCATTTCTATTGCTACCTTCTTTCTTTCTGTATTTCCTGTGTCCTGTGGTCTGTTCTGCTAAGGGCATTGTTATTTCCAAGTTATCCAAAAGTTCTAAAAAAACAAATTTAAATTTATAAAAAAAATTATAAAAATTAATTTTAAAAAAAATAAATAAAAAATAAAAAATTTTCCAAAAATAATTGGAAAAAAATATTACAAAATTTAAAAAAAATCTAGCTTGTACTTCTATTTAAAAGTCTAACTACGATCATTTACTGTTGCTGTACCCAAAAATAATAGGTACTGCTATTAAAGTACAGTCCAGTGGTACTCTCCTGTGCCGCAGATAATTTGTAAAAGCTTTGCCGAGTGTGTGTAGTTATGTATCACAGGTTTTAAGAAGAGGCACAACACTGACAACCTGTTAGAGAAACTGAGGGAAATAATCTCTCTGTGGCTCACCCCACTTAGACTCTCCTGGGGATTCGAATAACTGCCATTTCTATTACTACCTTCTTTCTTTCTCTATTTAAAAAAAAATAAATAACTGCCATTTCTATTACTACCTTCTTTCTTTCTCTATTTAAAAAAAACAACAAAACTGTCATTTCTATTACTACGTTAATTGTTTGTGCAGTCACAAAAAAGAGGAACTGCGCCCTTAACTGCTATGTTGGTTTTAGACGTCCATCCGGTGTCCGCCATCTGTGCACTGGAATTCAGACCAGTTGAGGGTTTTATTATTATATTGTGGCCCCGGTATCAAATTGGGTACCGGGGCCACTCCACTACGCAGTCCAGATACTTGTTTGGTGGAATTCAGAACAATTGTTTTTTTTTATATTATATTGTGGCCCCAGTATCAAATTGGGTACCGGGGCCACTCCACTATGCAGTCCAGATACTTGCTTGGTGGAATTCAGAACAATTGTTTTTTTTTTATTATATTGTGGGGACCACTCCACTACGCAGTCCAGATACTTTTTTGGTGGAATTCAGACCAGTTGAGGGTTTTTTTATATTGTGGGGACCACTCCACTACGCAGTCCAGATACTTTTTTGGTGGAATTGAGACCAGTTGAGGGTGATATATTGTGGCCCCAGTACCAAATTGGGTAACGGGACCACTCCACTATGTAGTCCAGAAAGCTACCTCGGTGAAACGTTTTGGACCAAAAACAATATTGTGAGGTGCGAGGGTGTTCAGAATAGACTGGAAATTAGTGGAAATGATTGTTATTGAATGTTATTGAGGTTAATAATAGCATAGGAGTGAAAATAAGCACAAAAACTTGATTTTAGAACTTTTTATGCTTTTTTCAAAATAAATCCGAATCCAAAACCTTAAATCCGAACCAAAACCTTTCGACAGGTGTTTTGCGAAACAAATCCGAACCCAAAACACAAGACACCAAAAGTGGCCGGTGCACATCCCTAATGTTAATATGAGATGTGAATGAGCATGGAACAGTGACAAAGTTATCAATTTTTCTGTGCACGCATCAGTGTGGCAGTACCACATTGTAGGCAAAGAGCATATAACAGGAGAGAAGAGAAACAAACCTGCTTACTGCTACAGATTCTAGCACTTCGCTGGAGAGTCATTTTATTCAGTATGTCAAACATATCTTATTATTATTATTATTATTATTATTTTAATACGGTTGGCGTGAATATCTAGCTGATTTATTGCCTTGGAAAGAGGCAAGAGTCTTAACAAAAAGTTTGCTTTCAGAATTCTTCCATGCTAAAGAACAGCAAGCAAGGAACAAGGACTGAGAAGAAAAACATATATTGATCCACATAGCGGTATCTTGGCCATTTTGGCTATTACTAAATCTTACTACTGGATTCAGAATGAATTTGAGAAAACAGAAATTTGCCAAATTTAGCAGGACACATAGTGATGCATCTATCCCAGGCACACACTTACGGTGGGTTTCCAGTTGCCGGGAAACACCCCTGTGGTTCGGGAATCATTCACAAGCTGATTCCTCCCTTGGGATCAGTCACTTTACTGCCGTGGATCTACAGATACATTACGCCTCCTTTTTACACTATACTTCCCATCCACCTCTTTCAAGGGGCAGCAACTGATGTGTACAGGCAATAAGAGAAGCACACAGAAGAGTCTGCCTCTGAAATCTACAGAGCCGGATGGTAGAAGATAAGTGTGGGGGGATAGCCACTCTCCTTGCAAACTCTCCAGCAGGGTGTCATAGAAACCCACCGTTAGAAATCCTGATTATGCCCCTGTATCCTAGCAATAAACTTATTCTAGTACCTCTATATCATTAAACTATACTCCCATGCCGATAGAAAATATACAAAACAAATAAAACACAGTGGCAACAAAGTTATTGAATGTGCAGATGACAGATGACAATCTCTATGCTGTTATGTGTCAGCTCCCAGACCAATTCCAGCAGAAGTGAAAACTCAGTATAAATTACACATTTTTGGAAAATAAACAGATCTTATAAATCATTTCTGCACTACTGTCTCATAAATCCACAGTGAATATTAACATGATCCAAAAACTTATGTTAAAAACCAAAAGCAATTCATTCCCATTATACATGTTTACCTCGCTCAATGATGATCTCCAGTCCTCTTGTCTATTAGAAATACTGTATGTTAACATAAGCAAAAGGATTTTCATACTTTTCAACATTTCCTGTTAATATCTGACATGTAGCTTTGCATAAGATAAGCATAGCACCTCATATAAACAAGCCATTCCTGCTCAGATTCTTATTTTTTTTGTGATTAAGTCAGCTGGGGCTTTTTGAAGTATAAGAATCACTTTTTTTCCCCGTTATTATACAAAGACCCTGTCCCCTATAAAAAATTATTGATACTGCTTCACCCATTAAGATCAATGCTGTTGGCTTGAAATTAGGCATTTGTGGACATCTGGGGGTAAATGTATCAAGCTGAGAGTTTTCCTGCGGGTTTGAAAAACCAATCAGATTCTAGCTATCATTTATTTAGTACATTATACAAAATGACAGCTAGAATCTGATTGGTTGCTATAGGCAACATCTCCACTTTTCAAACCCGCTGGAAAACAATCAGCTTATTACATTTACCCAAGCCATAAAAAATAAAAACAGAATATTGGTAAAATGATTTAAACCATTTATCTAATGAAGTTCAGGGAGAGACATCTCCTTTAAGATTTTCATAAATCGTTACACAATTCTGATTGGATGGAAACATTCAGACCCTAGCATCTGCAAGTCACAGCAGAAGTTGAGATTAGCCAGGCCCAGCAATGTTTTTCCAGTTTTCAGATGTCCAGTTCTGGTGAGATCACTGTAGTCTCAGGTTCCTGTTCCTAACTGATAGGAGTGGGACCCAATGTGATTTTCTGCTGCAGTAGCCCATTCACTTTGACGTTCTGCAAGCTGTGTGTTCATAGAAGATCTTCTGCACCCCCCTGTTGCAACGCATGGTTATTTGAGTTAATGATGCCTTCATGTCAGCTTGAACCATTCTGGCCATCCTCCTCTCATCTCTCTCATTAACAAAGTTAATGTTTTTGCCCACAGAACTGCCGGTAGCTGGATGTTTTTTGGTATATCCACCATTCTCTGTAAACTCTTTGTAAATCAAAGGAGATCAGCAGATTTTGAGATACACTAACCACCCTGTCTGACAGCAACAATCATTCCATGGTCAAAGTAATGGAGATCACATTTCTTACCCATTCTGGTATATGGTCTTAACAACAACTGAACTTCTTGACCATGTCTGTGTGCTTTTATGCATTGAGTTGCTGCCATATAATTGGCTGATTAGATATTTGTATTAACGAGCAGGCATACCTAACAAAGTGGCCACTAAGTATAAGTGTACATAATATATGTGAGGAACTTACCTGCTCCACGCTCCTGATCACAGCACTCTGTTTACTTCCTGCTTGGTGCTGCGATCATGTGACTCTAGACGAGGAGTTTGAAACTCTCTACACTAGATCCACTCTGACACACTATCTGTGTCAGAGCAATAGGTTGCTTACCCCTGCTTCTGGCTCCCGCTGTGCTTTCTGGTTCTCAGCTCCAAGTGAAATTCTCCTGGCTTGTATGACTACGTTTTCTGAATGAACCCTTGTGCTGCTTCTTCAATGTGCATCCGACCCAGCTTGTTTACTGACCTCGCTTTCTTGATTATCCTTGGCACCACATACTTCAGTGTGTATCCGACCTGGCTTGTTCATAGACCCCGTTTTCTGGATTGTCCTGCGCCAATCCTGATTAATAGTTGCCTTCAGTAACCGTAACAATATAGTGCCAAAGAGAGGAGTATCAGGTATGGTTGTCACTGCTTACAGCTCAGATGCCGTGTTCTACGGCACTGTATGCTCTCACCTCTTTAAATCTATCCCAGCTGAGCACTGTTGAAGCTAGTAGTTGGCATAAAACACCACTTATATGTACAAACTATTATAATGGCTAATGATTAATATGTTTGCTATGATTTAAATTGACATAAGGTGATGGATGAAGTGTCAAAATGCATGATTGCACAAACGCTGAGTTCAGTGTTCGTTGAGTTCTTAATCTCTAGTTTAGAAACACCATGTATTATTACAAGTCAGTATAGAAGCGATTACATGTGTGGCAGGGTGAGAGTCTTCCCCATGTGAGGAAGAGGTAATTTCTCTAGAAGCATGTGATAACTCTTCCCATCCTCACATTACCCTTTTTGAGGCCCACTATGGATATCACTAAGAGGAAGGTAAGTAATATGTTGTCTCACTCTCTGCCGGTGTAAATACTGTTTATATTGTATGTAGTCCCTTCACTCCTAGCCTTTACCTTTCTCACTCCTGTTCATGTGATCCTACACTTGGATCTAATAAAGCTGTTGTCAAACTACTCAGCTGTCTTTGTAGTCCTTGCCCTTCACACTATGCTTAAAGGGGCGGAGATAAGGGGATGGTCGCACGTACACAGCCAAAGGAAGGTGGAGGATTTCACCACCAGCTTCATCGGTTGGGCCTCCATGGGCTGCATGTCCAGGAATAACAAGGGAGTGTGGGCGCCACATGTGGCTCCGGTGGACCTGCTCGCGGAGCTCACATGGTGGACAAAAAACCTTGCGCACTGCTTTTCTTGCATTTGTTGTTGAATTTTGAATAAAACCGTGACCGTTATTTATGCCAACATCGGCCTGTGCATTTTTATTTCAGCAAAAGGGTTTTTCCTGCTGGAGACCCACAGGTAGGCATAGCCTCCCTTAAGACAAATGACCCGTCTAACACTAGGCTATATATGGTGGTTGATTTGCTCTAATGAATGTTATACACTGCTAGCTACACACAATAATAATATTATTTGTATGACTTTAACTATGTGCTGCACTGCAGCTGTGGATCATTTGAAATGTATTCAATTATAGACAGGAACCACACTTACACTGTAATCTGCACTAAGTACTGTTTGTTTTTTTTGGTTAGCATTTGGAATTTTTACAAAAATGCTTTTGTTAAAAAAGTTTCCCGTTAATGGAATTACATTTCAATTTGGAGATTATAGATCAGTGTTTCCCAACCCTAGTCCTCAAGTACCCCTAACAGTGCATGCTTTTCATATCTCTTTGCTGGAGCACAGGTGTAATTATTAGTGACTGACACATTTTGAAAGATCCACAGTTGGTACTAAGTATATCACTGGTCACTTGGAAAACCTGCACTGTTAGGGGTAATTGAGGACTAGGGTTGGGAAACACTGTTATAGATAAACTACTTCATAATGAAAATTTGATATACAATCCAGTATTGGATAGTAAATACCAAAGATGGGGGGTGGGGTTTCAAATCAAAATCCATAGGTGGTAAACAGAGATTTGAACTGATTGGAAAGTTGAATGTCATTAAATCTCACTGTTTCAATGGGCACAAAAAAAGTTCGCTGTGCAATCTTCAATAGGCGTCAATTCGATTTTGCAGGATGAAATTTGCGGTTGCTGTTCCGATTGTGTTCTCTATTTGTGATTCTGTTAAATTCCGTTAAAATTATTATTTTTTAAATATTAATAATTTAATATTTTGAAATAATAAAACAGTATTTCTTTTTTTATTGGCATATAGAACACTGCTGTGTTCGAAATTTTACATTTGAAATTTGAAAACAGTTAAAATTTTGCTGTTTACATTTGAAAACAGTATAAATTTTAGCTAAAAAATGTTTGAAACCAGCTTAAGCATGGTGTAACTGGCCCAAAAATGGCAGAACTGGTTTGAAATGGTGGAACTGGTTTGAACATGGTCACACCTGTTTGACTTGCTCAAACTTAGCTAAGCTTTTTAATCAATTAATTTTCAAAAAAGTTTAAAGTCACAAAGCTAGAAAAAATTGGTTGCATGTGAAAGGACAGACTACTGTCCATTCAAACTTATCCAGTTGGATTCTGATTCTGATCAGTAAGTGATGAAGAGTATATAAATAATCTATTATTTTATATTTCATTTTACAATTGAATTAGAAGGTGACTAGGCACAAAGGTCTCCTCCCCCACCTGTTACTATGGAACTTGTGAAGACCTGAGAAAAATAAGTTTTGACTTTTGAGGCAGACCACATGCTTTGAGCAGTTCCTATGGAAAGGTAAACTCCACCCAGAAGACAGGTTTTTGATCTCATGTAGCAAGGGAATTGAAGCTGACTTGCTGGCTGTTTATCTACCTGGGAGGACTCACATGGCCGAACTGCTGGGATGGGATGGTAGATTGTATAAGGGGCCTGGAGAGACCATTTATATTAGAACCCGGCTAGCAGGAAAAATTGAGTTGTGAATGGAAGATGGTTGCTGTGTTGGTCCTGTGTCTGTGTGGTTCTGTGTTGGTTTAATGTTGTAATGGAGTTTTGTTAGGTTATTTGAATGGAATTGTCTGAGTTCAGATAAAATAGAGTTAGTGAAGACTTTGGTTTGGTATGCATAGCGTTACATAAATGCATGCCTTGTAATAATATTGCAAATGCTGTGTAATAGAAGTGTATGGAAATGGTTGTTTGTTTGATAGAATGGTGGTGTTGGAAAAGTATGTCATGGGAAAGTGAAGAAACCGTGTATATGGTATTGGAAAGTCTGCTATGCTGCTGTTGAAAAGTGTGGCTGAAATTAGGATTTAGATGCATAGCAAGTGATTGGATTGTTCAGGAAGTGGTCAGATTGTTAAATATAATGTTTTGTTAGTCTGCTGGTTTAAAGGGTAACTCTGAATCTCTGACATAATGTGGTTTATTGCTGGAAATGTTGATGTAGTTAATATAGCAGCAAGGTGAATACCATATCTTTAGAGCATGCTGAGTTCAGACAAT